>NC_058372.1:80455714-81097857 GCF_018350175.1 Felis catus
GCAATCCCCAGGAACAGTCCCCTGTGGATGTTTTTCTGATCAGCTTAGAAAAGCACTGATTAAAATAACAGCATATGTATTATAAAGTTCCGTATCACAATCCTTCAAAATTCTTTGGAAAGAAAGATGTTCACCTGTTTAAAAAAATAAAAACAAACCGTATGTTTCTAAAGGAGACACTTTGAAAACCAAAAAAAAAAAAAAAAAAAAAAAAAAGCATCACCTTCTTTAAAAAACAAAATAAAGTGGCTCAGCAGAAGTTCACATAAAATGCCTGACAATGTTCCTTTTCAATAGAACTCAGGCTGAGTGAAAGACATTCTTGGATTCTGAGCTTTGGCTGG
This sequence comes from Felis catus, assembly GCF_018350175.1. Taxonomy (NCBI): domain Eukaryota; kingdom Metazoa; phylum Chordata; class Mammalia; order Carnivora; family Felidae; genus Felis; species Felis catus. The sequence continues at coordinate 80,456,059 of NC_058372.1, forward strand.
TTACCTAGGTTGCAAAGGATACCAAAAGAGACTCACACCAGGAATTCTTAGTTAGAATGCCAGTCAAGGAAAAGTTCATAATCCTTTCAGATTTTAAATTCGGTGTGTCTGTGAGGAGGAAAATCAGTTAGTTTTTTGGACAATTGGAAAAGAAGATTAGGCCAGACTTTGCCTATAAAGACTTTGTACACTATGGGTTATGCTCATCAAAGGTAGAAGAAAATGGCTTTTCAGGCTGTAGCCCTGTTATTCTCATTTTGAAATTGTGGTTATATGAAGACTGCTGCTTGTTTAATTAGAATGGAAATTGATACACAGGAAAACACATGAACTGTATCTAGTGTATTAACCTGATATTCATAACCAACATCTGATTACTTAAAATTGACCAGATTTTTGAAATCTATTAAGATTTCTTAATTATTCATATGTGCTCACAGTTATTGCCTTCTTTTAAGGAAACATGAAAGGCTTAATGATTAATATAACAATTTCAAAAGCTTTCTCATACAGATTGGACTAGACTCCACGGTCTTTACAGAATGATCATTACTTGGTTAATGAACTCAGCACACTGAACATTTTTCAGCCACCTGAAACTCCCAAGTATTGTGTGAGTTTTGGGCCAATTAATTATCAATTACAACATCATAAAACATTAGCACAAAAATAGGAATAATGAAATTTAATTATATATTATTCTTCTGAGTTGCTGCAAATACTATACAAGACTGATTCTGATTAATAATTCATTCAGCAATAAAGTATCAGGAAAGATAATTATGCAGTGCCACAATTCTCACACTGATTTCTATAATTACAGATTACAACAGTGTTAGCAATTTAAAAGGTTAGAGAGCTGTGGTAATTTGCTATGTCATCCTCAGCTATATTAATGTCTCTCTTTGAGCATCAAAGATAATTGAAAATATAATAATGGACCAAATCAGATGGCTTGCCCATGCTCTTCTCACCTAAAACATCTCCAACCTAAGTACATTAGTAAAGTCAAGTCCTTGGTAATTAGCGTCTTTCATTATATAAGTAGCCCCACAACTCATATTCGGTTTATAGCTAACTGAAAGGAGAAAATATGTAGGTGTATGTGCCAAAATATGCAAACATAGAAACATAATCTATAGAAAAGATATAACATGAACAACTACATTTGGTATATAACTCATATCTGGCTTGACTATGAGCACACATATTTATATCTGTATAATTACCCCTCAGGTAATTAGATCTGCCAAGAGACCCACATAATGGAAGTTGAGTTTCTGTCTTTGACAATACAGTTGAGTAAATAGTGCAGGAGGAGATACAAAGTTTATCCAATTGCCCTCTTTGGGTTGTTTATATATTGTGACACACCAAACTACTCTTGCCTTTGAATTCTATTATACCCTGAGAATGAAAATAGACTCATTCCTATAGGAATACTTACTCCGTTCTGCTTTAATTTCTTGGGAAAAACACCTGGCTAGCAATTGATAGTCTCCTCCTATAATCAGTATTTAAATGAAATTTTCACCTGGGGATAAGCCCAAGTAAACAAAACACACTGTTCCACAAATAGAAAAATCACTTTCTTCTTTGCATTTTTTTGATATTTTTGGATGAGATGCCCTCTAAGACATTGTAGCTTTCCTCTCCTGAGTGTCTTAAGTATTCAACTAGTTTCATGTCCAACTAATACGGAGAAACAGATAGAAAATTCACTGGGACTAAAATCTTAAGCTATTATCTAAATGAGCTTCTAGCAAAGTCTTTTGTGTGTTTTGTTGGGATTGGGGGTCCCTTCCTCTATTTAGAGTTTGTCTGGATTCAAGATTTCATTAAAGCTGGCCCCAAAGTGATGATATAGGGTAAAACAAGCAAAGTTTCATTCCAATGCTAGAAGGGATTTGTAGATCATCTGATTGAATCTGTTCACTTTACAATTGTGGAAATTTAGGCTCAAAGAATTTAAAATCAATAATGTCAAGAGCACAGAACCATTTAGAGTAACAAAAACAAGAGAATGCAAGTGTTTCTGACTTCCAGGTTTCTACTATATCGTATTAAGGAACATATAATAGATGAGGAAGGGTATGGGTAAGCACTTAGAAGACAATTTTTGTTCCTAAATTAAATGCATTTCTTTACATTTACTTTCCACAAGGGAGATAATTATGATATTGGGTGGGGGTGGGTAGAGGAAGAGTAATTCTAAGAGAATTCATAGAATTGTAGTTCTTCATATCTTTCTTCAAGTAAAAATAAATGGATTTCCTTTGCGTCATGAGCACAATTATAAAACAAGGCATTGTTTTTAAAGGAGCCTAATCAGCTTTCTTCCTGGGCCACGTGTAGGCGGCTGGCACAAGATCATATTGTATGATGCCACATTGAAATGTAAATGTCCTTTGCCCTTTTTCAACTATTTCCTTTTCAAAGCCTTACTCCCAAAAGGACAATAAAACAGGCTCCCTGTATATTCCTATGAATCTGTTGTTGGATTCACCAGGAGACCCCCTAGCAGGTGATACTGTTCCCTGTTTTAAGTAGTAGACATTCAAGTTTGTGACAGGAATAAAAATGGCAAGTAGACTTTGGTCCCACATGTGCAAGGTCGTGTATGGTTTTGGGTTTTGCATTTTCTAACATCTCATTATGAAAACTTTCAAACTTAACAGAAAAGTTTAAAGAATTTTATAGTGAACACCTAATACCTAACATCTAGATTATATAATTAATATTTTGCTATGCTTATCTCATTACGCATCTATCTATATCCATCTCTATCTATCTGTCTAATTCATCTTATTTTTCAATGCACATCAAAATAAATTGCAGACATCAGCACACTTTCCCCTAAACTCTAACAGGCATATCATTTGCTAGAGTTCAAGATTTGTTTCTAGTTTTTTTTCTTTTGATGTAAAATTTAACACAAGGAAATGTACAAATCTTAACTGGACATCTACTGAGTTTAATAAATGGATACCTATATATTCTGAACCTCATCAACCTATAGAAGATAACCATCACCCCAGAAATATTCCCCATCCCAGCCAATTTCCTCTGCCAGTCAATCACTGTTCTACTAAGTTTTTTAACATAGACTAATTTTGCCTGCCTTAGAATGACTGAATTTTGAAATTGTTATTGAAGGCTTCATTTGACAGTTAAATGGTTCAGTGTTGTTCTATTTTTCTTCCTTCACTCGACAAACACTTATTGAACACGTACAACAAGCCATGCACACTGGAAGCCAGTGACAACAAAATAGTTATTTCATTAAATTAGAAAAATCATTTCAATGGTGGTGAGAATTGTGGGATTAATTATACCTCAAGGGCAATTTGGATGCACAACCAAAAGGGAAGCCACACACCACACCCAGTGTCTGTTACTCATTTGGAAACTTGCTGACTCTTTGATAGAGAAATAAAACCCATCCATGCCCAGTGAAAAATGAAGGCTTTGCAGGATCCTTGGAGTAAATCTGAAAAATGAGGAGGCTTTTTACAAAAGCCCATCTTTAGACCAACATTATTGCTCTATGATGAAGATGAATGGTCACAGTGCGCCAAGCTGTATCCTATAAAGACACAGCCCCTAGTTTTATGGAACTGTAAAATCGTGAAGGAGGCTACCAAAGGAGCCAAAAAGTTCCTTATTTTCTTTTAATCTAACTACGGGTAGTCAGTGTATTAGGCCCTTATTTTCTAGTAACTGAATTATTGCTAAGGAGATGACACAATTGGTAGACACCATACTGGGCTACTTTTTTTGGTAAGAGCTCAGAAATGGCACACATCACACATCAATCACTAAAACGGGACTAAAACATCCTTCTATAGCAACTCTTAATACTCTACATATTCTCCATGAATCTTAGTTATAGGTTGCTTGTGTGCCCCTACCCTCCAAAAAGATGTGCTGAATTCCTAACCTCCAGGTACCTGAGAGTGTGACTTTATTTGGAAATAGGGTCATTGCATGTGTAATTAGTTAAGATGAGGTCATACTGGAGTAGAGGGAGCCCTAATCCAACATGACCGTTGTCTTTACAAAAGGAACTCCATGTGAAGACCCTAGGTGGAGATGGAGGCAGAGATCAGAGTGATGCATCTACAAGCCAACAAATGCCAAGGATTAATGGCTGCCACCAGAAGCTAGGAAGAGGCAAGGAAGGATTCTTCCCTATAGGTTTCAGGGGGAGTACGACCCTACTGACACCTTGAGTTTGAACTTGCAGAGTCCAGAACTGTGAGACAAGAAATTTCTGGTGTTTTAAGCCCCCCAGTTTGTGGTACTTTGTTAAACGGCAGCTCTAGGAAACGAATACAACCCTATGGAATATTTTTTCTTTTCGATACTTTTTTAAAATTGAAATATAATTTACATGTAGAAAAGTACACCAACCATAAGAGTACAGATCAATGAATTTTTCCAAGTGAAAATACTCATATAGCCACCACCCAAATCAAGAATATTACGAGCAACCCAAAAGTCTCCCTCATGCCTCACCTCAGTCATTATCTCCACCACCATTCTAATTTCCTTCACCATTAGTTTTATCTCCTTTTGAAATTTAGATATGCACATATACTGTGTGTGTGTATTTATATTTAGGCATATCTGTTTTTTTTTCTTAATATTATGCTGGTAGGATTCACCCATGTTGTGTGCAACTGGTTTCTTCTGAAGACAAATTTAAAAACACAATTAAAAATTTTGTTGGTTGGATCAAATTTCAAAAAATACAAATGGTATACAGCGAAAGTCTTAAAAATCTCCCCAGCACTGCATCCCAGTCACATGATTCCATTTCCAAAAGGCAACTAATATTTCTTGTGTACCCTTCTAGAGGGATTTTATACCTCTTAAAGCAAAGATAGATGCATTTATAGATAAATCTTTCTCTCTTTTCCTTTTTGCACAAAACTTAACATACTATACTAATATCATGCACCTTTCACTTTAAAATACATCTTGGGTGGGTGATAGATATTAAGGAGGGCACTTGTTCTGATGAGCACTGGGTGTTATATGTAAGTGATGAATCACTGAGTTCTACTCCCGAAACCAATACTGCACTGTATACTAACTAGAATTTAAATAAAAATAAATAAATAAAATACATCTTGGGTAATAAACCATACTAACACATAAAAGCTTTCTCATCCTGTTTTGTAGTTACACAGTATTTGACTATAAGAATATAGTATATGTAACACACACACATACACACACACACACAAGCAATTCTCTATTGATAGCCATTTGGGTTATTTTCAATCTTATATTATTGTAAAGAAGGTTGCAATGTGTAACTTTGTAATTTTGCACATGATGAGCACACCCATATGTTTTCCCCAAAGAAGAACTGATGCATCAAAAGATATAAGCTTTTGAAATTTTGATATTGCCAAACTGTTCTCCATTGAGACTGTACTAATTTGAACTCCTACTGGAGAAGTACAAGAGTACCTTTTATGCATAGTCTTGCTAATAGATTATGTGATCAAACTTAAAAATCTTCAAAATAGCATTTCATTATAGTTTTAATTTATCTTCCCTTTTTATAAATGAAGCTGGTTATGTTTCATATGTTAATAGACAGCTATTTATATTTCCTCTTCTGTAAACTATTAATAACCTTACTTCTTTTTTTTCTATTGCATTGTTGGTCTTTTTTCTTAGTGCCTTGTAGAAACTCTTTACATATTAGGGAAATCGGTCCTTTCTCTTATATCAGTTGCAAAATATGTTTCCTAGTTTGTCACTTGTCTTTTGCCTTTGTTATGGTGGTGGCTGTCTCTCAGAAAAATTCTGACTTTAAGTAATTGAAATCATTTTGTGGCTTTCCTTTTATGACTTCCTGATTTTGTATCATACTTTCACTCATGGATATAAAAAATTCCCCCTAAATTCTTTTAGCAATTCTAATTTTTTTTTTAAATTTAAGCCTTTGATGTATTTAGAATTTATCTTAGTGTAAAATATATCAATATATCCATATCAGTAAACTTAATTTTTCCAGACAGCTATTTAGTTATCCCAGCACCATTTATTCAACAATCTAGTTTTATCACACTGATCTGAGATGCTTATTGTAAAGTAAAATTGCAAATGTATTTAAAATTATTCCTGTATTACACTGTGTCATTGAACTATTAATACCCTAATTCAAATACATAAATATATTTGAAATATGTTTTAATATTTAAAAGGCAACTTTCTCTCATTGTTTTCTTTTTTTCATTTTTGACTATTCTTTTTAAAATTTTTTTTTTCAACGTTTATTTATTTTTGGGACAGAGAGAGACAGAGCATGAACGGGGGAGGGGCAGAGAGAGAGGCAGACACAGAATCGGAAACAGGCTCCAGGCTCTGAGCCACCAGCCCAGAGCCTGACGCGGGGCTCGAAGTCACGGACCGTGAGATTGTGACCTGGTTGAAGTCGGACGCTTAACCGACTGCGCCACCCAGGCGCCCCTCATTTTTGACTATTCTTGATTAAAAATAGTTTTTTTCACATAAACTTCAGCATTAGATTTTTTGGTTACAAACCATTCTGTTGGTATTTTTATTGGGATCATGTTAAATTTCTGATGCTGAGATTTTCTATCCAAGAACATAGACTGCCTTTCTATTTATTTATATCCTTTTTCCTTTGCATCTCAGGGAACTAAAGAAGTTTCATTCATTTATATAAATAAATATTTATATCTTACAGATTCTTTAAGTTAAATTCCTATATTTATATATGATATATTTACATATATATTTATATTTACATTTGTATTTTCCATGTTTTTTGCTACTGTAAATAAGATTTTTCTTGTATTATATCTTCTAACTAGCTGTTGATAGTGTATATGAATACTGTTCAATTTTACATAATAAATTGGCACTCAACCACCTTACTGAGTTGTTATTGTTTATAACTTTCCAGTTGATTCATAGAAATACACATACAACTATACAATTATATCATCTGCAAATTAATATAAACATTAGTTCAACCTTTTCCTTTTGACTTTTTATGCTTCTAGCTTCTTTCTCTTGTACTGCATTGGCCAGCGCATTCAGAACAATAAACAATGTTAAAGAACAGTTATAATGAGAGAGCTCCCTTCTTTGAAAATTTTTTTTGATGTTTATTTATTTTTGAGAGAGAGAGAGTGAGTGGAAGAGGGGCAGAGAGAGAGAGGGAGACACAGATCTGAAGCAGGCTCCAGGCTCTGAGATGTCAGCACAGAGCCCGATGTGGGGCTTGAACTTGGGAACAGCGAGATCATGACCTAGATGGAAGTGGGACGTTTAACCACTGAGCCACCCAGGTGCCCTGAGGGGGCTCCCTTCTACTTGCTGGATGGCATGCTGCCTGATTCATGAATCATTTAATAAAGCCAATTAGGTTTTTTTAAAAAGTAAAGAAAGAACAGTTATAACAATGAATACCCTTGTCTTCATTCTTTCTGACATAATATGGCTTCTAAGTATTTCCCTATCAAACATGACAATTCTTGGTGAAATTCTTATTTTTATCATGTTAAGGAGGTATCCATCACTTCCTAATTTATAAAGTGTTTTTTTAATGAAAAATTGATATTGAATTACATCAATATCTTTGCAGCATTTATGAAGATGCTCAAATGAGTTTTTTTTAATGTTTTATTTTGAGACAGCGAGTGAGAGGTGGGAAGGGTAGGGGAGGGGCAGAGAGAGAGAGAAGGAGAGAGAGAATCCCAAGCAGGTTCCTAACACTGGGATCAAGCTCACAAACTGTGAGACATTGACCCGAGCTGAAATCAAGAGTAGGATGCTTAACTGACTGAGCTGCACAGGCACCCCCAAATTAGTTTTCTATAAAGATCTATTAAATTTAAAAAAATGGTAAATTATATTAATAGATTTCTCAATACTGTATCTTTCTTGCAGTGCTGGAACAAACTTCATTAAGTCATGGGCACATTGTTCTTTCAAAATGCTGCTAGACCCTGTTTGCTAATATTTTATTTAGAATGTAACATTAGGGGGCACCTGGGTGGCTCCGTTGGTTAAGCGTTCGACTTTGGCCCAGGTCATGATCTCACAGTTCGTGAGCTCGAGCCCCATGTCAGGCTCTGTGCTGAGAGCTTGGAGCCTGGAGCCTGCTTCAGATTCTGTGTCCGCCTCTCTCTCTGCCCCTCCCCAGCTCATGCTTGCACTCTGTCTCTGTCAAAACTAAAGAAACTTATAAAATAAAATAAAATAAAATAAAATAAAATAAAATAAAATAAAAGAATGTAACATTAGTAGTCCTCTATGGTAGTTGTTCTGATGGATTTTCCTTCTCTTTGGAAGTCAGGGTGGGCAAATTATATTATGCTTTTCATCTGGGTTTTCAAATTTATTTGTAAAAAGTTTAATGAAACAGATTTCATTGTTCCTTTTAAATATACCTTATATTCATCTCTTTTCCACTACCTGTGGGAATGCAAATTGGTGCAGGCACTCTGGGAAACAGTATGGAGGTTCCTCAAAAAATTAAAAATAGAACTACCCTACAACCCAGCAAAATTGCACTACTAGGTATTTATTCAAGGGATACAGGTGTGCTGTTTCTTTTCTTTTCTTTTTAACGTTTATTTATTATTGAGAGACAGAGAGACACAGAGCATGAGCGGGGGGGGGGGGGGGGAGAGGGGTAGACACAGAATCTGAAACAGACTCCAGGCCCTGAGCTGTCAGCCCAGAGTCCGACGGGGGCTTGAGCTCACAAACTGCGAGATCATGACCTGAGCCGAAGTCGGTTGCCTAACCAACGGAGCCACTCAGGCGCCCCTAGGTGTGCTGTTTTGAAGGGGCACATGCATCTCAATGTTTATAGCAGTGCTATCGACAATAGCCAAAGTATGGAAAGAGCCCAAATGTCCACTGATGGATGAATGGATAAAGAAGATGTGGTATATATATACACAATGGAGTATTACTCGGCAATAAAAAAAAAAATGAAATCTTGCATTTCCAACTGTGTGGATAGAACTAGAGAGTACTATGCTAAGCGATATTAGTCAGAGAAAGACAATGATCATATGACTTCACTCATATGAGGAATTTAAGATACAAACAGATGAACATAAGGGTAGGGAAGCAAAAATAATATAAAAACATGGAGGGAGACAAAACATAACAGACTCTTAAATACACAGAACTGAGGGTTGCTAGGGGTGGGGGGATGGGCTAAATGGGTAAGGGCCATTAAGGAAAACACTTGTTGGGATGAGCACTGGATGTTATACATTGCAGATGAATCCCTGGAATCTACTCCTGAAATCATTATTGCACTATATGCTAACTAACTTGGATGTAAATTACTTACCTTCACTGTGGATATCCACGATAACCTACCTTAATGCCAACTCATTGTACATAAAATAAAAATACTTCAATTATGAAAAAATATATATTTACCTTATATTCACCTCATTTTATTTCCCCTGTTTTTACTAATCAAGTTGGCCCAAGTTTCCTCTATTCTGTTGTTTTCAAATAATATGATTTTTGCATTTATTAACTTATTTTCCAGTTTTTGAATTCATGCTTTAATTTTATTTCCTTCCTGCTGTTTTTCTTAGGTTTTATTGTTCTTTTCCTAACTTTTTGAATTGGATGCTTAATTCATCTACTTAATGTTTTTATTATTTACCAAAATAAGGACTTGTGGGCCATGACTTTCTTCTGACCATTGCTTTAGCTGCATCTCTTGGATACTGTAAGAGTAACTTCGATAAGGTTGGTTTTAGGTAATAGATGTTTACCTAACCACTGTATATAAAAAAAAATTTTAGGAAATTCATCATTTTATAAAAGGTGGTAGGATCATTAAAGGAACCCAGCAGTGAGTCTGTAGTAATGTGAAGAATAATTCTTTCATGGACATGCACGGTACATTGACCAATGCCAGCCACGGCGCTGGATACTGAGAACACAGATGCACATGAAGGGTTCTCTGTCTTTCCATTGTTAAGGGAAAAACCCCACACATGAACACATCATCACGTACCATAATGCCACAGAACCATTCAGACAAGGCATACAAATATAAAGAAGATACAGACTTTGATATTAAGATAATTTCATTCCACTACTCAAAACATGTATTAATACTCTTTAATAAGAACCCATTTTATTGATAATGACCTAAGTTGCTCTTCCAGTTTTAACTTCAAAGCTTTCACAATGACAATGTTGGGTTTTGTAGGAACATGGGTCATTGTGGGGTCAGAAGAGAAGCAGGGAGGCTTATTGGGAGGCTTCTGTAGTTGTCTAGGTGAGCAATGATGATGGTCTGAACTAGGGAGGGAGTGGAGGGGATGGTGACTAGAAGCTGAATTCAGCATATAATTGGAAGGTAGAGCTGATGGGATTTGCTAACGGACTGGATGTGGAGTGTGAGAGAATGAAAAGAATTATCGATGAGTGAGAATTTCACTATAAGCAATGATATGAACTGGGCGTGTTATTTACTGAAGGGAAAAACTCCAGAGGATGATGTTTGGGGGCTAGGATTAAAATTAATTATTGTTTCTTGGCAGCTCATCTATCTGAACTCATCTCATATGTGTCTCCCACAAGTTGGCCATATTCAAGATCTTTGTCGACAGCTCCATGCTGTTTTATATGTTGTTTCCACACATGAAGTGTCCTTCCCTCTCTTCCCTATCTGGCAAACACCTGCTCATCCTTCAAGACTAATCTCCAATGTCAGTTCCTCCAGTTACCTTCCTGACTCCTGCAGGCACAGGAGATTCTTGCTTGAGCTTCCCCAGCACCCCAGCCATATCACAATCACAGATTTGTTCATGCATCTGTCTCTGCTACCTGGGACAAGTCCTTCAATGGCAGAAGCCATGCTCTTTTTTTCCTTTTTCTTTTCCTGTAGCATAATGCCTGAAACCAAGTTGGCTGCTGTTTTAATTCACTCAATCAGTGCTGACTGAGTGCCTACCATGTACAGTACACGATGTTATGCACTATTCTAGGTGCCTGAGGTTGCAGCAATGAGCCCAGCAAAGCTGTGCTGTCAAGGAGCTTACGTTCTATTGGGGGATACGGCAATACACAATCAAGTAGATATGTAATAAAATGTGCAATAGAGAAAAAAAAATAAGACAGAGGAAGACAACTGAAGGGTGAGAATTGAAAACAAAGGTCCTGTTTTAGACAGTGCAGAAATGGGAGGTCTCATTTAAGCAGACTCTAAATAAAATCTGGGAGAGAGCATTCCTGGTAAACAGCTAGCCAAAAATCTAGACTGCCTGGAGGGTAGTGGCCACAGAAGGCTGCTGAAGTAGTCGGGATAGTGAGGCTCTGCAGTTCAGGGTGGGTGTCTGGGTTTTAATCTAAGTACTACGGAAAGCCACAGCAGGCAAGGATCTGACTTACAGTTTTAAAAGGGGACTTTGATTTCTATGCGGAAAATGGGATGTTGTGGGGTCAGACTGGAAGCAAGTTGAAAGGCTCTCAGCATCTAGGTGAGCAGTGACAATGGATTCGACTAGGGAGGGAGCAGAAGAGGCGGCGACAAGTAGCTGGATTTGACACATGTGGAAGGTAGAACTGATGGACCTTGCAAATGGATTGGATGTGGGATGTGAGAGAATGTGTTAAGGATGGCTTTGAGGGTTTCAGCCTAAGTAACCAGATGAATAGGGGTGTCATCTACCGAGATGGGAAACTTCAGGGGAGAATGAGGTTTGGGGGGGGATGAGGGGAGAAGAAGGGTTGCTTTGGGATGGGCTAAGTACGAGGACAGCCTTATTAGACAGGCTTTGAAGCTACCAAATAAGCAGCTGAATAGAGAACTTGAGAGTCAAAGCAGGGTTGATTCTAGAAATATAAATTTGGGAGGCATTGGAGACAGTATTTAAAAGCCACAGTACTGGGTGAGATCACCCAGGAAGAGAGCTCGTGTGGGTTGAAGGAATGAATAAGCAAGTTTATGTGCAGGAAGGAAGATGTTAACAGGTTCATATAATCTGTATAGAGTTTGGATGAAGAAAGAATATATAGAGGGATGACAGTGCACAGAATGAATTTTTCTGTCTAGGTGGCCAATTCAGATTTTTCCCTTGGACTCTCAGAGGAGCCTGGATCTCAAATTATTTGATGGTTAGTGGATCATAGGACTCCCTGGAGCAAGTTTCCATCGTGCAGCATGTGGATAAGGTGTGTCAACCTTCAGGCTGTTTGGGAACTAAGCATCTCTCTGGGAGAGCACCCTACTAAAGCATGAGGTGTGGGCTGCAATCCATGAGGGTGAGTCTTTCTGGAAAAAGAAGAGATTTACATATGTACACAATGTGTTTCAAATTAGAAAGGAGGGAAAAGATCGCAAATCTAACATCTGTAGACATCTTTCATGTGCAACATGTTGTTCCCACTGATGACACAGGCAGGCAACCTTCCACAATTCAGATAAAGTAATCTTTGCCATAAACCCAGGACAGGTTTTGTGGAATTTGAGATAGTTAAGTTGTATTTCTCAGAAGTCAAAAGCAGGTCAGTGGGTCCACCAAGTTCTTCTGGTTACTTCAAATATCATATTACCCAATACCAATAGCTTCTCAGGCTCATGGGAATAAAATCACATTTAAAAACACTACAAAAGGATAATAATGTAAGAGATATCCACTGTGAAAAACCTCTTTTGCATACTTCCTAAGATCAATATTTCCTTCTAAGTACACAGTTGTGTCTATCTCTTGTTATTTTGCTTTTTAATCACAAGGCATTAAAAATTGTCATTTAAGGCTCCAGCTTCTTTTGACCTTTTTTTGATCTCCATTCACTCCCATGGTATTCCAGGCTATTCTCACTTAAAAATTATCACATATTGCTCATATTTGCTCCCCTACTCCACTGTGATTACAGCTATTCCTCAGTGTAATCCTCAAAATAGGAAATAAAGACCCAACATGAAATCTTATTGCTTGTGCCTTCTCAAGTATCCTATCCACATCCCAAAGAGATAAAGCATTGTTCTAGAATTATTGTTAACTGCTAGTGAAAGCCAGCCGTCTACTCTTACCTACACAAACTACATACATCACTGTGTTGATTTCTGGGTGTCTTGAAACAGACAAACTAAAATACTCAAAGAAGAGAAAAGTTGTGTGGAACTCTGGAAAGATAGAAAGGTTGTGATTTATGAAACCAGGAAATATTTAGTGATTGTCTACCACATGCCAGTCACTTAGGTAGGAGCTAGGTCATAAACACAAATAGCCTCTGGAGTGTAGAACATAGCGGTTAATCAGGCAAATAGATACTATGCCATAAGGGATGCTGCAGGGGTATTTCAGCATGCTATCAAGGACAGATGGGACCCTTCCCGGCAGTGACAATCTCTGAGCTGAACTCTAAATGACAAACTAGGAGTTAAGAGAATGAGGAAAGAGCAACTAAAATTTGCAAAGAAGAGTCAACTAATATTTGTGGATGTCTAACTATATTTTCCCTCCTAAGCTTGGTGCTAGGTATACAAAGATGGATATGAAGATATAGTAGCTATATTCAAACTTCTAAGGAGCAATGTAGAAAAAAAAGCATCAGACTTTTCTGAGTGGCCCTATGAGTGATATCAACAGAGAAGGTACCACAGAGGAGGCTTCTAGAAAGTAGGTTCAACAGGCTATTATGGATGTTTTTTTCTCCTGAACTATAGCAATGAGTTTGTGAAAAAGATCACCTTTATGGGCGTTCAGAAACGGACGGAGCAGGGGAATTAGAATCTTTCACAATTGAGCTCAGGCATGATTATTAATGGTAATCAAGAAAATCTGAGTATCAGGTAACTAAGCCTTTTAATGTTTTTATTTATTTATTTATTTTTAAATTTTTTTTTCAACGTTTATTTATTTTTGGGACAGAGAGAGACAGAGCATGAACGGGGGAGGGTCAGAGAGAGAGGGAGACACAGAATCGGAAACAGGCTCCAGGCTCTGAGCCATCAGCCCAGAGCCTGACGCGGGGCTGGAACTCACTGACCGGGAGATCGTGACCTGGCTGAAGTCGGACGCTTAACCGACTGCGCCACCCAGGCGCCCCAAAGCCTTTTAATGTTAATATGAGACTATGACCCTGACCATTTTGCATCCCCAGGCAGAGATGGTCTGTACCATAACGTGTACGTTGCCAGCCTGGGAGCAGCCCTACAGTTTTATGGCTTGCTGCTTCTACTTCAGAAGCTAGAGACTCCTTAAGTCCTGGCAAAGATTCCAACACATGTTAAAGATGAAAAAAAAAAAAAGATGAACAAGAACTCTACAATGGATTAAAGTCCCAGAAGTAGATACTATGGAGAGAGAAGAAATATATGATACACACTACAGTAGTGACTCCATGGTGGGTACACATTGGCAGTGGGAGGAACACGTGTAGTCTGAAATAGGTTTGTGTTGCTGGTGGGGATGTACATAAGGGTGAGACAGTCCTCTAGGGAATTTGGGTTAAAAACCTCAACAGAACAATTATCTGACTGGTTTTCATACCTAATTGCAAGAATGAAGGGAAGGGTGAAGCTAAAGCATATCCTCAAGGCCAAGCAAATCGTTAGCAGAAGCCAAGCCTAAGTCTTGACCAACTAACCAAAGTAGTTCTATGATTATTATCCTCTAGGTGCCTTGAGGAAGTTCCAGGTTGGGGCAGTGGGAGAGGTCTGCAGTGTAGCTGTTTTGTGTTGGATAGGCCAGTTCCTTTCCCATTGCTGGTGAGAACCCCATGTCAGCTAGAACCACATTGGCACATCCACAGTCCACCCTACAAAAGACTCAGATAAGGCAAAGGCTTTTCCTAAGGCACCCCCCTTTCCTCCTTCTGTCTCCTGGATGTCTGTGCTCCTTTGCTGACATTCCTGCCCCCACTCCCATTTTCCAAAATCACTTCCCCCTCCTCTCTGTTCTTCTCACTATAGTTTCCTCAGTGTGCACCTTTTTGTGTTTAGAGTTTAATTGCTTTTAGGAAAGTTGTGAGTGACTTCAAATCTCTCCTGAACTTGTCAGGAGTATTCATATTCTCACTGAATGTGAATTAAGGTAATAGATAACTGTGGACTTAAACACAGGTGGAAAAGAAAGGCCCTTTGAGTGCCTACTATATAGAGTCACACCATTAAACCCTGCAGGAAAGCTGGCCCTGAGTTCTCACTAACCATTTTAAAAACAGAACTTGGATAAAACACTGGCACCCCACTTTATTTTTTTTAGTTACAGGTCTCAGGGCTAGCAAACACAATCCTAGGGAACTGACTGTCAAAGGTTCTGTATGGTGTCTAATGAGCGATTCTAGGACCTCCCTTGAAAGTCTGTTGGTAAATCTCTCCTTGGTATTAAAGATTTCACATAAAACTTGAAGCAAACAGAGCATCTGTCTAGACAGTAAGAGGGCTGACTTGTATTCCATGTTCTATTGTTGATTCTGTGTAACCCCTAAAATCTGGTCATAGCTTCTCTGTGGCATAATCTATGAAGTAGTTATAATGGCTGAGCTAGGTTCAGGCCTAAGTCTCTGTGCTGACATGCATGTTATCACCTATTATTGGACCCTCATTCCAGCCAGGAACCAGGTAAAGGAGAGATGTTCAGTGCGAAAGTAACTTGAAAACGTCATGCTCATTTGCCATTGTTACAGTTCCTATGAAAGATCCTAAGAACTTCTGGGCAAAAGACTGAAGAAATTCAATGGTTTCTTGGGAATTGACGATTGAGGTAAACATTTCTAAAATGTGCAAATAAGTTAATTTTGAAAATCTGCTGCTCATTTGTTATAACTTCAGAGTTTCAATTTTAATTATTTTAAAAATTCCCTCTAACAAACACACTTTCTGAATGACTACTGCCTCATCATTTGGCAGCCAATTCTTGAAACCTTGGCACTCTGAGCAAGAATTATGATTATGTATCAATGTGCATCCATTGAGTTACTGTTTCACCTGGCAGGAAGATGGATATGAATTCAAGTTTTGGCTCTAACACTTACCATATCTTTAGGTTTGCAATAGTTTTTATTGATTTTTTTTTTTTTTTTTGGTAAAAAGGGATAAATAATACTTAGCTTTCAGGGTGCTTGTGAGGACTATGTTAAAAACATGTAAAATGCAACACTCAAAAGTTCCTTCTGTTATTATCCATAGAATCTAGAGTGAGTACAAAATAGCTGTTGACAGCCATGAGCCCATCTGAGTGGGAAATGATGAGTGAGAATCCCAACTCCCTGTGCACCATCTCAACTTGATTCAATAACTCCTCAAACATTTACTGAGTACTTATTTTCCAAGTACTATTTTAGGTCTTGGAGATATAGTTGTACTGAACATGACAGACAAGTTCCCTGCATTCTCAAGTCTTCTATCCAGTTGGGGGAGACAGATACTAAACACATAAATAGATAATAAATTATCAAGTAATGACAGTGCTATGAGAAAAGCCAAATAGGGTGATATGTTAGGGAGTCCCTAGGGGCTATGTAGGACAGTTCTTTCTGAGGTCATGGCATTTAAACTGTGATCTGAATGACACGAAGGAGAGAGCCACATGAAGGTCTGTGGTAACTGATCTCAAGTGTGGTCTACAGAAACCTAAGGGATACCAAGACCCTTTCAGAAAGTCAGTGAAGTCATAATATTAAGATGTTACTTGTTTTTTTCACAGGTTGGCATTGGAGCTAATGGTGCAAATATAATGGTTGGTAAAACTGCTGGTGCTTCAGCATGAAACAAGGCCGTGGCACTAACTGTACTAGTTTTTCACTATCACACTCACAGTAAAATAAAATATTAGTTTCACTCAAGAATGTATTGATCAAGCAGTAAGAATTATTACTTGTATTAAATTTACATTAAATCCCAACATTTGAGTACATATCATGTTAACACTGGGTGACAAATGTGCATAAAATACATTTACTGCATACTGAGGTATGATTGTTGTCTCAGGGAAAAATATTTGTGGGGTTATCTAAGTTGCAAGTTGAACAAGCCACTTTCATAGAACACCATTTTTACTCGAAAGAATGCCTGACAAACTACGGTTATTCAGATTTAGGTATCTGGCAGATACTTTCTTGAAAATGAAAAGAAGTGAGCTGTCACTTCAAGGAAAACCACTGGTAGAATTTATTGCTAATGATACAATGCAAGGTTTTAAAAATCAGATTTTTAGAAAGTGTGTATTTGCTACTGTGAACTTGACAGCTTCCCAAAACCGAAAAACTGTTCTGATGAGATTGCTGGTAATATTAAGCTGTGATTTTTTTGGACATTGCAAAATAAAATGTGTTACCATTTTGAAGATCTGTAAAAACTTTGTTAACCAATATTTTCCGAATAACCAATCACGGTCTTAAAAAATCATGCTTTCGTAACAGATCCATTCAATATGCAAAGTAGACCAATAAATTTTAATGTAATAGAGTATGGGTCCATTGATTTGGTTTTAGATTCTGTTTTTCAACTAACCTGTAGGAAGTCACCACGTATCAATTCTGATGTAGGGTCAAAGAAGAGTATCCACAATTATTTGAAAAGGCTATTAAATGCTTTCCCAACTACAAATCTGTATGAAGCTGCAATTTTCTTCATCTAATTTAACCAAAACAACATATTACAACAGATTAAATACTGAAACAGATATTAGAATCCAAGTGTTTTCTATTATGATAGACAACAAAGAGATTTGGAAAAATGTAAAAAATGCCATTCTTCTATTTTTTTGTCTTGAAAGATATAGATTTTTCATAAATGTGTTTTTTTTAATGTTAACATGTAGTATGCTCATTATTTTAGATTAATTCTTTAAATGTTCAATTTTAACTTTTAATACAGTAAATATAGGTTGATAAAACCCAAATAAACAAAAGCTCCTTAGTATTCTCAGTAATTTTTTTGAGTATTAAGAGGTCTGAGACCAAAATTCTGAAAACCTATTCGTCTAGGCATGAGGCAGATTAAACAACATAGTTATAATTTCTTTAGGTTTTACACAAAGTTTATTAGATTTATTCTTAGGCACTTTAAATTTTTTGTTATTGTAAGTAACTTTTAAAAAAGTGATTTTTTTCTGTGTTGCTGGTATATAAAAAGGCAACTAATTTTTGTATGTTGATCTTATATCCAGCCACTTTGCTGAACTTTCTCAAATTTTTTTTTACATCAGTCTTCTTATTAGGCCAGTGGTCAGCAAATTATGATCCCCAGGCTAAAATTGGTTGGCCACTAGTTTTGTAAATAAAATTTTATTGGAACAGAGCTACATCCATTCATTTTGTACTACAATGTCAAAGTTGAGTGACAGAGACTATATTGCCCACAGACAAAAATATTTACTATATACTTTTTTCAAAACTCTGAACCCCATTCATAGAACCAACTCTGGTTCTGTTGATCCCCTATATGGTATTTTTATTTTCAATTTAATTAATTTCTATTTATTCCTCCTCTCTTCCTTTGTCTTTTTCTACCTTCTCAAAGTTAGCTTACTAATTTTCACTTTTTTCTCTTTTGGTAAAATATTTGAGGCTACAAATTTTCCTCTAAGTACAACTTTCACTGCATCCCACAAGTTTTGATATGTACTATTTTAATTTTCATTCAATTCTAAGTATTTAAAAATTTCCATTATAATATCTTTGATCAATGAGTTATTTAGAAATGTTTTCAAATTTCCAAATATAAGGGGAAATTTGGGGGGTTTAATCTTTTAGTTATTGACTTCTAGTTTAATTGTACTATGATCATAGAATGTGGCCATTAGTTATTCTTGGAAATATGGTGAGACTTGTTTTGTGGCTTGGTATAAGGTCAGTTTTTATAACTCTTGTGAATAATACATATATTTTAAATGCTTAGTGCAAGGTTTCTTATGTCCATGAATCAAGCTATTTAATTGTGATGTCTACGTTGTCTGTATTTTTACTATTTGTTATCTCCTTGTCTGAGCAATAACTTGGGAAAAATATGTG
The DNA here is from genome assembly GCF_018350175.1 of Felis catus. Classification (NCBI taxonomy): domain Eukaryota; kingdom Metazoa; phylum Chordata; class Mammalia; order Carnivora; family Felidae; genus Felis; species Felis catus. Next base: position 80,475,058 of record NC_058372.1, read on the forward strand.
AAGTTTCTCTATAGTTTTATCAATTTTTGTTTTGTATATTTTGAGGTTGTTTTAGAAATGTTATACTTTTCAACAAATTAAACTTTTATCCATATGTTCACTCTCTCTAGTGTATTTTGCTTGATATCAATAAAGCTACCTTAACTACCTTTTGATTAGTATTTGCTGAAATATATTTTTCTCTCCCTTGTCTTTGTTTTTCCATGTGAGGGGTGTCTTTTCTAACACTGGATAGCTAAATTACTATTATTTTTTTAAAAATTTAATTTTACTATATCTGTCTTTTAGCAAGAAAGATTAGGCCCTTTACATAGATTGTGATTGCTAATATAGTTGCATTTGTTCTGATGATCTAACTTTTGCTATTTACCCTGCTTTTCCTATGCTTTATTTTTGTTTTTATTCTTGCTTGACTTTTTAAAAGGGGCTTGGAAGTTACATACTGTTTCTATTCTTTTAGTAGTTTCACTTGAACTCTAAAATTAGTATTGTAATCTCCTTCAGAACAATAAAAGGACCTTATATTGCAAAACTCTGATATTTCCTTCCTTGCACACATGGAGTTTTACCCAGTATTTTAGTTTATCTTTTCCTCTATGTTAGACATTATTGTTTTAAAACATCAATATTTGTTTAGATTTACCTACAAGTTTACCAATTTCTTTATAATTTCTTTCTGTATTTTAGACTTTTCTTTTGCTATCCTTATCCTTCTTTCTGAAATACATCCTTTGAAGTTCCTTCAGTGTAAGACTACTAGTAGTAAACTTTTAGGTTTTTTCTCTTATGAAAACAGTATTTCATTCTCATTTTTGAAAGTTACTTTTCCCAAATGCATTTTATTATTCTCAGACCCTTAAAAATATCATTTCACTCTTCCTGGCTTCAATTGTCACCATAGAGAAGTCTGCTGTCAGTCTAATTATTATAACATAGAGGGTATGATCTGTGTTTTCTCTATGGCTCCTTTTAAGAGAATGTTGTCTTCAGTGATGTGCAGTCTTACTCCATTGTAAAAGGTTATGTATGCCTTTGCATCTGTCTGCTTAGTACATACTTCATCCTAAGTCTGTAGACCCACATTTTTCATCTTATTTGGAAAATTCTCAGCCATATTTTATTGTCTCACCCCCATCCTGTATATTCTTTCCCTTTGTGACCCTGAATCAGCATATGCCAGGCCTTCTTGTTCTACATTCTATATTATTAAGTTCTCTTCCTTACACTTCCATCTCCTTATCATTTGTACTCTATTGTATGAAACTACATCAGTTTGATTTTCCAGTTCATGAATTTATCAATTATAAATGAACATATCCACTAATTTTTTTGATTTAATTTTTGTCAATTAATTTTTTTAATTTCATTTCTTTTTCAGAAGTGTCTGATGATTTTGATAGCCCACGGTTGCTGGTATTTTTGTATTCGATTTTAAAAGATGTTTTTTAAATATAGAGGTAGACTTTTTCTTTTTTTAATCTGATAATTCACACACCTAAAGTCCTTGGTGGGGAAGGGGTAATCAGTGTATTATTTGTTGCTTATGCTGACTTATACTCATGGGTTTGTTTCTTTATTTGATGATCTTTGAGAATATGTAAGATCTTAAAATGTGAAAAAAATGGAACTCAAGTTCTGCTTTTGATATGTTAATTTTGAAATGATTATCAAGCATCCCAATGGATACATCAAATACACCACTGGATATATGAGCCTGATATTCAGGGGAGAGATCAGAGCTGGAGATATAAACTGAGGAGTCAGTACCATGAACTACTGGGAGCACATGAGGCAGCAAGCGAAAGTACAGATATAGAAAAGATGAAGTTAAGGATTGTGCCTCAGGGCATACCAATTCAGACACTTAACAGAAAAGAAGACAGCAGTGGTGACTGAAAACAAGAGCAACAATCCAAAAAATGGTGCTGTCATGTAGGCCCAGAAAACAGTGAGTTTTAGGAAAAGTGAGTGGTTGACTGTGTTGGATGCTGCTGAGAAGCTGAGGAAGATGAGGCAACAAGGATGTTGTGGCTTTGATATGAATATTTTTGGGGGAGCAGTAGGGTTAAATGAGGGAGCAGAGATAACTAATGCCTACAGATAAAAAGTTCAAGACATTTTGGGTGAATGGGAGCAGTAAAGTAGGGTAGAGGCTAGAGAAGGGTGTGGCAAAGAAGGTTTTTTCATTGGGTGATATTAAATATTTTACATCCCAATGAGAAGATTGAGTACAAAGGGGGAAACTAATTATATGGGAGAGAAGGGAATATTTTCAGGAGCAACATTCTTGAAAAGGCCAAATGCCCGAAAGTCTTTTAAGCTGTGATGTGGAATATGTGTGTGGCATGAGTCATATACAAAACCGACAAGACAGAAAGGCTAGGACACCTATATTATATAAGGACTTGGGAACTGTTTAATCCTAATTACAGTCAAGTTCTCATAAGGGGTACTACATCCTAACTTCAAATTTACCCATGTCACAGCAACTAGTGTTAGAAACTATACAACATGTCTGATAATCATTATCCAAAAGTTGTTCGGGGTTATTTATGAAAGTGGGAGATTAACTCAATCACAATACTGAAGGAGCCTTGAGAGATTTCCTAGTTTAGTCTCCTATCCACTCTAGGCAAGTGAATCCTAAAGGTCTTGGAATGGACACCTCACTGTAATATCCCTGGCGAACACTTCTAGAACTTTGTCACCATGTAATGTATCCAACAGAAATAAAAGTAAATTTCCTCTTGTTTTGTGCTTAGTGGGCATAGAGTATAGCTGAACTGTTATTTTTTTTCACCAAAAAAACCCCTTAAGTATCTGAAGACAGAAATTAACTTCACTTTTTCTTCTCCAAGCTAAACAATCTTTTCCTCTTAATTTTCCTTCATAGATCTTATTTTGTATTATTTGGCTAGTCTCCCCAACATTTTTCCCTCTCTCCAACTGCTTTTTTAAAAGTGCTGTGACCAGAAATCAACAAGCTACTCAAATAAAGTCTGAGTAATCCTGAGAACAGTGGGGGGATTTCAACACGTCTCCCTTGGACAGATGAAAGGCTGAATTGACTCTGCCAAGCTTGAACACATTCCAGTTCCTGCTGATCTGGGGAGACTCTTCCACTTCCATTTTTTTTCTTTTCCCTAGCAATTTGAATAAAACAAAAATACAACCAGACATATATAGGAGAGAGTTTTTAGCACTGTTCACCTGTTCTTAAAAATAAGCTTGATACCTACATAAGTCAAAAACTGCACACACCAATTCTTTCTAAAGTATAATAATTATTGAACTTGCCAAAAAAAAAAAAAAAAGCTTTGTCTCTTAACTGTATATATTCCAGAGAGTGCTTCTTAAAATCCAAAAGGAAGTATTCAGATGAAGTAATTAATTAAGTGAAGTGTTGGGCAGGAAAGCTTTCTACTCTTTTGAGGCTAATGGATGGTTGAGAAACTCCTATGGGTGTGTGTGAGAGAGAGTCTGCCTGCTAATTACTACCCAAGAAAATATAAGCATCCAACAATCATTCTAATTTTTGCTAAGCAGCATGAAATATCACATTACATTACATTATGTTATGTCAAGCAACAGGATGTTCCTAGGGTAACATGATAAAACAATACAGCTGGGAAAAACAAATTGAAAGGCCAACTGATGTGCATATAATTTTGAAAAGAAAGAAAAAGGCCCACCTTGATAATTAGACTTAGAGCTAGCTGACTAAAGTGTTTTGATATCCACAGGTGATTTTAGGAAAGTAGCTATGTCTCAGCCATAAGATTTGGCTCTCTTATTTATAGTTATTTCACTGTGAAAAAGGATTGTAGCCTCTTTGAACTTTAATTTTTTCCTCTGTAAAATGGGAATAATGCAACCCATCTTCCCTCTCTTATATGACTGTTGTGAGATTCTCATGCCTGGCACCATTAGGTGTTTTATGAATGTCTAGTTGGATACCTATATCTATATAAATTGGATTTAATATTTTGTATCTCACTGATTCTATGATGTATATTTTCCCACCTAATAATGTTTCAGAAATTAGGATATATCTTAAAATTGATAGTCTATTAAAATTTAATTGGTATTTATTTCTTTCTTAGTGGTATATAAAATCAATGGCCTTAAATCACTTAAATACACTTAAATCAATGGCCTCTTAGAGATATGGCAAATAAGAGTCTGAAAATGGTAAAAGTGATACCTAAATGTCAGTTATTCATTTACTCATAAAACAAGATTTTGCTAAAAGTCTCCTCTGTGCAAGGCATTCAGGGGGAAATGAAAATGAGTAAGACCTGATCTTTAATCACAAGTAGGGATGTGATGCATGAGAGGGGTAAATCAATGCCAGACAGTATGGGAAATGTACCATTTAAGATGCATTCCAAGCTCGGTACCCTGTGAGTGCAAAGGAGGAAATAACTTTCAACAAGGGTAATCAGGAAAGCAGCATGGAGGAGGTGGCAGCTACATCTGGCTTTGACAGATGAGTAGTATCTCAAAAGGCACATTTGGGAACAGACACAAGGACACTCTGTGTATACTCAGAGAAGGGCAAGGGGTCTAGACAAGAAGGGGCTTAGGCACAGTGCTGGGGTGCTTCCTAAGGATATTAGAGTCTAAGCTCTATTTGATGAATGGACAAGGCTTTGGAGCAAGGAGCAAACTGATAGAAGTGGGGCATTAGGAACACCAGTTGGTTGGTGATGCTTAGGGAGAAGGGAGAAGGGAGAGGAAGAAGCTGGAAGCAGGGGCATCTTAAATTAGTCCAGGTGTATGTTTGCAAAGTCCAGATAGTGCATGGGTAGCAGAGGCAGAAAGGGGACAATGAAAGGATTGGTCATAATTAAACACTTAAGACCCTTAGAAAGAATCTAAAAGAGCATCCGTTTCACACTGGACAGAAGGACACACAGAATCAATGTTTGGCTGCATGACCCTTGAGGACAGGAACTGCATGTTTTGTTCATCATTGAATGGCAGGGCCTATGGCAGTACCTGGCACACAACAGTTACACCGTAACTATCAGATGTACCCCTTCCTTCAAAATTCAATTTATGAGTTTAATTCAATTGCACAAAACCACGTACTGAGTATCCACCATATATGCTCAATGTTGAACACTGGAGACAGAGGTGAAGGGGGTGGTGGCTGGGGAGGAATGAGCTGGGTTGGTGGACTGTTTTCCCAAAATGGCTGAAATAATTTGTTCCTTTAATACAGGCTTCTGGGTAGCCCCCTCTGCCCCCCACCCTGACTCTGGACTTGGCTAGGGGATTTACTTTTACCAAAGGGACAATAGAAAATATGATGCAAGCAGAATTGAAAAATGCTTATGTACTGAAGCTTGGCCTCTCTTGCTACTTGTTGGAATCCTGACACCACCAGATAAAGAATTTCAGACTAGCCTCCTGGATAATGAGAGACCACATAAAACAAAAATGAGTATTCCAGGTGAGACCTCCCTAGACAAACCAGCCTGCCAACCACTGGACATGTAAGTGAGGCCATCTTAGAGCAGTTTTGGCAAACCTTTACACAAAGGACCAGAAAGTAAATATTTTAGGTTTGCAGATCATATGATCTTTTGTTACAACTACTCAATGTGTGGTGCAGAAGCAGCCACAGACAATATGGGGGGTGGGTGTGTAGTAGCAGACCTGTGGGCTATAGTTTTTGCCTACTTCTATCTTAGATTATTCAGCCCCAATCAAGCCAGTCTGGACCAGAAGTACCACCAAGTCAATTCACAGAATTGTGAGAAATCATAAATGTTTATTGTTTTAAGTCACCATGTTTGGGGGGCACTTTGCTATACAGCAAATGCTAACTGAAAAAGCTGGTATAAAACATTGTTTTAAGGCGCTTAAAATCCACCTGTGGAAATAGAACCCATTTGCAGGACACACTTCAATAACAATATAAGGCAGGATGTTGAGTAAATGTCAAAGTGCGTGTTGCAGGGTAATTAGTATTATAAAGGCTTATGAAAGAGGCAAATTAATTTTGGACAGCAAATAGACTTGGGTAGATCTTAATGGATGGGTAGAATGTGACCAGCTTCCCAAACAGTTATGTTTCTCTGTCACTGTCTTTGTGCTGTTTGCTTTTGTGTCTGTATACTTCAACAGACTGAGGTCCCCTTGAGGGCACAATGTGCCTTATTTTCTATTTTCTTTTTTTAATGTTTGTTTATTTATTTATTTTGAGAGAGACAGAGATGGGGGAGAGGGAGGGAGGGAGGGAGGGAGGGAGAGAGAGAGAGAGAGAGAGAGAGAGAGAGAACAGTCAGGGGAAGGGCAGAGAGAGGGAGAGAGAGAATGCCAAGCAGGCTCCACACTGTCAGTACAGAGCCCAAAATGGGGCTCAAAGTCACAACCTGTGAGATCATGACCTGAGGCAAAACCAAGACTCAGACACTTAACTGAATTAGCCATCCAGGCGCCCCCTTATTTTCTATGTTCCCAGAGCCTAGTGCAGTGCTTGGTTCACAGCCAGGCTCAATGTACACTTACTGAGCAAACAAATAAACTCAGAACTAGGGAGGAGGAAGGGCCTTTATGTCGAAAACCAAACCTCACAACTCAAGGGAGAGGCAGGAGTCTATGTGCTCTGTTCCAGAGAGAAAATCAGTGGTGCAAAGAGAGGATTTAGACTGAGGGGAAGCAGAAGGTACAGATGGACACATGATTCTGGAATCGGGGCAGGGAGGACAAGGCAAAGTAAAGGACCCTGAAAGCCAGGCATGGAGGTTTAAACCAAAGGTTACTGGAGCAAGGTGACCAAGTTGATATTTATGAAGATTCATTTGGTGGCAGAGAATTGGGTGGAGTCTAGGCAAGGAGAACCAGGAGTGAGAAAACACACTAGTCCAGAAGTCAGTGGGGACAGTAAGCCTGTGTGATTCCATGATGAATATTCACCAAATGGAGCATATGCCTCAGTACAGACAGTAACAGAAAAAGGGGACATCTCAGGCATTTGTTCACACCACATTTACTGTGTATGCGGTATTAAGGTACATATCATGAGCACATGGAGAAACTCAGTAGATCTAGGCTGTCCTGGAACCAAGCTACGTGTAACACAGGACCTCTCCCTACTTGAGGGGAAGCATAAGACAACCCCTGTTATGAGTCAGGCTGCTGTTGGAGTGGGCAGTGTCCAGGCTTTGCAGTAACGCAGACTAGGGGTTCAAAGCCTGGCTCTATCCTTACTAGCTATGTGACTTTGGACAAATCATGAACATTGTTGGCTGGAGTAGAATTATAAAATTAGAAATTTTGTAGAATTATACAGTTAGAAATAAAAAGTAGAATTATAAAAAGGGCAGATGACTGCATGGTACCGTGCCTCGAACAGAGTAGGCACTCACATGAACCCTAAGTCCGATAAAAGCAACATGAAGTAGGGAGCACATGAGTGGTAGAGACCAAGCGTTATAATAGTGTAGAGAAAGGAAAATCACTCCGGGCTGGAACAGTCACTCTGAATTTGAGAGTGAGAATAGCATTTTGTTTGGTAGTAAAAAATGACTATGATTTTGACAAGTAGGGGAAGGGGATGTTCTTTCCAGGAAAAGAGAGCGACATGTGGGAAGAACACAGATGAAAGGTAAAGCCCATCTGTGGAATGCAATGGAATTTAGCTTGGCTTGAGAGGTGTGAAGTGAGGCTGTAAATGTTAGTCAGGTAGTGGAGTGGCCTGAATGCCCGGGTGAGGATTTGGACATCATTCCCGTACATAATGAGGTGCTGCTGAAGGATTGCAACTAGACAAATGATGTGATCAAAGTGACATGTGAGACAGATTAAACCAAGGACAGCATGCGGAGTGGCATGGGGGTGAGAGACAAATCCAAGGACAGACATGAGGTAATGCATGCCCATTGTAGGGGGTGGCAAGAGCAATGGGGGGGCATGTGTAAAAGGCTATAGAGAAAGAACTGATCATGCCTGGGGAACAGTGTGGGTGGGCAGGGAGAAGGCAGAGCTGAAGTTCATTATGAACCGTGAACACGGACTGATAGGATGATCTGCTTATTCATTCAGCCAAACCTCCACCGAGTTTTGTTTGCCACGTGCCATACACTGTTTCAAAGAGTGGGTATACACACATGCATAAGACATGGTCCCTTGTCTCCCATCTGGGGTCAGGGTTGGGGGGCAACAGACACACACAAATCATTTCCATAGAGTGTGATAAATGACTGGACATGAGGTGCGGACACAGTGGTGGCACACTGGGGGTTCATCAGAGAATAACGCAAATATTTATGCATCAGTGAAGTTTCCACATTCCAGTAAAGAATGGACCTATTAAGCCCAGAGTAAGTACAAGGTGAGTGGCTAAATCACTGCACTTTCAGCCTTGAAAGACCATCTGCAGGGAGGTTAGGTTAGTGGCGACCTCATACAGGAGGTGGCCTGCCAGGTGTCAGATGGATGAGATGGAGAGGGTCCAAGAGAGTGGCAAAGGCATGAGAGTGTGAAACCACAGGGTACATAGAGAAACCTCAAATCATTTGCTGTTGCCAAAGGGCAAGGTGTGCAAGTGTCCATCTATAGCCTCTGGTCTCCAGTCAAAATCCTCTGAGCCACTGGTCTCTCTTGAACACATTACACAGATTCCTACCTCTGTCTTCACTTGTTAGGTTTCTTACCTAAGTGCCCTTTCCTCATCTCAGCTCTGGCTTGACTGGTCATTCAGTAAACATGCATGGAACCCATGTAATATGCTAGACCCCTGGAACATAGAAATGAAGATGGAGTGGCGTGGCAGGAGATGAAACTAGAGAAACCAAAAGGCGCTACAGGCTATGTTAAAGAGTTTCTAGGGGCGCCTGGGTGGCTCAGTCGGTTGAGTGTCCCACTTCGTCTCAGGTCATGATCTCACAGCTACTGAGTTCGAGCCCCGCATCGGGCTCTGTGCTGACAGCTCATAGCCTGGAGCCTGCTTCAGATTCTGTGTCTCCCTCTCTCTCTGTCCCTAACCCACTTGCATTCTGTCTCTGTCTCTCTCAAAAATAAATAAACATTAAAAAAATTTTTACACATAAAAATAAAAATAAAAATAAAGAGTTTCTAATATATTGGTTCCTATCTGTGGTTTAGAAGAATATCTCTGGCTTCATGTGGAATAGATGAAAGGGCGTGGGAAAGGCTGGAGACAAGATGGTTGGGTTGGCTGGTGCTGGACTGAAGCAGGGGACCACGAAGGACATGGTTCACAGAAGTTCAAGGTAGTATGGGCAGTTGAGGAGACTCCTTGGATGTAGGGGAAGTCTGATGGGTGGATATGGAGGGATTGTTCTTGACAGAGGGAAAAGGAGGGTGAAATTACGAGCTCCAGTCTGGACAGACTGAACATAAAATCCTTTCAGAATGTCTGGCAAGGCAGTTTCGTATCCAGCACCACTCCAGAGGGAAGTGGAGCCTGGAATAAGACATAGTCGAGTTCTCAGCATTTACATGGTAGCTAAAACTGTAGGCAGCTATGGAACACCAAACTTCAACAGGGAAGAGAGACTAAGAGGAACTGCAAAGGAGGCTGGACTAGGACGGATGCTGGAAAGAACAATTTCAAACCAGGAGTGTCTGTCTTTACACAGCAGGTGGCTTTGACTTGGAAGTCTGATGTGCATGTCTATTCTCTATGCAACTTTGAGCATAGATTGCATCCTGGAGCTTATCGTGGGTCTCCACCTCCCAAGAAGTTTGACAATTTAGGATAAAGGTTTATTTTATCAAACAAAAGGAAAGGACGGTGACAAAAGCTGATTGTTCTTTGATACTTCTTGTCTCAGGGTGATAACAGCAACACTTAAATAATAGAAAATAAATTCTTTGCGTATTTTTATCATTGCTTTTCTACATTCTATACTAATGATTGGCTTCGTGTGTTGTCTTCCTCATTAGATTATGGAGTTCCTGGGGCAAAGACTGTCCCTTACTCACCATTCTAGTCCTCAGAGTCTATCATAAGGCTTGACACACTCGATCATTCAATCAGCAAATAATTATTAAGCACCTATGACATGCCAAGCATAGTTTGAGGCCCCAAGGACACAGGAGAGAATTTAACAAATAATTCTTCACTCGTGGAGCTTATAAATTCTAGTATAAATTCTAGTAAAGAATGTGGGAATCCAGCAAATCTAGCAATAAATATAATGTTAGTGGCTAAATCACTGTATCATGTAGGTTGCTAGGTAAAAAGAGTTTATATGATCTAATTGAACCTGCTAAAAGAGAAACCCAACTGCACACACAAACAGGAGCTCCAGAAGTCACTTTTCCTATTGCAGGGAGAGCTTTTTGAACTCTCTGTATTTGGTTTGCACTCCAAACGTAAACAAAACTTTCCTTATTCTATGTTCTAGAATGTAAGACTATGTTCCCGAGGTCATCATTTGTTTGTTTTCTTCTGCGGAGTTAAAAAAAAATTCTGAAAAGGTCCAAAATAGCCATTTATATACAGAATCAAGGTAATGAGCTTAAAAATGGGAATATTGACTTTGAGACTGAAATTAAGCACGACACAATACAGAACACACTTGCTCAAGCAAACATTCACTAAGATCTACTATTTATAAACACACCAGGCACCACTGAATATAGCAGTGATGAACTGAAAGTCCCTGTCTTCAAGGATCCTGCAATATAACAAGAGGGATAAGACAAATATAAGATACATGGTAAGACAAATCTAGGATTCTCAAATGTGTCTTGCTTTTTCTTTTCTCCTTATCCTGCTTAACAGGTTAGTTATCTCCACCAGATATGCGCTTCCTCCCAGCTCTACTATGAAATAAATTGGCACCTGCTACCTGTGTCATAGCTATTTATGTATGTCTTATATCTTCTGCTGGACTGTGAACTCTGCTGGTAGGGATTGAGCTTTACACAACCCTGCATGGGCAGTGAAGACAGGAACAAAGTCTTATACAAAGTTAGAGGAATGGGAGTTTAAAGCTCAAATATCTTTGCATTGGTTTATGAAAAAATTACATATATTTGTGGACAAGACAAAGGTCCAGAGGACTTTCAGGAAAAAAAGGAGGAAATTATTTCTCTTTTAGGATGTTGCAAGTTTCTTTTAAATGGAATCTGGCAGGGGCTCTTGGGTGGCTCAGTCGGTTAAGCATCTGACTTCAGTTCAGGTCATGATCTCGCGGTCCATGAGTTCAAGCCCCGTGTCGGGCTCTGTGCTGACCGCTCAGAGCCTGGAGCCTGTTTCAGATTCTGTGTCTCCCTCTCTCTCTGACCCTCCCCCGTTCATGCTCTGTCTCTTTCTCAAAAATAAATAAACGTTAAAAAAATTAAAAAAAAAATAAATGGAATCTGGCAGTTGACTAAATCGCAGACAGCAAATGACCTCAAGTGTTGGGCTAAGATTTTAGAAATACATAAATATACTGTGAAATATAACTGACATTGTTATATTTCATAATGAAATTCCTTACATATCTAGCACCTTCATTTTCAAAGTGCTTTTGTATACATCTCTTCTCACTTGATTGTAAGGACAACCCCGGGGTGCACACGAGGCAGGTATTTCTCCTCCTGCCCCTCCCACGAACACCCGGAAGTCAATGGAAAGGAGTACATCAATCGGCTGCCACTGGTTGACTTGAGAACAAGAGCAATCCTCTTCCCACCAGGTCAAGGCACCCCCCCCCCAAACACTATGATCAGCAGGAGATGGGGAGGGGGGGAAATAGATTGTCTTTTTTTTTTTTTTTTTTTTTACTTTCCTTGGAAAGGAAATAATTCAGTTTTCTGATTTAAAAAGTAGAAATGACTAGAGGGGTAAAGTCGCACTTTTGTGCTAAATAACAAGCAATGTAGCTTAAAGGGAGAAAAATCAGAAGAAAGGTGTGTTCTAAGGGATGTGCCTAGAGAATGTGTAGCTTACATTTTGACTTCTACATAGATGAGGATAATTAGCATCACTTCCCTGTAAAGTTTATTCAAATTTCCATATGTAGTGATGTTTCCCTGGATGCTCATTGTAATCATTAAACTGCACTTACAGCATGTACCAATTTACACCCCTGGCACTACATATAATACAATTTCCTTTCTTCTTTGGCTATTTTCCTTCCTTCCTTCTTTCTCTTCCTCCATCTTGCAGCTTTTACTGTCATTCGCGCATTATTGCACTAGATCCTGTGAGGACTTCGGGGAATACAGAAACGCAGATGAAATGAGCCACTAGTCTAGTGGCTCCAATAGCAGAGGATAGAGAAGGAAGGCTGAGGGCAGGGATTCTAGCACTCACCTACTGTCTTCCCAGGACCTTATGCTGGGTTTCAGACAAGCACCTATTTCCTGAGCATTTAGTGGATGGCAGGACAGATGGATGGATGGATGGATAGATGGATGAAGGAATTGTCTGAATGTGGACAGCAGTGTTCTAATTTCTGACTCCGTAGAATGGTGGAAGGTTCCCCTCCCCTGCCCATTGCTTTTTCTGTTTCAGCAACCCCTTTCAATGGGAAAGGCTGGGAACAAGAGAATCAAATTGGCATTCTGGAGCTCTTTATTTGGCAATTCGCTCTGTCTGAGTTAATATATGGGTTAGGTTCCCTGTGAACGACACTCTCCTAACTCTGGCAACGTCATAAAGACACTCAGCTGCTGTATGTCTGGCAAATTAATGACTACAAGCCCAAGGGATGGAGGGATGGGAAAATGTTAACATTAAAAAAAATAACCTTAAGCAAATTCAGAAGAAAATGAAACAGGCCTCACCCACCCACCCACCCCCAGCTGTATAAAACCTCTTAAACAAAAAATTACAGAAAATAATACTTTAAACTTTGTGCTTATTAAAACAATCCCATCCAGAATGCAGAAAAAAAAAGACAGAAAGGGAAATTAGATGGGAAAAAGAATAAAAGAGTCTTGGGAAGATACGGAAGTAGAAGAGGAAGGAAGAACAAGAAAAATTAGAGAAGGTGGCTCCATGCTGAGATGACAGGGCAACAGGAGAGGTTATGAGCACTGGGTTGAGTCTCAGAGGCAGGTCAAAGAGAACCTTCCAAGGACCTGAGCAGCAGAGGTGGGTGAGGTGGGATGTCCTTTTCCGAGTCTCCCAGCTCCAGAGGGTAAAATGAGGCTGACCATGAGGAACGCCTCCTCTGTGGCAGGTGCTGTGCTTTTACACTTAGACACCCTGCTCACAGCAACCCTGCAAGGAAGGCAGTTATGCCCATTGTGCTGAGGACAACACTGAGTTCACAGGTTGTCAGTCATGGAGCTGAGGCTCTGGACAAGTACCCACCTGTGGACAGCACGTTGCTGTCCATGGAAGACTCCTTTATCTAACTTAAGCCTTAAGACAACATCGTGAAATGAACATTCTTTGTTTTGTATGGCAAGAAATGGAGACTTTGAGGCTTTGAGGGAGTCACTCACACTCACAGCTAGCAAGAGGCCAGGGTGCATGTGAGCTGGGACACAATCTAGTGCCCCTTCTATTTTACCATATGGACTTCCTAAGGAAGTAGCCAGTTCCCTGAACAACACTCCATCGCCAATTTCAGCCTGTAACTTGTGAGTCTGTGTAGGCTGAGCACCAGACCAACGAGGTGCCACATGGAGGTTGGGCTGATGTCCCACGGTCATCCTGTGACTCTGCATGGAATGGGGACTCTGAGCCTTAAAAATAACCATATGGTTATATGATGTAATAAGTCAGCTACTGAGTATTTACCCAAAGAAATCAAAAGCACTCATTCAAAAAGACATGTGCACCCCTATGTTTATTGCAGCATTATGTACAATCGCCAAGATACAATCGCAACCTAAGTGTCCACTGAGGGACAAACAGGTAAGGAAGATGCGGTATATATATTTAATGGAGTATTACACAGCAATAAAAGGGATGTGATCTTGCCATTTGCGACAACACAGATGGACCTAGAGGGTATTAGGCTAAGTGAAATAAATCAGACTGAGAAAGGCAAATTCCATATGACTTCACTTGTGTGGCATCTAAAGACCAAAACAGGGGCACCTAGATGGTTCAGTCGATCAAGCATCCAACTTCGGCTCAGGTCATGATCTCGTGGTTTGTGATTTCGAGCCCCACACTGGACTCACTGCTGCCAGCACGGGGCCCACTTCAGGTCCTCTGTCCCTTTCTCTCTCTGCCCTTCCCCCGCTTGAACTCTCTTCCTCTCTCAAAAATAAACATTAAAGCAAACAAACAAAAAGCAGAATCAGATCTATAAATACAGAGAACAAACTGATGACTGCCAGAGGGAAGGAGGGTGGGAGATACAGGATTCCAATTATGGAATGAATAAGTCACAGGAATAAAAGACACAGCACAGGGAATATAGTCAATGATATTTTAATAGTGTTATATGGTGGCAGATGGTAGCTACACTTGTGGTGAGCATAGAATAATGTATAGAGAAGTTGAATCACTGTGTGATACACCTGAAACTAACATAATATCGTGTGCCAAATATACTCCAATAAAAAAGAAAAAAACAAACAACCCCCCACAATGGAACGGTTATTTGGTTTATGCTCCCAGACAGTACAGCAATCTTGTTTATAGCAGCCCCCAAATATGGCCCTAAAAGATAATGATTCTCATTCTAATAACGAGGGGGTTCACTGCTACCCAATGGGGCTACTGGTGCCACTGCCAGCTAGTTCCAGCCACAAGAAAATTACTGTTCTGAATCCAAGTCTCTTTCTCTATAACTTCTACCTTTTGGTTCTGCTTTTTCTAGAGTGACAAAGTCTTTAAACACAGCTGTTATGTCTCCCCTTCTTTTCCTCTTCTCTAGTCTAACCTTCCTCGGTTCCTTCACAAACTGGTTATAAGACACTCTCTCTGATGCCCTTTCCATTCCCGATCCCTGTTCATGAAGTATACTCAAGTTTGTCTGTTTCCCTTGCCACAGATACTACTAAAATGGTTTAAAACACAGGTAATGTGCTCTAAGGATTATGGAGTCCAATGAAATCATTACTACTCTTTCACTGCGCATGTGACTTTTACTGTCACAATTAGGAGAATGTTAGCTTTTGCAGCAACCGCTTTGTTGGGAAGAAAGATACATAAACAATCTCTTGCAGTAAGGCATGATGAGTGCTGTGAAGGAGGTGGGGACTGTCCTGTGGAATCGCAGAGAAGGAGCAGCTAATGCAGCCTGAAGGAAGCAAAGAAAGCTCTTGGAGAGGATGCTGCAACGACTCAAAGGAAGACTTAACCAGGTGGAGAGAGTGGAAGAGCTTTCCAGGTAGATGGAAAAGATTTTGCAAAGATGAGCTGGCATGAGAGAACACGGCAGCACTGCTCCCCTCCCCCGCCTCGCCGTTCCTCTTTTTTGCAATTTTTCTCTGGCTTCGCTTCCCTCTCAGATGTTCTTTTCTGTCAAGGCCTAGGATAAACTATGTTCTCTTGTTTTAAGAAGTATCCTTTGTATGGAGTTCAAAATTCTTCGTATAACACCTGTGTACCACGAGTATAAAGTGAGCGTTAAATAGCCTAAGCACTGGCAGTGGTATGGTCATAAGTATTTTGAGCCTGCTCTTCTTTTCAGAGGAGGTACTTCTTTTTATTTTTAAATTTTTTTTTATTTTTATTCATTTTTGAGAGAGAGAGAGAGAGAGAGAGAGAGAGAGAGAGAGAGAGACAGAGCGGGAACAGGGGAGGGGCAGAGAGACAGAGGGAGACACAGAATCCAAAGCAGGCTCCAGGCTCCGAGCTGTCAGCACAGAGCCTGACGCAGGGCTTGAACCCAGGAACCTCACGATCACGACCTGAGCCGAAGTTGGACGCTAGCCAACTGAGCCACCCAGGCGCCCCTCAGAGACGGTACTTCTACATCAGTGGACTGTTTGATTGGGGTAGAAAAGCAAATGGCGCCTCAAGTATTCAAAGGCAGCCAAGGTTCCTTCAGAGCTGTGAGGTGGACTATGGGGCTCGGGGAGACCTGCACGGGGGTCAGAGCTCTTTGCCCCTTTATCAGCTGACCTGTCTTTCTCTTCAGTGCCTCTAGCCAGCCATGTTTGAAATAAGGCATTTAAGGATCTCTAAAGTCTTGTTTCTAAGGTTATTATTCACAAACTCTTACCAAGGCTGTTTTCTCAGGCTGGAACGCAGACAGGCTAGGAACCTCACCTTGGCAGGGGAATTCAAGAAACTCAAGACGTGGTAACTCTCCCACCTGCTATTTCCTTCTGCTTGTTCCTTCTCTGCCTTCAGCCTCTCGGTCCTCCAGCCCCTCCTCTGGAAAGTGTACAGTAACTCAAGGCTCCCCTTAAACCTCTGACAGGTGAACAAAGAGAAACACCTCTCACAAATCCATAGAAGAGAGAACAGAACCTTTCATAAAGAACCCTAAACATCCCACCAGAAAGTCCCAAACAGCCCTGAAAAGTGAGAATAAAACTATCAAAAGCTGACAGAGGGTAACAAGCATTATTTCCAACCCACATTTGTCCTTCTAAAAAAAGCCAACCAACTACTGAAAAAACCCCTGAAATGTATGAAATCTAACATCGTTAACATATTTCCTGTCCTCACATAGCTTATAAAAAATGTTTCTGAGCTTTTCCCTGGCTCATTTACAATGACGAGAAGGAGCAAAAAGGAAATGCAACAGATGGGGCTACCATCTTCTCTTGCAGTGATTTATCTTTACTTGAGGTAGCTTGGGCAAGGTTTCAAACATTTTTTAGATGTACCAATAGCTTATGCCTGGTCCAGAACAATGAAGATGAGGTTCTCTTAAAAAAAACACACACAAAACAAAACTGCAGGTTATAAGCCATGTTTACTACTATCTATTTTTGTTACTTCTAAAAGAGATCACCTCAGCTTCCTCCCAACCCTCCCTGTACTGACTCCATGAGGATCTAATCTGGTGCTGATTTAGAGCTGACAGGTGGTACATGCATAATTAAAGATGACCCAACACAGAATGCTCTCATTCCTGGCATATTATCAGACACTTAAGCAAAGCAATTATCAGAAGGCAATCTTTTCTGTCAACAGAGATAGAGATGAAACATTTCTTCAATTAAGAGGATTCTGCAAGGATGCTGTACATACATCCATCTGCAAATACTTGAAAGTCTTTACAGTTTAATAGTAAGCCAGCTCAATGGAGCACTTTTGACCAGTTAATTCGTGCTACTCCCTTCCCCGTTATCCTGGAAGGTCACATTTTAAACACCAGCATCAAAGTAGGAATCGTTCTGAGGTACTGTCAGAGATCCCGATCCAAGCTGTCACGGAGATCTCTGCGTCTTCCTGCCATAGTCCTATTGGGGTTTTGCAAATATACCAAACCTTCCTTTAAGGCTCAAAGCAAAAAAGGATAGGGTTCAAATAAAAGAAAGTTCAATTAAAATTGCAATTTAAAGCAGTCTTCTTTCCTCCTCATGCTCCACCAGTGTCAAAGGATTTGAGAATTGTTATCAAGCCTTAAAACCTCATCAGGAATCTAAGTCATTTAAAGTATTTTTTTTCATTTTGAAGAAATAAATATTATTCAAAGGAAGAGGTGTCTTGACAAAATGATGGATTTCCTATTTCAGGTGAAGGGGGGAAGAGGCACTGCATTTCCTAATAGAGTACTGTATTTTTTAAAAAATAAATTATAGTGCATGCACTTTATATAAATGAATGCATTTTAGCTTTCCTTAGAACAGAAATTGCTTTAATGTTATAGTGAGACAAGTGATTTTCTTTTCTTTTTTTAAAGGGTAGTTTATACGTTAATGGGTTTTTTTGAAGCCCATGTAAAAACTGCCTTCCACGAGACAGCAAAACTCACAACGTTTGTGGTGCATATTTTGCCACATTTCACAAGGGGTCTTATTGTTTAAATTCTTATATCCTGATGTCATATGTGAACAAACGACCTTATTGTTCATTTGAACACGTCTTTATAGGATCTCTGGTGGTAGAACTGGTGTTGTTGTTTGCCTTTTTTTTTTTCCTCATCAAGTCGGAACAAAAGTCTCTTTTTCTGCAGCACTGGGAACTCGGGGAACACGGCTGTATGTGGCAGTGGTTGTCATTTGGAAACACCATAATGATAATGGAAGCGAAGCGCTAATGTAAATGGGGTGACTTCTGACAAGTAAATCAAGGTCTACAGGGCAGTTTCTTCTACATAGCAGACTTGAAGGTAATGTAAACTAGAAGCACTTAAAAAGACAACTAAGAATCACCCAACGAACTATTAAAGAGGCAGGTCTGCTGGGTAACCAGACCCAATTCCTTCCAAGGTGTGTTTCACTCAAAAGACACTCCATTCAGAATGTTAGGGGAAAAAAATAACCAGTAGTCTTTGGGGAAAATGTAATCAGGCAGAGAAGTGGTGATGACAGTGGCATTGTTAATGGGAGATTCACCAGGACTCAAAGCACAAGTTCATTATATTTCTCAGAACTAAGAATAGCTTCTGAATGAGTACTCACAATTCTCCACAGACCTGTATCTCCTAAGGAGCTCCCCCTTCTCCCTTTCCAATTTTGATGTAGGAAAAAGAAGAGAATATAGTCAGACATGGGTAGGTAGGCAGGAACAAAGGAACCTCTATAGGATGGAGAAGCATCTAAACTAGTTCCATTCTAGATGCTGTGACACTTCTTCCATCAGGATTCAGTTCAGAAAAACTCAAAGATGTAGTTTGGGAGCACGCTGCACCAAGAGGCCAGGACAAAGAAATATGTTGCATGTGTACTACTGTGGCAAGCAACAAAACACTTGTGAGTTCCCAATCGATGTCATGGATAAAAAGAAAATATGCGATATAAGGCATATACTACCATCAAAATAAACTTAAGAAAAAAGGAACAAATTCTAGTGAGTTTATTTAGGGATAGACTCTCATTTCCCATACAGCAGAGTCCTAGACTTTGTACAGCTTTAGTAAATAAAGCAAAGTCTATAAGCACAGTCTGTATGCTGAGGATAGCACATGGCACTAAGACATTTTATATCATGCTTTTTACACTGAGTTTTTATTTTAGAATCATCAACTAACATTTTTATGTAAGATGGTACCTTACATAAAACAGAAGCATCTTATTGTTAACTTAGGTTTTTCCTATCCACCCTCAAAACTAGTTTCCCAAGTACCTTGGTTCTAAGTTTTATGCTCGGATGAATAAAATAAGACTGTAACTATGGCTACCAAATAAAGACTAAATCACACAGATGATAGATATGGATAGAGTATCTTTTGGAAAGAATAAAAATCAAGTCTAAGGTATTATTATTGTCACCGTTACCTATTTGTGTCCTATTTCTGAAGGATTGCTTAAAACCTGTCATTTGGAAGTCTTACAGAGACATTCTGCAGAAAACGATGTGTTCTTCCTGCTAACACATGATCAGAGATGCTTATCAGGTTCATTTCACTAAGGACAAAGTATAGCATATTTAAGAAAGCCAGAATGGATGTTGTTCCAAATCTCTATCCATTGAGGAGAAGGCACTTACTTTCTGGTTAAGAAGTGACCATGTTAATTCCAGAGTACCTTGCAATTGGGTTTTTCAAGAACTGGCACTGGAGGTCAAACCAGACAAAGGTGACGAGCACATCTTCAATGACTCCGAAGGCAGCAGTACAATCAATGCTCTTATTTTCTCCTCCTAATACTTCCCTAGAGATAGCCTGGCAGATGGACCAAAAAAGGGGTGGCCTCACTTCACTGCAGGGGGATGAAAGAAAATAGAAGTGAAAAAATAGTTTTTCTCCACAAACTGCACTCTAGGAATCGACTGTTCTTAACTCTGAGCTCTTTCACAAAACGAAATGCTATGCGCCAGTACACTTTGTCTCCCTTAGGGAGGGAAGGTGATGAGAGGAAACAGTGTTAGGAGAGGATTAAAGAAACATATGTTCTTATTAAAGCAGGGTTTGAAAAGAAATAATGTTACAGAGAGAATGATGATTACCTGGTAACAATGTATGCTGAATCCTCACTAAAAGAAAAGGCAAGCTTATATTGAATATCTAAGGCACCCAGGTACAAATAACAAGAAAGAGAGTCTCACACTAACCAATTTATACAAATTAACTTACAGTTATTCCCTTGTGATTGACCACATAACCTACACCCCAGGTAAATACAATGTGCTTTTACATGAACACATTTGTAACTTCTGTAAACTAATTAACAAAGATGAATACAAAATATCCAGGTAGAATGGAGACCAGTGATTTCCATCCCTGCAGCCAGTTGTACTGTAATATCTTCCACTGGATGCTGACAGCCTTCTCTTCCCCTCTCTCATTCCGACACAATGCCGTCAGGTCTGTCTAAGTAATGTAATTTACTGGAGTGGAATTCCCCTGGTAGCCTGTGCGGCACTTGGTGACAGTGTCATTTATACTCCACAGTGTCGTGGCCTGACACTGATACATCAGCCTTCATCCCTCATTCACAGCAGAGCGTGCAATTTCACCTTCTGCTGTGCCCTTCTGTAGTATGCACGTACAAATTTACTCCATTCAGCCCTAATTACAAACCTTGGTTAAAATGCTCTCATTAGATTTATATTTCTCACTCCAAATGTCAATCTTATTGAAAATTCCGATTTTCCTGAGGATTCATCCATTAGCAATAAACTCTAAAGCATTCCATGACTGAGTGCATTAAACTGGCAATGCGGACATGCACTTAAAATACATCATTAGAGTAAATCTCCATTGCAAATGCTTTACATTATTCAACCAAAGGAATAATGAGCTCAGCCCAGCCAGTACCCTCAAATTGCACATGAAGGATAGGTTAAAACTGGCTGTTATCCAGGAAGAAGCACACGGTATATCAATGGGACGGATTTCAGAGTCTCCGTCACTTCTTATGAAGGTGTGGGAGGAAATCACAGTCAAAGCCTAACTTATCACCTTCTCTTGTCTATGGTCTTCACAGAAACGTCAGTCTCTGGCAAAGTACAATATGGCAGGAAAAGATAATGGGGAGTGTATGTATGTGTTCATGGAGGGGACTAAAGCTATGCCTGCAATGCCAAGAACTTTGTTAAGTTACCCTGAATGATTTGCTCTGCCTAAAAAGCATTCTTCCATTCCATCCAACAGAAAAACTTTAAAAAGCAGCATTGTCTGGATACACTGTAAGAAGCTGGGTACCATTCTAATAAAAGACAGATCTTACTGGTGGAGTTGACCTGAGAAACATCTCCACCCCAGTCTGTTGGGTACTAACATTAAAAACCCAGAAGCCACAACGATAATGTTGATATGGAAATTACAAGCCAGAAGTTGTATCTGTGAATGGAATGACAGGACAGACCATAAAAAAAAATGTGGAGGAAAAAAAGAAGAAGAAGAAGAAGAACAACAACAACAAGAACAACCAACTAGCAAAATACATCAATTAAAACCTAGCTGGCACTGTTTATATCAGGACCATGTTTTAATTCCTTAGCTTATTGATCTCATTTATCACTTCTTGTCAGGTCCCAGGTGAGGCAAAGTCAAGGTACAGTCAAATTTCTTTTTTAATTTGGTAAATGAAAAAACTGCATCCCACGAAGGTCATGGAGGACGCTGAAGGAAAAGTCTGATGCCAACTCTTAGCATCTAATACTAAAGGTTAACCAAAGAAATTAAGTGATGCCTACACAATTATGATTCTATGATGAAATATACAGTATATTTACTTAAAAAAAATAACTAAGATCTACATCCAGCGTGGGGCTTGAACTCATGACCCTGAGATCAAGAGTTGCATGCTCTACTGACTCAGTCATGTGTCCCAATGTATTTATTTTTTTAATGGAAAATTTTCGTGGGCAGAAAGACTCTGAGAAGGGCAGGCATACATTCCATTAAACAGTAAATAACTTATTAAAAATAATAAAGTGAAAGAAGTGACAGTAATTGTTTTCTGCCTGTCAGTATCTGGTCATCTCTAGGACTGACCGGTAATCAGAATTATAACAGATACAATATTTTCTGTAGAGAATTACACCACCATGGAAGCTAACTGCTCCTGAAGTTTTGCCCAGTCCCACCTGAAATATTTAAAACTGCACTTGATTGGGGCGCCTGGATGGCTCAGTCGGTTGAGTGTCTGACTTCAGGTCGTGATCTTGCCGTTTGTGAGTTCGAGCCCCGCATCAGGCTCTGTGCTGACAGCTCAGAGCCTGGATCCTGCTTCGGATTCTGTGTCTCTCCCTCTCATTTCCCCTCCCATGCTCATGCTTTGTCTCTCAACAATAAATAAACATTAAAAAAATTTAAAAAATTAAATAAAATAAATAAAACTGCGCTTGATTAAAACAGCGCTCTCTCTTTCATAATGTACATCAGCAGGTACTACAATTTAACATGCACAGATGTTAGAGCTGAAATATCCATGCTTAAACAAAAAACATAGGGAGAAGGTAAAAATAACTGAATATGCTCAACACAGTACCAACCTTAAAAGGAAAGAGAGGCTTACATTGTGCTGATTTAACGGCAAAATAAAGAAATGATCCCCCAGATGGCATCGGTAACCTGTGAAGAACCAAACTACTCTGTAAATGACCTGTAGCTTTCTGTTTGAGAAACACTGGACAAGAGGCTGATCGTGTGTCCATTTAATTCCAAAATCTGTACCCCAGGCATCCAGGGGAACTCCCAAATGCCCCGAAATTCTCCAGCACGTTCATATTTTACAATGGCACAAAGAAGAGTAACAACTCCATCCTTTTAATGAGTGCTGGTTTTGTACTTCATATATGGTATTTCATTTAATCTGCACAACCACCCTATGAGGTAGGTACTATCCCTGTTCCTTTTTTCAAATAAAGACATCCAGGTTTAGGAAAGGTTAAATAAACAGATCAAGGTCAGCAAGTAGCCAAGTTAAGATTTGGTCCTGAGTCCTCTTTCTCCCAAAGCTCTTGCCTTGCTTTAACCACCATGCCTCACCCTATCTGCCTCAGTTGGAGATGCCAGTAAGGAATGTGATCTGGAGTCTTCAATTTCCAGACGCTTCTGGAATGACTGCCCTCTTGACTCATTTCGTTTCGCAAATTACATCAAACTGAAAGGCTCAAAACGCTTGCAGACATTCTCATTCTCTGGAAATGCCACAGCCACTCAGCCAGTGGAATGGGGACAGCACCATCACCGGGATCACCAAGGTACAAATTTCCCTGTGAACGCTGACGCCACCTCTCTTTGGTGTTTCTTCTAGCCACAAACTGGCACGTTATCACTGACTGTGGTTGCAGTAGACTCAGCAGTCAGATAAAGGGGAGTTTCTACTTGGTTAACTGCTCCTCCAACATCTGTGTCCAAGGAGGGTCCTCCAGAGCAGGCACGCACTCATCCTTGTCCTCCCTCCCCACCGACCCCATCAGTCCACAGACAAGAGGCTTTGCTAATCTCTTGGCCACACCACTAAGAAATCCTCCCCTTCCCGTGCTGCGAGTCTTCAAGAAACAACTTTCTAACAATGAGTCAAAAAGATGATGTTTTAAAAGAGCATTTCAAACAAGGCAATTACTTTTTAAAAAAAGATTCAAGGATTCTATCACTTCTTTCAGCCTTTCATCGACACAATTTGTTTATGTATGAGTCGAGTCTTTCTTCCTTCAGAAGGGGAAAATGCTGATAAACTAGCACATGTAGACAAACAGCGCAAAAACCTGGCTGCCTCTTGCTGCTTAAACAGAGTCACATTTATTTCCCAACGCACCACTTACCAGACAGATGCAAAGATGTGGGCAAGCCAGTCATCAGAATTAACAGAGTGATTGTGCTTGCACTACATATTCTGATTTGTATGAATCTTATTTTTAGCCATGCACAAAGGGCAATAAATGGAAAATCTTATTCTAACCGCTACTTTTTCTGGGCCACCCACACTGCTCCACCTACCGCACAAGTTCACAAATGTAAAAAACCCAACGCAGGGTTTGTCCTAACAAGGGATGCAAAGAGGCTAAAACGTGTGACATTTTTTCCAGTTAGTGTTGGTACTTTCACTCTTTTTCTATATCAGGACTTTCAGGGAAAACAACATTGACTTATCTATGGGCATTTTCCGAGACTCCACGTTGGTATGCCATTCAGCACACAGGCAGGTGTGATCCGCAAGGCACGGGCACCAACCTGCTGCGAGCCGCATGTCAACCAACCTTCAGCAAAGAAATGCACCCAAAAACATTTCTGTATATTCAGGAAGGTGATACCTACAACATTTTGTTCTGAGACAATGCCAACGTCTTAAAAGCTCCTCAAATGAACGAAAGTGGTATCAGAAACATAAATGTTGCTAAAGCACAGCAGGCTGTCAGAAAGGATCTTACCCAAGTGAGGTCAATATTGCTGCTCCTCAGTCTGCCTTTAGTTTGCAGTTGGACAATGTTCACCGAGGCGGTTACCTCCTTGCCATCTCCCTTCCCTGTTGTGCATTCCCCTCCCTGCCTGCCCTGTCCACAGTCCCCACCGCATCTCAGGCAGCTCACCAAGCATTAACTCACACGGCTGCCACACCCGCCAAGCAGCTGATACTGAGAGACAGACACTTTGAGAGCAAACAACAAAAACACATTGACGAAGAGGATGTTTTCTAGGGGTGTAGAGAGGATAGAGATGAGAGTCTATTTTCGATGACTCTCTCCTTAGACTTTTAATGAAAAGTTAAATGATTAAGATCCCAGGGTAGCAATTAAAATGCTTGTTCTTCTGAGCCCTCTGCAAACCTCAACAGCAAACATACGCAGGTAGTGATCAATATTTAAAAGTCAATTCAACAAAATAATTAAGACGCGAAAGGAGGCAACTCTGAGAAAGGCATCTTTCTTTACCTGTGTGCTTGCTCATTATCCAGAAACTAGAGGAAATGTTCCGTCATCCTCTGGTAGTTAACACATGCCCTGCAGAGCTAACACCTTCTTCCGATAACGCACGGCACAAGAGCAGCCCTGATGAGGTGTATCAGAAAATCTTTTTTGGGTTATAGTCCACTCTCGTCAGACCTTCTGACTAGTGCTGTAAAAACACGGGTAATTAAGTGTTACGAAAAAGTGGGTCATACACCACGGAGATACAACCACACCGCCCCCAAACCAGGCTCCAAATGACTGTGCTCTGAGAAGGTGGGAGGGGTCTGAACACAGCGAAAGCAAAACTTTTATGTGGTGAGGAGCATTTTGGTTTTCACTGGTTTAGGTTAGAGAAAGTTAATCTCAATGTCAACTACAAACCAAATAACTTTTAACGTGTTCTTGAAGTTTTATGACAAATGCTGGCTGTTAATGTAATGGGAAATTCAGATACAATGTCATAAACAGTCCAAGGGACAGTCTCAGGCTTAAATGATATGTCCATCACCGAAGAGCGAGTGCTGTGTGACTCAGTGAAGCAAAGCGGTCAAACCGAAACTGAAGACAAAGAAGCAAATTCTTATTATCCACATTAGCATCTCTTTCTCCTGAGGAGGATCAAAGTACTCTATACCACTTCCCCACACCTGTAGCCACCTTGGGCATTCAACAATCGCGGATATTTATCAAAGCACCCCTCGACTTCTGTAGCAAGAAGGCATAATGTAGTACGTGAATTGAGCACATTCATTCATCTTTCAGTCACGAGCCACAGATATATTAATTCAATACATACGGAGTGCCGATTATAAACAAGGACATGAAGGATGGTGAAGGGATGCAGAGAGAAGAACCTAGAAGAATCTGCTTTCAAAGAACTTAAGTCTTGTATAAGGGATAAGACCTAGTCATGACCAGACCAAATACAGATCATTCTTTTAAAACAAGATCTTTTCTAGCAGCTTCTTACTATAGACTTCTTATTCTACTGACATAAGGCTTGTAGAAAACATTCCTACAACATTTTTCAGATGAATCTAACAATCCCCTTAATTTTTTTAGAAAGCGATTCATTTTAAAATTTTTATTGAGAGAGAGAGAGAGAGAGAGTGAGCGAGCGAGCGAGCATGAGTGGGGGAGGGACACAAGGAGAGGGACAAAGAGACTCTCAAGCAGGCTCCACTCTCAGGATGGATCCTGACGCTGGGCTCCATCCCATGACCCTGGGATCATGACCCAATTGAAATCAAGAGTCAGTCTCAACTGACTGAGCTCCCCAGGCACCCCAATCCCCTTAATTTTTTTTTAATCAGGGTTTTCTTTTAGTGCTTAAGATCCTTCCTCACCTTCGCTACATGTTAGGATTCACCCTGACCCAAAGTCCTAGCATTTCCCAAAGGGAAGCACAGAGCTATCAGGACAATCCCAGGAACTATAACACCACACCAGAGGAATTTGAAGAGAAGTCTCTTTGAAGGGGGATAAAGGATTCAACGTTGAAGGAAAAGCTCTGGTTCACAGCACAAGAAAGGATATATTTGAATCACATTTTGGTACCATCAGGTATAAAATCAGAATTTTACTGTAGAACATACTGTTTGGATCATGGCTGGGGATATGGCTAAGCAACGTTTCCCATTTCTGGCAAATTGCTATATTGTGTACTGATAACAAATGTCTTAAATAACTAGAATACAGTTAGTTGATCTAACACTAATACCATTTTACATATAATTAAATCGTTCTCTTATGATTCCAGAGGCCCATTAGGATCTTAAGGGCCTCTCAATAGTCCTTTTCATTGACAAGATGCAGAAGTTAAAAAAAAAAAAAGTTAATACTGATTTCCACTTGATAAAGATAATGGTGTATCTACATAGGTATCTGTTCTTGTAAGAGTTGATTGATGTTATTTGTGAGAAAAAAATAAGAAACGAGGAGATCATTATCCTAGAAAATGATAGCTAAAGTCATCATTCCTAAGCTCCACCAAATTTGTGGGATGTAACCAGTCCAGAATACTGCTTGTAAATTTGGAATTATTTGATTAATTCAAAAGAGTCTGGAAAAATACACAAAAGTATGAGTTAATAGTCAGGTTTTATTCTGGGTAGCTGGATTACAGGTAATTTATTTTCTTCTTTGTTGTTTTATAAATTTTGTACAAGAAACATATTACTTTCACAATCAGGAAAATAAAGCTACTCCTGTTTTAACAAAAGGAAACAATTATTCTCTGATTCTGCTCTTCCTAGTAATTAAAAATACTTGATACACAGAACCCAGTATAATAATCCGGCCTGGCGACAAGTCAGACATGAAATACAGGAAAAATCTACTAGAAACAATAGATTACAGTTTCTAGTTAAGCTCTACAGGGACTCTAAAAATCCTCCTACACTCCAGAACTTTGCAAATACTGCTCTTTCTCATCATGATCCATGATTTGCACACTCTCCAGCTGCAGATGCCAGGGCCCTCACAATGATCAATGGGGGTGGGCAGGTGTCCTTGTAAGAGTGTGGTGCCACCACCTGGGTTAAATCACAGCTCACAGACAGGTGTCACTTTGCCAATGAAAGGTATAGTCAAAAGAGAGCACACAAATAATTTCTAAAAAGCAACAGATTGGAAATGATTAGAATTAGTTGATAAACTATTTGTGCTACAACTGATAACCACTTGGTAAAGTAGCTTCATAATATGCATGGTTGAGTTTCTTTGGAGATTCACGGAGAATACCATGTGAAATTTCTGATTTACATATTAATGTATACTACCATGCTGGTAACACTACCCCTATCTGTATGTACCACTAGTGTATATGCAGAGAATAAAAATTAATTTTGATGATGCTTTGAGCAGAACATAATCCTAACACTAAATGCTACAAATAAGTGCATCATACAATCTTTCTAAAAAAACACAAAAGAATTGGCTTCAAAACTGTTAATGCTGGGGCACCTGGGTGGATCAGTCGGTTAAGTGTCCGACTCTTGGTTTTGGGTCAGGTCATGATCTGCGGTTTGTGTGTTCAAGCCCTGCATTGGGCTTTATGCTGACAGTGAGGAGCCTGCTTGGGATTCTCTCCCTCTCCCTTTCTCTCTGCCCCTGCCCTGCTCATGCTGTCTCTCTCTCAAACAAAACAAAACAAAACAAAAACAAAAAAACTATGCCAATGGGTTCCCAATGACTATAAGAATGAAATATATATGTTCATAAAATTATTTTATAAATTACTCTTAATATCATTAATATTACCACTTTTAAAGTGCTTCCAAACTTTAAAGGGTTCCAAATAATGAACATAAGGAGAATATCTGAAATTTAAACTCTGGCACTGGAAAGGTGGTAAAAGCTAAACCTTGGAGTTTTTCAAGAAGAATAAACACGGTATATATATATAGTTGTAAATCAACAGTTTTGGATTATTAATTAAGGCATGAAAATAAGTCTAATAAAACCTCTTTAACTGGACTAATTGAGGATAAGAAGATTTTCTTGTTTGTTTCAATTTTCTGGTTAATTGACAGCTAGAAAATGCTTTTTGTTGAAAATCTTTCAAAAGCAGTTTCTTTTCTTAATTATAAAACATTTAACCATTTTCAATGATTCAGCAGGTCAGTGTCATCAGTTACAGATATCCTCCAGGGTTTATTCTCCATCTTTACAAAACTGAAGCTATCTTGTTTTCTGAATCTCTATTTCTGAAAAAGGGAAGTGGGATGTGTGCAGTAGGTAGGGTGGGGGGTGCGGGAGGGGTTTGAGTGGGGGTGGGGAAGTATGAAGGTTAGTGAATTCAGGATTCTGGTTTGTTGGGTTCCAGGTAGCTAAGCCATCACTAAACATGAGTTCAGTGTCTGGAACGAGGTAATCTGATTCCTAGGAGACATGAGAGCCTACAAGCAGAGCCCCCAAGGGTCTATCTTTGTTAGTATTCTCTATCTTATATCATTCCATCTGGGCGACTTGGTTTCCTGGTCTTCTCTGGGGAAAAACCATGTCAGTGTGTCCATCTAAAAATTATGATCTCTGAACTCATGGGGCTGAATTTATTTTGATTTAATCCTATATCCATGTCATTTCAACTCAAGCTTAGGGAGCAGGTAGCCGCATGTGGATGTCAAGGATGAATGAGCACTGACTTTCCTCTCTCAGACTTGCTGCCCTGGATTTTCTTTTCTATAAAAACCTTCAATTCCAGTTTCTGATATCTTAGCAGCTGAAACCTTTGTTATTTTGCCCTGTCCTCCATCACCTTTATCCTCTCTCCAACACCTAGAGAGTTCATTTCTTTTTTTTTTTTTTTCAACATTTATTATTTATTTTTGGGACAGAGAGAGACAGAGCGTGAACAGGGGAGGGGCAGAGAGAGAGGGAGACACAGAATCGGAAACAGGCTCCAGGCTCTGAGCCATCAGCCCAGAGCCCGACGTGGGGCTCGAACTCACGGACCGCGAGATCGTGACCTGGCTGAAGTCGGACGCTTAACCGACTGCGCCACCCAGGCGCCCCTAGAGAGTTCATTTCTAAGCAGGTTTGGAAAGTCAGGGTAGGAACAATGGGACTGATTTATACATATTGTACTTTAACTTTGATGACTTTATTGGTTATACGTTTCCCTGAAGCCAAATACCTACATATGTATGTATATGTATACAATATATAATGCATGCATGTGCATGCACACACACATAATCCTGGTTATCCCGATTATGTCTTCCTCCATCCTTAAGAAGAAGTGGGAAAATTTCAGACAGAGGTTCCTGAGCTTTTTGGAACTGTGGGTCTTTACACACTGCTCTTCAGGAATTATAAGCCCTGGTCAGACCCAAGGGCAGGGTCTGAAGGTAGTACAAGAGGTCTGAAGAAAACACGGCTACTGAGCCCCATGAGAATTTGCTAATTGTTCTCCAAGTCCAGCTTTCAAGAAACATAGAATAAAAAGCAAAATCCCCCCAAAGTAGGGCTCTAATGGACTAACCTAGTAAGTTCAGTCCTGCATATTCCCCATAGAACTGCAGGACTCACTAAATTGATCTGTGATTTATGGGTATTACAGTGATTTGGTGATGAGGGGTAAATGAGACTTCATTTGGAGTATGTAAAATAGGCATTATAATAATTTGAGGCTCCATTGCAGGAGAATTATTTGCTATTAATTTTCTTCTACAGCTTTTCCTTTTTTCTACTAGGCTTCAATCAGTGGCTATACCATAATCAAGTCCATATTCTCTGGTTTGTGCCCCAATGTCCACCACTACTGATGAAGACCTGTTATGTGTCACAGCTATGCATGGAGGGCCATAAGCCTGTGCATTATGGTGCACTGTACTTAGACTCATTCATGAACACACAATTCAGGTGAACTGGAGCAGCCCCACTATAGGAGCACAGGTGGGTACACATTCCCTCCATCACAGTGGAACAGCTTTCCTGCATTTGTCAATGACATTTGGTAGAGATTATAGTCGTTTATGGCAAATTTCCCTGGCAGTTTCTGACAAATGTGTCCTTGCCCTGAGGGGAAACCCATCCCTAAGAGTGAAGTATATGTTCTGCAGATCCCTTATCCTTGCCCAAAGGGTGCCAGGGAAAGTGACGGGGCTGAGGAAGGTATGGGGGACACAGCCATCTATTCTTACTCCACCCTCACAAACTGTAACAGCTCCATTTAGTTATTCTGCACAGCATTCTTGGAAGGCAAGTGAGCTCCAAAATTCAGTTAAAAAATCATTAATTAACTGGGGCGCCTAAAATCATTAATTAGCTAGGTGTCCGACTTGAGCTCGGGTCATGATGTCAAGGTTCATGAGTTCAAGCCCTGCATCGGACTCTGTGCTGAGAGTGCAGAGCCTGCTTCGGATCCTCTGCCTCCCTCCCTCTCTCTGCCCCCCTCCTGCTCGTGATAGTGAGGAGCCTGCTTGAGATTCTCCTCTCTGCCCGCCCCCTGCCCCGACACACTCTCTCTGTCTGTCCCTTCCCTGCTCACACTTTCTCTCTCTCAAAATAAATACATTTAAAAAATCATTAATTAATTGTTACTGGGATGAAATATATATAGCATTTACCATTTTAAAGAGTATAATTCAGTAGCATTAAGTTCATTCACATTGTTGTACTATCATTGCCACTATCCATCTCCAGAACTTTTTCATTTTCCCAAAGTGAAACTACCCATTTAATGCTAACTCCCTGTTCCCCTCTATTCTCAAACCCTGACATCCATCATTCTATCTTCTGGCTCTAAGTTTGACAACTCTAGGTACCTCATATAAGTGGGATCATTCGATACTCGTCCTTTTGTGTCTGGCTTATCTCACTTAGTATCTTTAAAGTTCATCTCTGTTGTAGCATGTGCCAGAATTTCATATGTTTTTAGGACTGAATGATAGTCCATTGTGTGTATATAGCACATTTTCCTTATCCACTCATTTGCTGGTGGACATTTGGGTTGCTTCCACTTTTTGGCTATTGTGAATAATGCTGTAGGAACATGAATGCATAAACATATGTCCAAGTCTCTGTTTTCAGTTTATTTATTTATATTAAGAGAAAGAGAAAGAGAGAGACAAAGAGAGAGAGAGAGAATGAGAGAGAGAGAGAGAATGAGTGGGGAAGAGGCAGAGAGAGAATTCCCATGAACCATGAGATCATGACTGGAGCCGAGATTAAGGGTCAGACACTGAACCGATTGAGCCATTCAGGTGCCCCTGTCCAAGTCTGCTTTCAGCTCTTTTAGGTATATATCCAAAGGTGGAATTGCTGGATCATATGGTAATTCCATGTTCAATTTTTTTTTAAGAACTGTCATACTGTTTGGTATTTAGGTTTTTTAAATTAACAGATAAATTAGTTTTTAATGCAGATTTAGGTTTACAGCAAAACTGAGTGGAAAGGAGAGAGGGTTCCCATACTCCTTGTCCCCACACATGCACGGCACTTTTACAGAGACGCTCTAGACAACTCGGTGACCTGAGGGCTTCACCCCAGGCTGCAGGGAGTGATTTAGGCAGGCTGTGTCAGATCTGGCAGGAGCTTCAAGCACTGAGTCACCTGAGGCGAGTCACCTGAGGTGTTGGAGCAGCCTTCTTCCCTCCCCAGGCCATGAAACTGACTGACATCAAAGGTGATCGTACAGGAAAACCTGATGTGTAAACGTGGACACTCACAGATGCCAAAGGAGGAAGGAGATTAAGGAGCATTTGATCCAACCTACTTCTTCCATATCATGGTGGAGATGCTTCGTAAACTGAAAAGCTTGCTTCCAAGGATGCTGTGCAGAATAACTAATCGGTGCGTGACAGAGATGTTACAGTTTGTGAGGGTGGAGTCAGAAGACATAATTATATCACTTACAACTCTATCAGACCTCTTACCATCCGTGTTACCCTTTGGGCAGCCCCGAGAAGGCAGCTCTAGATTAAGTCCTTACAGAAGTCTTTCATCATCTATCACCTTTTTGCCTTATTTTTCTGATTCTGTGGTTTTTAGTTTAAATACATGCACTTACATGTACCTCCAGGATCTCTGGCTCTGCTAATGGTTAGGCAATAGATAAGCTCCGTCATTCTGTCTGCTTCAGAACTGCTTTATGAACAGTGATTATTCTCAATTTTTGAGAGTTCTAATAAAAGAACTGTGTGTTCTAAGTGCTCCTCTGAATGAACATTTACCATATCCAAGTAAAATGTTATAAATCACAATGCTTATCCACAGATTTAAAATGCCCAGAAATTTCTCATACATTTCCTGGACAGCATCACTCACACTATTTTTATCCTCACACCGACTCAATGAAACAAAAGAAAAAATGTTTAAAATTCTTACAATGAAAGCTAGAAATATACAAATGCATATATATTCATAGGCACATATGTACATTTGCATGTATGCTCACATATATCCAAATGTGCATTTGTTGAGCCAAAATCTTCCACTTTTTTCTATTAACATGGAATAAATTGTTCTTGTCCTCAGTGGAGAGGTGATTGGCATGTTCCAAAGCCAATGCTGATCCTCAAAATGCTGATCCTCAAAATATGTCAGTCCTGAGAACTTAGAACCCCACAAGAACCTGAACTTGATGACCTGGACTATTTATTAGAGATGTGTCTCCCTTCCCACATGTGTTTTGTAAATTGAGTCCCATGTAAGTGTATGAGAAGAAAGATAACAGTATGATGATTCACTTTGAAAAGCAGCAATACATTTGTCAATCTGGGGCAAAAAAGACTTCCCTTTTGAGTGTATCTAAAACGTGATAAGCATACCTGCAAAAAGACTGTAGCTGTCATTTTAGCCTAAAAACAGCACAGTTGAGACCCTTGTTGCACTCCACGGACAAAGAATGACCAGTATTATTGACTCTAAAGCTGGTACAGAATAACAGCATTTACTTGGCTGGACTTTCAAATGTGATGGTCCTAATAAGACCTTCTCTCTCTCTTTTTAAAAAAAAATTTTAATGTTTATTTATTTGTGGGTGGGGGGGGAGGGCAGAGAGAGAGACACACACAAAATCTGAAGCAGCTCCAGGCTCCAAGCTTTCCACACACAGAGCCCAATGTGGGGCTTGAAAGCACGAACCATAAGATCATGACCTGAACTGAAGTCAGATGCTTAACTGATTGAGACACCCAGGCGCCCACAATCTCTTTTCTTTTTTTAAATTTTTTTTTTTTCAACGTTTATTTATTTTTGGGACAGAGAGAGACAGAGCATGAATGGGGGAGGGGCAGAGAGAGAGGGAGACACAGCATCGGAAACAGGCTCCAGGCTCTGAGCCATCAGCCCAGAGCCTGATGCGGGGCTCAAACTCCCGGACCGAGAGATCGTGACCTGGCTGAAGTCGGACGCTTAACCGACTGCGCCACCCAGACACCCCCCACAATCTCTTTTCTTGAGACATGAGTCAATATGTTAAGTAAAGCACTAAATATCTTAATTTAGTGACATTTAAGAGTGAATATTTAATATATTCTCCCTTTAATATTTTCTCCCTTTATTGTTCATCCTTTCAGTTACATGTGAATTAAAGCAGTGATTCTCAAAGCGGAGTCCCTGGACCACTCGCTTCAGCATCACCTGGAAACTTGTTTGAACAGCAACTTCCCAGCCTACCCCAAATCTACTGAATCAGAAATTCTGGGCATGAGGCCCAGGAAGTTGTACCTTAACAAGCCCTCCAGGTGATTCTGGTGCAAGTTAAAGACCCAGTGCATTAAGGAGGCACCACTATGAAGATTCTAATCCCTGCTCCCTTCCTCAGTTATCATTTTTGAGATACTTTGTTAAAAGAAAAGTAACCCATGTGTGTTTAGGCTACTTGTTATTATCATCTAAGAAAATTCTTACCATTGTTTGGTTCCAGGAAAGAAACCTCAGTCACAACTTACATGTAATTTTTCCAGGCTCTGTGCTGGCTTCGAGTCTTAGGATGCAGGGAACTGGGCGAAGGGAGAGATGAGAAGGCTACAGCAATCCATTCAGACATGGACCCCAAAGCTTTGCAGGGCAACCTTGTGACAGGTCAGTGAGTGTCCACCTGAATGGGGAGGGGGGAAGAGCTGTCCATTAGCAGAGTAAACCTCGCAGGTTAACATTTCTCCCTCCCCTCCTGCTATCCTGCCACACCGTGTCCCTCGCTTTTATGACAGAATCTGACTTGCTATGCTTCTGGCTGTTTGCCTTTTGACTACTCCACATAAACAGAACATGATAAAATGGTCCACAGTAATAATACTTGAGCTCAACCCACGGGGAAGCCCTGTTTGGTGAATATTTCCTGTAGGTAAGCATCCCTCACTGGGAGCTCTTTGAACCCAAAAGCAGTTAGGAGACCCATGTCCAATCTCATGAATGTTTCCTTTCAACAAATGAGAACACCTTGGTTTAAAAGACACATGCAGCTGCAATAACAGGAAGATACAGGAACAAAGGATACATTCGGGAATTCTGAGATGAGATGATTCTCTGATGCCTTAAATATGTTTATTCACATAATATTTAAAATTTATATTTATTAAAAAATTTTTTTTAGAGAGAGAGCATAAGCGAGGAAGAGGGACAGAGGGAGAGTGGAGAGAGAGAGAATTTTAAGCAGGTTCCATGCTCAGCATGGAGCCTGATGTGGGGCTTGATCCCATGACTCTGGGATCATGACCTGAGCCAAAATCAAGAGTCAGACGCTTAACTGACTGAGCCACCCAGGTGCCCCTAAATATGATTATTTTTAAAACATTTTTCTAATGCTAAATTGATACCAGCTGATTGCAGAACATTAGAAAAGCATAAAGAAAAAATACCAAAAAACAGACTTTTAACTACTATGAATAAAGGAGAGGGAAGGTAGGTGGGAGGGGGGTGGGGAAATAGGTGATGGGGATCAAGGAGTGCACTTGCCGTGATGAGCAACCAGTGATATATGGAAGTGTTGAATCACTATATTGTACACCTGAAACTAAGATAACTATATTTCAACTAACTGGAATTAAAATAAAATAAAATAAAGGAAAAAAAAGGATCAACTGTAGCCCTGGACCTGATAAATCACTAATGATATTTTGTTGTATAATTCCATAACCCCTTAACCGAAACTCCTGAGCTTCAGAATATGTTCCTGAATTCAGAATTGTTCGTTTCTAAAACCTATTTGGATGCAACTATGATTTATCACATAATATTCCATCAGGGTCTGGAGCAGCACCCCATAATCTGACATATTTTGTAATATTTTTGTAGCAAAACCAATGCATATTCCTGTTAAGGTGGATAAAACAGAATCTCACATTGGTTCAGGCCAGGTTTTTCTACCAAAGAAGTTACAAAAAAACCCTTTTGATTTTTGAATGCTTTTGGATTCAGAATTGGGGATAAAAGCTTGCAGACCAGTATTCTTTTCAGATACACAAAAAACTCAAGAGTTTTGTTTCTACTTTTCATTCAGTGTTACACAAATGTGAGCGTTTCCCCAAGTAATTAAAAACACTTCAAAAACATGCTTTTCAATGTCTATGTAATATTATATCCCACTTAGAAAAGGTTTTTTTTAATGATTTCATTTTTGGAATTACATTTTTCGTTGTTGTTAATGCAAATAACACTTTGAGGGACATATTTGAGTATCAGATCATCTGAATTTCTGAATACTTTCTTAGGTGGATCTGAGAACAAGAATTATTGGGTCAACTGGTGTAAACTTTAAGGGTCTTGATGATTTTCCAGAAAAGCCATACCAATTTACACTCCTAACACAGCATGAGTGCCTGGTTAATTTGTTTAATTACCCACATTATCATAGGCAAGGAAAAAATACACTTGCATCTCATACATCTTAACAAAGCTCTAATCAATGATAATCATACTTAGGAGATTTTATTTTTGTTTTTCTTACACAGAAGATAGTGAATAGCTCATAGTCTCTCACATCACAAAAGAGAAATGGGATTAATGTGAGTTTACCATCAACTGGAACCTCATTTGACCAGACTGAGTCAGATCTGGGCAACGGAGGAGCTGTCACTTGTCCATGGGGTCCTAAGTTTGAAAGTGGTATGGAAATAATTCACACATTATCATGAGAAGACAGACAATCATTTGCTAATTATTTGTGGGCTGATAAATTCTGCTTCCAGGCTACTGAGGACTTGTGTTTCCCTTCCTTTTGGTGTTTTTGTATTTCTTGGACATTTTGCTGCTACTCAGCATGGCTATCAGAGAACAGGAAGAGATGTGAAGACAAACTGAAATCAGACAAGCTAATAATAATGGCTAACCCTTGTGAGTGCTTAAGATGTGTCAACTCTGGTGCTGGGCACCTTGTGTGCGTTACCTCGTTCAGTGTGCACTGGTATTAAAACTGGTAGCTGCAAAATTTGAAAGTATGTGCTCACTCATCAATCACTGTTCCACTCTAATGAGTTTGGAGCAGTTAGAAGTTTGGGATTTCAAAGAGCTATTCAAGCCTAGTGTCTTATTACCACGGCTCCAAGTCTGGTTATAAACCACAGACTTTGCCTTTACCCTTTTTCGTTGTTGTTAGCACCCTCTCTAGCATCTACACAAAGCAGAGGAAATGACACAAATAAAATCCAAGAAAACTCTAGATAATAATAAATGCTTTGAAGGTCCTATACTTACAGGAGGGAGGCCGTATCTCTTAGAGTACCACAGAGAGTTGGGAGTCTGTTGTATAACACAAAACAGTGTATACACAGAAAAGACATGAGGATACACACAGGATATATACTTCAAAAAACAAACACACAGATACATTCTTCCCAAATGTGACTTCCCAAATGTGGTATATAAATTGGTAATGATAAAGTCAGGGCTCACAACCCCAAGTTCCTTTTCATTTATAGTTTTGTCTAATAATTTTTCTTTCTCTTTTCCTTTTATCCTTACAGGATAATTGGTGTAGAGAATACCACAATTTTCATATGCTAGTAAAAAAAAAAATTGAAGTGATACTTCTTTGTTATATGGAATGAAATAACACCACTCTTTTCCTTTTCTGTAAAGTCAATTTCTGTAGAGTAGAATATAGTATATACTGTAAAATGGCTAGGGTTCAGAGAGAGGGAGAGAGAGAGAGGAAGAAAGAAAGAAAGAAAGAAAGAAAGAAAGAAAGAAAGAAAGAAAGAAAGAAAGAGAAAGAAAGAGAAAGAAAGAAAGAAAGAAAGAAAGAAAGAGAGAGAGAGAGAAAGAAAGAAAGAAAGAAAGAAAGAAAGAAAGAAAGAAAGAAAGAAAGAAAGAAAGAAAGGCAAAAGATTCCATTTTATTTTGGGAGTGAGTTGAATTGATCTTCTCAATAATCTTATCTAAAAGTAAGGGATGTTTCTTAAACATTATCAAAAAATCAAAGACAAAAGATGTATCAAGAAGTGAATCATTTCCTTCACTGTGGCTTCTCTTTATAATTTAAATAACATTCTCCTGACAATTAGGTGTCAAGTAAGTAGAGTGGCTCCAAAATGATTTTTCTTTGCCAGTCATATATGTGGCTAATTTTCTAAGTATGCCAGGACTATAAGGTGTGAAAAATAAAGCAGTAAGAGGAAATGACCCCTCAAAGAACATACTTTGTTTTTTCCAAAATGCCTAATTGCTTGGGGGAAAATACAAAAAATAAAATAAGCTACCACTAATAACAGAAATGATTACCAGAAGCTCTTTATATACTCAAACTGCACAACCAGCATTTCTGAAGCTAATTACAAATTTGGATTCTCTCGTTTTAAAAATATACTTCGAAGCAGCCCACTTCTGTTTTAATGCTGAACCAAAGTCTGTGCAACTGGCATGTTATCAAAGTAAAAAAAATGCGTTGCTTGAACAAAGTTATCACTTTCAATGTCACTAAATCTTGAACTGCAAAATACCACAAACTAAAAACTAGTAATACCATGTGGTTATGTTATCTTACATTTACAAGAGCGTATAGTTTCCCAAGCCCTACGGGACTGAGACCTCTGGGATCACAGCAGCTTTGTTACCTTGGGGAGGCCATTCACTGCCTCTGAGCCTAACATCTTTCACGGGTTCTTGTGAGAATTAAATAGATTAAATGAGAATATATACAAAAGGGTTTTTGCAAACTATAGGACACAATATCATTATTCTTTTTATTGGCAACTCTGTGAGGCATAAAGATATCCACCCCCATTTCATGGTTAAGGAAACTGACAGGTGGAAGATAAGGCACAAAATGAAAAAGTACCAAGTTAGGAGACTCTCAGGTTTTATCTACAAATTGGCCACAAAATACCTGGGTGACTCCGTGACTTGCTTCTTTAGTAACAATGAATGCATAGGATGAGATGATTTTAAGGTCTTCTTGAGGCCAATGGTTCTGTGATCTGGGACTTGGCCATGGCGGTGAAAGACAGCCCTAATAATTCTTTGGGAGCAAGTCTCTCCTGGAGGCCAAGTGCAGCGCCCACCAATCTGAGGCCTCTGGAGCTGGGGTGGGGGTTTTTGAGGAGTCTCCCACTCGCAGGGATGGGACTGACATCAGCAAACTCGTTTCGCTAGATTAAGGGGAGGTTGGGGGATCCTAGCTGAATGGCCAGGGTCTCTTGGGAGTACTGGAGGAGCCTGAAACAGCAGCTCTGATTGATTGATTGATTGATTGATTGATTGATTGATTTGGGGGTGGGGACGGCTTCTAAATAAATTTTTATTTTTATTTACTTATTTTTTCCATTTCTAAAAATAGGCGTTATTTCTCTATTATGAACAGTTTTTTTTAACTGTAGAACAGTACCTATTTTTATTATTATTGAAAAGGGCATCTTGCCAGCCCTCCTCCAGCCTGCATTCCTTCTTACAAACTCTCCAATTACAGATTTCTCTCTTCTTATGATTTTCACAGTATTCCATATCCCAACCAAGGCACTGAACACATTGCATTGTTATTAGTTATTTATATGTTAGTTTTATTACCTTTTGCCATCTGAGCTCTCCCCATGAGACCATGTGCTCCAGGAGGCCAGGACTGTGCCTCTTCGTCCAGAATAGCCCAGGGACTAGCATACAGTAGGTATTCAATACATGCTTGCCAGCAGCTGTTTATTAACCAGTACAGATATTTCACACACTAACAAGTAGTGTAGACAAATAGGTATATACCACCCGAATGGTCAGTCTTGCTAACAGCCCCACTGTTGTTTGGCTTTCAGTTTCAAAGAGGTAGCCACCTCTGGATTCCTACAGTGTTGGGGGGAGGGGGAGAGATGCGGAACGGCTATTTTTTTGTATTATGAGTGCACATCATGGTCACGTGGCAATTTCACTTTAAAAAGATTGGAGCCACTAACTTAGGCCTCTACTAATAATATTCTAGAAGCACTAATACAACTTTCTGTTATGTTCAATATCTGTGCTGTCCAATATGGCAGCCACCAGCCACATATTAATACTCAGTAAATGCACATGGTACAACTGGATTTTAATCCATGAGGAACTGGATTTTAATTTTAATGCATTTAAATTAAATTTAAATAGCCGCATGCTATTAGTGGTCACTTTATTGGACAGTGCAGCTTTAGGCTGCCTTACATACTAGTTTTTTGGATACACTTCAGACCCCAGAAGCCCACAGGACGACACCCATTCAAGAAGTTTTTACTGACCTCCTGCTGGGTGCTGGGCACCAGTTAAGTGTTTTAAAACAATGGTGAATGAGAGCCATGGACACTTCCTGCCCTTGTGGCATCTCTTAGCTAGACTGATTTCTGAAGACCTCACAAAACCTTGAAGTGGTTCACAGGACTCTGCTTAGGAAAAGGTGGGTGAGTAGATATGGTAATGCTACACTAAGCACGAAAGCACGGCTTTTTCATTTCTTCATATTTACTGTTAGAGAAGCTGGGGAAAGTTTAAAAAGAGATATCTGAATGATTACTGTTCATTCACTTACAAGTAAAGTCACATATCCCAGATATGGGAAATTTTCTGTATGTAATTCCCTCTTGCACAAACATAAATCCACTTAAAAGCAAAAGTCAGTGGGACCTGCATTCTTAAGCCTAAGAAAAAGTAAATGGTACTTAATTACAGCAACAGTCATAAAAGCACCAGTGGATCTTGAGCTGCAAGCAGTGGGCAAAGGAACACTGATACCAATTAGCAGTGAAATGATCAGGGTTTCCAGAAGGTACCTCTTGTATAAGTAAGGCTGATTGCATCTTTGTCTCTACAATTCAACTCTCAGCTAAGATTTTCCTAGTGGTTTTAATGGGATGTAATGAACAAAACCCTATTTGCTTTTCCCCAGGAAATTGCAGGTGGAGGTATTTTTATCTACATATCTATTTTATCACAAATCTAATACCAACAACATAATTTCTAAGAAACATAAAAGTGGTTTGGTTTCGTGCTTTTCCAATTTCCAATACTGCCTCCCCTGTCCTCCTGTTGTCAATTCTTTGCTAACCACCTCTTCTTGCCTTACGGAAATTTTGAATGATACAAAGAAAAAAAAAAACAAACAAAGCATTTAGAATTGGTTTATGTTCTTGTTTGAACCTGAATCCAGGTTTGCTTAAGTTTAAAAGGACAAAGGCATCATACCCTCGGATACAGTGTTTTTAAATTGATTCTCTCCACAGTATTATCACTTGCTAAGCTGAGTGATAGATATTCAGCTGAGCTAAATATTCACTGAGCTAAATAACTCGGTTTTGCTCAGTATCCCAGTGGTGTCGTACTTGGATGATACCATCGAGGCAATCTGACCTCCTAACTTTAAAATGCCACTCTGGTGCCCTGCCCCAAGTTGGACTACTGATTTGAGGGGCTAATAAATGACTCTTACACATCCACACACACACAACGCACACTCCCATCACTTTTTCTCTCTGGATTGAGTACAAAGATAAATTACAGTGGTCAGAAAACAAAACAAGAGTTCAAAACTTAGTTCCAAAGCACAAATTTCATTTAGAGACTATCAGCGGCTAGAAAAGGTCAAATCGCAAATGTTCCACTGGTCCTATGCTGTACACAATACTAGTAAAAATTTGGTGACAGCATTAGCATTAAACATGTAAACTGAGAGTGGTTCTGGCATCCTTATTCATACTCAGAAACACTAAGTGGAGTAGTCACACACCATTTTATGGCCAGAGGGGCTTAAAAAGAAAGGGGTTAATTTTTGGAAACTACAGAGATGAATTTTTAAAAAATCTACATTTCAAGCAATTTAAATAGTCACTTGTATAAAGCAGAAGACCTTTGAATCATAGATCTTGTGGCTTTTGTGTTTTGCTCTACTGGCATGGGAAGGTGATGCAAGGAAATGTGCTTTTTTTTCTTTTTTTTCTTGTTACAACCCAGAAAGACGCAGCCATTTCAGACAGGATGGAGAAAATTAAGATGAAAACGTCTCTGAAAGTTTCCACTTACATATTTCAGATGCTGGGACCAAGTTATTCTAGTTGGAGAATTATAACTAGAAAGTTCACTTCTTTGATATTCAAGATGAGTTTAAGTTCCCAAAATACAGTGGACTGTCCAAATTTTCACCTGAAATAATTTTGGGGTTTCTGTGGACTTTATATTATAAAAAAAGTACTGGCATCTATTTATTATTATTATTAGTAATAATAATAATAATAATAATAATAATAATAATAATAGGGGCTCCTGGATGGCTCAGTGGGTTAGGTGTCCGACTTCTACTCAGGTCATGATCTTGTGGTTCATGGGTTCCGGCCCTGCTTCAGTCTCTGTGCTGACAGCTCAGAGCCTGGAGACTGCTTTGGATTCTGTGTCTCCCTCTCTCTCTGCCCCTCCCGCACTCACATTCTCCCCCCCACCAAGACTAAATAAACATTAAAATAATAATAATAATAATAATAATAATAATAAAGTTCCATTTGCTGAGAACTTCTGTGTGCTGGGAACTACACTAGGAATTTTGCAGGTATTACTAACTCATCTGTTGGATGAAAGGACCATGGCTCAGACAGGATAAATGTCTTGGCTAAGGTCACACTACTGGAGGGGATGACATGCAATGTGAATCTGTGTCCACCTGACTCTAAAGGCTCCTCCCTTCCTCTACAACACCATCATCCACTATAATTTGGGGAGATTATATCCTTCTTCCCAAAGGAAACATTATCAATTTCCCACATGCTACCAGTAAAATGTCAAAGTAACCTGATAAAGCTGTGGGTCCTACCATAATCTGATTATTTGTATAAAAAGAATTAATTAACTTGTTAGTTACATTTCACATATTAGAATTAAATTGGAATTAATTAAAATCAAATAATTTTTTTTCTACTGCAGTTTCTTTAAATAAAAGTACTACCAGGTAGCTTATTAAAAAATGACCCAGATCATTCTCTAAAGCTGAGTTAAATCATTGGATACCCGTCCTTAGTCATGGGACATGGCGGTGAAAACACTGTATGAGGAATCTCACTCTGGGTCTCAGTCTCAGAAGAGCATGACTATCCCTGGCAATACCCAAGCCGAGAAGGCCTGAAGCAGGCTACAATGTACCATTTAGGGCTCAAGTACTGTATTTTCCCTCCTTATGTCAAAGATCATCCATGAAATCACACAGTCAATGATTAAGTTCATCTGCAAGAATGCAGATGGGTATCCATGTTGAGGCTGCTTCTCAACTTAGTGAAGGGCAGTTTCCTGAGAACTTGGATGGGCATCAATAGTGCCTCGACTTCTCCCAGGTTTGATACTGGGACCAGGTTTGGTCTGGGCTATCTGCCTCCTTTCCCTTGTCTGAGAACTTTGGCTCTGCCTGTGCTTCTTCTATCAGCCAGAAAAGCCTACAGAGTCCTACCCCTTTTGGGAGCTGTAAATGCCTGCTGGCCTCATCTGTCAAGGGCAGGTGCCCCCTGACTCC
This sequence comes from Felis catus, assembly GCF_018350175.1. Classification (NCBI taxonomy): domain Eukaryota; kingdom Metazoa; phylum Chordata; class Mammalia; order Carnivora; family Felidae; genus Felis; species Felis catus. The sequence continues at coordinate 80,518,281 of NC_058372.1, forward strand.
CAAGCTGCACAGGTGTCGGTGCCAGGAAGGTCTCACACAAGGCAAGGTGCTGGTGGGCTGTCCCCAAGTGAGGCTGGTGAGGTCCACACACTCACTGAGGATGTGAGGGTCACAACAAGTTTGGCCATCGGCCTTGAAGACAGGCGAGGCATATGTTGTTCAAGAGGGGCGTGATTAACCATTCTAGGAAAAGGCAATACCATTGACCCAGTTGTTCCAGCTAAAAACCTAGGAGTTACCTTTGATTTTCCTCTCTTCCTCTCACTTCTTAACATCTAATCTATCAGCAAGTGCTGTGGATTCTACCTTCAACTTCTATCTCTAATCTGTCCACCCCTCTCCATCTCTACTGCCAACACCGTCATTTCTCACCTGGCCCACTCCTACTGTGATGGTAAGTGGCTTCTCTGTTTTCAATTCCCTCTTGGCACTGAAAGTCCCCAGGATCACCCCAGATTGGGTGATGTGTTAGGAGGACTCCCAAGACTCAGCATATAGCTGTACCTATGCTTTGATTTATTATAGCCAGATCTCACCTGCTTCTAGCCTGAACCATGACTGGAGACTCTGGCCACAAACCTGCCCTTACCCTCCCCTCCAGCTGCCATCCCATACCCTCACATAAGACTCTTCCTCAGCCACACAGGCTCTGCTACCTGCTGCCTTTTCCTCACATGACAAACTTAGCTTCTCTCTCTGGATCTATAGTCTCTATGTTCCTGCCACCACATGCTTTATATAAAAATCATTGTGCTTAATCTCGCTGTGGTCATATACCCTTCAGTGAATCTGGGGCCGTGGCTCAGAATCCCATGGCACCCATAACCACATGGCACCATTGGAGCCAACTCTGGTCTTGTTGTGGTGTAGGCACTGCACCCAGCCTGACACCCACTGCCAGGCCCCTCATCCCAGCCCTCTGTCTTGGGCCACCTCAATCTTTTCTTCTTCTAAGCTTATGGATGATTCTCTGCAGGCTGAGGAAAAGATAAAATAGTGAGCAGAGGCCAGCAAAAGTCAGATGCTGCAGAAGCTGCTATGCCTATACACAGGGGACTGCAGTTATCTGTACAGACTGGATGCTGTTCTGCAGACCTATTTTTGTTTCTGTTTTTTCATAAAGCATGGATCAGCAGGGCTGAAAGGACCTTGGAGACCAGTGAGTTCAACCTCTCCTTTTACTGATGAGGACACTGTGGTGTGAGGAGAGGCTGGGAAGGAGAAAGCAGCCATTTACTGAGGACTTACCATCTGCTTTGGATACATGTCCCAGGTCCCACAGCCAGTGAGTGAGTGTCACAGTTGGGACCACACAGTGCTTCAGTGAGCATTTTCACCCCACATAAGCTTTCACTGATTACTTACATGCTCATATCACACAGAGGAAAGGGGTTAATATTTATCACATAAAGATACTTGGAATTTCCATCTCAAAGGTGAATGGCTTTTCCCTCTGTATCATCCAGTACATGTTTTTATTATAGCAAAATACACAAAACATAAGAGTTATCATTTATAGAAACAGAACTACCCTACGACCCGGCAATTGTACTACTAGGTATTTATCCAAAGGATACAAAAATGCTGATTTGAAGGGGCACATGCACCCCAATGTTTATAGCAGCACTATAAACAATAGCCAAATTATGGAAACAGCCCAAAAGTCCATCAACTGACAAATGGATAAAGAAGATATGGTAGGGGGCACTTAGGGAGTTCAGTCGGTTAAGCGTTCGACTCTTGGTCTCGGCTCAGGTCATGATCTCATGGTTCGTGAGTTTGAGCCCCACATCAGGTTCTATGCTGTCAGTGTGGAGCCTGCTTGGGATTCTCTCTCTCTCCCTCTCTTTCTGGCTTTCCCCCACTTGTACTCTCTCTTTCTCTCTCTCTCTCTCAAAATAAATAAACTTAAAAAAATGATGTGGTATATAATGTATACAATGGAACACTACTCAGCGATCAAAAACATTGAAATCTTGCCATCTCCAACAGCATGGACAGAACTAGAGTGTATTATATGCTAAGTGCAGTAAGTCAGTCAGAGAAAGGCAAATACATGATTTCCCTTGTATGTGGAATTTAAGAAAAAAAAACAGATGAACACAGGGGAAAGGAAGGAAAAATAAGATAAAAACAGAGCAGGAAGCAAACCATAAGAGCCTCTTAAATGCAGAGAACAAACTGAGGGTTGCTGGAGGGGAGGTGGCGGGGGGGGGATGGGCTAAATGGGTGATGGGCATTAAGGAGGGCACTTGTTGGGATGAGCACTGGGTGTTATATGTAAGTGATGAATTTGGGTTCTACTCCTGAATCCAAGATTACACTGTATGTTAATTTATTTGAATGTAAATAAATAATTTTTTTTTAAAGTTACCATTTTACCCATCTTTGTGTATAGTTCAGTGGAATGAAGTACATTAATTTTGCTGTGCAACCATCACCATTACTCATCCAATACATGAAAACAATTTTTAATGTTTATTTATTTGAGACAGAAAGTGGGGGAGGGGCAGAGAGAGAGGGAGAGAGAGAATCCAAGCAGGCTCTGCACTGTCAGATAGAACCCTACACGGGGCTTGATCTCATGAACAATGAGATCATGACCTGAGCTGAAATCAAGAGTCGGACGCTTAACCAACTGAGCCACCCAGGTGCCCCTCATCCAATACATTTTTAAGTGTATTTTTTGAATAGTAAATTCAAAATGAGATGGATGAACGCCCCAAAACAAGACTGAAGGAAAAGACAAGTAGAAAATAAGCTTTGGGGGTTATATTTCATCTAACAAAACCTTTCGTATATAGTAGGCTCTCTGTGGCATATTCTCCATGATTCTCCCAGTCTTGCAATCAGAACTGTGAGAATGCTGGCCTCCGGGTGAAAAGGTAGCCTGTTGTTTCTCTAGGTTCTCCACTAGCTGTATCTGCTCACAAAAATGTTATGCAACCCAGGAAATCACAGCCTTCCATGCTTCCTCCATAAAAGGACAAGTAAAACAGTATTTCTTGGAAAGATAGGCATTTACCAATGTGCTGCATCTAGATGGAGCTGTCTCCGCCACTCCAGTCTGCTTCTAAGCAGGGTTTAAAAGTGTTGGCACAGAGCACAAAGAACGTCCCTTAGCTATTCAGCATTTAGTTCAACTCCACAATATATTTAGCAAGACTTCTTTTTTTTTCCCCTCTTCCCTTCTTGGTTTAATGACCTCAAATGTACCAACATCCTGTCTTACCTAATCCCCTAACAAGTTCTATCAAATGCCAGGATGGAATCAGACAGCACTGCAGGCAGTGAGATCATTCACTAAGAATTCATTTTTATTCCAAAAATTAGGAGTGCCAGACCATTTAACACAATCTATCGCACAGCCAGAAAATTAGCCTGGCACTTTAAGAGAAACATCTAAACTAATTTTTTAAAACCTACTCCTGTCATAGGTCCTTTAACAAACCGATGACTTTCTCCCCATAAAAAGATGCATATATACAAAATATTTCCACAAACTGGGAAGGAGTCAAAGGATCTCCTATGAGCCTACAGACCCTAGGCAAAAATCCCCCACTGTAAATGAGCTCCAAAAAAGAATTCACTTTGTCTCCAGGCCTCTGTCTGTACTGGGTCCCTGGAGCATCCCAGAGGATTAACGTGACAATCTTTACCATTAATGTAACAATGTCTGTTTTGTATTTAATTCCTTTGCTTTTTCTCCAAAAGCATCCTTCAGCCTTTCATACCTTCAACCCTTGGGAACAATGTGACCACCACGCTAAGCAGCAGGCCATGTGGTCTGTCCAGTCAGGGACAGGGTTTCTTCATTGGCAGCAGTATGGTGCAGTAGGAGGAGAATGAGCCTGAAGTCAGACAGACCTGAGTCCAATCCCAACTTGCTAGCTGACTGACTTTGGCCACTAATTTAAAAAAAAGGCTCAATTTCCCAATATAAAATAATAAGGATGATAATACCAACTTGTAAGACTTTTTTTTTATTTTTAACTACGATTGAATGAGCTGATGTGTATACACACACACACACACACACACACACACACACACACACAGTTCCTGGGACACAGAGGTGCCTAGAAAATGGTGGTTCCCATCTCCCCTCTCTAGCTTTTCATTTATGGGATTCAGCATATATTCTGCATTTTTTAAATTAATTAATTAATTTATTCAATGTTTCTTATTTTTTCAGAGAGAGACAGAGAGAGAGACAGAGACAGAGAGACACAGCATGAGCAGGGGAGAGGTAGAGAGAGAGAGAGGGAGACACAGAATCTGAAGTAGGTGCCAGGCTCTCAGCTATCAGCACAGAGACTGACACAGGGCTTGAACTCACGAACCGTGAGATCATGACCTGAGCTGAAGCCAAGATGCTTAACTGACTGAGCACCCAGGTGGCTCCCATTCTGGATTACAGAAGCAACCCCTGCTGCTATCTATTAGGTAGCTGGGACCACATATGCTTGGAGTCTTAAGTATCTTTTTAACAGGTTTATTGCAATATAATTCATGCACCACAGAGTTCATAATTTTAAAGTGTATAATTCAATGGTATGTAGTATATTTACAGAGTTGTGTAACCATCACCACTGACTAATTTCAAAGCATTTCCATCATCCCAAAAAGAAACCCCATCCCATTCACAGTTATTCATTCTTCATTTCCCCTTCCCCTCAGCCCTTGGCAACCACTTATATACTTTCTGTTTCTATGGATTTGCTCATTCTGCACATTTTACATAAATGGAACCAGATACTATATGGCTTTTTCTATCTGGCTTCTTTCACTTAGTGTAATGTTTTCAAAGTTCATCCATGTTGTAGTGTGTTTCAATATTTCATTCCTTTTTATGGCTGAATAATAATCCATTGTATGTATATATCATATTTTGTTTAGTCACTTATCAGTTGGTGGACATACAAGTTGTTTCCACTCTTGAGCTGGTATGAGCACTTAAGTACAGTTGATATGTGTGGACATATGTTTTGAATTCTCTTGGATATATACCTGTATGTGATGTCTAATTTAATGGATCAATTTGTCTAGGCAACGGTACCCAGATATTAGTCAAATGTATCTTAATGTTGCTGGGAAGGTATTTTTAAGATGATATTAATATTTAAATCATTAGATTTGAGTAAAGCAAATTCTCCTCCCTAAGGTGGGTAGGCTTTATCCAATCAATTGAAGGCCTTAAGAAAAAAGACTGGCCTGACCTCTCCCAAGGAAGAGGGAATTCTGACAGTTGACTGCCTTTGGACTTGCTCTACAACATCAGCTCTCTCCTAGGTCTTCAGCCTGCCAGGCTACCTCTGAACTTTGGACTTTCCAGTCTCCGCAACTGTGAGGTGATTCCTTAAAATAAATCTTTCTGTAACAGACACATGAAAAGTTGCTCAACATCACTCATCATCAGGGAGATAGAAATCAAAACCACAATGAGATACTACCTCACACCTGTCAGAAGGGCTAAAATTAACAGCTCAGGAAACAACAGATGTCGGTGAGGATGCAGAGAAAGGGGAACACTTTTGCATTGTTGGTAAAATGCAAACTGGTGCAGTCACTCTGGAGAACAGTATGGAGTTTCCTTAAAAAGTTAAAAATAGAACTACTCTACAACTCAGCAATTGCACTACTAGGTAGTGCAAAGGATACAGAATGCCCACAGGATACCCAAAGGATACAAAAATGCCAATTGGAAGGGGCACACGCACCCCAGTGTTTATAGTAGGACTATCAACAATAGCCTTATGGTAAGACCCCAAATGTCCATTGACTAATGAATGGATAAAGAAGATGTGGTGTGTGTATATATATATATATATATATATATATATATATACATACATATATACATATACATACATATATGTATACATATACATATACATACATATACATATATATGTATACATATACATATACATATACATACATATACATATATATATATATACACACACACACACACACACACACACACACACACACACAATGGAATATTACTCAGTGATCAAAAGGAATGAAATCTTGCCATTTGCAACAATGTGGATGGAACTATCGGGTATTATGCAAAGCATAAGTCAGTCAAAGACAAATATCATACAATTTCACTCACATGTGGAATTTAAGAAACCAAACAGATGAACACAGAGGAAAGGAAGGAAAAATAATATAAAAACAGAGAGGGAGGCAAACCATAAGAGCCTCTTAAATACAGAGAATAAACTGAGGGTTGCCGGAGGGTAGGTGGCTGGGGGGAGGGGGATGGACTAAATGGGTGATGGGCATTAAGGAGGGCACTTGTTGGGATGAGCAGTCGGTGTTATATGTAAGTGATGAAATCACTGGGTTCTACTCCTGAAACTAATACTACACTGTATGTTAACTAACTTGAATTTAAACCAAAAAAATCTATATATACATATACTATATATATATATATATATATATATATATATATATATATATATATATATATATATCTATCTCCTATTGGTTCTGCTCCTCTGGAGAACCCTGACCAATCCAATACATTGGGTCATGTGGTAACTTTATATTTAACATTTTAAGGAACTACTAAACTGCTTTTCAAAATGGCTGCACCATGTTCCAATCTCACCAGCAACTGACAATGGTTCAGCTTTCTCCACATTCTCACCAACACTTACTACTATCTTCCTGTCTTTAGCTATCCTAGTGAGGGTAAAGTGGAATCTCATTGTGGTTTTGATTTGCATTTCCCTAGTGACTATGATATTAAGCACCCTTTCATGCACTTGTCGGTTATTTGTATGTATTTGCTGGAGAAATGCTTTTAATCCTTTGCCCATTATTTAATTGGGTTGTCTTTTGACTGTTAAATTGTAAGAATTCTTTATATATTGTGATACCAATCATTGATCCAACATACAATTTGCAAATATCTTTTCCCATTTTGTGGATTACTTTTTCATTTTCTTAATTTTTTTAAAGTTTGTTTATATTGAGACAGAGAGAGAGAGAGAGAGAGAGAGAGAGAGAGAACACACGAGAAGGGGAAGGGACAGAGACAGAGGGACAGAGAGAATCCCAAGTAGGCTCTATGCTGTCAGTGTGGAGCCTGATGTGGGGCTCCATCTCATGAATCGTGATTTCATGACCTGAGCGGAAATCAGGAGTTGGATACTTAACTGACTGAACCATCCAGGCACCCCTCTTAATGGTTTCTTTTGAAACACAGCAGTTTTTAATTTTACAAAGCTCAATTTATCTATTTTTCCTTTTTTCTTTTGTGTTTTTGGTGTCACATCTAAAAACACTTTGTCTAATACAAGGTTACAAAGATTTATTCCTATTTTCTTCTGAGAGTTTTACATCTAGTTCACATTTAGTAAGAGCTCTTACATTTAGTTTTATTATCTATTTTGAGTTAAAAATTTAAAAATATTTATGTTTATTCATTTTTGAGAGAGAGAGAGAGAGAGAGAGAGAGCACAAGTGGGGGAGGGGCAGAATGAGAGAGAGAGAGAGACAGAGAGAGAGAGAGAGAGAGAGAGAGAGAGAGAGAGAGAGAGAGAGAGGATCCCAAGCAGCTTCATGTTGTCAGCGCAGAGCCCAATGCAGGGCTCGATCCCACGATCATGAGATCTCGACCTGAGCAGAAACCAAGAGTCAGATGCTTAACCAACTGAGCCTCTCAGGTGCCCCTTGAATTAATTTTTGTGTATAGTGTAAGGTAGGGGTCCAATTTCATCCTTTTGCATGTGAATATCCAGTTGTCCCAGCACCTTTTATTGAAAAGACTATTCTTTCCCTATCAAATATTCCTGGCACCCTGGTTGAACAACTCTGACCACAAACATAAGGATTTATTTCTAGACTCTTAATTCTATTCCATTGTCCTATGACTACATTGTCTTGATTACTGTAAGTTTGTAGGATTTTGAAATCACAGAGTGAGTTCTCAACTTTGTTTTCAAGACTGTTTCAAGCTAATTTGGCTCCTTGCATTTCCATACGGATTTTTAAATTATCCTGTCAATTTCCACAAAAAAAGCTAGCTGGGATTTTGATAGGGATTACATTGAATATGCATGTTGATCAGTTTGGGTAGTACTGCCATTCTAAAAATATTATGTCTTCTGATCTATGAACATTGGATGTCTTTCCATTTATTTAGTTCTTAATTTCTTCCCATAGCATTCTGTAGTTTTGTGTATAAGTCTTGCACTTCTTTTGTTAAATTTATTCCTGAATATTTCATTGTTTTGGGTGCAATTGCAAATGGAATTGTTCTTAATTTCATTTTCAGTGTTTCATTATTAGTGTACAGAAATAAAATTGATTTTTGTATATTGACCTTCTATCCTGCAACCTTGTTTGTTAGTTATGTTTCTCTCTTTTTGTGGACTGGAGTCTTAAATATTTTTAAGTATTCCAAAGCACAGGTAGATCTCAGCCTATAAATTCGACCCTTAAATTGCACTGCAAAAAGAAGTCAATGCTAGTAGTCCCTCCTCCCTTGGCACTGGGTGATGCTCCTGCTTCTGGGTCATAGTCTTAGTGGCACTCCTATTCTCTGACAGACCATACAATAATTTAGGAGATAAATTCCTAGAGCTCCAGTATACACTGTGAAACATAAGCCTATTTTCCACAAAGGGTTGTTATAAAGACAAGTCAGGTTCTCAGTCTATCCCATTAGGTCTTTTTAGTGGGCATCATTAGGTAAGGATGCTACAGGGTCTAGCCTCACCATTCTCAAAGTAATAAAGTTTAAAGTTTTGTGTCAATGGGAAACCACATCCTAAAGGGGTTTCGAAGGAACCTTATAAAAGAACCTACCTATCAGCAGAGACCTCTTATGGGTTTTCATGTAGATACTTCCTACCTACACCCTTCTACCTCAGGACAGACTCCCTATGTACACTTCTTGGAGGGACAGTGGTGGTTACTCACACAAAAACTACTAAACGTGACACAAATTAATATATATTTTTTATTTGACTATATTTGCTTCAGGTTTAAAAATTGATTTCCAGCCAACCAGCATTCAGAGACCTACTTAGCATCTTGATCCATGATTCACTGATTTAAGTATGCATTTGCCCAGAATACCCAGGCATGTGAAAGGATCAAAATATCACACTTTGATTGATTCAGAAAGTTATTTTCTACCACTACGCAGTCTGAGAATTTCTATGCAACGTCTGACTGAGTGGGGAGGTGTAAGAGAGCCAGGAGCTGCTGTGTAGAAGACCTTGTTCCTCCTCTCAGGCACCAAGATCCCAGCCCGTAAAAGCCCCAGCTCTCCAAGGCAAAACGTGTCCGTATGATGCTCCTCTGAGCATAATCTGGGTATCGGAGTCATCTTTTGAAGGGATCCTGGTATTTCGGTTTGACAAAAATCGAGAAACATTTAGAAAGAAAATCGGATTTGTGTGTAAATGAAGAATATTCCTGAAAAGAAACTCTGTTACGAAACTGAAATCTGGAGACCGCGGTGGTGCTAAGTTGAGTCATCAGTTCCCTTTACACCCTAATAATTGACGGCACTTTGATCACAATGACTGCTCTGGGTGATGCTTTTGTGTTTGCTTTTTTAAGTACTTCCTTGTGTAAACAGGTTGTCTCACTATCGTCTTGCAAACATGTTTACATTTGGGGGATCATGGGGAACATCTGTTAGAAACAGATTTCGTGCTTTTCTGTCAACTTAGGGAAATCTGAATCATATTTATTGGTTAAATAAAAAAGCTCTTGGATTGTTAAATGAAGTTCTACTAAAAGGGGGCTTGATGGGATATTTTGATTGCCCTTCATATATATATACTTAGAAATTTATCCTGAAAACATCCATTTGAAGTAGTCAGAAACAAGTATTAATTATTCTCCATTTTTATGGATGAGGATAGGAGATATAGAGAAGTTAAGGGGCCTGGTCAATGACTGAGAAAGCGGCAAGGGAGGGACCACACACACCACAGGCTTTTTGATTTGCGATCTTCAGAGATCAAGGGTCCTGTGATATCATTCCTCCCAAAATGTTACAATCCCTCACAATTTTATTAAGAAGATGACTTTTTTCTGGAGAGGGCAAAAGAAGGGGTTGAGTGATGGGCACTAAAAGCAGTTTTTAAATTCAGGTCCCAAATTAGACCCCTGGATGTTTGTGGAGAGATGGGGCATACAGAATGGAACAGGAACAGGCTGAACATGAAGATTCAGGCAAAATTGGCAAAATGCTCTACTGAAATGTCGATGCTGCACATGCACCGGCCATGCCATGATGCTTCTCTTGGAGGACGTGCCAACTCTCGCCCTTAGAGTCTAGGCTGGGCCATCCACGTGCATGCACTGAGGTCCCTGCAGTATGGGACAGTGGGACAGAGTGGGGGAGTGGGAGGAGAAGGGGCAGGAAAGAAGGGATGGGGTGTTCACAGGCTCTCCCTACACTACAATGTTCTAGCTTGGAACTCCAGGGAGCTGAAGAATTCTAAATTCAGACCTAGCCTTCTGAAAGATCATAGTATCAGGGTAGATGGACAGAATATACTTCATGCATCTAGTTAGCCCAATTTATCCTATTTTCATGTTTAGACATATGGCACATGTGTTTCATTTGTGCCTTTCCTTGTTCCTAGCCACACAAATGTTAGGGCCAGGTCTCCCTGGGGGCCATCAAGGTCTGGGCTGTGCAGTCTGCAAATCATAGGTGGGCACTTGTGGATTATACACACCTGTATTGCAGACACTGACTGACCCTCTGGGTGAGGAAGTGGAGGTGGCTTCAAGGGGCTTTTAGAATATCAAGGTGTTGACACAAAAAGGTTTCCTTCACTGTTGTTTTGAGGAGACTGTACTGAAAGAGGTTAGCCAAATCTTTTCCAATCTAGCTGCTCTGCAGCCAAATACATCAGGGTCTTGCTGTGGGCTACCTAAGCAAATCACATTTTTTAAAAATTAACTTTTGTTTTTCATCTCTTGTGATTTATTTCATACATACTTTGTGACACATTTATCAGTGGCTAGTTTGAACAACTCTGTGGTACCAGTGGGAACCAAACCAACAGTAGTTAGACATGTCAAGGAAGAATCAAATGCAGCCAGGAAAAAAACGTTAGGATGATCTGTAAAAAATAATTAAGTAGCTACACATCAAATGCATAAACATGATTCATTTTAAAGGCCCACACATGTTACACCCACTTTCAGGAGTTTCCCGAAGTAATTTAAAACCATTTCATGTTGCTTCCTGTTTTTCAGTCCTTTTATCTGTTGATGGGGGTGGCATTTCTACTGTTACCAACTGAACAAGAAGAAAAGTGAAGGATGGGGCAAGTTTCCTGGTTTTAGTAATCAAAGTCTGCTTCAAAAGGTCTCATTTCTAGATTTTAAATTCCAAAATTTGGGGCTCTGAGCCACAAAGGAATTAAGATTTATCATGCGTTATAACCATAGATTGCACCAACACTTTCTGCTGGTGTTAATAAACTTCTTGCATCAACCTTGCACTACCTGTTCTCTCCAAAGCTCCCCACCAAAGCAACAGATCTTCCGAGGAGAGAAGACAGGACAGAGGCTTACTGGTCCTGGTGTGTGGTCAGCACATTTCTCTGTTCTTCCTCCGGATAAGGACCGACCTTTTCACATTTTGAAGCTAAAGTTTCAGGAACATTAGACTGTTTCAAAGATATTTGTCCCATAAAATTATCCTCAGGTACCAACAGCAGAAGCTCTGGAGAAGTGGCCACCTCATCTTATTTGATTTTAATAGCTCATTATTTTAATCAAGTAGATGATTAATGAAAAGCTACTCCATTACTCTCCATGAAGGAAATACCTACAAATACCACAGCAGGATGAGAGGCATTTCGGGGTTGTCTAATACAACCCACCCTGAAGGACTTGACCACCAAGTGGTTGATTCTGATTCTCACCTTCAGGAGAAGAAAGGTACTGTCTCCTAAGCAGCCAAGTCAATTTTGGAGAAGTATATGCACAATTATCATTACATATATCATTAGAGAGTTCTCTCTTAGGCAAATATGTCTCCCGATAGCCTAGAAACACTGGTCTGCCCTCTAGAGAAGTGAGAGGAAGGATAACACTCATACATGTGTTAGGAAGCAACGATGATTCCATTTCTTTCTTTCTTTTTTTTTTAAGAGAGAGAGAGAGAAAGAGAGAGAGAGAGCAAGCGCACATGTACATGCAAGCAGGGGAGGGGCAAAGGGAGAGGAACAGAGAGAATCTCAAGCAGGCAGTGCAGAGCCTGACATGGGGCTCGATTTTTTGCACAGACTATAAGATCATGACCTAAGCTGAAATCAAGATTTGGACACTTAACCACCTAGGTGCTCCTGGCTCCATTTCTTTTCACCCCAAGTCTTTTTTTCTGGGTAATTGTTTCCAGTTCCTTCAAATTTCACTTGGGATATGATTTCAAGTTCTCTATCATTGTCTTGGGCCACTGTCCTTAGAAAAAGGAAGCTCTAAATTGAAAAATAAGCATTTAAATTTACCACCACAGAATAGACAGCAATACATTTGCCAACTTACCCATCAAAATATGACCTCAAATATAGCATAATTTTAATAGTGAGGGGCAGACAGGGTTATCTATCAAATTCTTAGTCCTACCATACAGATCAGGATTTCTGCTATGCAGTGTCCTGCCCATGGGGCGTGAGGACTGACACAAGTTCCAGCCTCATAACGAAACCAGACACAGTTCACTTCCTTTTTTTCTGAAACTACCCCCTCACCTGGGTGATGTCTTGAGATGACACAGAGTTAGTCATGTATCACTAACCTGAGATACTGGAGGGAATGATTGATACTTATTATCATTAACAATAATAATATTTAAAATACCATCCTAGGAAGATGGACAGCATTTGCTTGGGATGGAATAGAGCCCTGACCAAGCTTACTTGCTCCAGCTGCTAATTCCTGCAGTCTCAAAAAAAAAAAAAAAAAAAAAAAAAAAAAGGAGACCTTTAAACTCCAGAGATGTTTCCTCTTATAACTGGAATAACAAGGAAAGGTTGAGGTGTCCAATTAGATGGGTGGACACTGGGTTACAGTCCTATGGCTTATTACTGAAAATAAATCACCAAGAAATCACAAAGTACTCTCTGTCCAATCCCCACCATGCCCCCAGGCTTTTGGGAGACAGCCTGACTACTGGAGATCAGAGAGAGGAGGCCAATCCAATCCACGGCCTGGCTGTTAGCAATAGATAGGCTGGGGCAACAGATAATGTCTGCCATTTCTCCAGATGAGTGGGGAAAAAACAAAAAACAAATCAGTGCAAAAAAAATCCCCAAAGAAATGTAGAACCTAGACCCTTCTGGTCTCAGAGGCCCCCCCACCCACCAAGAAATGTCTTCAGTTTTGACTGTGTTCTATTGCTAACCTTTGTATTAAGGACATAGGGATGATTTGCCCCATTCTTGAGCTTCCTGTTTACTCTTCCTCCTATCAGGAATCCATCACTATTCTTGCACTCTGGATCCTATCCTCTCCTCCTCACCTAAGGAATTTGTTCCTGCATTTATCCTTACTCTCCTTGTGACATCGATTTCTCTCTCTCTCTCTCTCTCTCTCTCTCTCTCTCTCTCTCTCTCTCTCTCTCCTGGGCCATTGGCTTGCAAACCTGTTCAATAACTCCCATTTTATTTTATTTTAGAGAAAGAGCACAAATGGGGGAGGGGGCAGAGGGAGAGAGGGAGATTCTCAAGCTGACTCCACATGTGGAGCCTGATATGGGGCTCGATCCCATGACCCTGGGATCATGACCTGAGTGGAGATCAAGAGTCAGATGCTCAACTGACTGAGCCACCCAGGCGCCCCCTAATATCTATCCATTTTAAAATCCCTCTTTGATTCACTGACCTCTCCAGATACTACTTCCTTTCTCTGCCTCTGTTTCAAAAGAAGACACTCAAAGGGGTTGTCTAGACTTGCTGCTGTTATTTTCTCATTTCTCACTCTCTCCTTAACCTGTTGCAAGTAGGTTCTGTGTTATTTCAGAGAAACTGCTTGTATAGAGGTTACCAGTTATTCCACCTTCCCAACTCTATGCTCAGCTGTCTCTTCTCATCTTACGTGACTTCTCAGCATCATTTGACGCAGCTGTCTACTTCCTCCATGAAATGACTTCTTCCCATGGCGTCAAGTGGCATCACATTGTCTTGGCTTCTCACCTGCCTCATCTGCGACTCCTTCCCAGGCTCCTTGGCCGGCTCCCTCTCTAAATGTTCGTGTGTTCCAGGCTTCTAACCTTGGACTTTACCTCTTCTTTAACTACCCTCACTCCCAGGCCTATGGCTTTTGTAACCTATATGCAGAGGGCTCCCAAATTTATTATATTCTTGCTTTCACCTCTTCCTTGATTTCCATATCCAGTTACCCACGCAGCATTTGAACTATATAACCAAGGTGCATCTCAAACACAACATGGCCAAAAGAAAGTTCTTGTTACTACCCCTCCCTACCTCACTCTGTTGCTTGAAACCTTTCCTTTAGACTTCGTACTGTTCTGAGCATAGACTCTGAGGTCCTTACTCTGGTCTTCTGGGCCCTGGCCTGGCCTCTTCCTCATTTGTATCCATTCTTTTTCCTTTCCCTTCTCCAGACACTTTAGCTTGTGGGCCATTGCTCAATCCATATACTGTCTGCTTTGGCACTTTTGCATTTTTTTTTGCCTCAGCCTAGAAGACCCTTCTCCCAGGTCTTAGCATGGTAAGGTTCTTCTTTCCATTCAGGTTTTAGCTCCATGTCAAGTACTACCTGACGGACCTTTCTGTATATGCTTCCCTATACATCACCTTCTTCCTCACAATGCTCCATTTTACTACCTTCATTCTTCGCTCTCTGAAATTATTTTAAAAAAATTTTTTTACATTTATTTATTTTTGAGAGACAGAAAGAGACAGAGCACAAGTGGGGGAGGGGCAGAGATAGAAGGAGACAAAGAATCCGAAGCAGGCTCCAGGCTCTGAACTGTCAGCACAGAGGCTGATGCAGGGCTCGAACTCACAAACTGTGAGATCATGACCTGAGCTGAAGTCGGATGCTTAACTGACTGAGCCACCCAGGCGTCTCTGAAATTATTTTTTAATATTTATTTATTTTTAGAGAGAGAGAGGAGAGAGAGAGAGAGAGTGCATGAGCAAGGGAGGGACAGAGAGGGAGACAGAGAATCCCAAGCAGGCTCCATGCTGTCAGCACAGAGCCCAATGTGGGGCTCAATCTCATGAACCATAAGATCATGACCTGAGCTAAAATCAAGAGTTGGATGCTTAACTGACTGAGCCACTCAGGTGCTCCACTCTCCGAAATTATTTTGTTTATTAATAGGATTTCTGGTTTATAATTTATATTCCTGAAACAATGTGAATCTCCACAAGAGCACGAGTCTTGTTTCTTACACTTCACTATATTCCTGTATGCCACGTAGGGCAGTACCTGGAATACAGCAGGTGATTAATTAATATCTGCTGAATGGGTGCAAGCATGCGTGAGGAACAATGGGTGGTATGATGCTATGCAGGAAAGCCCTCTCCAGATTGCAAAACATCATGTACATGTAAGAGAAATAACAAGCTGTGACTAGGAATACTCTGCCTTCCCGGGTAAGTCATTGATGACATTATCACTCTATGAATGTTTGACATCTTGACTCCATTTCTGCAGATGAAGCAAGGTAAGAGTCCAAGCTCTCACTGTTTCTCACCAGTCCCTAAACTAGTCTCCCTGCCACCAGTCTTTTCCTCTCTGGGCTATCTTCTACAATGTAGGTAATCTTTCAACATGGAAACCTGATCATGTCACTTCCTGGCTTCCCACCAATTTTAGGATAAAGATTGAATATGGCGCCAAGGCTGCTCATGATCAGGATGCCACTCCGTCTCCAGCCCCATCTTTCACCAGTCCTTCTTACCCCACTCTATGCCCTAGGTGTCCTGAACTTCAGTCTTTGAAAGCATCAGGCATTGGTTCTTCAGCATTCACGCAGTCATTTCCTCCTCTTCCTGCCCCCTTCACCTGGAAAACTCACTCTTTGGGTATAAGATTAGAGAGCACTTCCTCTGGGAACCTTTGCCAGTCCTCTCTGTCTGGGTTAGGTGTACCTCTTCTGTAATGCTACAGTATATTATACACTTCAGCAATCACAGACTTTGTCATTTCTGTGATGACTGCTCATTTATGTGTCTCCTCCAGCAACTGTAAGCTCCTCAAGGGCAAGGACTATGAGCTCCAGTCCATCACTGTGCCCTAGCACCTAAAATGTTACTTAAGACACAACAGGTACTCAATAACAATTATGGAATTAATGAACAAATGAACTAATGCGTGAATCATTCTCCTTTGTACAAACATGTGACATGACTGCATACAAAATGTGAAAACTTTATTTACGTGTAAGACTTTATGTGACACTTGTAAGCTTGCATGTCCATACAACATTTGAGAACTTTTACTGACATGCTGTGGAAACTGAATTCGTACCTGTAATGCAGATGCAGCTATATCTAATGGTGGTGATTAAGTCAAGATCCTTCCAGGGTCTCCTATGGGCCCAACCCTTACTGCCTTTACTTAATTATGTTAGTTTCAATCAACAACTAAAATATGAAGACTTAATGAAGAATATAAATAAGAATAATCCACACATATCAAAAATCAACTTAAGCAAATTAACCTCCAAAATTCATTTAAAATGTGGTACACATTATAAACATGCTTAGTGATAGTCCAGCCTACCACTGGATTTGTGATGTAGGCTTACTGAGCCATCAATTTAAATTAAAAAGCCTGAAATTTGGATATACAGAATAGATGAACAGCTGCAGAACAACCTTCTAAAAATATATAATATTACCCAGCAGATGAAAAGGCAATTATTTATTGAACATATTCAGAATTTGATATTATCCAATAACTGCAAAAATTATTAGAAAGATGTAATTAACATTTACTGAAGATTCTTGGTGAGTAAAATGTTTTAAATAAAACATATATTTAATAGTTCTTAGTTACTGGCAAAAGCAATCTCTTAAAATATAATGCTCATTCACCTTAAAAAGGAAACTACTAACTTGGACATTTCCAGATAATTTTGAAGACCCAAAATAAAAATGCCCAGATGTGTGTGTGTGTGTGTGTGTGTGTGTGTGTGTGTGTGTGTGTGATAATGTATATGATTTGCCTATCACTGAAACACTA
This sequence comes from Felis catus, assembly GCF_018350175.1. Classification (NCBI taxonomy): domain Eukaryota; kingdom Metazoa; phylum Chordata; class Mammalia; order Carnivora; family Felidae; genus Felis; species Felis catus. The sequence continues at coordinate 80,535,504 of NC_058372.1, forward strand.
AGTCTGTCAAAATCAGGGAGTTGCTCATCTTGGTTTATATTATTTGTCACACTCTATGACTAGATAAATAAGTCTTGTTCAGGTCTGGGAACATTACGGACCCATGAAAGCTAGCAAAACACTAGGAGATGCTGATGTAATAGAAAGATACAAGATAAAGAGTCAGAACACCTGACTCTAACCACAACTGTACCTTTTGCAAGCTATGTGACCTATCTCTCGCATTCATTCATTTACCTATTCCAGGTATTGGGGATGCCAGCGAAACAAGAAAAATAAGCCCTGCATAGAGCTCATTCAGTAAGACCTCACCAGCACCTTAAAAATAGGGTGGGGGGACAGGGGCACCTGGGTGGTTCAGTCAGTTGAATGTCCGACTTTCGCTCAGGTCATGATCTCGCAGTTTGTGAGTTCAGGACCTGTGTTGGGCTCTGTGCTGACAGCTCGGAGCCTGCAGCCTGCTTCGAATTCTGTGTCTTCCTCTCTCTCTGCCCCTCCTCTGCTTATTCTCTGCCTCTCTCTGTCTCTCAAAAAATAAATAAATGTTAAAAACATATTTTTTAAATAAAAAAATAAATAGGGTGGGGGGAGGACCACAAAGATGGCAAGGAATTTAAACCAAACATCACTATAGAAAGTCCATGGTGGGTACCATTTGCACGGAGTGGACAGTCTTTGGTTCTGTCTCTTTATTCATAGAACAAGAAAAGAAATACCTGCTTTCTCTACCTCAGTAAGGATCAAACTCTGCGAGCACTTATTTATTTTATTTTTTTAAAAATTACATTTATTTATTTTTGAGAGACAGTCTGTGACTGGGAGAGGGGCAGAGAGAGGGGGAGACACAGAATTTGAAGCGGGCTCCAGGCTCTGAGCTGTCAGTACAGAGTCCGATGCGGGGCCCGAACCCACGAACTGAGATCATGACCTGAGCCAAAGTCGGACACTTAACTGACTGAGCCACCCAGGAGCCCCTGTGAGTACTTATTATATTGTACATATTTAAAATTAAGAGAAAAGAACACTGCCTTATCAGAATAAACTATTAGGGAAACCAATTCTCTTAAGTTCAGTTTTCTCAGAGCAAAGATTGCCTATTTCACAATGTCTTCATTGATGTATTTATTGGCCCTTCAGAAGGAGCCAAGTATTTCCATAACTATAAGCCTCCTTCAAATATCTTGAGTCTTGGTGAAGATCTTAATATCCCTAAGTGGGTCCCTACGTTTGGCAGGACCCTTTAAGTCATTTAAAAACGACTTGCTTTTAGAAGTGGTTTTTACTGATGAGTTCTTGGAGGGGTTCAGAATATAACCTGTAGAAAGTCTCTTAACTGATGAACCTGCATCCAGGGAACTGCACGCTTAAACTGTTAATGCCAGCTGCATTTGTTATGATAATTACATAATTTAATTAAATATCATGTTGGCCAATGAAATAGGAGTGTTGAAATAAAAATAAAGTTATTTATCTGAAAATTTAGTGAAATAAAAGGCACTTAAGGAACGAGTTGCTGAAGGAAATTTGTTATTGAATTAGATATGAATAAGATGACTATGAAAGATTGGGGAAATAATAAAAATTTTAAGTGGTTTTGCACTCAGACTGTGTTGCAAGTATCTTAAAAACTTCTTTCAATTTAAAGACACTGAAAATGGAAATCATGCAATTATGTGCATGAAAGATGACAGAGAATTACAACCAACAGACCCAAACTCTAAGAAAGGGTCTTGAGCTCACATCAAATTATTGGCAAATAACTGCATTTGTAGCTTTACATTAAATACATTATTTAGATTTAGAATATGCAGTATCTTTTTAAAAAATGTTTCTTTAACTGATTTTTCAATTAACCAGAAAATATCTGGTACCAGTCAAGTTAGCTAAGAGAGACTGTACAACCAGCCATGGCCCCTGGGAATCTCTAGGAATATGGAGTTTCTTCTTTTTTCTGATATTTAATTGTCTAACTTTCCTCAACAGTCATTCACTGCTTATTTAATTAAAATATTATTTAATTAAAAAACATACATATATATGTATGTATGTATGCATCTCTCTCTATATATATGTATACGTATGTGTGTATGTGTGTGTGTGTGTGTGTGTGTGTGTGTATATATATATATATATATATATATATATATATGTATATGTACATATCCTGGAGCAAACAGCCTTTATGTATTTTAAGGGAAGGAAAGAAAGTCAAATGTTTTCATTCACATATAAATTGCTTACATAGTTATTTTGCCTTGTGCCTCAATTTCTGGTATGAGGATACCTACTTATTTGTAAAACTGGGTTAACTGGGGTTTAATTAACACGAATCTCCCAAGTAATAAAAGCTGGACCTTTCTAATGTATAGGTTGATTCCAGGGCAGCAGAACCCTACCATGAGTGAATGAGGTTTCCTTTAATTAATCTGGTTCTCCTCCTGTATGTTTTGGGAAATGACACAAGTCCAGGCAAAGCACATCATGGGCCAAATGCACATCTCTGCCTGGACCCTAAAGAAACTGTGACTCAAAGCATTTCACTGGGGATGCCCAGGGGTTGTGCATGACCAGACACTGGCCAAGCAATTTTGAGAAACCTCCTCCTCAAATGAAAAGACACTGTGAGAAACCTGTAGCATGTACTGAACAAGAATCGAGTCAGTCAAACACCAAGAAAGATAGGTTTGTGTCAGTCTCGGTATCAGACACACTTCACCACTTCACCCTCCCTTCCCAGAACAATAGCTACAACCAAAAAAAGGTTTACAGGAAGAGACTGCTTGAAAGCAGTAAGATGGGATGGCATGGCTAGGCTCATGTTAGCCTTTACTTTATCTTTCTCCCTGCGGGCTAGGATGGGGAAGACTGGCCCTGACCCTGTTCAAAGGCCAGTCAAACACAGCCATTAGACTTATGGTGATACTTCCCTAAAATTTCTACTTAGCCATTAGTTTTGTTTTTTTAATGTTTATTTTTGAGAGAGAGGGAGAGAGACAGACTGTGAATGAGGCAGGGGCAGAGAGAGAGGGAGACACGGAATCTGAAGCAGGCTCCAGACTGTGATCTGTCAGCATAGAGCCCGATGCAGGGCTCAAACTCAGGAGCCATGAGATCATGACCTGAGCCAAAGTTGGGACATTTTAACTGACTGAGTCACCGAGGCACCCTCCCTTGCCATTAGTTTTATTCCTCAGTAAACATATCTAATTTCTGCATCCCAGAAAAGTCTGGGTAAAGAATGAATGTTAGATCACACATCCACCAGTGCACAGGCAAGAAGTATGAATGTGATCGGAGAGAATGTTGGGTTTGCTTGGCTCTCCCAGGCCCTCTGATGGCTGGAAGACTGCTAGACAAGAAGGGGACCCTCCAGAACCAAATCCTGAGCTCCACAGTGCAGCTGCACTGCTAGTGTAGACACTGACTACCTATGGCAACCGTTCAATTTTTTTCATGGAAGAACTTCCTAGTGCTATACCTAAAAAAGGGAACTAAAATAAAAAACTCAACCTCAGAACAAAATAAAATACTCAATCAAGAATGTTCTGCTTAACTTCAAAATGGTTGTTGAACTTCCTAAAGGAGTAGTGAGTTGAACTGTGGTCCCCAGAGAAGATACATCTTAGTTCTAGCTCCCAGGTGAATGTGACCTTATTTAGAAGAAGGGTCTTTGAAGATAATGATTATGTTGAGGATCCTGAGATTAAATCATCCCAAATTAATAGGGTGGACCCTAAATCCAAGGACAAGTATCTTTATAAGAGACAAGAGCAGACACAGAAGAGGCAGCCAGGTGACAATGGAGGCTGAGTTGGAGGGTATGCAGTCACACACCATGCAAGCCCCAGAGCCTTCCCAGAAGCTAGAAAAGGCAAGGAGGGAATCTCCCCTAAAGCCTTAGAGAAAAATGGGACACCTTAATTTTAGTCTTCTGGTTTCCAGAACTGTGAGAGAAGAAACTTCTGTTTATTCACCAAGTTTGTGGTGAGTTTTTACAGTAGCCCTAGGAAAATACAGAAGGTTGGGTAGAACAGCATATCAGGAGACTGGAGGAAAACTTCAAGAAACATCTACTGAAAACAGAAGTCTTATGTGTGCAAACCAGTATCATCCCCTAGCCCCTAAAGCACGATGATTCTGAGAGAAGAACGGAGCAGGAGAGAAGGTAGAAACCTCTTCTAAATGCACACATGGGCCCCAAATCTGATGTATAAGAATCTGAAGGCTGGATCAGGGCCCAAACCTAGTTTGTGTCAGAATTACCTGGGGAACTTTACCCCCCCAAATCCTGATTTCTCCACTTAAGGGTGGTTGAATCAGAATCTCTGGGGATCACGCCCAAGAACCTGTGTTTTTCAAAAGTTTTTCATGTGATTCTGATGATCCATCCTCCTTAAAAATGACAGTCCTAGGTGGTCTGCCTCCCCCTTAAAAGTTTGAGAAGTAAATCTGAAGTCAACTTCTTTTAAAAAGACATGTTTTTAACAGGATAGTTATTACTTAAAAGCCAGTCCTATTGCTTATGTAAAGCTGATATAGATGCATGATATACAGAAAAGCACAAAGATGAAAACAAAATCATCCAGATTCATCATGTTGTGGAACATTCCATGCATTTATTCTGAGCATATTTATTTGCACACAGGTGTATGTAGACAGTTCAACCCTGCATCTGAAACTTCGGCCCATGGACGAGCAATATTGGCAATACTGGGGAAACAGCTACCGGTTCAGGATCTCAGATCCTACCCAGGTCCTCCTGAGTAGTAATCTGCATTTGCATGTAAGCATTTGACAAACACTGGTTTAATATAACTCAAAGCATACTACGTTCCTTGTTCTGTAACTTGCTTTTTTCACACAGGAAGCAGCTGTAAACATCTGTCCTTGGCAATGTAGAGAGCTATATGGATCTTTCTTTTTTTTTTTTTTTTTTTTTTTTTTTTTTCAACATTTATTTATTTTTGGGACAGAGAGAGACAGAGCATGAACGGGGGAGGGGCAGAGAGAGAGGGAGACACAGAATCGGAAACAGGGTCCAGGCTCTGAGCCATCAGCCCAGAGCCCGACGCGGGGCTCGAACTCACGGACCGCGAGATCGTGACCTGGCTGAAGTCGGACGCTTAACCGACTGCGCCACCCAGGCGCCCCAATATATGGATCTTTCTTAACGGATACATGGTGCTCCTTTATGTACCAGAATTTATATAATCAGTCCCCTCTCGATGATCATTTCTATTTACCTTTTTTTTTTTCCACTATGCAAACATCACTGACATAAGAATCCTTGAGAATATACCTTTCTGTTTTTTCATTATTATTTTTGGGTAAATCCCTAGATGTGTATTTCACTAGTCAGATGATGTGCATATTCATAATTCCAGGATGCCTTCCCACAATACTGCATCCACAGACTACACATCAATGCTGGCTTCCTGACACCCTTCCCAACACAGGAGCTTTCCCAATAATTCTAACCTTTGCCTATCTGATAGTTAAACATGACAACTCAGTGATATTTTTTTTCCTGCATTTTTCTAAAACCTATCAAAAAGCTGAATATCTTTTCATACGTTTATTGGCCGTCTGTCTTTCTCCCTTTGTGAACTGTCCAGAGTAATTCTGGTGGTTTAAAATAACAGTTATGGAAGAATCTGCAGAATTACATAGTTTAGAAATACAGTTTAATCACAATGAAAAGATGAAGAAGAAAAAAAATAAGGAAGGGAGAAGAAAATGTGCCATAAAAAAGGATAATCAAAAGATTAGTTTGTGTGTTTATTTATAGACACTGGTTAAAGCAATCCAGTGATTAGGCAAATTAATGCAGCTGTGATGATGGCAGTTCTGGGATCAGCCCCCACATCCTTTTCAGCTGATGCCACCTGTCATTTAAGTATTTTGCATTTGCCTTTTATGTTACATACATTTCGTGATGATTCCCATTTTAAAAACATCATTAGTTAACTCTTTGGAGTCCGGCATGATATGGATTCCTTTCTAGTATCTCTTTTACCATCAGGCAGGGTAGAGCTAACCTCCCTCCCAGGCAGGCAGGACAAACAGTGTGTTTGCCTCTGAAAGAGAACAACCCTCCCCCGATGTTCACTTTTTAGGAGAGAACAGCTGAATTCATTCCACTGGGTATAAAACTGGTTCACTGCTCAGAACCAACTGAAGAAATGGGGGTCAGCCACAGTATACTGGCTGGACTTTGGTACCACATGTTTCCCATGCCTCATTCTGCAGGATGCGCACTGTCCTCACACTTCCTGAGTAACCCCAGACGTGGTCTGACACTGAGGCATCCTTCACGGGCTCAATACCCGGCGTGCAGACCCTCTTTACCTAAGTAGTGGCAGGCTCTTCTCATAGGACCCCTGGAAATCTCTTTCAAACTGAGGATAATGCTGCAGGGCTGACAACCCACCGCATCCACCCCTGCCTTCCTATGTTGCTACAACTTCATCTGTGAATGGAGACAAATCAGTCACCTTCATCTACTGGGCATTTTCCACCTAGAGCAAGAGCACTGTACCAGGTGCCGAGGAGGGAGGCCTGCAGAGAAATGATGAAGACAAGGGAGAGAGAAAGTCTCCAGCCTCTGTTTTTCAGCGTGTGGGGTGTGAACAGGCTGAACAAAGTCTTATTCAACACACTTCAGGATGTTACAAGTGGGCCTCGTTATAAAGTCTGAAGAAAGGAATTTTAGGATAAAAAGATAAGCACGACCTTTTAGAGCAGGTCCTACGTAAACATACAAAGCACACAAACCTTGGGGAACGTGCAGGCTAAAATAGATTTCAGTAGCTGCTGGAATGGGAATGTTATGCACAATAGATTCTTACAGGTTTTAAAGGGACAGGAAACTCTGGAACCCATCTTTAAAAATGTGGGTCAGAGTCAAGGAAGCACATTGTTACAACGTCGTAAAATAATCCTCAGTGCTACAGTCAGATACCAAACAGCAGGGAGGGGAGGCCTTGGGTCTGCAGCAGGTGTGGAGAGGTATAGACTTTAATATTTGGACACAGATGCAGAGGAAAAAGAATGGAGACCTTTAAGCAAAAAGAAACAAAAAGGTGAAAATGAACCTATCGATTTATCTATATAGATATATACACAGTTTCCCTTGAACAACATGGGGGTGAAGGACACTGACCCCCCCATAGAGTCGAAAATCCATGTGTAACTTCTGACTTCCCCAAAACTTAACTACTAACAGCCTCCTGTTGATGGGAAGCCTTACTGATAACACAAATAGTCAATGAGCACACATTTTGTATATTATATGCTATACTCTTACAGTAGAGTAAAGCTAGAGGAAAGAAAACATTATTATGAAAATCATAAGGAAGAGAAAATACACTTACAGTACTATACTGTATGTATTAAAAAAACCCCAAGACATGTGTAAGTGGACCCCTGCAATTCAAACCCATGTTGTTCAAGCATCAGTTGTGTATGTGTATCTCAACCTGAGTGAAGCGAGTGGCTGTTTTAACTGTGTGAATAAAATTCAATTGGATATTCAACCTCACAGCAATAAAATGTAAAGAAAGTAGTAAAAGAAATAATAGGAGTAAAAGAAGTATCTCACGTCAGTGTGTTTGGCACATGTGTGGAGTGTCTTTGTGTCTTGCTTTTAATGGTGATATCTTCTTTAGAAGTGACAAGGACCATACCTTCTAGAACCAAATCTAAAATAGTAAGAAGTAGCCAAATGCCTGGTGGTTTAGATGCACAAACACATTAAAGCCATCACATCCCGTCTGACTGAAAAGCTCACAGTGGAATGGTCCAGAAAAAAGGCAAAATCACAAAATGGGTGTGGCAGCAAATTCCTCCTACCTCAGCCAACCTGACTTGTCAGGGAGGAGGCACCTTCTGTTTCGTTCCCCCCTTAGAGTGGGGACAGCAAGCTGTTGACAACTCCTACTGTACAAAGAGTTGTTCACACTGCAAAAGTGTTTACTGCTTACAAGTGATGCTCAAAATTAATTCACAGCAGCAACACCAGCAGAAAGCTTTGACAGACTGTCTTATGTGTTGACACAGTTATAAGTTCTTAGATAAAAAAAGTAACACACTTTCCCTCTTTTCCAGCCCATACACATCAAAGTTGCTCTTAAGAGAGAACAAGAAACGTGTCTGAGATCGTGAATGCCATCCTGCAGGTGAGATTTCCGGTTCTGGGGTTCATGGATTTGGGCGTGAGAAGAATGCGGATCCCGGTTTTGAGGGGAAGTGAGGTGGTGAGCTTCTCACCCAGCCTCAGCTACAACTGGTCACAGTGGTTGTTTTTCCTTCAAGAGTACTTCCCTCTAGGGCAAGCCTCAGGCGCCAGGGTGGGAATTGGGGTAGAGCTGTTTGTATACCTCCTCAGCAGCAAAAACGTTGCTAGTCTAACAGCTTTCACAAGACACAAATAATTCATCTCCTTATTCCTTTTAAAACAGCAACCCTTTACTTACTACGGCTTCGGGGAAGCTAGGATGATATGACTTGCTTGCTCTGAAATGATTTATACTAAAAAGTCAGAAAGGATGCAATGTTATTTAATGATCCCAAGTCACTTGAGATAATTAGGGTAAAAAAAAAAAAAAAAAAAGAAGCCAGGTGGGATAGCAAATATTTGGCCTTCTCTTAAAAAGGTTCTACAAACTCACTGACTCAGCTCAGCTCTGTACTGGATTGCTGGGTAGAGAAGGTGTTGTGTTCAGAGATTTCCTATTAAGCAGTGTCCCCTCCATGAAAGCCACATTCCTTGGAAAGTGAAGATTACTATTTAACACTGTAGCTGTGCTTCCCAGGATCAGAATTTGCCATTCATGTCACAACCGGGCAGTGCAAGAGCTTTCTTTTGGAAGGCTATATTTAAGTAACTATTGAAAATAGTATAGTGCTCATAGTATAGTGCTTTGGAGGAAAACTGTGAATCAGGCAAAATCTCTGACTTCCCATGGACTTCTTCACATGAGCCCCCCTCCCCCCCCCCCCATCTTCACTCACGTTGGCCATGATCCCACAGGTGCTGGAAGAGCTTTTCTGGTTTTGCCCTCACCCCTTCCCTGGCCCATAATTCCCCCTCCCTCTCCTTCCTTATTCATCACTAAACTCCCCTTTCTTTTGGTGTTAGAGGACAGAATTCAAATACAAATGACTGGTGCTATAGGGTAGTCAACCTCACAAGGTGCTAAGAGTTTATCAGAGTGCACTGTGAGTTGGTAGAATGAGAGGCAATGAGTAGGCTTTGAACACCGAGGCACTAAGGGATAGTGGAGTGCCCTTAAAGTCTGGGATTCAGGAAGTCTGCTTTACCTGCATAGCCCTGAGCCCAGTATTCAGGTGTTCAGCTGCAGCCTGCAGGAGACTCAACCTGACCAAGAAAGCCATGTATCAGTAAGCACTGGTCCTGCCAATGATGGCGATAGTGACACAGCACTAACACTGACGGAGCCTTTCCCTTGTGTTGGGTATCACATTATGTGCTTTTATATATGTGGTCTCATCTAATACTCAATAAGCCTGAGAATGAGTGCTTTGTTGTTCCCATTTACCCAGGTGGTAACTGAGGCTTAAAGAGGTTAGGTAACTTGCTTCAGGTTTAACAGCTAACAACAAATGGCAGAACTGGAATTGAAAGCCAACTGAGTCTGGAGTAAGTGCCCTTCTATTGCCTTCAGCGGTTTCCTCCCAATGTAAACCATCTACTGCAAACAACCAGCACAGGCCAACACCCCCGGTTTACCACAGTGGAACAGTAAGAGAACGACAGGCCACACTGAAGATGCAAAAGGCTTTTCTCGTGTGAATGTGGTGGAGGAAGAACATGGAATTAGAATGCAGGTGGATCCGGTTAGAATCCCGGCCCTGCCTATGACCTAGGGTAAGTTGCTGACGTTAGTTTTCCCCTCTATAAAATTAATCTGGTACTACCTGGTTCGCAGAGTTATTTGTGAGTCTTGAATAAGGTAATACACATGAAAACTGTTTTCGGAAGCATAAACTGTTAAATGTTATTTATTACTGTTAATGTGGTCTTTTAGTAGGAAGAACAGTTCCTGAGAACAGAAGATCGACCTTCATGTAGGTGCCAGCTAGCGTGACCTCACAAATCCAGCAGTTTCTCAGGATGATGACTGGGGAAAAAGGAGTGGAAGCAGGCTATATTATGCTGGCATTTACCAGTAATAATGAAGTTTGACCCTAAAAACAACATATGAAGATGGATTCTGTAATGTATGACAAACGGTAACGTTCAGTGAATTCAGGATAGGTGACCCTTTCCGCATTCACAGCCTGCTTCAAGACCTGTGTGTCAGCAGCTGAACTAGAATATGGGGTGCCGTTTTCTTACTGGTGATTGCACGTACGCCTTTGTACGTGCAGACTGGGTTCAAAAGAAAGGGTCACCTTTGTGCAGTTGACTCCTCATTTTATAACAATTCCAAAATGCAGTAGCTTCTCCCAAAGTATTTCAAAGACACCAACCTGCTGAGACCCAGGGGCATCCATCAGGGTAACAAACTTTCTTCTTCTAATGGCCTCCATCTCAGTGAATACTTTTGAATGGATAGGTGAGCTCCATAAGGACTGTCTGTGGTTATTAATCTAACCCTTTGTTATGGGGAGTCTCAATCCTTTTTCTACACATGAGCTCACCCTTCAAACCACCACATTCGTGACCATTTTTGGGAGGGTTGAACTAAAGTTTAAAGCATTATGTCATTGTAAACAAATAATCACATGTAGCGTGAGTCTGTGGAAAATACAGCATTTCGCTTTTGTGGTGTTGGTTCCACTACAAGAACAGGGAACCCAAATGATGAGGTCAGTGGGCCAGCTGCCACACAAAAGAGAACGCCAAGTCCATGGACACAGAGCAAGCTGCCTTCGTTCACAACTAAAAAATAAAGCTCGTTACTCTTACACCAGCCGACGAAAGTGACTGCTTTCCCAAATTAAATGGAAATAGAGCTTCAGAGCCTGCTTCTCCTTGGCATTACACATTCTTGCCAGGAGGTCAAGAGGGCTGTTCCCCTTGCTGATGATGACATGATCACATCCAGGGTTGTTTCATTTAGACAATATCTAGGCACATTTCTGGCTAATAAAAAGTAAGTGAAAACGTGCTACCACAACTCAGCAGCAAGAATGGAGGCAACAGAATGGTAGGTGTTAAGAGACGAAGTTGTTTAAATCCTAGACATCTCATCCAGTCAAAAAGGGTAAACTACACACTTCTGCCAAGTGGCTGTGACTTCCAGTTGTAAGCAATGGGTGGACAGGTATGTATACTGCTTTGTGGGTCTTTGTCTTTGTCTATTTTGGCCTAAGGCAGAACATTATTCCTCCAGCATGCAATAGAGCTGGTCAGGACCCCTGCATCATTTTTTCTAGCAAATCTAATGGAAGCATTAGAACAAGCCTGGGTTATATTCTAGCCATACTTTTTACCTTCCTATGTCCACCAACCATTCTCTTGGGTGTCCAGGCTTAGAGCCCTTGGGTCTTCTCTGATTTCTATTTCTTTTGTTCAGTCCTGACACTATCAGTATTCATATTCAGTACTCACCAAAGTCTCCCCAATTACTCATTTGATATGTGCCTAGACTTTATCACTCTTCTGTATTCCTACTGTCACCATTTTTGTTCAGAGTCCTCCTCCAGGCCCCCTCTACCCATGGCTAGACCATGGGTACACCATCACAAGAACTTCCTGACGATGTTATGCCTTTGGTTTCTGCCCTCACCAAGCTGTCAAGGACATCACCACCAATTCATAGCAATGGCCTTCCAAGGCTTATAGGGGGCATGTTAAAAACTCAGCTTGTAAGGGAGCATGGGTGGCTCGGTGAGTTGAGTGTCCGACTCTTGATTTCAGCTCAGGTCATGAGCTGGTCATGGTCGTGAGATTGGGCCCTACATCAGGCTCTGCACTGACAGCACAAAGCCTGCTTGGGATTCTCTCTCTCCCTCTCTCTCTCTCTGCCCCTCCCTTGCTGTCTCTCTCTTAAAAAAGAAAGAAAGAAAGAAAGAAAGAAAGAAAGAAAGAAAGAAAGAAAGAAAGAAAGAAAGAAAGAAAGAAAGAAAAAGAAAGAAAGAAAAAGAAAGAAAGAAAAGAACTCAGTTTGTATTCATGGCCCTCAACAACTTGGTTATCAACCTGCTTCACCAATTCTATTCTCCATTTCTGCCCTGCACAACCTCCCTGCACCCACACTCATGCCTTTGCACACAACCTTTTCCCTTCTAAAATGCCCCTTTTTCCTTCTGTCTGGCTATGCACTGTGGCCCAAGTAAAGCACATTACATATCTAGGAAGATAGCTCTGGCCACTCCAGGAGAACTTGTGGCTCTGGATCTAGAATGCTCACTTGATAATAAGCACTGTACCTCCCTGTGACCTCTTTTATAATATTTATTGCTTTTACTGCTATTCAAACATAAATCGGTTAATTTGTCTCTTCAATTAGACTTATCATGGCTCCCAGAAGACTGTTTTCTACTTCTTTGTATCACCTCTGCCCACCCCATCCTTTGTCCTTCTCCTCCTCCTACTTCACAACCCATGTAGCAATTGCAAAAATAAGGACTTCTTTTTATCTATGTCCTAAGGAGAAATCAGGAAGGGAACCTAAATGAAATGCAAGAATGAACTCAGCAGAGACGTAACTGGCCCCTTCTGGGTGGATGACACAACAGAATTGAATCAACCCTAAATTAAGTGCAACTGCTGTCAGCAAATCTGCATCACTGCCAAATACCCTCACCTATGTTAAACTTGGTAATAACTCTGGGGTTGAGATATTTCAGGATGTAAGGGAGAGAGAGGAAGAAATAAAATAATTCCTCTACAGAAATGAATCCCCCCCCCCGCCAAATGCTTTAAATACATGCCTTCACTTCTTAACCTATTTTTATTTAGAAATATTTCACACTGTACAACATTTTTTTTCTTATGATGCACATCACTGCCCTGTTTGGGGTTACTATCAGTCTGGGCATGGAGAGAGATGAGAGCAGTTCTTTCACAAAAGGATGGAGAGGGAGGAGTCTTTTCCGGTTGATGGGGTTCAATGAGACAAGAGTAAACCTGGAACAATTGGTGGAGCTGGGATCACAGGATGTACACTGCAAGTGGTCAGGGCTCTGAGGTCCCATTTCTCCGGGACAGCAATATTATGCAGCAGGATAGGCAGTGCACGGGAGAATATGGGAATGACAACCATCTCCAGAATGGTGGCCTCCAGAGTGAAGTATTTTATGTCACAGAGTCCAGACTTTCTTAACAAAAAGGAGTGGGAATGGGTTGCTGGATGAGTTGGTGTTTATGTCTAAAGTGGGAGCTGTGCACCCTGATGGAATCGAAGCCTTGTGCAAAGAACTGGTGTTTCTTTTGGTCAAGGCCCTGGAGGGAGAGGAAAAGGGTGGGCCAATTCCTTCCCATCAGCCTAGTTGGGAGAGCCCCGTGGAGACTTGGGACCTTGGATTTCTAATAGTTAGTTATCGGGATATTTGGTAGATACAGACACAGAACAGATGGTATGAAATGTGTCTAGAGATTTACACCTTGAGAATAATTTCAACAGCATCTTTATTTCTGAATCATTTGTCTCCTTTCCCAATGGAGAGCATGCTGTTATAACACTATTGCCTCTAAGGTGGCATGCTGCATCCACCTTTTTCCAAAAATGAGAATGAAATTAAGGAATAAAGTCTACGAAAGTAGACTTGTCTTCCTTCAAAGTAGTTTTCTCATCCTACAAAACTTTTCTTTATCATTGCTGTCATTGTCCTTCAACCCAACACAACCAAATAAAACAGAATCTCTGCCTTCTTCTTCATAAACATGGAAGCTCTGCTCCCTCCTGTCACCTCTACCCACGCATCTAGGGAATCTACAACAGGAGTTCAGAAAATGATGCCACTTCTGCACCAATGATCCTGGGCTACAAATGTCCCCCAAGTTTTACAGAATGTTTGATGTTGATCAGAATTCTGGTCACCATCTTTAAAACAGAGGGTTCAATGCTGTGATCAAAATTACCAGAAGACTTGTATTCTCTCACATCAACCCTCCTCCCATTTAGTCCCTCACTCAGTTAAGCATTTACGTGCCGATTGAGGATTCATGGCCAGTGGAGCACTGATGATGCACAGCCTCAGGACAGGCTCCCACATCTTCCACTGCCCCTGGTGTCTGAGCCCCTGCACTAGCGCTTCTCATCTTTACTACTGCCCGCAGACCCTTCCCAACTTCCAGCCTGGCTGCTCCTTGCCTTCCACTGCTCTATTGCTTCTCTTCTCTCCCATCACTTCGCCCAAGCTTCTTGATTTCTCCAAGACGACTCTTCCACAGCCATCACTCTTAAAGAGGGGCCTCCTTTCCTGTGACCAGTCAGGTCCTGTGAGCATAATCCCAACCCCAGGCTGAACTCCACAATACATTTCTGCGGTTGCTAAGGCTGTGCTTCTTCACTTCCAGAGATACCTACTCTTCTTCCTCCCTTACTTTCTCTCTCTCCCTCCCTCCCTCTCTCTTTTCTTCCTTCTCTTTCTTTCTCTCTTTCCTTCTTCCTTCCTTCCTTCCTTCCTTCCTTCCTTCCTTCCTTCCTTCCTTCCTTCCTTCTTCCTCTTTCAGGGTTAGTTCTACTGCAGATAAATAGGACTGTTAAAGGAGGTAAGGGTTATGTGCACTGTTATGTGGCTGTGCGGAAAGAGCCTGGCTTTGGAGTCAGACAGATCTGGTTTCAAATCCTGATCACAACCACAGTAATAGTGGTAGTAACTTTGGCAAGTCATTTAACTCTTCTTGGCCTCAATTGTCACATATGCAAAATGGGGATAGCAATCTTACCCCATTTGTTTGTTCTGATAAGGATTCAATGTATAAAATGCCTTATACATAGAATGCACCCTAGAAATGTTCCTTCTCTGACCCACTCCTTCCCTCCTCTCTATATAGATGTTACAGAAGATGGCTAATAAGTAGGAACGAGACGGGACATCCATGGTAAAAATTAAGCAAAGCTTATAATAATTAGCAGAATAATGGACAGTATTACTAAGGCTAGTCAGTCTCTTATACAAATCTAGAAATTAAGATTTGTGGTTTTTTTTGTTTTTTTTTTTAATTTTTTTTTCAACGTTTATTTATTTTTGGGACAGAGAGAGACAGAGCATGAACGGGGGAGGGGCAGAGAGAGAGGGAGACACAGAATCGGAAACAGGCTCCAGGCTCTGAGCCATCAGCCCAGAGCCTGACGCGGGGCTCGAACTCACGGACCGTGAGATGGTGACCTGGCTGAAGTCAGACGCTTAACCGAATGCGCCACCCAGGCGCCCCAAGATTTGTGTTTTTTTAAACAAAGTAACAAACTTAGTTCTACAGGAGCAACAAACAGCAGAAGAAAGGGGCCGCTAAATGTGAACTCCACAGCCAGGCCCTACCAGGAAATGAGCACTAAGGATGTTATTATATATATTTTTTTATCTTTTTTTTTTTTTTTGGAGAGACGGAGACAGACAGAGTGCTCCTTGGGAGGGGCAGAGAGAGGGAGACACAGAATCTGAAACAGGCTCCAGGAGCTGAGCTGTCAGCACAGAGCCTGACTCAGGGTTCGAACCCACAAACCGTGAGATCATGACCTGAGCTGAAGTCGGACGCTTAACCTACTGAGCCACCCAGGCGCCCCTGTTATTATATTTTTTAAGTGTCCTACAAAGAAACAGGATATAAGGAAACCAGTGTGTGAGAAAGACTTGGCCTTCTGAACAGAGCTGACAAATATGCAAAAACCTCGACCAGATTCCCATTTTAAAAAGGAACTTGCAGAGTGACTAAACGCATTCTGAAAGTGAGGCCGTTGCTGTGTGCCCAGGCACCCTGGGAACCTCGTGCGGTACGACACGCAAAATACCTGCGTGAATGAGGCCATGAAGAGAACAATGTGCCACAGGCTGAACAAAGACTGGGCCTGTCTGGCCTCCACGTGCCGTCTTTAAACCCAAGACATAGTATCACCTAAGGAATACTCACACTAACACGCCATTCAATTCTTCCACTGCAAGGCAAGTGAAGTAAATGACGCAGTGCGGCTGTCTCTAAACTATATGCTGTCTCAGAGGTGAACCCGACTCCTTGCAAATACCTCAGCAGAACGTTCAGATGTTACTGCTGGAGTGAGGAGAAGCATGTGTGTCTGAGTGAAACATGATGGCTTTCAACTGTTTAAAGATGCCACCAATCTGGTAGCTTGAACTTCAAAGAACAAATTCTGAAAAAGTTGGAAATCAGGGTGGGGTAAGTAGAACTGCATCTAAACCATTTCTTTGCTCTTTTCCAGAAAAACAATGAGAACCAAAGCAGGCTCCAGTCTCTTCTCCCAATTTTTACTACTTGCCACACTTTTGAAAATATCTTCTACATAGTTCTGTCTCTGGACAAACAGATTTTTATTCAAGTTTGTGGTTAAACGCTACTCCATGAGCTCATTTTTCTATGATTTGTTGGACATTTTAATGTGGCTTTTACCGAGAACAGTTTAAAGAGAATTATCTTTGAGAAGCCTGTGGGATTCTATAATTCTCTGGTGCTCTTCCCGATCAGGATGATTTATTCCAAGACAGTTCTAAACCAGGAAAGACTTGATGCCCAGATTTCTAATAAGCTTGGCTGCTGTCTTGCAAATCCAGGAAGTGTAGGACAGTGGGAAGGGCAAATGGGTCTAGGCTTAAATCTATTCTGTGTAGTCATCTCCCTGAGAGGTGACTATAAAATGTAAGAGGTGGTGATGACTTCTCGGATTCTCCAGCCCTAATATCTATGATGTTATGATGTCTACTCATACTGCATACATACATATGCAATGAAGCCCAGGATATGCTTTCTCATAATCAAAGGCTCATTCTAGATTTAATCAAAGAGACAAATGAGAGAAACACGGACATGAACAGGGTGGTGAGAGTCAGTTTAAGTCACCAGGGACATACAAACAAGTATAATAATGGGTAGGGGAAAAAAAGATCTATAGAAGTCTTTACCTTGAAAATCCTTGAAAAATCACTACCATAGCTTGGAGACTATATGCCAATATGAATAATTTAGATGAATTCATTAAATACACTAAAGGACACTTCCTAGTAGCCAGAACATATTAAACTAAGAAAACATTTCTAGGCTCACCCCTCCAGCTCCAACAAGTCCTTGCCACTAAATAATAACCCTGAACAGCTCTATCAGGAAGTGAAACATACAAGCTGAAGTAGGACATAGTAAACACAATACCTATATCCCACTTCAATGTCTGTATTAATTGATACACCACATGTTTTAACAATAAGAAAGCAAGGGTGGGGGACCGCCTGGGTGGGTCAGTAGGTGAAGCGTCTGACTCTTGATTTTGGCTCAAGTCATGATCTCACAGTTCATGAGTTCGAGTTCCACGCTGGGCTCTGAGCTGACAGTGTGGAGCCTGCTGGGGATTCTCTATCCTTCTCTCTCTGCCCCTCCCCTGCCCTCTCTGTCAAAATAAATAAATAAACAGGAATTTTTTTTTAAAAAGCAAGGGTGGGAAGAATGGTGGGGTGAAATAAACCCTGCCAACTTCAAGTAGGATGAACCTGGGGGCCAGTTTCGGATTTTGAAGGAATACGCTTTCTGCTCCACCAGCTTTCCCTACACACACTTTAACGAGGTGAATCAACAGGATATGTCAACTCTACATCCCCATTCGCTTTTAAGGTGACTTCACTGAAAAAGAGGCACCAAAGGCCTTTATTGCTAGTCACCAGGTAAAGTCTGTTTACATTTATTCTATATGTCCATGGCTGAGATCTGGAGTCATCTGATCTTATAACTTTTCTCCACCCTTTCTGTTTTTTCTCTCTGTCCTCTTATATACTCCTTGCCAAGTTTCTCATAATTAAGTTTTATAATACTTAATGTTTCATGTAAAATGCTGTGTGCCTCTTGCACTGTTGGTGGGAATGCAAACTGGTGCAGCTGCTCTGGAAAACAGTGTGGAGGTTTCTCAAAAAACTAACAATAGATCTACCCTCTGACCCAGCAATAAAACTGCTAGGAATTTACCCAAAGGATACGGGAGTGCTGATTCATAGGGGCACATGTACCCCAATGCTTACAGCAGCACTTTCAACAATAGCCAAAATCATGGAGAGAGCCTAAATGTCCATAGACTGATGAATGGATAAAGAAGATGTGGTTATATATACAATGGAATACTACTGGGCAATGAGAAAGAATGAAATCATGCCATTTGCAGCAACGTGGATGGAACTGGAAGATATTAAGCTGAATGAAATAAGTCAGTCAGAGAAGGGCAGATTCAAATGTTTTCACTCATATGTGAATCTTGAGAAACTTAACAGAAGACCTTGGGGGAAGGGATGGAGAAAGACAGATACAAACAGAGATGGAGGGAGGCAAACCATAAAAGACTCTTAAATACAGAGAACAAACTGAAGGTGCATGGGGGAGTGGGGGAAAGGGGAAAATGAGTTATCGGCATTGAGGAGGGCACTTGTTGGGATGAGCACTGGGCGTTGTATGTAAGCCAATTTGACAGTAAAGTATATTTTTAAAAAATGCTGTGTGCCTTGAACTGTGCAGTGAAAGAGCTGGATAAACCTAACAAATATGCAGAAGTGCTATAAGAAAGAAACGTGAGGGTGAGGGTGGAGAAATGCAGCCTGCAGCTTACTGACATCCACAGTGACAGGTCCCGTGAAGATGCTCAGGCGTATTGTGTGGGGCTCAGTTACTAACTGCTGCCTCATGCTCCAGGATGCTGCTGCCTGACCTGCTTTCTGACAGAGCAGAACTTGCTGTTAGTTCTGTGTATGATCATTACTCCTTTTTTTTTCCCCCTGGGAGAAAGAGGGGGAAGGAAGGGAATGCTCAAGAAGCCAACAGGCTTCAACTAGTATTTGTAAGGAAACATGGGAAATGTGGTTGTGTAACGCAGTGTTCTGATGATGTCCTTATGTTCCACATGAACATCACTTGCCTTACTTTCACACTGGTGGGGATCCTCTGAATTTGTCGAGGAATCACTTTTAGTTAATGAGATGGGGAAAAAGCAAATGCAGGTAGGAAACAGAACAGGAAGATAGGAGGCCATAAGATTGGTAAAATCATTGTTTTAGACAGGCTTCAATCAGACTCCAGGTGATAGAGATCCCCCAAACAAGAAATAAAACAAGTTTATTTCTCTTTCCTATTAAAGAAGCTCAGGGCAAGCAGTCAAGGACTGTATGGATGTTTCTTATTCATCAGGACCCATGCTCTTTTCAGCTTTCTATCGGTCTTATCAGGTGGTACCCCTCCTCTAAGTCCAAAATGGTATTGGTGCTCCAGCCCTCACACTTATGTTCCAGGGAATAAGATGGAGAAAGGGATGAAGAAGGGTGTAGCTCATCCCTTTTAAGACTTCCTAGAAGCACACACACACACACACACACACACACACACACACACACACTCCTCTGTACATCTCATTGGCTATAATGTAGCCACATGGTCAGGGAGGCTGGGGAACATGCTTTTTAGCTAGCAGCAATGTGGCTTTTTTGGCTAGCAAATCAACTATAAAAGGGATTGTGTTAATTGGTGAGCAAGGAGATGGCTTTCTGGTGGCGAATAATCAGCTTCTCTGACAAAATGAAGGCTTTGCAAGCTTCCTTATTTTCTGAGGCTACATAATATGAAGATTAGCAACATACAACAGATAGAAAGATAAAAAGCACTACTGTAGTGAAGTAATAGTATTCTACTGCATTTAAGAAAAATTATATGACTCTCTACGTCATAAGACTCAGTGGAATCTTCAAATGATTTAATGTCATTCACAGGGAAGGGGTAATATATCCCACGGTGCTGCAGAGACACCTCACTGAGCCCAATAGTAGCAAAAATTTTTAATCAATAGGTTTGAACAATGCAATAGACATAAACCCTCTGAACTGTATTTAATACTAATCCAGTGGCATGGATCATGAGGAAGGAGAGAGACAGAACAAACATCTTGGACAGCAATAAAATAATCTTGCTAAAGAGTTACTCAGAATTAATTAAGACACTGTCACAAGGGGACAATAATGGAGTAATTCCCTAAGATGTGATGAAAAGTATTACTGATTGGTGCAATCTGGAAATTTACATTAAATACCTTAAGATTCTAAAAGGCTCTCTGATCCAGCAAATCTATTTCTGGAAATTTAACTTAAGAAAAATAGCCATGGATATACCCAGAGACTTATCTATGCAGACATTCATCAAAGTTATTTATAACAGTTAAGTGGGGAAAAGCCCTCTTTAATATCTAATAAAAGAGGACCAGTTAAATAAATTCTGGTCCATTCATTCTAATGGAGCAATCGCAAATGACATGGTTAAGAAAATTGTCACAGAAAAGCCATAAAGTAAAAAAAAAAAACCAAAAAACAGTTACAAAACAAAACATACAGTGTGATCCTGTTTTCTATTTAAAAACCAAAGTATGTATATTACAGGCATGTCTGAATTAAGGTAGCCTCAAGTAAAAGATCTCCTATTTTATTAATGAGAATACAAAAACAAAAATATCAAAGTTTTGCTGACTTGAGTTTATAAACTTTCACTCCATATTTGTATTTCAACTTATATTCATGCAAAGTAATAGATCGATGTGTAAATTTTTTGGAATCATATTTTATGAAGAAAATGTTACCCAGATGTTTCACTTTTATGTCCAATGTCCTCATTATTGTTAGACTCCCTTTTGAGTCACATAACACCTGTGATTGCGACAGTATCTGACTTTGCATGTGATGCTGTCACTGGGAAGTTGATCCCCAGTGAGAAATAACCATTTGCATCATATTAGGAAAGATGGTGTTATGATTTGATCTGTATGTGATCTTCACTATGTAACTACTTACTGTGTTACTTTTAAAAGTGCTCTTTAAAAAGACTTGTTCTTGATGGCATCCAAACCAGGCTGTGAGGTCATGCTTTTAGGGAGAATGGCAAAATTTCTGTTGAACTTCACCACCTATTTTTAGAGCAATTCCATCAGATGACTTCTACAAGGACCTAAAATTTACACTGACTGAGGTGATTTCAGCATAATGAATCTTTGTCCAAATTATACTTTGTTGTTCAAAATAAAATCATAGAGAGAATGTCTGTAACTGGAGAAAACTTGTATGGGTTTGATCATAAGATGACACCCATTTTTATAATGGATAATATGTGGCCCAATGAAAGCTCTTTCTTGCCTTATATTCAAATGTATTTCATGTATACACAGAGAAAAAGAGACCAGAAGGACAATTTCCATAATAATGTCTGCAGTGGTTACTGCTGATAAGGAGATTACTCCAGGAGATTTAAACTCTCTTCTGTTTACTTCCCTTTATTTTCTAAAGTTTCTTTGATGAATGAGAATAACTGTCATAATTAGAAAATAGTATTAAGAATAAAAAAGAAGTTGGAGTGCCTGGGTGGCTCAGTCAGTTAAGCATCCAACTCTTGGTTTCGGCTCAGGTCATGATCTCATGGTTTGTGGGTTCGAGCCCCACATTGGGCTCCATGCTAACAGCACGGAGCCTGCTTGGGATTCTCTCTCTCCCTCTCTCTGCTCCTCCTCCGCTCACTCTGTCTCTTTCAAAAATAAATAAAAACTTAAAAAAAAAAAGAAGAATTTTTTTATGTTTTTATTTTATTTTTGAGAGAGAGAAAGAGCATGAGCAGGGGAGGGGCAGAGAAAGAGGAAAACACAGAATCTGAAGCATGCTCCAGGCTCTGAGCTGTCAGCACAGAGCCCAACACGGGGCTTGAACCCATGAGCTGTGAGATCATGACCTGAGCTGAAGTCAGACACTCAACCAACTGAGCCACCCAGGCGCTTACCCACCCCTCCCCTCCCCCCCCCCCCCCGAAAAAAAGAATAAAAAAGAAGCAAAGGAAGACACTATATAAATAACACACAGGGCATGAGCAGAGACAGGCTAAGCCAGCCATGGGGTGTGAGTTCAGCTCAAAAACAATTCCCTATTGGCCTGAAATTTGTCACTCCTTAGAGTGACAGCTAGCTAGCTGCAAGTTAGTTAAAATGTAGACGTGTTTTCTAGAAAGGTAACTCACCCATCTACTATTCCTCCCACCCCCCCTTCACAGCAGATTCATTTATCAGATTCGTTTCCATGCCTGGAGACAGTCCACAGGGAATGAGTCAGTGACAGGGACAGGTCAGTTTAATGTGAAGAAAGACAATCAAGAAGGTCACCCCTCCTCTCCTCTCCTACTCCCCACAAAGTTCTGATGGCAAGGGACTGGCTCATCTCAGAAACTGAGAGGGTACAAGGAAGGGTAACAGCCGTAGCACGTAGAGGCAGTGTAACCTGCAGTTAAGCATGCAGCCTCTGGAGCCTGCCTGCCCGGCTCACATCCCACCTCTCCCCACCATCAGGTATGCTACCTTGGGAAACTTACTTACTCTCTCTGTGACTCAGTTTCCTCATCTGTGGGGTAACTATATCTATTTCGTTAGGTTTCTGTGAGTCCTAAGTAGTAAGTACGTGTAAAGCACTTGGTAGGAGTTTGATAAATGTTGGTCATCATTACATGCCAGGAGCCACACCAAGTGCTTAGACCATGATTATCTCAGTCAATTGTCACAACAATCCTGCTCAGTACATACAACAGTGTCTGTTTTACAGATGCAGAAACTGAAGCACTGGGAAATGAAGTGAGTTGTAAAAGTCTGAACAGCTAGTAAATGGGGGAGTGTGACTTTTCTAAAAGTGGCAGTCATCCTGCCTCCTCCCAGCCTCATCCTGGACACGAACTATGCCAGCAGTTCCTTTCAGTTTTCTTCCCACACCGACCCTGTGGTTGGACCCTCCTCAACTGTCTCCTAGGCTCCCTTTCCCAAGTTTCTCCCTACTCGAGAGGACATCCTATGCAGGGCAGGGCGGCCAGAGGGCCCTTCTAAACCCAGACCTGATGTAATTTCACAGCTCAAAAACGAATGCAGTCTCCCTGCCCCTCTGACCAACAGGAAAAAGGCCAAAGCCTTCAATTCTTTCACAGTGTGGCCCCATTTGTGCTTTCTAGAATCACCTGTCCAACACTTCCCTCTGCAGCATCCTGATGCTGTTCCTGTGAGCCCCCCTGGGACTTCCACATCTTCTCCCTTTGCTCATACTCTGTCTGGAACGTGCTTATCCTAGACCTTTTTTTTTTTTTTTTTTTTTTATCCTTTATTAAACAGCTGAAATGTCACTCCCTTTAATACACCCTGACTGAAGGCTAACACCATTGGCTGATTAACAAATACTTACTAAGAAGCTACTATGTGTCAGGCACTGTCTCAGGAACTTTGGATACAACAGTGAATAAAACCTCGGTCCTCACCCTTCCCAATGCTCATAATCTCTCACTCCTCAGCATGCCCCCGGTGACATGCTATGGCTTTAATATACACTTTACAGAACTGTTTCCTCTGTACAATGTGAGTCTTTAGAGAAAGGGACCCTGTCTTCTCTAGCTTTACATATTTTGTGTCTAGCAAAGAGCTTGGCACTGTAAGCATTTATTAAACATTGGATCGATGAATGTTTTCTCCTCAAATCTTCATGCTAGAAAATACTCACCTGTAACTACTTCGTGAGCAACTGTTCTCTTTGGAAATATGGAGATGGTTCCTCTAAAGATAATATTTTCCCCTTCATTAAAAAAATTATGCCTATGGCTTGCCTTTTGTAAAAACCCCATTTGTTACTTGTATACAACACAAAGAAAGGTCTATGTATTTAGTTCTGGATTCCTGGGACTTTGTACAGGGTGAGTATTCAGTAGGCACTCAGTAAATGTTTGTTGAAGGAATGGAATGGAGGAAGGCAGGTAGGTAGGTAGGTAGGAAGGGAAGGAGGGAGAGAAAAATGGGAGTTTGGGTGCCAAAAGAAGAGCTGAAAGTGAAACACTATTATCCCCGAGGTGAATAACGCACAGCCAACTAGCAAACTGCTAGTAGCTGCTGTTTGCTAGTAGCTGCTAGCTACTGTTTGCTAGTAGCTGCTAGCAAACGGGTCTGACCCCAAAGGGAGAAAGCAGTGCTGGCCAGGAAAGGGAGATCCTGGCTGGGCCTGCTGCACCTGGGGCAGGTTTCACTCACTCCTCAGGTTAAGGGGACACCACTGTTCTGGAATGACAGGCCTGAGATATTTAAACCCCGACTAGGTGAGTAAACTCCTGGAGGAAAGCAATAAAACCAAATTTCTTACAAATTCTCGAGAAGCAAGCATAAATAAATCAGGAATCCTCTCTGACATGCTCCATTTGGTGAGTTGAGTCTTCTATTCACCTACAATGCAGGTGAGCAAACACAGGCTTTTGAAAAGAAACAGAAACAAACTCATGTTGAAACTTCCCAGAGAGCCATCATCCTTGATTTTAAAGCCAATAACCAACCAGGGTTCTTACCAACCTACAAATAAAGATGAGAGTAGGAACACTCTTGTAGACTGAATCCCCCATAAAAGGAGCGTACCATCCAGAGATCACGACCTCTCTCCACTGCTCCCTCAACTGCCCCCTACTCCCCATCCCAAACCCAACGCACACTGAGGTTACAGTGATGATTCAAGGTGCAGATTCAGGGGAAGAAGAGATTAAATCAGACGATGTATGTGGGAGTGACAAGAGCATGCTGCCTGACACATAGTGGGTCCTCTTTAAATGTTTCTAACATAAAATAAAAAAGGCAGCAAGGGAAAGAACAGCTCATCTAATCTATACTTGGAATTTCTCAAATTACTCATAAGAGCACTTTAAAAATTCCAGAAAGACAGAGTATGCAACCCCTGTCAAAATAGTATTAAGTGCTAAAACACAGACAAAGATAGGTAATTAACAGCTACTAGCTTAGACGAAAATGTCTGCAATCTTGTTTAAGTGCTTGGGTGATAGAAAGCATTAGGAGATAAACTTAGGAAGATGTGGAGGCTGGGGAGTGGAAAGAAAAGGTGTTTAAAAACTAGCACGCAGTCAGTTTTTTACAAAACTAGTTCACACAAAAAACTCACATGCAAGACACTTAAAAACACAATCAGACCTCCCTCAGAATGATGGAAACATGCTTGACAAGGTTTTTTGAAGGTGCCTAGAGGGTCCCTTTCTGTAGGTATATCCTTTAAAAACAGCAGGGAATGACATTCTCCTAAATATGACTGATGTGCCAGGACTTTAAATAAAATCATTCATATTAAAATATATGACTTCATCATTAAGTCTCCCTCTGATTAATCTGGACCTTTTGATCCACTCAGCTGTAAGGGACGACAACCCCAAGAAAGAGGGATATCACCTTCCAAAAGGAGTCAATGGATTTGCATAGAGAGGCAAAACAGTTGGGTTTAAGCAAGAAGAAAAAAAAGGGAGTGTAGAAGGTTGCTGGGGAGAAATAGGTGGAAAATGACAAGGTTCTTGAGCAAGTGGCTAAACCATTTTGTGACCTGTTCTCTTTGACCTCCAACAAATTTTCAGTTGTGGAATCAGGAACAAATTATACCTGAATAAGACTTATGTACACAGAAGAAGGAGAATTCCAAAAAGTTGAAAGGTAAAGGATTTTTTTTTTTTTTTAAAGATTCAATTTAGGGAGAGTGAATTTGGGGTTAAATTTTACTGTGATGGAAACAATATTCTCCTATCACTGTGTATGAATGACCAAGGAAGACCCAAAGAAACACAGAAGTGATGCCTATAACACCACGTTCAACTCCCAATCATAGTACACTGATCCACATCATGACTCTGTGTGGGTGGGGGGAGGTGATCCTTGTTTTCCAATGGTATCTGCCATCAAGGACTAAAGTTGATGGTTTTATACTGAGGCACTGAATCTGTCATTGCAAGGGTGTGACAGTCTTCTAGAATGAGATATAAAGACAGAAGTGTCTAAAAGGGCTCTAACTACCCCATGATCCAAAGCTGATGGTCCACACTTCCTAAACCCTGTTCTAAACTCGATGGTCATACATACTTAAAGAGGCAAGTGGTCTCAACACAGAAAGAAATAGAAAACGGAAGAATTAGCAGATGAATTATTTCAACTTGAACAATTAAACACCTTCATATTTCCAGGGAAATCATTTTTGAGTTCTTTTGTTGTTTTTTAAGCACCCGGGATAGATAGTGCATTGAGATTTACCAGAAGACTGGATCATGTTACATTTACCACCTGTCTCATAATCTGAGAGTGACCAAAAAGGAAGGATGTATAAAATGAGTTCAAAAAAGTGGTTTGAGAATGAAGATGTAAAAATTTCAGAATTCAAAGGCAATGACAGTAGAAGAAATAAAAAGGGGCTGATATCAGAAGATAGAAGTCAAAGCAAACACACCATAAGCTTGCTCCCAGGCTCACATTTCAACTGTGCCTTTAAAAGAAAAAGAAACAAAAAACAACAACAACAAAAAAAGAATTTTTCCCGAAAGGGTAGAATACGGCAGAAATAGTAAATACCAAACCCCGAAAAAAGAGGAAGTTAGTCCCTTACATAGAAATGGGTGGCGTGCTTTATGTGATATTAAAAATTGCCATAACAAGAATGGGCAGTAATAAAAATAAATTATTTCCCTTTTTGCAAAGCATGTGAGGGTAGGAAATTGACCCAAACTGCCAGAGAAATGAGGAAGCACCCTTTTCACACTGTCCTCAGAATGCTATTTCATAATTTATCCCATCCCTCAGATGCCCTTTCTCGGCCACGTCCCTGCTCTCTGCTCTTCAGCTGTCCTCTCACCAAGCTCCTCAATTAAATTACCTCACATTTTTCTCTGATCTGCTGTTCACAGCTTGTCACATCACTATACCATAAGCCTCCCCACAAGCTGCTGAAACAGGACACGAAGAGAGCCGCTCCTTTCTCCCTTCAGCTGTTCCCTGGTGTCCTGGATCCTGTGCTCTCACTGCAGTTTCATTGTCCAGAGGGAGCATGCGTGTATCTGCAAGACTCTTGCCACAGACCCACAGACTCCTCCGCTAAGGAGCATATGTATTCACAGCCCTAAAAAGAATCATGAAATGTGGCATGATCAACCTACTGAAGCAACAACCTATGTCCAGAGAGTTGATTTGAAAAAATATCAATCATGCTTGTCCTCATCCGGTTGGGGAAGAGAATGGGCAATTTTCTTCTGAGCACTTGGAATGATCAGAATCAAGCCGTGTAGTTATCACAAGTGCTCAGCTTTTTATCTTTTCGTTTCTGCAAAATAAGTATAGTGGTTAATCCTTTGAGTCTGTGAGACATCGTTCACAAAACAGTATTTCAAAAAAATTTTATGAAATATTCCATGTAGAATAGCATGAATTATCCAGAACAGTGATACAAAGAACCTATGTACCAAATTAAAGCATTAAATCAAAAGGCCAATAACCGAGAAAAGAGAAAATATTGTTGCAAAATGAGTTGAGATTAAAGAGAGAGAGAGAGACACAGATGAGATTCTCCAGGTTGATGAGGCAGAAGTGCAAAAAGGCTCTTCCCAGAGGGTCAACACTTCAAAGAAACAGTACATTGATTTAAAGATGGTAATTTAGACGAGGCAGAGGAAGCTAACATAGCCAATAAATAAGAGGAATCCCACATGAGCCAGGGAGACACCCTATTTCAAGGAGAGTTTAAAAACACAGGAAAATTGGAACCGGATGCACACATGAGTAGAAAAAAAGTGCCATTTTTTTCTCTTTTCCTCTCATTTCTCCCCTCAAGTAGGACTACTGGTCTGATTAAGAACCAGGTGGTCAAAGCCTCATGTACTGTGCCTGAGGGGAGGAGATAAATAGATCCATCCTTTTTGAAGAATAGTTTGACAATATGGTACCAAAAACTTAAAAAATGTTCATGCCTTTTGATCTGGTAATTCCATTTCAAGGATGTGTGAAAAGTTATGTGTGTGAGGATGCCATTTGCTGCTCTCTTTATAATCTTCTGCTTTGTTTATACTAGTGGAAAAAAGCAGAAACAATCTCAATGTCCAGTGATAAACCAGAATACGTCCCTATGTGGCCTTCTAGACAGACATGTGAAATGATGCTGTAGAGGGATATTTAAGGATAGGAAAATATTCAGGAAATTATGCCATTTAAGAAGGATGTTTACCAAAAAGTAGAAGTGTAATAATTGTTTTTTACACACACACACACACACACACACACACACACACACACACACACACGGAGGATTGGAAGATACATTCAGGATGCACACAGTAGGGATGGTAATATTATGAGCGCTGTCATTTTTTATTATATGCTTCTTTTTGAAAATATCTTTAATAAAAATATAGTAATTTCTGATAAAGAGAAAAAGCAATAAATTTTTTTTTAAGGAACAAAATCGGGGATGGTCTTGTGTATAGAATCCTATCAAATGCCAGGGCTATCAGGGCCTTGAGCTCCCTGAGTCACTCTCTTAACTTGACAGTTGAGAAACCAAACATACATATAGAACAGGAAGGTTCTGACCTCAGAAACACTCAGGAAAGGAATTAAGGCAGTCACAGCAAGAGAAAGAAAACAGCCGGCTGACGACTGCTCCAACAGGTCTGAGTAGGTAAGTACAAAGAAGCGATAAGCATGTTTGATTTGGGAGTGGCGGCTGTTCAAGAGAGTTGAGAGTCCCAAGGGATGCTTGGTTTTGGAACAATAATGAATGGGAACTTAAAGAAATGAGGAGATATGGTAAAGAGTAGGGGACTAACATTTTCCCAGCCCCTCCATGTAAAAGGCTCATGTTAACTCATGTAATCCTCTAACTCAGAAAATGCCAGCACTCCCATTTCATAGATCAGGACACTGAAGTTAAAATAACTTGCATTGGCCATGGATGTAGCAACTAACAGAGCTATTATTTGCTCTGAGGATGGATTCCCAAGTCCTTCCTCATTTTACTGTGCTACTCATTGTCTCCTTTATTTTATCTCCTGAGAGAAAGACCTCGATTCGTGCTACTTATTAACTGAGGCAGTGGGAGTTTCAATGGCATCAAAATCTCAACTGGCTGAGTCAATAACATGGGGGATGCCCACAGCAAGCCCAGAACAAACTAACCATTCAAAGTGATATATTCACGAAACTCAGAAGGCCACCTCCCCCTGAGCCATGGCAATGGAGTGGAGAGAAAGAGTGGTATTTCAAAATTCTTATTTCTGGACATATAGGCACCTGAATGTCTTTTAATCCTGCTTTTACAGATATCAAGAAAATTGTGCTCCTTTCTTTCCAATACACCCCTCAGAGTTCCCATTGTGCTGTCCTTGAACTACCAGGAGTCTGCAGTTGCAGCACTAACAGTGACCTTATATAACAGCAGTGCTAGCCTGGCTATTATTTGGAGGAGAACGTATCAGCAGG
Source organism: Felis catus (assembly GCF_018350175.1). NCBI lineage: Eukaryota > Metazoa > Chordata > Mammalia > Carnivora > Felidae > Felis > Felis catus. Next base: position 80,564,936 of record NC_058372.1, read on the forward strand.
CACTGCAGTACCTTCCCTCTTTTGGCCTGGGAAATGGACAGCAGACAGTACAGATTCCATTAAATGGGAGATCTTGTCCACCTACCAGCTACTCACAGAAACCAGGACATGATCACTCTCTTTCAAGCCCTAAAGTACTTTCCTCAATGCAGGGTGAGTGAAAACATTAGGTCTTCTCATCCTTGTCTTATTGCTTTGATCATCTCAGAAGGGTTTTATTAGGACAGGCTTCTCCACAGTTATCCCTGACCACAGTGATCGATAACCAAGCCTACAGGCTTAGTTAAAAGTAAGTCATATTAGTAACAGTCTTTTTTTTTATTAAAAGAATATAATTTTGCAACCCCTTGCATGTTAATTATTTAGTACTTTTAGCCTTGGGTGATACTTCTAAATGGTAGCTACTAGCCACACGTGACTATTCAAATTTAAATTAAATGAAGCTAAAAATTTAGTTTCTCAGTCACACTAGCCACACTACAGGTGCTCGATAGCCTCATATCATTAGCAGCTACTGTATTAGATGGCACAGACATAAAACATTTCCACAACTGCAGAAAGTGCTACTGAACAAGGCTGCCACAGAGCAATGGGCAAACAAATTCAGAAACACTTAACTGAGTTCTTATGAGCCAGGCACTATCTAAATTTTTTGAATGTACTAGCTCATTTACTACTCACAATGATTCCGCGAGTGACATGACTTATTACTGTTCCCATATCACAGATGATGAAACTGAGGCACGCAGTGATTAAACGATCTCTGATTCCTCTCTCTCCCACTGTATCCAAATCATCAGAACTTTTCTGTGCAGTGTCTCTCATACTCACGGCAGAGTCTGTCATCACAGACGCGATACTCATGTAGGTCTTTATCGGACAATTGCTATACCCTCCTAACTGGTCTCCTTGTTTCAACTATCCTCCATCATCGGCAGGATCAAATAATTAAAAGTTATTTTGTAGCAGATAAACCTTCAATGAAGTCCCCTGAATTAAGGTCAAATTCTTCAAAGCTGTTTTCAAAGTTGCCTACAATATGGTTGCAATTTTTCCTTCGAAACTTACCCTTACTTAATATCTAACACTCCCAATAACTATGGCCACGACGTTGGTGCAAGTCCGCTGAGAAGCAGATGCTAACGCAGGATTAGATATGCAAGACGTTTCTTGAAGAAGGGAGCAAGACTGGGCCAGGAGAGCCTGTAGACTGAGATGTAGGTCCAGCCCTGTGGAGGAGAGGAAGAAGGAAGGGGGACAGGGTGGGAAGCATCTCAGAGTACAGCACAGTGCCAAGAAAGGCTTGGCTATGCCAGTGGGGAATCTGTGAGCCAAAGCTGGTCAGTGGAGGACCCCAGGTCTTGCTGGAATGGGCAAGCCTTAGCATCTTCACTGTGCACAATCACCAGGGGGGATATTCTGACCCATTCTGGTTATGTATTTTATTTCATTTTATTTATTTTTAAAATATTTTTCAAATTTTATTTATTTGTTTTGAGAGAGAGATAGAGAGTAAGCAGGGGACAGGCAGAGAGAGAGGGAGACAGAGAATCCCAAGCAGGCTGTTCCTCGCTGCGCAGAGCCCAATGCAGGGCTTAAACTCATGAACTATGAGATCATGACCTGAGCCGAAACCAAGAGTGGGACACTCAACTGACTGAGCCACCCAGGTGCCCCTGATTATGTATTTTAATTAGTTTGGAGTTACCTTATTCCTGTCATCAGACAGTAAGGGCCCTAAGGGCAGGGACCATGTTTTTCAGTTTTATTTTCCCTTTGGTGACTAGCACAATGTCTTGTACATACAGTGGGCACCAACAGAGGGTGTACTCTGAATTCTACACAGTGCTCCAATTTCAGCTTTCTTAGAGTCTTTCTGTTTTAAACAAATACTTATGTCATCTTGTATTTCTTAAATGCAATTTTTTCTACATCTTTATAGTTCAGAGAATTCAAATATCAGCCAACCTTGGTGAATTAATTCTTTTATGACTTGCTAATTACTTTGTCCTTTTCCTGCTCAAAGCCTACACTGAATTACTTCAACTTCACCTCCGAAGGGGACTAAAAAATTGCTGAACATAATTTGCACTTTACACAATAAAGTTACTAATGGCATTTTAGCAAGAACACCCATTATTTTCTCTGCAGCAATACATCAGCATTTCATCTGTTATAAATTGCTTGGTCAGCATCAAATGGCTTCAGAATAAATCTTTCTCCTTTCTGCCCCTGCTGTCTATGATAAAGAAAAGAGGCAGAAGGTAACCCTGTGTTCTGCATTCCCAGGCATATCATTTTCATGGTGCACGACTCTAATTTATTTCTAGTGATAAACCTCTTATAGTCCTATGCTGGATGATGCTCACACATGTTCAAGTACACACAGGAAGACACAGGTACCTCTTCAACATGAACACCAAAATGAAGGGGCTTCCAGGTGAAGGGTTTAGGGACCATGCACTGTAGAATTTTGACGCCTATTACAGATTTTGGTAACAGGGCAGCTGTAAAAATAAACAGCAATATTCAAATAATTAGACTATTTTTTTTTTCAGCCTCACCTCCAGATATGGTTATAAATACCACAGTCATTAGATGGGACACAGAGTTATCTCTTTAAGATTAGGCTATTCTAGGAGAGCATGGGTGGCTCAATCGGTTAAGCGTCCCACTTCAGCTCAGGTCATGATCTTGTGGTTCATGAGTTAGAGTTCTGTGTCGGTCTCTGTGCGGACAGCTCAGAGCCTGGAGCCTGTTTCAGATTCTGCATCTCCCTCACTCTCTGCCCCTCCCCTGCTCACACTCTGTTTCTGTCTCTCTCTCTCAAAAATAAATCATCATTAAAATTTTTTTTTAAAAAAAGATTATACTATTCTGTCTTCACATTTCTGAGAAATATACCTAATAAGTTCTACTTTTTAAAAATCTCGTGCATCAAAATTTTCTCAACTCTATGATGTATCCGTTTTTTGTACTTCTGAACATAGGCAATATCACAAAGTAGATGCCTACCTAATAAATATTTAAGTGAATAAGTTAATAGATGAATGCTTTTCATTTAGTCTGCTGAAGTCACATTGTTAACAGTATTATTCATTCATCAAAACTAAATACTACTGTGTCATCTACAGTTATTATAAGCTAGTCCCTCTTCTCTATTTTAAATTATACCGATATTTGAGAGTTATGCTTACTGTCAGTTACAGTACTCACATTTCAAATATATGGAGGACTTTACGAATGTTATTATGAATAATGGTGATTAGTTGCTTTTAATATCGTAAGCAGAGTGAGAAAAAATAGACATAAGCTACAGCAGGAGAGATTTAAGTTAGACAAGAGTGTTCTGGCATCAAATCTAATTAAACACTAACATGGATTATTGAGGGAAGTAATGAAATTTTCCTTCTTGGAAGTCTTTAAAAATAAGTTGGAACCTCATCAATGCATACAACATTAAATAAGCTCCCATATAAAGATGGAGGGATTGGTTTCAATGTTCTCTGAATGACAGGTATGTTTATTAAGGGTATATATAAAATAGTATAAATTTCTGTAGTATGGGCATTCATATAAAATCCTAGTATCAATTTATAATCAAAGACATGAATCAGGTACCAAAGAAGTGACTTCTGGTTCTAGTCCCTCGTTCCACATGTGACTTTGGGGCAAGCCATTTTTACCTCTAAGATAAAGATTCTTTTCCAATTAAATAGAATAATCCTAATTCTAAGTATATATTCTTCAAAATAAATTACATAAGATCTTGTTGGGTAAGTTATATTCAAATAAATAAGCAGTAGGGATATTTGATTCCTACAACTTAAGGTTATTTAAGAGTAGGTACTTAGAATTAGGACTATTCTATTTAATTGGAAAAGAATCTTAGAGGTAAAAATCATTTGCCCCAAAGTCACATGAGGAATGAGGGACTAGAACCAGAAGTCACTTCTTTGGTACCTGGTTCATGTCTTTGATTATGAATCCTCATTCTATTGTCCTGAAGTAAATTATACTGTATATATAAAGAACAATGTTTAGCATACTGACAACAATTAGAAAAGAACTACTAATAGATAAACTTTAGATTATGGCAATTAAGTGACTAGCAACCTGACACAGGATTTATCTTTAAAATCCAGGTGCTTTAATGTATTTATACCAATCTTCTCTATGCTGATATTCTTATTGTATAACTTTATTATTATACCACAGGTGAATCTATCATTTTAAAATTCCCAGGCACAAGGCACTGAGCAAATGAAAACTAACACTCCCTTCATGTTATAGAATTTAGAGTACAATCCTTTCTTTTTTTTTTTTAATTTTTTTAACATTTATTTATTTTTGAGACTGAGAGAGACAGAGCATGAATGGGGCAGGGTCACAGAGAGAGGAAGACACAGAATCTGAAACAGGCTCCAGGCTCTGAGCAGTCAGCACAGAGCCTGACGCGGGGCTTGAACTCACGGACTGTGAGATCATGACCTGAGCCGAAGCCGGACGCTTAACCGACTGAGCCACCCAGGCGCCCCTAGAGTACAATCCTTTCTTAACCAGTGGAGTATATTTTCCTCTTCAAGGTTGACAACTTTTGAAAAAATCATGGTACAGACTATGCAATTTATGTTTAAAATGTTGCCACTGCTTTTGTGTTAGGATTCATATTATGAGCAAATTCATATATATTGCCTTTTTTACTGCTTGGATATTGATCTATTTTGACTGTGGTCATCAGAGGCCATATCGCCTAAAAAGAACATATAATTCCATTCTCTGCTTTATTTTTAATTTTTTTTAGTTTATTTATTTATTTTGAGAGAGAGAGAGAGAGAGAGAGAGAGGGAGAGAATACATGAGTGAGTGGGGGAGGGGCAGAGAGAGAGGGAGATGGAGAATCCTAAGCAGGTTCCACACTGTCAGCACAGAGCCCTATGTGGGGCTCAATCCCACAACCACAAGATCACAACCTTACTCGATATATCAAGAGTCTGATGCTTACTCAACTGAGCCACCCAGGTGTCCCTGTCTCTTTTAAAATAGAGACTTTGGGCTACAACATGTTTTTCCCAACAGCTCACCTCATCACTCAGAGATACCAATACAAAAGCAGTATTTCAGGTGGGAGTGCGGAAGGAAATAACCAGAGTTATTTGCAGGGTACAATCAAAGGTTCCAGTGGCAGAAACGTGCTACAAGTTGGGAGAATGTGAGTTACAAAGCATACAGAGAATGAGTAACAGTGAAATGGATAAAATGAACTCATGGGGAACAATTAGATAAGGATAAAAGGTATAGAAGTGGAAGAGCCCAACCATGTCAAAAGGACCAACTTTTAGGAGAAGGGCAGTCAATCATGTCTTTAAGAACATCAGAGGTGGAAGCCATGTTGAAGGTCATATGGAGACTAATCTCCCTTTGCAAATGAGGAAATAGGCCTAATGAGAGTATGTGACTTTCTCAAAGTCATCTTATCCTAGGAAATGACAAATGCACCACACAATTCAGAATAATGACTGGCAGTTTCAGAGCCAAAGACTTTGCACTGAGCCAGGGCTGCCTGTCCCCTCGGGGAGGACTGTCTCTCCAAGTGCCCTAGCCTTGTTCCTATGGATCACCACATTTTATTTTATTTTTATTTTTATTTTTTTAAGTTTTTTTTTTTAATTTTTCTAATGTTTATTTATTCTTGAGACAGAGACAGAGCGCGAACAGGGGAGGGGCAGAGAGAGAGGGAGACACAGAATCTGAAATAGGCTCCAGGCTGTGAGCTGTCAGCACAGAGCCCAATGCGGGGCTCGAACCCACGAACTGTGAGATCATGACCTGAGCCGAAGTCGGACGCTCAACCGACTGAGCCACCCAGGCGCCCCAGGATCACCACATTTTAAATCTAGTGAGTGATGGGGAATGATAGGCAAAGAACAAAAGGACATCTGCCAATGCTCAGAATGTATTCAGTCTGATGGTTCCAGTCCACCTTTTGACTAGCTCTGTCCTAGTCAGTTCTGGACAGGAGGTGAAACAAGTGTTATTTTGACATGGTTCTGCCTACGGAGAGAGACCCACTGAGAGTCTGTAGTCGACAGGCTCAGACGATGGGAAGAGCCATGTCAGCCCCTCTCAAGGCTCAGCTACTTCAGGGAGAAAACAAAGGCAGCATGCAGGAAAGGGGAGGTCAGATGAGCGGCCAGGGAGAGGGCACATACATACAAAAGTCCCGAATTTGGAGGAGGCTCATCCACACTTCAGATGCACAGCAGACGTGAGGAAGGGGGCAGTGCACAAGGAGATCACACACAATGCTATTCTGGGAAGGGTTCTCTGTGATCTGTAACTTATATGGATATAATAAACTCCATGCCTGAGACACAAAAGCCCCAAACAACCACCACCAAAACACAAAACATGTGTTTAAAGGGGAAAATTACCCACAATGTTGGTTTTTTCCACATGGCTGGACCAGGAGGGTTGCAAAATCCATCATTGTTAGTGGCCAGAAAGCCAACCAGGGGAGCCCTCTTAGAACTTTTAAAGGGAAACATTTTGGATGAACCTCTTGGTCTTACAAGAAAGACAGCTAGTTATATTTAACTATAAACACATGGCAGTAGGTGTCAGAGATATGCTCCATTTGAAAACTATATAAAATAAATGCTATTTTTGGAAAAGGAAACTAAACTAAGAATAGATAACCTGAGACTGCCAGACAGGGGCTAGTGCACCTGGCTGTGCTTTCTCGAGCATTTAGCACTTAGATTTAGCCTTCAGCTGAACTGCTCTCACTTCAGCAATCTTTAATTTATGCAGATGATTCATTTGCAATATTAAATCATTACAACACTGTAACAACAACAACAACAAAAACAACAAGACACTAGAAATAGAGGAGGCCTGCTCTGACCACCTAATGTAAACCTGCAAACTTTCTCCATTGTGAAACAGACATTCCTCTTATTTTGCTCTACTTTTTTCTTCTTTTTAAAGCAATTCTCATCTTCTTTTTTCTTCTTTTGCAATTTTCATCTTCTAACATACTATAATTTGTTTATTTGTTTAGTGCTTACTTTCTGTTCTCCAACAGGATATAAGCTCCAAGAGGGCAGGAATTTTTGTAATGTTGCTCATAGATGTATTCTATGCACCCAGAACGATGTGTGGCATACAGTGGGTGTGCAAAAATGCTGGCTGACGAATCAGAACAAGAACAAGACGTGCATGAATTGTAAATACTGTATGAAGCCCTTTTTCTCAGATGACAATGAAGCTGCCTCATCAGTAACTACGAAGAATATATATTTTTCAATAGAAATCACCAAAATTAAAAAAATTCAAATTCAGAGGTTAGTGGGGGGTATTCTGCTATCAGAAGAAGGAGGTGATTCACTCTAAAGATTCCAGGGGGAAGTGACCCCAGCACACTTGGGGCCAAGCTGATGACATGCTCCTGCATATCTTTGGGTATATAGAAGGAAACTGAGGTAAGTACTGAGCAGTGGGAAAAGATAACTCACAAGGGCTTGTCTTTGGTAGGTATATATATATATATATATATATATATATATATAATTTTTTTTTTTTTTTTTTTTTTTTTTTTTTTTTTTTTTGAGAAAGAGACAGAGAGTGAGTGAGCAGGGAAGCAGAGAGAGGGAGAGACAGAATCCCAAGCAGGCTCCACACCATCAGTGCAGAGCCAATGCGGGGCTTGAACTCACAAACCATGAAATCATGACCTGAGCTGAGATCGACTCAGACACTTAACTAACTGAGCCACCCAGGTGGCCTGGTGGCTTTATAATATTAATACTTTTTTTTTTTTATGGCGCTTGACTGGGCATAAGTAATACTTTCACAGTATCTCCCTCTATTTTGAGGCAGTCAAGATTATTTTCTGAACGTTGGAGAGTGTACTTGCCCACTACCAAAGTGGAGCATTTGTTGCTCGGTTTAAGAAAGCATGTACAAATTCAGTACTTTTTCCACATGGCATGGCTAAAAGTATTACTCTCAAAGATTGCTTAACTAGCTGCCCACCTCCTGTGTTTTATTACCAGGGGAGCATTTTACAGAAATGAGTGATTGCTTGGTCTTCACTGCCAAAGTGCCAGGAGATCAAGTAAATAATGAGAGAACGCCAAAGTCTCTGCTACCAAACAGATAGGAACTTCAGGTGGTATTTATTTAAGACCCTGTATTTCTTAGGTTATGGTGGGGGTCTATGAAAAAGAAAGGTAGCAGACATGTAGCCTAGATTTACAGGGATTATTCAAAGCTCTACCTTAGCAAAAAACCAAAAACACAACAACAAAAAATACTAAGAAACAAACAAAACTCCCCTCCTGTATAGAAACTATTCCATAACCATGGAGGAGGGGTCTAAAACACAACTCACCAAAACGTAGAAAAGACACAGAATGCATGGAGTGGGCAGGTCTTGAGAATCCTATCCCCACACAAAGAGAAACTGTGCAGTATCCAGAGAGAAGAGATGGTATGGTAGCTGGGGAGAATTAGCAACCAAAGGGGATGAATCAGCTCAGCGTCTGAAAACACCTACAGGTTCTGTCAAACCTGCCCGCAGTCTTCAAGAGCTTCAAGGCTCACAAACAGGAAACTGCTGGGTATGACTTAATCTGACTCTCAACCTCCTCAGAGAAGAGCTTGCCCAAAAAGTTATGAACAGAGTGCGGAGCCAAAAGGTGAGAGGTGAAGAAGAATGTGAGTTCAAGTTCAGAGTATGAGGCATTTAGGTTCTCAATTCTCAAAGCACAGAGGAGTTATTTGGGATTTCAGCACTGTGTTCAAAACCGGTCAGCATCTCTACGAGCAGCCCAATGCTTTATAGAAATGAGGAGAACGAAAATTCAACTACAAAGGGACTGGTGAAGACGTGAGTTGAAGTCGTTCATTTATTCATCTGTTCATTTACTCAAGACATTCTGTATTAGAATATTTTCAGGAAAAGAAAACTGAATTGACCTAAACAAATAAGAGGATTTATTATCTCACACAACAGAGTTGCATGGAGGTAGAACTGTCCCAGGACTGGTTTATTTATAGCACCTCAGCAACATCATTAAGCACCCAGGTTCTTTCCATCTTTCTGTCTATGTTGATTTGGTTAGAGTAACCAAAAATTTACCCCCTGGATCAAGAACTGGAGTTGGGGCCTGGGCCAGCTGCCCTAGAGCAGCTGGAGGAAAGTAAATACTTCAACCAAGTCAGGGTTGTGCTAGAAAGAAAGGGGCTAATGGCCACTGGGTGGGCCCCAGAGATATCTGTAGAAGGTCACTCAACAATATTCACTAAAAACCTACTATGTGTCCATTCCTGCACTGGTCACTGGAAACATGGAAAAAAGGAACTACTTGCCCATAGGAGTTTAGAGACTAATTGGTGAGACAAACATTAATGAAACAAACATGAAAATAAAGACAAAACAACAACAGCAGTAGTGTTATCCTGAAAAGGTACATGGTGCCAATGAAAGCATAATCGGGGGACCTAGGTTAATGAGGGGGAGAGGAGGAGTCCCTGAAGAAGGGAAACTGGAGCTGTTGGGATAGGGGATGGAGAAACATTTCAGGCAGAGGGAACAAATGGAGTGGCCAAGTGGAAGGAGTGAATATGGCATATTCAAAAACCATCCCCAGATGGAGAACAGACAGAGGGTGAGTCTGGAGCATGATGCTGAAAAGGTTCACAGGAGCCAGACTATATGAGTTACATACAATGGAAGAAATGTTAACAAATTCATATTTTTAAAAAGTTGATTTATTTTGAGAGAGAGAGCGAGAGTGAGAAGGGGAGGAGGGACAAAGAGAACAGAAGAGAAAGAATCCCAGGCAGGCCCCACACCATCAGCGTAGAGCCCTACACGGGGCTTGATCCCACAAACCGTGAGATCATGACCTGAGCCGAAATCAAGAGTTAGATGCTTAACCAACTGAGCCACCCAGGCACCCCAAAAATTCATATTTTTATTTTAAAAAATATTTTTAAGGTTTATATTTATTTTTGAGACAGAGAGACAGAGCATGAGTAGGGGAGGGGCAGAGAGAGAGGGAGACACAGAATCCGAAGCAGGCTCCAGGCTCCAAGCTGTCAGCACAGAGCCCGACACGGGGCTCCAACTCATCAACCACAAGATCACGACCTAAGCCGAAGTCGGACGCTCAACCGACTGAGCTACCCAGGCGCCCCAACAAATTCATATTTTTAAACTTTCAAAATCTTAGACTTTTTGTTCACATCAAGTTTGACACAAAACAGGGCTCTAAAATGTCCTATTACCCAGATGCTCAGAGAATATTAAATGGCCATCCCCTGTCCTTTCAAAATGAATACTTCTAGTCACTTCACATAAAAGTATCCCATAGGAAGAAAGGCTGGGCACAGGGGTGGGGAGGCAAGGTATGGGAGACCTGGAACCTGAGTTGAAAGATGAAGCCACACAGTTGTAACTGATTGGAAAAGGAAGGAAATAATTGAAGAGGCCAAGTTGGGAAAAGTATGTGGAGGAAGGCTGTGACTCTCAGATAGGGTCGAATGGGATCAGGGACCTGCATGGGGGTTCCTTGTGTACAGTAACAAGATAGGGTGCTTGAGCTGGGGGGTGCGGAAGGCTCAGAAGCACAGTGAAAGGAGGGACCCTGAGGAGGGGCAATCTTACCCCAGGCCCGGCCTCACACCTTTGGGTGTTAACTCGCTCTATATTCTGGGGAGGTAACAAGAGTGAGACTGCAATATTCAGTGTGCTTCTGTGCTTTTTGGGGTGTGCCTGCTTACTTAGCAAGAGATTACACAGAAATTACTCAAGGTAAAGTGCACACAGTCCTCTCTCAGCAAATGAGAATATGCTTTAGGAATAAACAACACTACCACTTCCTTACGGGGCAAAAAAATATTACCTCTTAAACTGGTTTCTTATCACTACAAACTAACTCATAATCTCTCAATAGCTGAGTATAAATGGTCTAATTAACCATCTTTTGCCCTTCAAACACTTGAGGATTTCCAGGGTGACTAACCATGCATTTCTTCTACCACATGGATGAGCATGTAACTGAAAGGATTCACATCCTCCAAAGCAGACATTTAGAGTGTGACAAAGCCATCTCAGAGAAAGTTGGCCCTTTTGAAATGAGATAACTAATTATCCGGTGAAAAGGCAGTCTCTTCCCACTGGAAATCAGCTACGTGGTCGAGGAGAATGAAAGGCATGGACCATGGCAAATCAGATCTTTAAAAATGGTAAACAAAATAAGCCACAGAACAATTAACACATGTGGGAAAACGCAAAACACCACCAGCCACACAGTTGATTTGGTTTTAAGAAAACTGAGTCTGTGTTTTAGAAAGAAAAAAAAAGAGTGAAAATACATAAAAGTAAAAAATAAATCAATAAGTAAATGAAACAAAACACCCTAAAAACACAACTAAAAGCCAAGTAAAACTCATACACACAGACCTTCACAGACTACACAAATTACTTTGTCTGAATCATCTACAAACTTAGGAAACAGCCCTTATACATGTATTTTATCCTTCAGGAATACAGCCCATGTCTCCTCTGGAATCTCGACTGCTAACACACACAAGGCAGTGAACCATGGAGACGGTCTTCCTTTCAAAATAAGGACACAGCTTATTTTCTCCAGATCAGATGTAGCTGTGACTGAGAACCTATGCATGCTGTAGAGACAGAGAGAAAAGGAAATGGATGGTGAAAGCAAATTTAATTCAGTGAGCTAGCAACATCATAATGCACAAAGCTGGGAAGGGGAGAGAGGTGGAGACACACACAGTGCCTACCTTGTTCCTTTCTAGTTTTACCAAATTGCATTATATATTTATGACTTTTACCCTAAAAAGCATGAAAAATTGACAATAAAAGGTTATCTGAATGGAACATTGGTCTTTGGTTAAAGTGTCCGGCACAAAAAGAATCAAATTTTTTTCAACGAGCCTTCAAACAAAGTGTACATGCTCTTGACATCTGCTGATGAGCTATGGTTTCCTCTTCTTCAAAACTCAAAGCTTCTCTAAATTAAACATAAGCTTGTTTTGGGTATCTGTAAAATATATGTGGATAAAATTCAAAGTTTTAGAAAGGGAGTTGCCATAGAAACACACAACTCCCTAAAAGAGCAATCCGTTGCCTCTTAAGGGAACCCATCATCATAGATATTTATTGAGTGCTGCAGACAATGCATAAAGGACAGTTGGAATACACACACTGGACAAGTACACAAATTAAATAAGTCAAGTGCTTTAAGTAAGGGATGATGAGCCCGTTTGTATGTGTGTGGTGGGAGGAAGTATCATGTGAGCTGAACCCTGTGGTACAGCTGAAATGTAGCCATCATAAGAAGATTTATTTAAAACACAATTCTGTAACAAGCTGGGCATTGCACCCAGTTATCACTATGGACTGTTTTCTGTGAATTCTTTTAAAACGTGGATGTAAGTACTTGAAGCAGCACTTACAAAAATAGCCTTATTTTTACTAGCAGAGTAGACTCAAGCTAAAAATAAATTAAATGGGAGTTTCATACTGCAGACTTAAAAAACATAGTATCAGTATACCTAAGACCACCTCTTTATCAGAAGCTTCTGTGCAGCATTCCAAAAAGGCCACCTGATTTCCAGCCAGATTACTGTTCTTCAGACTTGGTCTTGAGACAAAGGTACCTCATGGAGATAACCTCTAAGCTGGAGTCTTGAATCAAAACCACTATTGGTCCTTAGAGAAGGATTTCTGCTCTCAGACTTTTGCCAGAAAAGGCCAAATTATCACACAGCCCTTTGACAATGGGATGGTCCTAACTGGGAGGAAACAAAATAAGTATTTTTGAGGGGCTGTATTCCCAAAATACCTGCAATGAAAGTCTGGGATTAAAAAAAAGTTCAAGCCAGGTAAGTAATTATTTGTATGAAAATGTGATCTTTTCTTCAGTTCAATTTCTTTCAAGGTGACATATATACAACACCCTGGGCTTTGGGAGAATTCTCCAGTGGGGACTAAAAAGGAAGTATCTGGTGGCAGTGGAGAGTCACATGGGGACTTCCAATAGATATTCTCCATCTACAAGAGAAGGGAAGGGTCTCCAGGCTGTAGCTGTTTGATAAACATACCACAGCAGCCTTTTGACTTCTGGTATAAGTAAAAGTGGCTTTTTGGTGCTATATTTTGAAGGCAACAGGTAAAGGCAATGAAGTGATAAGTATTTACAATACAGATTTAATATTTCTAAAACAAAATTTCTGAGATTTTCTGCTTTAAGCAGGATCATCCTGCTTAACATCTTGTCTCACTAATCTTTACTTCAATTTTGAAGAGTAAAGTGTGAATGCGTAGAAAAATCCAGTCACCTTTTCAGAATCAGCTATCTAAGCACTACCTTTTCAAACAGCTTTAATCTAGAGGGCTATTTTATTTGAGAGAGAGAGAGAGAGAGAGAGAGAGAGAGAGAGAGCCCGATGAAGAGCCCGATGGAGCTCGAGCCCACGATCCTGAGATCATGACCTGAGCCAGAATCAAGAGTCAGAGGCTCAATTGAGTGAGCCACCCGGGTGCCCCTAGAGTGCTATTTTAATAAGAATGTTTATAAAATTATAAAATTGAATTGTTTAAAAATTTTATTCATCAAGATTAAAGGTATCTGCATTAAAAAAAAAGGTAATACATTCAGAAACAGTATACACATTACCATGATGTGAAATTACAAAAAATCGCAGACATTCATGGTAACTCAGGAATGAACCTTTCCATGCAGCTTAGTTTCCCAGAGAGCTGATGGGTTCCAGAGTTTTCTTAAAATAGAAGTATTTCCAAAATGTACCACATATCTTTGTGTATCCAACATCAGAACTAAGTGCATGATATACCTTTTTTTCTTGATAACTTAGGATTGAAAATACCAGCCCATATGTAGAAGTTGAATATAGTTCTTCAAATGTAATACATATGTGGTTGTAGATGAAAATATATGTGCTGAGGACCATGGAACAGGAAGGATTCCATTTGACCCCCAAATCTGTCCTCTCAAAAAAAATTCCTGATATCAACTTCTATTCTGATCATTTGCCTCTCCTCACAGAGGTAGGGTGTAAGCTATGCAGTGCAGTATGACTTTCTGGGGGTGTACGGTGTTGTTTGGAAAAGCTAGTTAGTGAAACAAAGTCTAAAGAGGTTTCCTGACAAATGGTTTTTCTGTTCTCTAGGTGGACATCTGCTTGGATGTTGTTATTGGCTGCCTATGACTTTGGTTGGAGCTTCAGCCTATAGTGGCACTCAAGAGCTGTGGGCAGGTATGACCTTCCCCAGGTTTCTCACGGGCACTTTCAGTTACTCAATGGTTTCTTCAACGGTTGGGGAAGAGGAACACCCTTGACCAGTTCACAAATCTGAGTTCCCATGGTTGGGAGTTCTCCAATGCTTCACTTCTTTTTGCTGGAAAGAAAACAAAACAAAAAACAAAAAAACAAAAAAACAAAAAACAAAACCTGTTGGTAGAAAAAAATTGGCACAATCCCTTTGAAAGAGCAATTTGGAGTGCTCTCTCTCTGGATGTCAAAGCATAAGAAAGCACAAATTATTTCCCTCAGCAAATTGCTTTCTAGGAATCTAGCCTAAGGAAATCATGTAAACAACATGTAAACTTTGGATATGTAAACAAAGGACATGTGCAAAGAGGTTGACAGTACCATTGATTATAAAAATAAAGTTTTGAGATGCCTGGGTACGTCAGTCGGTTAAGAGTCCGACTTCAGCTTAGGTCATGATCTCATAGTTCATGAATTTGAACCCCATGGGCTCTCTGCTGTCAGCTCAGAGCCCACTTCGGATCATCTGTCTCCCTCTCTTTCTGCCCCTCCCCCGCTTTTGCTCGCTCTCTCTCTCTCTCTCTCTCTCTCAAAAAGTAAGATTAAAAAAATAAAAAAAAACATTTTGCTAAGCTTCTAGAAACCTAGTGTATTGCTTAATAAAATAATAAGAGTCAAGCAACAGGAGACTATTCTGCCATTAAGATTTTAAAATAACAATGCGACCTACATTAATTGAAACAAAGATTTCCACCATATATTGTTAAGTGAAAAATAAAAGATTTCACAAATACATATGGTATACATAGGAAAAATTCTGGAAGGATATATATTAGAGAGTCCCAAACTATTCTGGAAGCTAGTAGAGTCTCAGTAATTTTTTTGATAGTGCCTCCAGACCAAAATAAATATCTAACAGTGCTGTCTGTTAAGTAGTTAGGTCCAAACAACTTAAGTATTTATGTCTTAATGACTTAGTAGCTATTTGGAAAAAATAACACACATAAGTTAAAAGAAAAGTATTTTTTTTCCTTTTTAAATAACCTTCTAATAACTTATTAATAGAGTGTGTGCACCTGTTGAGCCATGCACAACTTCAGATCTTGGAATCAGGTTTAATACCATTTCCCTCATTTCCTGTTTCATATTGGTTTTCACATGGTACTCACTTTTTACCATTAAAAAGTTAGCAACCATTGAAAATTCACTTTTGCAAAGATATGATGTCATCAGAAGGAATGCAGTATGATCTTTAATGTTGAAACTATGAATTGCCTCCAATGGTATTGGACAGATGCATTTCCCTTGATGCAAAATAACCTGCAGCAACCTCATGGATTTGCTGTGGTGCCCCAGAGCACCTTGGCATGCAGCTTGGGAACTGCAGATATATAACAATATTAACAGCTGCTTTCTCTCGGGTTACGGGTGATTTTTTTTAAAAAAAGATTTTCTGAACCTTTTCCCAATAAACATCTGTTACTTTTTGCAATGAGAAAAACCATTAAAAGGATTGATATATTTTCAGAAGTTTTTTCCCCCCTTTGGCTTAAACACAAACATTTATCTCTTACTATTCTGGAGGCTAAAAAGTCCAAGATCAAGGCCCTAGCTGATTAGGTATCTGATGAAGAGCCCTTCCTGGTTCACAGACAGCTGTCTTCTTGCTGTGAAAGCTTTCTGTTCTAAAAAAAAGGATGGATATTCTATTCTCCTCAATTTTTTACTCTTAGAAAAGTCTGGGCATAAACAACATTAAAAATTGAAAGTATTGATTGGAAATAACCTAAGTGTCCCTTGATAGATGAATGGATAAACGTGTGGTATATATATACAATGGAATGTTACTCAGCCATAAAAAGAAGTAAATCTTGCCATTTGAGACCACATGGATAGACCTTGAGAGCATTATGCTAAGTGAAATAAGTCAGATAGAGAAAGACAAATATATGATTTCACTTATATGTGGAATCTAAACCCTGTTTCTCTTTCTTTCTTTCTTTTTTTAGTAGGTTCTATGCCCAATGTGGGGCTTGAACTCCTGACTCTGAGATCGAGTCACACTCTCTACTGACTGAGCTAGCCAGGCGCCCCCTCTAAAAAACAAAACAAATGAACAAACAAAACAAAACTCATAGATACAGGGAACAGATTGGTGAGGGAAAGAGGTGGTGGGGTAGGTGAAATGGGTGAAGGGAGTCAGTTACATGGCAACAGATGGTGACTAGACTTATTGTGGTGATTACTTTATATACAAAAATTGAATTATTATATTGCACATTTGAAACTAATTTCCTGTATACTAATTTTACCTCAATTAAAAAAAAAACTACATGACAGGTATAACAAGACCTTAAAAAAAGCAAGAAAATCTTGGATGATGCTTTAATGATAGAAACCTCATTCCTGAATAACTTTCTGCAATAACTCTTACTATTCTGAATCCTTCCTTGATACTTGCACAGATAGGACTGATGAAGTCACCGGTGTCAGGACACTGACCCAGACATTCACCCTACTTCCTGTGGGTAGTCACTACAATTGTTTAACAATAGACTCTCTGTCCCTCAGCTGATGTGCCTATAACACAGCATGGTCACGCCATTGTGGGAACTGAGCTGCAAATGGTCCTTTGCTCTTGGTCTGCAGGGCTTCAGTCTCTGGATTAATGGTGTTCCTTTTAACACAGTGCCTGCTGATATTCACCCTGGTATCCCCTGCCACTGTCTTTAAAGGTCTCTACTACTCTCTTTGTTCCCTTCTGGTTATTTCTGCCCAGTCTGTCAGTTTTGGCACTAACGAAATGAATGGCCTTTTATAACTTCACCAATTGGGACTTTAAGAACCAACAGAGTAGTATAACAGATATTTAGCTTTCTTTGTAGTTAGTTGTTGGTGTTTTGTCTGTTTTACCCCTTGTGGGGGTTGGTGGAGACAAAGGAACATTTTCTCGTTTAAATTGTTTTAAATATTTGTTTATTTTTGAGGTGGGAAGCAGAAAGAGGGAGACACAGAATTTGAAGCAGGCTCTAGGCTCCGAGCTGTCAGCACAGAGCCTGACACAGGCTTGAAACCACTAACTGTGAAATCAAGACTTGAGTTGAAGTTAGACACCCAACTGACTGAGCCACCCCTGAGCCTCAGGAAAATTTTCTAATTTCAAGCTATTGTTAAAACCTGAGGATTTTTAAAGTTTGGTGTTGAAGTTTTATTGTGGTCAATATTTTCTAATCATTTACTTTGTTACTATAGAAATGCCCATGGAATTATTAAAAACCATTTATTTTTCCAATCTAGCAATGTCTACAAACGTATATGTCAATTTCAACTTAACCTTTACAAATTTAAGTTAGAATTAACAATGCTGCAGTAGTAGGATATTTGAAGTAACTATCTGCATGAACTTTAATTGGAATGCCCCCAAGAGTCTTAAATATATTTGTTAAAAAATGAAGAAGAATAGGATCTTCCAATCCTTTATTTGTCTAATTACTCCCTACAGTACTTGCCACATTATAACATACCATATACTTTGCCTATTTATCTTGTTAATGGTCTCTGTCCTCCAACAAGAATGTAAGCTCAACAAGAGTAGGAATTTTTGTCTATTTCAATCACTGATCTATCTCCACCACCCAAAATAGTCTGGCAAAATGTCGGCGCTCAACAAGTAGTTACTAAAAAGTAAGTGAACGAGTGACTAATTCTTAAAGACCTTTTATAACTCCATTTTAGAGGGCCACAGATGAGAAAAATATTTTTAAATGAACATTAATGTTTATGGAAAACAGCTACTGCTTTTTTGTGTAGGTGAAAATCAAAGTCAACCTTTGATTACAGTAAAATCCACAAATTACAAGGATTTAACCAATTTTTTATTGCTTTCCTGTGGGAAACATTTTAACTTTCAAGTAAAGAGACATTTTGATTGTCAAAGTATGGCAAGTGCACGTAGAATACCTAAAAATGCTGAGGTGAATTAAAAACATTTTTTAAAAATCACAGCTAAACTTTGAGAAAGTAATAGTAATTGCTAAAGGTCAAAAATTATAAGAAGACTAGAAGCTAGGAAGATACGTACTCTGGAGACATAAGCCAATCCTTGGTGGGGGTTTTAAGAGACACAAAGTCTATGGGACAGGAGACAAGCCTAATGCTCACACCCTCGAAAGGTAAAAATCCTCAGTGGTTAAGTTAAAAAAAAATATCTCCCAGGAACAGAAGAAAGGATAAGCCTTAGTGATGGGAATGGAGGGACAAAGGAAAAAGTTTCCTCAAAAAATTCTAAGCCAAGGGGTGCCAGGGTGGCTCAGGTGGTTAAGCATCCGACGCTTGGTGTTGGCTTAGGTCATGATCTCAGGTTTTGTGGGTTTGAGCCTCAGGCTCTATGCTGATAGTGTGGAGCCTACTTGGGATTCTGTCTCTCCCTCTCTCTCTGCCCCGCCCCTGTTCGTTTTCTCTCTTTATCTGTCTCTCACTAAATAAATAAATATACAAATTAGTTAATTTATTAATTAATTAAAAAAAGAAAATTCCAAGCCTGGTCTTGTACTGTTTGGGATCAGAACTTCTACGTACTTTCTTAAACACAAACATTTAGGGTAGGAAAGTAGTAGAGAGACAGTGCCCTTGAACACATGACAGAAGCAAATGCAAAGGCTCTCTAGAATAATGAACTTTAAATCCAAGTGTCAAAGGATTTTCATACGCGGAGTTCCAAGTAATCAAGTTCACAATAAAAAAATCACAAAACACACAAAGAAGAAAGCTGTCATGAACAAGAGTAAGAAACAAACTGCAGAGTCAAGCCCTTGAAAGTTATAGATGTTGGATGTATAAGATACAGAATATAAAACAGATATGTTTAATATGTTTAAACAAAGACAGGATCTTAAAATATGAAAAAAGAAATAACATAAGAAAAATAACTAGGCAGATTTGGGAAAGAACCAAAAATAACTTCTAGAAATGAAATATAACAACCATAATTAGATATTCAATGGGTGAGTCCAATACCAAATTAGATACAGCTGAAAAAGAGTTCATGATTTGGTAGACAGATAAAAAGAAATTAAATGTAATCTTGTACAGAGATTGAAAAAAGATGAAGATATGAAAAAAAGATGAAAAGTTATGGAGCACAGAGTATGAAGGAAAATACAGAGAATGAGGGAAGGGCAGCGTTAGAAGTGATTATACTTATTTCATATCTGAAATGAATATAATATTGTATGTCAACTATACCTCAATGAATGATAATAAAATAAACTTTGCCTGAAAAACAAAAAAAAATGATTATAATTTAGACTTTCTAGAACTAGCAATCATTAAATTCAGGAAGCCAAAGGAATCCCAAGGGTGATAAAAAAAAATTCTCACCCAAATAGTGCCTGGTAAAAACTCCAGAACACCATCATCAAAAAAGATCTTCAGAACAGCCAGAGGAAACAGCAGATTACCAAGTACCTACAAGTGCGTGATAATTAGATTGAAAGCTGATTTCTCAATAGAAGAAGAAATATCTGGGGAAGATATATTTACAACACAGACATAAAGTAATACTAAACATGGAACTGTATACTTAGCAAAACTACCTTTCACAAAAAAGGCAAATAAAGGCATTTTTGGCTAACAAAAAATAAGTTTATTTCCAAAGAGCATTCACTATGAGAACTTCTAAATGACGTACTTCAGAGAAAAGCAAGAGATCTGAGGGAAAGAGGGAATGGTGAGCAAATAGTAAACATATGACTAAACTGAAATAAATATGGACTGTATAAAACAAATGCTGACTGTATACAAACTGTAATAACATCTAATATAAAAATGAGATAAAACTGGAAACTGGATAACAATGTATATTAGGTTAAAAAAGAATGATTAGAATTAAAGAAGTCTAAGATTCCTGAGTGGTTTGGGAGAAGAGGAAGATACTGCGTAGTGTAAGCCTTCATTAAGTTAAATGGGATGTTCACATCTCCAGGGTAAGCACTGAAAGACAACAGTGTGTACAACTGCCAAACTAGAAGGAGAAATAATATGGAATTATAAAAACAAAAACAAAGCAAATCTCATTCAACCCAAATTAGAGCAATAAAGAAAAAACAGAGCACAGAAAAAGTAGGACAAAAAGAAAGCAAAAAGATGGTCAAAATGAATACAAATGCATTATTATTTTTTGTTTGACTGAAAATGCAAATGTGACTGATGCAACCTACTAAACAATAGAAATGTACTACATTTTCTAGTTAAAAGACAAAGACTGTCTGATTGAATTAAAAAACAGAAAACATGTTCACATAAGCACTTGAATATGAATGCTCATAGCAGCCCTATTCATAATAGCCCCAAATTGAAAAACTAAAATCTCTATCAACTGGTGAATGGTGAAACAAACTGTGGTATATCCATATAATGGAATGATACTCAAAAATAAAAAAGAATCAAATATTGATACATGTTACAACATGGATGAATCTCAAAAGCATGACGCTAAATGAAAGAAGAGAAATACCAAAGACTACCTAGTGTATGATCCCATTTATATGACATTCTAGAGGAGATAATACTGTAGTGATAAAAGCAGCTCAGTGGTTTCTTGGGGCCAGACATGAGGGAAAGAACCTGACTGCAAAAGGGCATGAACAACTTTCTGGTGTGATGGAAATGATCTGTATCTTTATTGTGGTGGTGGTTTCATGACTATATACACTTATCAAAATTCATCAAACTGTACATTTAAAATGTGTGAGTTTTTATTGTATATAAATTATATCTTGAAGGGGCGCCTGGGTGGCGCAGTCGGTTAAGCGTCCGACTTTAGCCAGGTCACGATCTCGCGGTCCGTGAGTTCGAGCCCCGCGTCGGGCTCTGGGCTGATGGCTCAGAGCCTGGAGCCTGTTTCCGATTCTGTGTCTCCCTCTCTCTCTGCCCCTTGCCCGTTCATGCTCTGTCTCTCTCTGTCCCAAAAATAAATAAACGTTGAAAAAAAAATTAAAAAAAAAATTATATCTTAACATAGGTAATAGGAATCCAGTTATGTGATTTACAAAAGACAAATCTAAAACCTTTTGTGTACATGGAAAAAGCAAGTTGGAGAAAAACGGTAGGCAAATACGAACCCAGAAATCTGGCTTAGCTAAATTAAACCCATACAAAATTAATTTTGGGCAAAGACATTAAATAGGTCATGACATATTAATAAATATATTTAATTCACCAGGAAGATATAATAATATATGCCTCATGACATCTTCAAAACACATTAAACTTAAAATTCGCAGAATTGTGATGAAAAACTAAACAGAGGACAATTTTATTTGTAAATAAAAATGCAAAAATCTTGAACAAAATATTAGCAATTGAAATCCAGAAATTTATAAACAAGAATAAGATGTCTAAGTTTGAGTTATTCCCATAATGCAAGGTTTTTTCAATATCAGTTATTCTTCACATTAGCAAATTAAAGAAGTAGAAAACATGTGACTATCTTGAGATGCAGAAAAAACATTCAATAAAATGTAACAACTATTCATGATTAAAACTCTTAGTAAACAAGGAATAGAAGGAAACTTCTTCAGTTGGGTAGGGTATCACAAAACAATCCTTTAGCAAACATACACAAGGACAAACTTTTGAGTAATTGCCTGTAAGGTCCGTGAAAAGGTAAAATTTGCTATTATCACTTTTACTTAACAGTGAAGATTCTAGCTAGGTATTCAACAAAATAAAATCTAACATTACATAGATTGGAAAGGAAAAAAACCCTCAAAGCTATCATTTCTTATTGATGATATAAATCTAGGTAGAAAACTCTAAGGAATCTACAAATTATTTTTATTAATAAGGAAGCCAGTAAGGTTACCATATACACGATAAAACTCGGCACTTTAACAGTGAAATGGCTAAATAAATTGTCATATAATAAGTACAAAAAATACGATACAACAATAAAAATGAATGAATTAAGTTATACACATCAATATGGACGAATCTGAGAACATAATATTTTGGCAGGAGCAAGTCACAAGATAATCAGTATAATTCCATTTATGTAAAGGTTAAAATAGTACTATATAGTTTAGGGTATATTCATATGTAGTAAAACTTGGGAAAGGCAAGATAGTGGTTATCTCAAAATCTAAGAAAGTGGTTGAGAAGAGAAGAATGTGATCTAGGAGAGAGATACATATAAGCCTAAATAGTAGTGATGATGTTCTTGAGAGAAGTAGACGAAATGTGGATGTCTCCTTCACTTTATTGTTTAAAATGTACCAATAAGAAAAACAAAAAACAAAAAATCAACAAGCTATATATTCCCTTCTGTATGGATGGGGTACTTATTTTTTTTTTTTAAGTTTATTTATTTATTTTGAGAGAGAGAGAGAGAGAGAGCGAGCGAAAGCACAGACATGCGCGAGCAGGGGAGGGGCACAGACAGAGGGAGAGAATTCCAAGTAGGATCCGTGCTGTCAGCGCACAGCCCTACGTGGGGGCTCTGTCTCACGAACTGTGAGATCATGACCTGAGCCGAAATCAAGAGCTGGGATGCTTAACCCTCGGAGCAACCTAGGCGCCCCAAACGGTATACTTCTTATTTTTCTTTAATTTTTTTTTAACGTTTATTTATTTTTGAGACAGAGAGAGACAGAGCATGAACGGGGGAGGGTCAGAGAGAGAGGGAGACACAGAATCTGAAGCAGGCTCCAGGCTCTGAGCTGTCAGCACAGAGCCTGACGCGGGGCTCGAACTCACAAACTGTGAGATCATGACCTGAGCCGAAGTCGGCCGCTTAACCGACTGAGCCACCCAGGCGCCCCCCAAACGGTATACTTCTTAATTTAAAGAAGTAAATGAACCTAAGCAAACTCTGTCAAAATGTGTAAAGTATTGTGATACTATTTCAGGAAAACGTAAGCATTTAGGAAACAATTTTCCTATAGCTAAATTTTAAAATTAATATTTATTACTTTTTCTTACTCATTATAGGAAAGTTTAGAGTCCTCATTCATATAACGATTTTCCTCATACACTGAAGTCATAAGAAGCTCTCTTGGTAGGGTTTTTATTTTCTGGATTGGCTATTTTAGTTTGTTTTTAATTTTAACTAAGGTATAATTGACATACAACATTATATTAGTTGCAAGTATACAACGTAAGGTTTGATATATATATTGTGAAGTGACCACCATTCTCTTGATAGGTTTTAAAGGTACATAAGCAAAATCGCTGTGTTTTCATAACTGTCTGTATTAGACAAAACAAAAAACAACAAACGAACAAAGGATAAGGAAAGAACATTCAGTAAGAAATGCCCAAAAGGGTTGAGTTCTTACATTAAAAAACAACTTTTCAGTGGAAAAGACCTAATCTCTTTGTTTAGAAGTTAATTCTTGCAAAGAGAAATTTTGCTCAGGCAAAAAGAATGAGGTGATCAGTGTCTGAAAAAGTTGAAAACATTTTCCTTTCTCATAAAAAAAGTTGCCAATATAATTAAAATAATATTGATGACCCAGCTATCTGGATACCCTACACAAAATATCTCAAATGGTATTCATTACCTACCCTTCCAAAACAGGGTTTTAAAATATTATTTAAATCTGGGTTAGTTAACATATAGTGTAATAATGGTTTCGGGAGTAGAATTTAGTGATTCATCACTTACATATAAGTGCTTATCCCAACAAGTGCTCTCCTTAATGCCCAGCACCCATTTAACCCATCCCCTCCCCCAAATCAGTCTTGGGTGGCAGGATCCAGTCACCCAAGCCAGACTCAATGCTCTCATTAATTACACCAGTCCTCATGCTCCCCCTCCTCCAATACTTCTTCCACCTGTCCACTGAGCAATCTTTACAGAACATAAATATTACATTATTTCCCAGCTTAGAAACCTTTCAGTATTGACCTACACTCACACCAAATAGCTTCCAAGCCACTTAGAAGATGGCCCCCCATCTGGCTTTTCTTTGTATGTACTTTACACCACAGCATTGTAAACCAATTGCAAGTCTACGTCAGTATTCACATGTTAATGTTAAAATATTATTTCATGGGTCTATACGTTAGCATGCTGTATGTTCTTTTCTTGAAAAATTCCTGCCGGCCTGAAAATTATTATTCACCTTCAAAAATCTGTGAGACATCTCTATTCTGAAGGCTTCCCAAATCACTCTAGTCTGCACTCCTTATGTACCTCATTGCTATCATTTCACTGAACACACACTGCTTTATTCATCTGTATTTATTTATGTCTGTCTTGCTAACTACACTGCAAGCTACATGAGTACAGGGATGGTACCTTATTTTCCTTGAAGTCTCCTGTGTGCACAGCACAGGACCTGGCCCATAAAGAGCTATCATCTATTGTATGCTAGACTCTGCACCAAACTTTTCACATGTTACCACACTGACTTCCCACAACGATTCAATGAACTATCTATTACCATCCTTTTTTAAGCAAACACGTAAACTGAGACTTAGGGTTTACATCACCAGGATCTTCCAGTTAGTAAGTGGTGGGATTCCAATTAGAATTTGGGTCTCTTGGGCGCCACTGCCTCCATTAACATCTTGTAACTCTGGTTGACATGCAATGCATAAAATGTGAAACAGGTCATATGAGATCTCACGCACCTTACGCCCTGAGTTAGAGGCTGTAAAGGTTATGCAGAATACTGGAGGAGGCGTCAGAACCCCAGGATTCTCTGGTTCTCCCACTGATTAAGTGTGACTCAGCTATCCTAGGCTTTCTCTGGACCACACTTTCCTCACAGGGGGGGATTCCACCCGTAACAGATTTGACATGACATTGTTACAATACTCTAAAGCTGATGAGAAAGTCTTCTGGGTTATAAATCTAGGTACTCTTTCCAGTCACACAGGCCTCGAAACACCTCTTACTTTTTCGAAAAACTGTTTCTGAAGAAAGAATGCCAGAAGCCATTTTGGGTAGGGTCAGGAAATGTTCGTTCTTGTTCTCAGGCCACACCAGGCGCCTGTACTCTCCCTTTCCACAAGTGCCGTGGACCAGAATAGTAGTACGCCAGCATTTAGTCAACCAAAGACACACTTTCTGTAACCACTCTTCGCCGAAGAGAAAATGAACAGCCCTGTGTTTAAATACTGTGCTGGGTGTGATACCAGTAGAACCTCCACCCTCCTTCCTGGGGAAATGCAAAGTTAGCTGTGGCCTTTTCACAAACCTCGAAGAGGATGAAATGTCAGCTGCAACTGAATTTCCTGGTTTCATTCCACTTACCTTGCCACCTTACTATTATCTGCAATGACATGTTGGATATTAATACACTACATCTAAGCATCATCCCTCACTCAGACATCGTGTTACAAATAGCTAAGTTCTACAGCTGTTCCTGCTAGAAACAAAAAGATTCTTAGCATTTTTGAAGGGAAAAAATCTGTTTGTTCACAGATGTCTCCTGAGCCACATTTCTGTGGCTTGTCTATGAGCTATATAGTTAGTAAAAACTAACTACTCTTGTCCTATTTACACACACTATTGGTTTTAAGTAACCACTCCTTCCCATCTCCTAAAAAAGACAGCTAAGAAACCAATGTTCACTTGGAGGAAGAGAAACCAAAAATTCTTTTTGCTGTTCCTCTCAATCAAACCCTTGCAGGAACAAAAGTATTCACTGTGGTTTATACACTTGTCACTCAAAAAAAAAAAATGGTACCTATAAATGCCGTGAGCCCTCCTATAATTTCACTTTTACTTAAGGAGTTGCACTGTATCAATGCTTGATTTGGGCACCAAATGCAGAGCAGCTGATTGGCATTTTGGCAACAGTATAGACGAAAGCTATGAAAAAAAACACATCCCACCCCTTGTGTTCGTGGGAGACATTGCTAAACTCTAATATGTTTCTATAAGCAGGGTCAGCCGGGCTCCATATGGGGGCTGGACCACACATGCACATGCATGTTCCAAGCCTTGCTCTGAGCTCTGTGCTATGATAAGGAGGGCACATTTATAACCCCCTAATATAGCCTTAGGAAGTAGGTATATTCGCCCTTATTTTACAGATAAGGAAACGGAGTGCTATGTGACCTGCCCGGAATCATAGTTAAGCTTGTGAAACTGGATTTTGAGCAGTCAGGATTCTAACAGAGAAGAAGTTCTTTAAGGGCACAAGGAAACAATGTTCATTCTTTCACAACCTTCGAAGTACACTCTATTGTGTGCTTTTAATTTTTTTTTTTTTTAAGTATCAGGCGAAACTGATCATTGATGAAATGTAACCGTCAAATCTTAATAAAGATTTCAATGATCAAACAAGTAACCCCAAACTAAAATAAAGACATTACAAATGTCAAACTAACTAACTAACTAACTAACTAACTAACTAACCAACTAACTAACTAACTAACTAACTAACTAAAAGTATGTCCTTAAAAGGGCCTGGGGGGTGCAAATATTTAGGAAATAAATGTATTTCAACTACTGCCCTCTCCTGGTGGCATAACTAACCAAAGGTATGTGTCCTTTTCATAATTCAATCAATTTAGAAGATTTTCATCTAACTCATCTATCAAAACCAAAATTTAGGTACAGAAAAGCTGTAAGGCTCTTCTTCAGGATGGGACTTGGTTCTAGACTATAGTCAAGAACTTTCTACCTGGGTAACTATCAGAAACCATTCAGCTTCTCTGTGCCTCTATTTTCTTATCAGTAAAGTGGGAACAATAATATGTACTCTATGTACCTCAAAGGTCATTGTGAGTATCACATAAGATAATGCATGTGAGTTTTCAAATATAGTTGACCCTTGAGCAACACGGGTTTGAGCTGTGTGGGTCCACTTTTGCACAGATTTTTTTTTTTTAATGTTTATTTATTTTTTGAGAGACAGAGACAGAGCATGAGCTGGGCAGGGGACAGGAGGGGGGCGTGGGGAGTCACAGATTCCGAAGCAGGCTCCAGGCTCTGAGCTGTCAACACAGAGCCCGACGCGGGGCTCAAACTCATGAACCACGAGATCGTGACCTGAGCTGAAGTCGGACGCTTAACTGACTGAGCCACCCAGGCGCCCCTATGATTTTCTTAATAACATTTTCTTTTCTCTGGCTTACTTTATTGTAAGAATGCAGTATATAATACATATAACATACAA
Organism: Felis catus; assembly: GCF_018350175.1. Classification (NCBI taxonomy): domain Eukaryota; kingdom Metazoa; phylum Chordata; class Mammalia; order Carnivora; family Felidae; genus Felis; species Felis catus. Next base: position 80,592,400 of record NC_058372.1, read on the forward strand.
AATATGTGTTCATCAACTACTTATATTATTGGTACAGTTTCCAGTTAACAGTAGGCTATTAGTAGTTAAGTTTTTGGGGAGTCAAAAGTTACATATAGAGTTCTGACTGCATGGGGGAGGGGCTGGTGCCCCATGCTGTTCAAAGATCAACTGTACTCTAAGTGTACAACCTAAGGCATTAAAAAAAAAAAAAAAAAAAAACTAACGCCATTTACAAACACATACATTAAAATTAAAATTACATTGAGTTTTTAATCCTGCAGTTCCCTTCCGGGGAACCAGTGCTAAGAATTACCAGTACTTATTTGCAAGGACATGTACAATGACATTTATGGCTATGGTGTTGACAATGGCAAAAGGGGGGGGGTGGGGACCAAGGTAAACATTCATCTATAACCTATGAAATAAATTATAATATAGAAAATTATGCAGCCACTAAAAAGAATGAATTAGAGCTTTATCAGTGGAATGAAGAGATTTCAACAAGGTTTTTTTTTTTTAAGGAATGCAAGATATAAAAAGAAATGTAACAGGGAGTCCCAAACATGTTGGTGCATTTTTAAACTTCAGCAATTTCAGAAGCATAAATGCTATATATTTACAAAAACAACATTTGAGAGATTAATCATTTATAATTTCAAAATGTCGATGTTTCTTACTAAAATTCAACATAACAGAAGCTGCTGTGCACAAAAAAATTAAGAATAAAATCTGCTATTCAGAATTTACAAAAGTAAGTAAGTGTAAAATAAATATAATTATTCAAGTGTTTCTTTTGTAAGTGTATAGCAATTACAATGCTGAAGTTATTAAAACTGCAGTGATGCTGTGAGAATGTCCATATAACATGTTTTCATTTTTATAAAACAAAACAACAATCTTCCCCACCCCACCCCCACTCTCACACGTGTGCTGTGTGTTTCTATGATTGTACATTTTTATAGGTGATTATACAAAAATGGGAAAAAATATGGAAGACTACCCAGGCAGTTAAAGTGGAAAAAAGGGGGAAAAATGAGAGTGATCCAGGCAAAAAAAAAAAAAAAAAAAAAAAAAGAAAGAAAGAAAGAAAGAAAAGTTAAAAAAAAGGGAAGTAAAAAGTATACAGTATATGCTATCTTTACACTTAGGCACTTGCAGAATATCATTTGTATTACAGAGATATATAAAATTACACTTTTTATTTTTAAAGGGAAGAAATTTGCCCCAAGTCCCACACTAAGTAAACAGGAGGAGAGCCTGAACTTGTATCTAAGTCTCTCTGACCATGAACCTGGGCTTTGAACCACTTTAACCCAGACGGCTAACAGGGTGAGTACACTCTGAACTACCATGACTGTGGATCACACTGGCAAGATTCACCAGCCCTGTGACTGGCAGCTTTAAGATGGGGCTGCAGGGGCATCTGGGTGGCTCAGTCACTTGACTGATCATCTGACTCAGTCAAGCATCTGACTCTTGATTTCAGCTTGGGTCATGATCCCAGGGTGGTGGGACAGAGCCCCACATCGGACTCTGTGCTGAGTACAGAGCCTGCTTAAGATTCTCTCTCTCTCCCTCTGTTCCTCCCGTGATCTCTCTCGCTCTCTTTTAAAAAACAAACTAACAAAAAGATGGGGTTCCAGACCATTACTCGTGGACGTCTGGAGCTCTTTTCAAAACAACTGTTTTTCCGTCAAACTTCTCATTTCTAGTACAGCATGATTGATGCTGTAGACAGAGCTTAGTTACAAGTCTTTTGGTTGAGGCTGATAGCAGCCCTCTGTTTCATAGATACATAATTTTAATCACCACTGCTATGAAATTCTTATTGATCTGTTCATCTTTGAGTCAAAGACACCTTTTTTTTTCCTGTCTTAAATAAATTAGAGGTGGAAACATGTTGACAATCTCTGAGCAAGCAATGCACTTCCCCCCTCTAGGCCTGTCACACACGGGTCCCTCTCCCTGGAAGCCCCTTCCTCTTTTTCTCTGCCTGGGAAACTCCTCTGCAGTCTTCCTTCAAGATGTAGCTCAAGTGCCACTTCCTGCATCAAGGTTTTCCTGCACTTCCTAGGCAGAACCCGCTTCACCTCTGCACACCCACACTGGTTAGGATAGGCATCTCTCAGCACTTCTTACCTCTGCTTTGATTGTGATGTTAGAGGCTGACCTTCCCATTGGACTCCCAGGAGTACAGTGTCTTATTTATCTCTATACCATTTCTCAACCTCATCTTGCCCTAGTGCTTGGTGAGCATGGAGTTTGGCATATCGAAGGCCTTCAATAAAACATCGGTTCCGCGGAACCGTGAGACTGGGAGTTTATTAATTCACAAGGTGAACGAATAATAGGTCCAAGACACAGGCAAATCAACATGTAAACTTCTATGTACAAGGCCAAGAATCTTGCCTTTAAATAATATCTAACTAAATCTTTACTAGGGAAGATGATACAACTCATACAGGTATATCTTCATCCTTGCCTCTTCCCAACTCAGGAACAGCAGGATAAGCTACCCAAAGTTCCAAAAATCCTTTCAAATGTTGGCTTTAAGTAATCTCTGCACCCAAACGTGGGGCTCAAGCTTACAACCCCAAGATCAACAGTCGCATGCTCTACCAACGAGCCAGCCAGGCGCTCCCCCAAGTGTGAGATTATATACAGAAATAATAATGGGGGACATTTTACTTTTCAAACACTTTGAGAATACATTTTCAAATATTTCGAATGCATTTGCTTTCAGACACATTATCTGATCTGTGGTATGAAGCAAACAGCAAATCAATTACCCTGATGTATGTTTACATTGATACTGATTTTGCAGTAGATCATTTTTCGTGGAGTTTGTGACTTGATTACATGTCCATATCAAAAAATGCTCACTGTATGACCCTGTAAGAAACAAGATCTGTGACACGTGAACATCCTAATAATACCTCTATGTCTTATTTCAATAGACTTAAGCGAGCCAAAAAGTTTTAACAGAATGTAATAATTCTTGTCAATAAACATGAACAGTACCCAGTTAAGAAAATGGTCATTTATTTGTTCCTACTGCCACCACTGAAAGCAGGAAAAGCATGTGGTTAACCCATTTTCAGTCATCCTTAGGTCTGAGAAGGATAAGTTCAAACAGAGGAAACTGATGTACTGAAGTTAACTCATTCTACTCTGCAATTTATCCTGACCAACTCCTGGGGCTCTGTGAGCTGCTGGTAATCAAGGATGTTTGGCTGAATTCTGCTAGCTGTCAAGGTTTACTAGGCTGAACCAGTTAATGAGTGATGGCTAGTTTTCATTCCAAGACTTCACATCATCCATGAAGCAATTAAGCCTGTACCTCATGGTCTCCCACAGGAGTTGCAAAGTTGCCTTAGTCTCCTGAGAAACTAAATTCAGTGTATTTGGAGGGAAAAAAAAACCTATTTAATCATGAGAGGTGGCAGAAAACGTCTTCCCTCAGTGTCTGTGTTAGGAGAGGAATGTTGCCAATTTCTCCCCCCCCCCTCCATGTTACTTGTATAGCTATTGCTTCTCTTTTTACCTGTCTTTTTGAAATTATAAAGGGCTCCTATGAGTTGTTTATATGAAACCAAGTACCCTGACCCACAGGCAAGGTATTCCTGGAACTGCTGAAACAGCAAGCAAGATAATGATATCATTTTAGCAAGTGCCAGGCAAAAAAGCTCTGATTAACCACTGAAACATGCTCAGTGGAGATATTTGTAAATAGAACGAATGTCACTTTAACATCTCCTCTGTATCCGGGCTCCCCCCTTCCTGGTATGCTGTTATTGTGAGTATTTCCTCTTTTGATTCCTGCATATAAGGAAGGTTGTTTGATGTAAGGGAGTAAAAATCTTTTCTGGAAAAAAAAAAAAAGGTGAGTGTTTGCAGAGATAATGGAAAGATTCTGAACCTCATCCAATATTCATATGCAATCTTACTACTTTGCATAACCTCCCTCCATCTGCCTCTTCGTATTCCCTCGCTACTACTTAGCCAGCCTGGGCTTTCTCTTCTGATGCTCATTCTCCACAAGAAACAGAAGAGGTATGAAGAAGGGCAGGCTTCTGGGGGAAAGCGGAAGGACCAGATGAGGTTTTCTAAAGCGGATGATTTTAGGGATGCTAAAACAACTCTTCCTAACACACAGAGTGAACCCCAGCCGAGAGAGCACATCTATCCGGTGGGAGGTGGGGATTGGTCCCTGCCACTCCTTAGAAACCCCTTCAGATTCCATCTGCTTCCAAGGTGCTTCAAGAAGCATCATCTTAAACTTGAAGGAATATGGACTCAAGCAGTTGTTTATGGTGTGGCTGAGGGGGTGGCAAAGAGAGTTGATGATATTTACAAGTGACCTCAATCCTTTCACAATGCTTGGGCCAATATGCCTCTTTTCCTAAGTGTGCGTGAATATAAACACCCAGAGAACTAGTGGGTGTGTTAGATCTGTGGTTGGTGGCACTATAGGGTGAACTCTTCGGAGATGGAAGGAGTTAAGAGTATCCAATTAGCTACCAGAAGCTGAATGTCAGCTGGTGTGAATGGTATGTAACTAGGCAGTTTTCCAAAACCCACGCCGTGGCTGCATATCAGGAAGACTGCTATAAACAAATGTGCATGTGTGCATGGAGCCTGATAAGTCAATGAGGAAAGACAGACATGGAACAACAACCCAGCCCGAGGAAATATGCAGAACCGGGTGAGTTTCTACTTTAGGTGAACAATAGCTGTTTCGGAAACAGGTCTGGATGGGCTGTGAACAGTTAGATTGGTCCTCTGACTTTTTATACATTAAATGACTGTTTCAGGGCATCAGAAGCTGGAGTCTCAACTTTCAAATTATACTCAATCACAATACTGCTAAAATTAGGTTTTAGAAAATATTTAATAGAAAACATGCAAAGATATGGTAAGTGAAAATAGCACAAAGCAAAACTGCACACGTAGATTCTGTTATGGAAAATATATAGATACATTTTAAAAGATACATCAAAAATGCCACTAAAATATAACACTGGATAGTCTACTCTAGGTGATAGGATTATATGTGATTTTTGTTTTTTCTTTATAATTCACTTTCTACTTTTTCTAAATGAACTTGCATTAGTTACAGAAACTAATAGAAAAACACAAGTTATTTAATTAAAAAAAATATCTCATGAATGACTTGACATGGATAATTCATGAATGGGTTACCTAGGTTGGGGAGTGGCTGCAAAGGTACAAAATAGAACCATCCATAAGGCTTAAATATTAACATGAATGTCTTCATGTACACACCCATTAGTATCTTCTGTCTTACATTTAAACTCTTAGAGAGCAAAGGCTGTATCTAATTCTGTGCAGTGTTTGGCTTAATTAAAAACGCAGATAGAACATAATTTTTATGATAATTATACAAATGCACGTGGTTCTTATTCACTCTGGTAGCCAGCTTGGAAAATTCCTTACTGTCACTGATGCCTGGACAGGAACGCAGAATAAGAACATACATCCTTTCTCCAAATTTAAAACCTCTTAAAAAAAAGACTTTTTATGCAGCATGTACATTCATAGGGAAGACTGGCCTCTACTATATTTAAAGTGGAGAGAGAAACAGTACTGGAATTTTCTCTGTTCAAGCCCACTTCAGTGTTACATAATGGATGTAATCCTCAGGATTAGAGTTTGATTTCAATATTAATTCAACTACTGTACTCAGCACTGACTCAGCCCCTGGAATTAATATAAAATAGAGACGCAAAAAAGTTTTTCCACTTAAGAAACAAAACCAAACCCAAACAGAACTAAGTCAAACCACTTGTATAACACTGGAGCCATAAACAATGAAGAAGCTTCCACTGACAGTGTTTTCTAGACCCCTCAAATCCTTTCCTAATGATTCCCCCAAAATATAAGCAAGGTTACTGTAACATCTGAAGTCACTCTCAAGATATACCTTGCTATCTAAAAATAGTAGCTTCTTATTTCTTTAGTGTAATAGCTGCAAGAAGATACAAAGGACTGCCAGTATTTGGAGTTGATATTCTTACTAGAAATTTAAAATACAGTGTATCAAATTTGGCCCAAATGAGTCAGTTCCTTTCAAGGTTATCATGAAATAGACAAGCAGGCAAATGTGAAATCCCAGGTGTTTATTAACTTGAAACAGAAAAGTCACTTTTGAGAACTCTGCATCACCCCTCCCTCATTCCCATCACAATGGCTAACATTTGTCAACTTTTCACCAGATGCTTAATGTTACATTTATATGGTCATGATCTTCAAAGAACCTCCAGGAGGTAGGTGTTTTCATCAGTATTGTAGAGGTGATGGGTTTAGGAAGAGGCTAGGGAGGTTGTCCAAGATCTCACAGCTCCTCTGTAGCAGAGCTGAGATTTGAACCCAGGTGATGATGCCCAGGGTACTAACTCTTAACCACTAAGGACATGTTGACTTCAGGGAGCTAATGAAGTCAGAAATCAAAAGTAAGACATAAATATAATTGCATCACTTTTAATTTGAGCCTGCTGCATATACATAGTTGGTCTTCCCCTATATTAAGCACGATGTCTTATTAAAACGATTACAAATTCTGCCAACAAAAGTCTCCTGAGGCAAAAACTAAGATCATTCATTGAAGTAATAACTCATGTCTCTTATTAAGAACATGGCAAAACTGAGGCTTGGGTGTGGTCACCTGAGAGATCTGGAGGAAATCTAGAGGCAAAATTTACCGAATTTTCTATTGCACAATACAATCTGCCTGTGGAAAGCACCCCCTAAACGGAAGTATCTGTCAAAGTAAAAATAAACCCGGTTAACAGCATCTGAAAAATATATTGTGAGTGGGATTCATATTTCTTTCATTTGCTATGGTACATGCACATATTTAGTTTTTTGGTCTTATTTAAACACACACACACACACACACACACACACACACACACACACACAACTCTTCAACCCAATCTACAAAACTCTGACAAGGACTAACATCCATTTTGTAGGAATTAAGTAGAGGCCAGCCGAATAATGCTTCGGACAGTCTCTTCTTCGTGATTTCCTCCTGCAACTCACAGGTCATAAGGAGGCCAGGCCCACTGAGGTCTCAGGTTTGCATGAAAGAAATAGTTTGTATCTGTTCACATAAAGACTGTTCATTCTACCCAAAGTCATAAAAGGCAGACTGACAGATTACTTGGAATGCTTACTTATCAGTTTGCACTGAGAAACAGAACTTCCCAGAAGAATGTGATATTGGGGCAAGTTTATTATTATTACTTAATTAAAACATTTACTGAGAGCCTACCATGGGTCAGAATCTGTCCTAGGCACTTTCACATTAGTGATTTCATTTAACCCTTATGACAAACCTTTGAAGTACCTTTGTGTACATGTTCAAGCTGAGGAGGCTGTAGCCTGGAGAGACTCAGGGCCTCAGCCAAGGTAATACAGAGGACCAGTGGAGTTTCTGGCAGAGCCCAGTCCTCAATGCTGAGGTCAGGAGTCTCTGTGGAAAAGTTAAGTCCAGAAGAGCTGGCAAGGGACCTAGTGATCCTAGGCTGATTTCACCAAACCTATGGACTTAAAATGTATTGGCAATACATAGTGGCCAATTGGTCTGCAACAGTCAGGGACATCTCTACCACTTTCAGGTCCCCCAACTTCTTTTGGTGGCTGCCACACAGACCCAAAGCTAAGGGTGTGCTTCTGATATTAACATGCTATAATCTCCAAAATGTTAAATTTAGTTAACATTATCCACATTCCTTTTGATTTGTGTCGATGGGATATGAAAACAGGAGTAGACAGGCCGTGGGCTTGTCTCAGTGTGGATTACCTTCTGGGAATTTTACACATAGTTAATCTCAGCCATTTTTATATTGATGTTTGAGAGTTTCAGTTTCAAGTGAGGATATTTTCTGCCACGGTTCCTTGAAATTCAAATTTTGAGGGTGTTCATTATTTGGTACCTGGGCACTAATATATTTACATCTATTAAAAATACATACACAAATATACATTGTAGAAAACTATGTGCCATACTGTGTACTCATTCATGACTAAAACAGGCACTGATACTTTGTAAACCTATCCTAATAAACTCAAAGAATATAGTAAATATTTTATATTTTTTTCTGTTCTATTGAAAAATTTGATAGTTACTTCATACTCCCAATCCAGCCCAGACAACTCTAAAAAGTGATTTATACTCATGAAAGTTTCAGGTTAAATAGCTATAATAAGAACTGGTGGTACTAAAATGAAAAAAAAAAAAAAAAGGCACTAAAAGGAGCCTCTCTGAGTATGCTTTTAGCATTAATTAACAAATAAATAAAATAAAATTAGCTTCCAAAATAAAATCAGCCTCGCTGTGAACATCTGGCCTCCTTTTGACTTTGAATTGCAGGCCTGGCCCAGAAAATAAATCTTAATGTGATTGTTCGTAGCAACTTTGAAGACAAACAATATTACTGTGGCCTACCATTATTATTCTCTTTTTAAAAAGTTTCCAAAGAAAACACAGCTAAACTTTAAACAGAAGTTGAGAGAGTAAATGGTTGCCACACAAACACACATAGACATTCATGTTAAGGAGTGAAATGCAAATTTTTAAAATCCACCAACAGAAAAAAAAAAATGAAATACAATTTCTGGAGAGAAGTAATGTAGGTAAACATCACTAATTTTTTGAAAGGCATATCTAAGCGTCCAAGAAATGCTGTTTTTATTTGCTTTAAAGGAACTGGAATTTTCTGGAGAGAGCAGCGTGTTGTTTCAATACAGTGAATGCATGAGTCACATTCAAAAGTGGACTTCCTTTAGATTCAAACTGAACAGCTGGACAGGGATGCTCTTTAATTCTTTCTCTTCCCCACCAAAGGAGGAGGTGCTAGAGTGCTTTTCTTGCTCTCCCCTCTGTTTATTCGCTGAGCAATAGGGCTCTTGCTTTAGGCGGGTGAATCTGCTGAGCCATGACACATGAGAAGGCTCTCTGGGAGGACAACGTGCTTACACTGAAGGTGTAACCACCTTCAGTGGTGGGACCACCTTTTCGGTGGGACCACAAAAGACCCGAAGCAGGAGCAACTGTATGGCATCATACCTCTGGGCCTCTGCTTCCTCATGGTGGGAATCACTCTAGTAACTCTGCACATCCTTTGGGCATAACAATTTCAACTGAGATTCCAAATAACAAGGTGCTATTTCATTTATTTTTATTTTTTAAATGCGTATTTATTTTTGAGAGAGCATGTGTGCACACACTCGCATGGGGGAGAGGGAAAGAGGGGGAGGGACAGAGAGAGAGGGGACAGAGGCTCGCTTGGGGGGGAGGGGGAAGCACAGAGAGAGGGGGACAGAGGATCTGAAGTGGGCTCTGTGCTTACAGCAGAAAGCCCAACGCAACTCGGGCTCCAACTCAGGAACTGTGAGATCATGACCAGAGCCGAATTCAGACGCTCGCTCAACTGGCTGAGCCACCCATGTGCTCTAAAAAAGGTGCTATTTTATATGATTCCCTAAACTACCACTGCAGATGACTACAAAAAAATGTTCATTCAACACTGTAACTCACTTCTAACTAATCGACTATTCTGCTAATAACAGAATCCTGTCAGCATCCACAAACATTTTTAAACATTTACAATGCACAGAACGTTCATCTTACAGAATAGAGAAGCAGGAGTCTACAATAAAAACACTCCAAGTTTCCCTTACATGTCATATTGTAGACAGACAGAATATAGATTTTCTCATCCAAACTGTCCACAATAGCCTGTGCACAATAAAATTTATAGAAAACCAGAATGCTACAGTCCCTATAGACTTCAGAGATAATCCGGCCTATAGATTTCTTTGTGTGCTGAGGCCCTGGAGGATATGATGTAATAATAAGCTATGAACCATTCTCTCCAGAAAAAAATGTATATGCATGCCAAATATGGGACTCAATTTTTAGCATTTTACAGACACCCAACTCCTGGTCCACTCCCACTGCTTCCTCATACATACCTGTCTCAAACAGGTGATATGACTTGGCCACAGTCACACAGCAGAAACTCTGAACAGCATAAATGGCATGAAACTGAAAATGATATAGACACCCCTCAAAACTCTAAATCACCCTTTTCATCAGAAGTCAGGCTTATCATGTTGCTAGGAAAGGTGAAAAGGTGAAATGTTTTCAGAGGAATACACCTTTCTTTTATCTTAGGGTTCTAGCTGAGCTTGTCACTAGAAAATAGGCAGCTTTTCTTTATCTTGCCCTCAGGCCAGGCCCACCCTTGGTTCAAGGCTGCCTTTTTCTGTGTTTGCCTCCGCAAATCAATAAAACCTGCATAACGTGGCACATTCAGAGAGGGAGCAACTGTGAGAGCATGAATTAGAAACTAGTTTTCAGGAACCTAACTTGAGTTCTAAAGAACTCTGTTAGTCACATAATGGATGTTTAAGAAGTATTCTGAATCATATATAGACTGCTCATTTATTTAGGAAGTGGTAGTCTACTAACTAAAGTGTTTTAGCAAGTTCTAGAGACCTGCTTTAATGATTAGATGGAGCTAATTTCTAACTACTACATTACTTTGTTCACATGCAAATGGCTTTTTTTTTCCAAAACTAAAACATTCATTCTGGGATGTTGCATTTTACTTTTAGCTTAGCAAATTCATCTAATATTGTTCAAATTCAATTCAACAAATATTCTCCTACAAGGCTATGTGACAGAATGAAAATGTGCCTGTGTTTTGCAGTCAGTGAGATCTGAATTCAGAAACTGGATCTTCTATATCTAGACGTGTAATATTGGTCTCGTTACTTAAACACCTGAGTTCCTCCATCTGCAAAGTGGGAATAATATCAAGTTTTGCAAATTGGCTGTGAAAATTAGTAATAATATAGTCTATTATAACAAATTAAAATAATGATTAGTTGTCAAAAATCTACAAAGGATACACTTCATCCTAGACCCTTCTCCAAAATCTGAATTTACAATGTCTAAATGAGCAAGGATTTAATTCATTCTTTTTTTTTTAAAAAAACGTTTTATTTATTTTTGAGACAGAGAGAGACAGAGCATGAACAGGGAAGGGGCAGAGAGAGAGGGAGACACAGAATCAGAAACAGGCTCCAGGCTCTGAGCCATCAGCCCAGAGCCTGACGCGGGGCTCGAACTCACGGACCGCGAGATCGTGACCTGAGCCGAAGTCGGACGCTTAACCGACTGAGCCACCCAGGTGCCCCTTAATTCATTCTTAAAATGACTCCAATACTTGTTTTAGTTTATTTTGGCATATTAAAAAGCATTACCACTAAAAATTAAAAGGTCATCATTCAAGTGATTACCTTTACTAAAGTACCACAGTCATGTTTTTTGACCAAAAGGAAATCTACAGTACCACTTATGGGTTTATTTAAGTCTTTAGATAACATCAGTGTTTTAAAGTACCAGAACAATAAAACAGTAAAAGAATGGTTTCTTGACATGGAACTTCATGACTAAAAGCCTACATTAAATATTATGCTTCAGCGGTTTTAATGTGTTTTCACACTACCTACCAAGTTTTCAGACTGCATTCTACTTATCCTTTTCAAATTGCTATCAGTATCTTTTTCGTGGGAAATTTCTTACAAATTACTTTGAGAAGCCAAAAATTTACAGTGGAAATTTTTTTCCTGAGTCCTTTTTTAGAAGAAACCTATTCAACAGGCAAATCTAAATAATTTTTAGCAGTTCTAAATGTAGAGAATTCATGACTTCTTACTGTAATTGAAAAGGAACATACAAAGCAATTACTTAGTCACTTATAAAACCCACGTTCAACTTTTGAAATAATGACTAACCTGATAGGAGAGACAAGACTTTTATAATTAAATACTAAAGTCTAGCCATTTGAGATTGGTACAGCAGGTTATATAACTGTCCTCTGCACTCACAATATCCTTTTTTCCCCTTCTTGGATGCATATCATTTTTCAGTAATAATAGAACATGTAACAAAAAAAAAAGTTACCGTAATGTAGGAAATCATTCTAACCACAAGTTAAATTTTTTGGCTGAGAGTAAAACCTCATTAATTTGGATTTCACTAGTTTCATAAGGAAAAGAAGGTGCCCATTAATACTGTAAATAAAATTCACTGAAGAATATATTAGATTCTTATGAAAACAAAACAGTAAGCCTTAGGCACTCATTTATTTGGACCACTAATTGAAAAGCATTCATAGCCATGGCAGAATGGAATTTTCAAACCTGGATACTCTTGAAACCTCTTTCAGTGCCCTATGATGGCCATGTTCAAGAGCACTGGAAGAAATGGGACACAGACGACATCTTTTCCTAGAATGATGGGATGGCTCATGTGCACACACCTGTGCCTGGAGCCACTTAGCCCAGTCACTACTCAGCCACAGACCCCAAGCCCCCTGCATTCAGGTGGGGTCATGTGACTCGTTCTCACCAATGGAATATGAAGAGAAAAGCACCAAGTCACTTCAAGGCTATGGCGATTAAAAAGTGAATGTTCCTTCTTTGTGCTTTCTCTTCCACCAGCCAGATGCAGACAATCAAAAGCCTCCATAGATGACATTATGGGTTGAATTGTGCCCTCCACCTCACATTCATATGTTGAAGTCCTAACCACCAGAAAGTGCTCTTATTCAAAAATAGGATCATTATAGGTGTAAGTAGTTAAGATGAGGTCATACTGGAATAGGGTGAGCCCTAATTCAATATGACCGGTGTCCTTATAAAAAGGGGAAATTTGGACACGGCAGGAATAGAGGGAAGATGGTACAAAGGGACACAGGGAGAAGACAGCCGTCTGCAAGCCAGGGAAAGAGGCCTGGAATAGATTCTTCCCTCTCAGCCCTCAGAAAGAACCAGTCCTCAACTTCGATCTTGGACTTCTAGCCTCCAGAACTGTGAGACAATAAATTTCTGTTATCTAAGGCACCCAGATACAGCATTCTAGAAACCTAATACAGATGGTAAGGCTGGAGGATGGAAGGAGTCCGAGTTCAGGATTCCTGAATAATTGCTGAATAAAAGCAATGCACTGACCATAAGGACCTACACTGGATTGATACTTTAGTAAGAAAGCAAACTTTCATGGTGTCAGATCATGAATTTTGAGGGCTTATTCATTATAACATCTAAATGACCTGATATAATATTTAACTAAGTAATTTAACTTGCAAGTAATTTTTAAAGTTATTTTACATGAAAAAAAAAACCCACCATGGACATATCACAGAGAATATAAAATCCATGTAAATTTTTAGGATAAAAAGGAACTTCAAAAAAATTGTGAGTTTACAGGAAGATATTTTGGGGTAATTTCCCCAAATCCTCCCCAGGGTACAAATGTACTCTCCTCTGCCAGTAGAAGTAGAATTGCCTCAAGAATTTTAAATAAATCACAATGTGAAGGTTGCTATACATAGTGTAAATGATGTTATAATTCACTTATTTTTTTTTTTAATAAATTCAGAGGGGCATTTCTTCCAAGTGGCCCAAGTGTATAGAGTTTTACTTGGGAACCAAGGACAAGAATGAGGGCTCAGTTTTTTCCACAGTTCTCAATTAATATTATTTGTAATCAATCTGAAGAGAAGTCACTATGTAACCAAGACCCTTTGTCCTCAAATACAGACAAAAAATGTACTTCCTTTATGATAAGGTAACTAACATGGCAAAGTACATCATTTTCCATTTTTTGATTATGTTTTTTTTTTCTTGTGTGATGAAAAAGTAAAAGGGTATCTTACCTAAGACCGAGTTTTAATTCAAAATGCCTCAAAAGCTGAGCTGGCAGCTGGATTCTTGTGTTTACAGAAAGCTAGGATGATTCAGCCTGAGCTCAGAGCTCAATTTAGATCACAGCATCTGGATTCAAAACACATGTGAGCTGTGGCAGCAGGTTTCCAGGTCATGACTGATCCAAGACAGAGACCTGTGACCATTCACCAGAATAACTCCAAATGGAAAAAAGTGCCTGAGGGAGAGAGAAACCTCAGGGGTGTTTGGAAGGCCTGGCCATAGTCAGCCCCCTCCAAATTGCCCAGTAACATAAGCATTTCCTGCAGCTGACAGGTGCTGGGGAGGCCAAGGTAAGGCAGTGGGCGGATGACACTGAACAGTCCCCGAGTCCGCTTTGTCATGGTCAGAAAACATCTCTCACAAATGACTTCTTTCCTGAAGCAGCTATTGTTCAGATTAAACCATGGGAATCTGGTCAATGGAAAACCTTAGAGAGCATACATTTCCTGCTAAGATCTGTGCTTAACTTTGCTTTGTTTCAAAGAGAAAAACTGGGGTAGGCAAAGGGAAAGGAATATTTTAATAGCTTTTTTTTTTCTTGGTGAGAAGAAATCATAGCCACAGCCAACTATAATGTAGGCTACACACTGAAATCTAAGAGGGAAAATATAGTAGCACAAAATCTTCCCAGCCTAATTTTATCTCCATCAGAATTCACCTCGCTCCTTCTTTAATTTTCCTTGGATGTGATATATCCAGAACACTGGTGGTTTTGCAGCTATGGGTTTTATGTGCAAGAAAAACTACTTCCCCTGCTGCTTTTCCTCACCTTCCCCCTCCGAGGTCTCTCTTTCTCTCTCTCCTTCTTGTCTCTTTGTTGTGAATGTCAGGGCTGTCAGTGTCACAGTCTGACATGATTAGTGTTTCTGACACTACACCAAGAAGCAGACGGAGAGCAAGGAGAGCGGGCGGAGGGGACAAGAGTTAGGATGCACGGCCATTTAAAGCCAAAGGGAAAAAAAGAAGCCCAACCTCCTTTTCTCTGAGGTTCGCTGATTACAGGGCAACTTATAAATCACCCTGGGTTTTTCTCATTTATCCAATTAGTCCGTGTTCCTGCTCTTGTGGAGATTCCCTAAGGTGTGGATCCATTCTGTGAGATCAAAGTCGGTGGCTCCAATAACAGAGAAGACAGAATTCGTGATTCAGCAGATTCTAAGGCTGTGAAGTATAACAATCGGCACACTTTGGGAAGATAGCACAAGTCCATTTCGAGTATCGATTCACTGCACTTTGTCACTCTAATGATGTTATCTCATTAAAAGAGATAAATGCCCCACTGTTCTTCCCGGAGCATCTGCTTCTTACTCTCCTCTCTTTTTCAACAGCATGGCTCTCAGCAGCAGCACATTAAAATCAAATTGAAATCCAATGCAAGGCTTGGCGACAGAGCTGCTTACCGAGGCTTCTTTTTAATTGCTTTTTCTTACTCTCGCCCCCTTCCTGCTCTCCCCTCCCCAACAACTTTTATCCATAGAAACAAGCAATGTAAAGAGAAATAGATGTAGAAAGTAATCATAATAGGAAGCCATTTATTGAATGCCTATTATATGGAGCCTCCACCACGTCAACATTTAACTTCTCTGACCATGACCTTCCAAGGTAAGTAGAGCAATCCCCAGTGTGCAAGAGAAGAAATGGAATTTGATGGGAAAGTACATGCCCAAGATTACACAGGTAATGGGAGGCTGAGCCACAATTTGAACAAGCGTCCATCCAATGCAAATACTTTTTTTTTAAATCCCCATTTTCATTCATGGAACAAATAAGTAAATATAATTGCAACTTGATTAGAATAGGTAAAAAAAAAATGTAAAAAAGATGGTAGCAATTATTCTTCAGTCTGCTAATACCCAGGAACATAATGCCACAGGCAGTGCAATAGTTTTGTTTCAACAGATTTCTTATTAAATAAAAAAGGTAGCAATTTTCCATAATGAATGTTTTATACATTATTCCTTTGTGTATCAGGCCTCTAAAGTACACACTATTAAAGTCTATTAAAGTCTGTATTTAGCAGCATTACTAATGTGCCTTTGGGGAAATTATTACAATGAACCAGCATCCGTCTTTCACAAAATTTCAATTGTTAATATTCCTCTTCTGATCTTCAATACACACGTCTATTTTTAGCTATAATCAGACCCCATCCAAAATGCCATAATCCCAGCCTAGAGCTGTCACAACAAATTGTTTATGGATTTCAGAAAAAACAAAAGATGCAGATATTGCTAACTTCAACCAACCTTTGTTTTCCTGCAAAACTCATTGCAGTGATTCTATTGTCCTAATTAACAGGTGCTCCTTGATCACTGTGACATGTGATGACACTTTATCTCTCTGGCTAGGGCTGGGTATCTTAATCAAGTGCTTATATTTATATCTAATGGAGACTAGCCTCTCAGGATAATGCCATTTTGTGAAAATCTGAGGGTGGTAAGAAGTTACAAAACTATTCCATAAAAAAAGGACAATCAAATAAATAACCTAGAAGAACATATAAGCTGTGATTAGTAAAATCTAATTTTTTTCATTAAAACCTAAACATTGCCATTTATGAGAGACTAGAAGTATGTCTTCTGAACACTGAGGAATGTCTGCAAAATAATGTAGTTTTATATACTCTAAACAGGCATCTCTCCTTCTCTAGCACATTTATTAATTTTATCACCCATTATGTGGTTTTTAAGAATGAAGCCAATGGTGCACATATATTCAAAAGCACAATGTTCTCTGGAAACATCTTATAGAAAAAAATGTCAGGCTTATGTTATAGAGACAAAAGACAAAAAAGGGAATTGGAAAGAATATGAGCAAAGAGCTACGTGCTGTAAGACCACTGTATGACAAAAAAAAAAAAACAGAGAGGGAAAAAAGGACAATTTGAAGTATTAGGTACTGAAATTAATAGGCTGGGTTGGAAGTAACCTCTCAGTTATGCATTTCACCTTATACACAGCAATACCATTGTTTGAGATGAGATGTTCGCAACATCAGGCAACTCAACTTGCTTGTTAATATTCTAAAGATGGACAAGCCACAGATTAAGTACCTAAATAGTTATGGTTCCAGTCACCAATTAACTAAATAGGATGTAACTTAATTGTACCCATTAAGACCTACTAATTGAGAGAAAAAGGGCAGGGTTGAGGACTTGGAAGACAGATTCACAAAGGTCAGAATTCACTGGCCTCTTTGTTACAGGAACCTGGCCACCAACAGCATCAAAGACAGAGGTCCCAGCACACATCACATGTCCAAAGGACCTGTCTAATTATGCTGTGGGCTTGTGTGGCCTTAGTTCACTATGGTGATGCAGAACGAGAACCCACCAGTTCTGTCAACATTTAATTAAAACTCCACATGAAGGCTGGCATGGGGCAGTTCGTCAATTAAGAGTGCAAAAACTTGTAATACTCAAGAAATTCCTAGGCGCTATTCCTTAAATCTTCAAGAAATAGGGATGAACAAGATCCCAAAACCAACGATCACAATGTGTGTAAAGTGCCACTGAAGAAAAGGTGAAATTGAATATCCTCTTTCCTTCAGGTGAAACCTATTTTATGGTCAGTAACTATGGCCACATTTCAATGGGCTTATCATGGTTCAAAACTAGTCCTCTCAGATTTGAAATTATATTACAGTCATGTCAAAACATATCTCTTCTCCTGCTGTGGGGCCATTATGATCTTAAACCAGAAGTCCAGCCTTTCCACTCCAAAGCCTTAATTTGCCTCCTACCTGTTCAGATGCTCCTTCATCTTTTCTGACATGACTGGGAGCTGTTAAGTCAGGCCACTGACACCTCCACCCTCAAGTCAAGGTACTGTCATATCCACGTGAATACTGCAGTGGGTGAGCGTGGCCTTAGGGCTGGCGCTGACTTCCAGAGGCACCAGAGCATTATTCATCTGGTGCTCAAATTCTCTGGACAGAAAAGTTCAGATTCCCAATGTATACCCTGAACCATGAAGACTGCTTCTCAGAGAATGGGCCACGAACGCTGTTCCACCATGAGCTCCTCTGAAATTCAGAGGTGGGCTGCACACCTAGGAGACCAACTGAAATGTGCTTCTGTTAAGGAGAAAGGAGGCGAGGCCTTGGTACTGACATAAAAACGTCAATGTTGCTTCCATGGTGGAAATGACTGTATCCAGAGATCATTCTACGTGTAACAGGAAGCATTTCTCAAATAGCATGTATGTTTTACCTGTATTTACATGCACAAGCAAACAATATACATGCAAATATTTTAGCAACAAATAAGCATAAACATACTCAGTTAATTCTTTTACATTTGTCTTACTTCCTACTTCATATCCAATTGACTATCCACTACATTATATTGAAGTTTGCACTCCCATACCTCTAAGAAGGGAATTATATTCCTGTTTTCTTCCTAAGAATTCACTGAATCTGCCAGTGTGATGCACATGAAAGAGAACAGAGGTCCAATTTCATCATTTCTATACACCCCACATTTAGCAGAATTTGACTTACATGTAACACAGGTGCTACACTGGCCTTATGCCAACAATGTTCCATTTAGCCTCACCAACTCTATAAAGCCTTTTTTTTTTTTTTAAATAAGGACTAAGGACATTTTCTCCTTAAAGATGTAGAAGGTGAGAACAGATGTGCTATAATGTCCAGGGCACTTACTGCTCACAGTCCAGGGTCCAGCTTCTTAGAATAAGAACTACCAAGGGACACCTGAGTGGCTCAGTCAGTTGAGCATCCAACTTTGGCTCAGGTCATGATCTCATGGTTTGTGAGTTTGAGCCCCACATTGGTCCTGCTGCTGGCAGCCTGTCAGCACAGAGCCTGCTTCAGATCCTCTGTCCCCCTCTCTCTGCCCTTCCCTCAATTGCGCTCTCCCAAAAAATAAATAAAAAATATTTTGAAAAAAGAACAAAAACTGCCAAATACAGGACATAGGCACAGTCTAGCTTACTGGGTCTCAAACTCCTATCTCAGGACATGCTTAAAAATTACTGCAGACTTTATGGAACTTCTGTTTATGTCAGTTATTTCTATCAATGTTCACCTTATTAAAAATTAAAACTGCGATATTTGGAACATGA
Organism: Felis catus; assembly: GCF_018350175.1. Taxonomy (NCBI): domain Eukaryota; kingdom Metazoa; phylum Chordata; class Mammalia; order Carnivora; family Felidae; genus Felis; species Felis catus. The sequence goes on from NC_058372.1 coordinate 80,611,275, forward strand.
AAACACAAGCATACATCTCAACAGCCACCACGGGGATGAATGTCATTGCATGCCATGTAGCCTCTTGAGAAACTGTACTGAATGTATACTCAAGAGAGTGGAAAGGCCAAAAAAAAAAAAAAAAAGTCTTAATATTATTATGAAAGTAGTTTTGACCTTGCAGGTGGCCTGTGAATGGGCTCCCCAGGCGTTCCCAAACCATAGTTTGAGAACCACTGGTCTAAACTTGTATACATCAGCAAAGTCTTTTGAAGAGCTGGATGAAGAAATGACGCATAATGAGTAAGATGATGTAATGCCATTTAAAAGTTTTGAGTCACTGAATCAAAGGACAATATCTTTTTCTAGAGCATTTCTCTTTTTACTATTGCCCCCAAACCACTAGCACATTAAAAACCTCCTTTCTGGTAATACGTCAAACAGTATCATTCCCAAGTTCAAACCTCTGTTTTTCCCAAGGGCTCTCTCTTTTTTTCTTTTCATCTGTCACTAAATACCTTCATCCATTCATACCTCAAATGCAAAACAACTAAAGTGGTATTTCCTTTAAAGTCCTTGTTTTTTTTTTCCTGACTTACAATCATATATACAACTACTTACGGTGGGAAAGTTGAAAATATAGAAAAATATTTTTAAAAATAAAAACAAATACATACCATGTACCCACCCTCTGAGAAAACCATTGCCAACTTTCTGGGCAATATCCTTTCAGCCTTTTTACCATGAATATTTAAAAATATAATGAAGTTTGGGGCACCTGGGGTGGTTCAGTCAACTGAGCATTTGACTTCGGCTCAGGTCATGATCTCACAGTCCATGAGTTCAAGCCCCACGTCGGGCTCTGTGCTGAGAGCTCAGAGCCTGGAACCTGCTTTGGATTCTGTGTTTCCTCTATGCCCCTCCCCCATACTCACTCTCTCTCTCTCTCTCTCTCTCTCTCTCTCAAACATAAATAAACATCAAATTTTTTTTAATATAGTGAAGTTCATATCTTAAATATAACTTAATGTCTTTTTATATATTATTTTTAGTATGAAAGAAAGTACATTGCAAAAGAAATTTAGAACATACAAGCAAAAAGAAGATAATGCTCTTAATATTATGATGTATCTGCAACTTTCTTTTCTGTGGGCAGACATGTATGTTTTTTAAAAATGAAATAATGAGGGGTGCTGGGTGGCTCAGTCGGTTAAGCATCTGACTCTCGGTTTTGGCTCAGGTCATGATCTCATGGTTTGTGAGTTCAAGCTCTGCATCAAGCTCTGCGCTGACAGGGCAGAGCCTGCTTGGGATTCTCTCTCTGTCCCCCTCTCTCTCTGCCCCTCCCCTGCTCTCTTTCTCTATCTCTCTCTCAAAAGTAAATAAATAAACATAAATAAATAATGAAATAATAATAAAACTATACATATTGTTATATAACCTGCCTTCTCCACAATTTATTTAAAACATGTTTTTATGTCATTAAATATTCCTTCATCCCTCCCTGGTATTTTTATTGTATGGCTGTACCACAGTTGTTACTTTTATAATTACTATTATCATAATATCTGATGAATATCTTAGCTCAAATTTTGCACACATCCATGGCAATGGTCTTTGGGTAACTGTTACAGAAATGGAATTTCTAAGCCGAAAGGTGTGTATATTTTTGAAGCTTTGATACACATTGTCTAAATTCCCTTGAGAAATATGTTCTTTCACTGTGTCTGGGAGAGCCCGAGAGTCTCATTCCTACTTTCACCAAATACATTTTACAAATCCTCATCAATGTGTAGGTAGAAAATGCTACTTCATTGCTTTAGTTTGCATTTCTTTGATAACTGTTGAGGTTGAGCATTTTCTTATGTTATTTTTTGATTATAGCAGCTGGGGCGCCTGGGTGGCGCAGTCGGTTAAGCGTCCGACTTCAGCCAGGTCACGATCTCGCGGTCCGTGAGTTCGAGCCCCGCGTCAGGCTCTGGGCTGATGGCTCAGAGCCTGGAGCCTGTTTCTGATTCTGTGTCTCCCTCTCTCTCTGCCCCTCGCCCGTTCATGCTCTGTCTCTCTCTGTCCCAAAAATAAGTAAACGTTGATTATATTTTTTCATTTACTGGTTTTTATCTTTCTGTTCTTTGCCCCTTTTCTATCAGAGCACTCATCTTTATCTTAACTAATTTGTAAGAACTCTTTACTAAATTAGCTAATTTAACTCTGTGTCGTACATGTTGTAAAGATTGCTCTGGCATGTCTTTTGTCTTTAGGGTAATTCAGAATGCCTTGTGGTGGAAAGAAATCTTGAGGCTATAGTCAAATACATTCTCTTCCTTTATAATTTCTACCACTAGAAATTAATAAGGCCTTCTTTATTCCAGGGAGGAATGACTTAATTTTTATTTGCATTTTCTTCCCTGTCCCTAGTTTCAGACGTGTGCAATATTTCTTCAAAGTCTTCCACAAAGGGGACTTGGCCATTGCCTGCAGCAAAACAAGGGTGGAGATGCACTCGATATAGATGGGCCATTTGGTGATACCACCAAGAGTGTCCTAGAGAGGGGAAGAGAAATTCTTCTATGTTTATTAGTCACCAATTCCTTGTATCACATCCAGTAGCTCTGTCAACTTGCTCAAGTGAAAGAAGTTTAAAATGGAAAAAGTTTTAATGTTAGGTGTGTGTTGAAACGTTAAAACCTCCGAAGTAAGATGACTCTCCTTACTTTGGGCAGAACAGAAGCTCTGGATGGCAAAGACCTTTGTTTTGTTCACTGATGTCTCACAAGCACAGTGCGTGGTACATAATACACACCGTAAGGGTGTGTTGGGGGAGCTGATGTTTAATCAAGAGTCATGTGTATGCCAGGTGGAGAGCCAGGAGTGATGAGTTCTGAATTTCACTGCTTCGTATTAAGGAGGTGCCAAGAAAGGAAAACTTTAAACGAAGGCAGAAACTCAATTTCAGTTTTACTCTTTAGTTGACTGTAGAGATATTGATCTGAGTGTAAAGGTGAAACTGCCTCAAACTTGGCACAGTAAAATATTCAGAGAAAAAATTCTGTTGGGTAGATATTAAGCAAAACAATAGCATCCACCCACCAGGAGAGATAAGAGATACTACTCAACTTCATTTGATGCTATGGCATTTGTCCAAACAATAGCAATCAGATCTGGCTTTATTTGAACATAAGAAGGAAGAAACAGTTCTCAAGAAGATTCATTTTCACTGTGTGTGTGTGTCGGGGGGGGGGCATTCTGTATAATAACGGAAAAATCGATTAATTTTCAATCAGATGGAGTGTCCTCATAAATTCAAGGCAGACAATAGCATGTGATATGCCTTCATGAAAATGACGACCATGAGGGAAAGAGTTTAAAATTGTAATTCCAAGGTTGCTGCTAGAAAGAGATATCTTTCAAGAGCAGAACACTGTTTCCTGTTAGTGTGGTTTTGGGAACTAAGATAGTGGTATGTACTCAATGTACATCATTCTGCCCAATTTGCCTCTACAAAATCCCATCCTGTCTAACTTGCCTCCCATTTGGCTATCATTTTTTAAGTAACACACTAAAATTCTTTCTTTACAGCATGATAATATGTAAATAACATAGTCCTTCTTACTAGCAAACATTTGTATTATAAAAGCTGTATTTATACATATTAACTAGGGAATGCCTGAGAAAGTAGAGAGGATAGAAACTTCTGACAAAACTTAAAGTGAAATCCTTATTACAAAGTTTTGGGTCAATATAAAGATTGGAAAGTCAGCTCTTACAAAAAGATCTATGGAGAATATGGAACTTGGAAAGATGGGTCTTCAAGATTGGATGAGAGCTAGGGAGAGTGAGTGGCCTGGGAAAACTTGTGCACCCATAATTCCTCTAACATGTTAGGCTAGAACATGAAGCCCAAAATGTACAACTATTAAAGCCTGTTTATAACATCAAAAAGGTGAATAAATGTGGGGGTATCCACTATCCACTCTGTATTAATCTTATTAGGATGCACCAGTGCTAGCTGTCTGAGGGCTGGAAGTGTACCCCTTCCTGGTGTGTCCCCAGACTCTGCTACACATAGAAGTTCAAGAATATGAGTAATGATGGCCCTACCTGGTGGACAGCAGTTCACTATCAGGTTAGCCTGATTATATTAGGCAGACAAAGGGTTAATTCATTTGACCAATGGCCATGGGGGCAATTCCTGTTGTTTTCTAGAGAGATCATCTCTAAATAACCCCAAAGAGAGATAGATGTCAATGCCTCACTGTGATCAGAACTGCCCTGTCACTTCACAGCAATTACACTGGACCCTAGAATATTCTGTCATGCTGCATCCTGACACCTCCCCAGTTAAAGTGTCCCGTAAGCTAGCAGGGGTTTGGGAAGGAAAAAGAGTTATTAGAGTGTATGTCCAAGTAAGTGGGAAGTGCACAATTAAAATGTCTCCAACTTTCTAGGAACAAATCTACCTAGAAAATCAATCACACCCACAAAAATATTTCCAGCATTCTAACTTACATATCCTAATTGATGAGATGATTGTCTGGTTTTACTTACACTGAGAAGATCTATTTCCTCCCCAGAGGGTAATCTATTCTTTGTCTTATGCCAAGAAACCCATAAGAAAAATGCTGACCTATGAAGGTTACACATCATGCTTAATCACTACTTTAAATTAAAATAACATAAAATAAAGCATTCATTGGGCCACTTAGACGGAACATAACTTCCCAAAAGCAACAGACACACCTACTGAGACACTTGAAATGTCTGAGGAGTCTGGTTCCCAGCTGTGTATCAAGAGCCAAACCATGACATCAGGCCTTGAACTGCTCTGGAGAAACTCAGGGCAGGGCCATCATAGCAAGCTGTGCCTGCCAATCAGAGATTTCCCAAGAGTTGTCTTAGCATTTCAGTACACCAAACTCTAACTAATAGAAGCCAAGGTTTGCAAAGACCACAGTGATGAATCCCCTCTCTTCCCCACGCTCCAGTCATGACCTTGGGGTGGAATACCTGCTACTTTCCAGTGTTCCAAGAGCTCTCTTCTCAAAAACTGCTTAAAGGTAAGTATTTAAGCCAATGGGGGCGGGGGTGGGGGGTGGGGGGTGGTGGGTGGAAGGTTTCCTTCTCTTAGGCTTAACTCAGCCAAATGAAAATCCCTGAAAAACAATTGCTTATTATTTTCTGGTCTCTTCTAGTAGGGTTATGCAGCCACCCTGAGAAGACTAAACAAATGGCCATGAGAAAAATTACCGCTGAAAAGGGTTCTTAGTAAAAGAATCTCAACAAATAAAATGGGCTTTCTCCATAATACCTTTTGAAGGCCACTGTCTAAAAGCGCTGTCCAACTGCATCACAACCCATAGCTAATGTGATAAATTAACCTCTTCTTGTAGACCTCTGGAAATGTCTCTCCCTTGTTTTGGATCCTTCAGTGGCTCTCAGAATTGGACACTTAACCTCCTTCTCTGGACTCATACCTACCATCTTCCACCACTGCAGTGATTCTCAACCAGGGGTATTTGTGTCCCCCCAAGGGATGGACACTGGCCAATGCCGATGTGTGGGTTTTTTTGGTTGTCACAACTCAAGTGGGAGAAAGGGGATGCTACTGAATATCCTTCAATGTGGAAGACAGCCTCTCACTATAAAGAATTACCCAGTCCAAATGTTAACAGTGTTGAGGTTAACAGTGTTGAGGAGAAATCCTGCTGTACCAAGCTCTTTGTTCTCTAAACACACCAGACTTTCTCATATGCTTCTGTGCCTAAACATAGCCTGTTTCCTTTACCTGGAATGCCCTGCCCTACTTCTTTGTCTAAGAAATGACCATTTATCAATCAGGATCTGACTCAAAATGTCACCTCCTCTATGCTGTCCCTTCCATATCTCCCAAGGTTGGATGTTTCTTATGTGCTTCCAGAGTTTCTGGTACATATTTAATTAAAACCACTAGCCACACTCCCCCCAAGCCTGTCACCCGCCACAGGCAAAACCCAAGCCCCATTCATTGTTCATCCCTCAGGGCCCATCTGGTAATCACTTGCTACTTGCCGAGTCAAACAAGGAATAAATGGAAATGTTGTAGATACACCTAAGACTCTCTTGCAGAAATGTCTAAGGGACAACAGTGTCCCCAACATCAAAAACAACAACAGTAAATATTTGTCAAATGCTTATAATGTAGATAGGTACTATATTAAGTTAATATGGTGCACATATTAATTCATTTCATCCTTCTGACAACCCTACAAGGTAGGTACTATTATCATCAGCATTTTACAGATGGGCAGATGGGGAAATTGAGGCACAGAGAAATTAAGCCCCTTGTCCAAGACCATCAAAGCTAGTATCTGGAAGGGCTGATATTTAAACCCAGGTTGGGGCGCCTGGGTGGCGCAGTCGGTTAAGCGTCCGACTTCAGCCAGGTCACGATCTCGCGGTCCGTGAGTTCGAGCCCCGCGTCGGGCTCTGGGCTGATGGCTCGGAGGCTGGAGCCTGTTTCCGATTCTGTGTCTCCCTCTCTCTCTCTGCCCCTCCCCCGTTCATGCTCTGTCTCTCTCTGTCCCAAAAATAAATAAAAACGTTGAAAAAAAAAATTTAAACCCAGGTAGTCTGGCTCCAGAGCCTCAATCTTCCAACATTCATGCCAAGGCAGTTACATTAGCAACCAATATTTCAGTCAACCAGAAGCCTCTGACAAACACAGTGACATATCCGTAAGACTATACAACCACAGCATGGCCACCACCTCCAGTGACCCTGCCTATAAACACCACTTGCTGGGGTCACACAAGTCTCCAACCTCTGGAATATCTGTGGCAGGAGAAGCAACCTCCTCACACCATGGGAAGACATTACATACCCAGAAAAATCAGGGTACTGTAAAGAAGACACAAAGGCTGATTCCCAAAAATATCTCTTACCTTGTTCATGTTGCAGGGACTGGAGCAAGGGCTCAGACATGTCACAGTGCGAGGCAGCTCTGGAAGATTCTCCTCGTTGCTGTAGACCTCACTTCCCGAAGCAGACAGCTGCACTGCAAACACAAAGAGGAAATCCATCAGCTGGCTCTCAGGAAGACACAGAGCAGTTCTGTGTCCAGTGGAACTTTCTGCCATGATGGCAATGCTCCATGCCTGTACTGTCCACTATGGTAACCACTAGCCACATGTGGCTAGTGAGCATTTAAAGTGTGGCTAGTGCAGCCAAGGGCTGAATTTTAAATTTTATGGGAGTTTAATTAAATTTAAATGTAAATAGCTACATGTGGTTAGTGACTACCATATTGGACAGCACAGGTCAGAGAATCAAATTCTAGATTCTAGAGAATCAAATCAAAAGTCTTAAGGTCACAGATATTGGACGTGCCAGTGGCCAAGGAAAAGCTGGGTATTATATGCTCAGAGTAACTGCAGATACACAGAAACAAGAACATTCATTCAACTACTATTTTCTCAGTACTTACTAGGTGCAGGGTACTGAGGATATAGTGATCAATAAGCCAGAGAGGTCAGTTATTTAAGAGTTTCTATCTCAGGCATGTGCTTCCTTGGGAGGAGAAAGGATCTAGCATGTAAGCAGCACTTACTTTGTGCCAGACCTCAATGCCTTCCCTGCTGCCTACAAGGAATAAAGGAACAGACAAGCATTTGCTGAAGACTGGTTGTACCACGGTCAGGGCTTAATAGATAGGACCTTCCACAGAGCCCCTACCATAAGGGAATCCAGGAGGTCAGTTTCCCATGGGCCAAATGAACCAGATGATTTAACATCCCCTCAAATGGAATAAGGGTCCCTGTTTTTATCCATGCTATTGGTTCTTTAGGGAGGTGTTTTGATTCACTTGAATTACATTTTAGAGTAAAACAGTTATTGTACTGCTCCAGGGTTCTTACTTTATCAAATATTAAGGAAAAATAAGAAAGAACATGTCTTCAACCCCTTAATTAGACCTGTAGCCTTTTCTTTGAAAGATGTTTATGGGTGAATTTGATAGGAGAACAAACATTGTAAGGTTCCTTGTAATCACCTTATTTCTGTGTTGCTTTTTCCTGGTTGCATCTGGGAAGTGTTTATGTATCTGAACCTTTCCATAAAGACTAGAATTACAGGTTTAAAGGCAACTGCAGGGCTTTAAAATACATTTTATTTTTATTTTTTAATTTTTTAGGTTTATTTCTTTATTTTGAGAGAGAGAGAGAGAGAAGGAGCAAGCAGAGGAGGGGCAGAGAGAGAGGGAGAGAGACAGAATCCCAAGCAGACTCTGCACTGTCAGCACAGAGCCAGATGCAGGGCTCGAACTCACAAACCATGAGATCATGACCTGAAGTGAAATCAAAAGTAGGAGGCTCAAACCATTGAGGCACCCAGGTGACCCCAATTTTTAATAATAATACAGTAACAATATAGAAAGTGTCCAATAGGAAAAGAAACAGAAGTCATAATCCCACTAATCATAATCACCTTCAGTTCTTAGCACTCAGCCTTTGTCTATTGGAGAATGACATGAGGCCCTGGTGTGTCTGCTGAATCGAGGACACAGAGAAGTCCAAGGCTATATTTCCTAAGTGAACATCTTTCACCATTAAGAAAATGGCTTTGTAATCTGTATTTTCAAAAGATAAACTCCTACTCCACACACATTACTATTCTGTGAACATGATATTATTAAATTCCTTTACAAATCAGAAGATAGGGAGAGGAAATTACAAATCACTCCTTGACTGTTTGAGACATAGGGATTCCAAAGAAAATACCACATTCAGTCATAGCAATAACATATTTTAACAATGATGTACAACATGGAGAGACCCTGGAATTCTGACTTTATAGCCTAACGACATCCAAACACCCCTGTATGTACCTGACGCCTGGGTAATTGATGCCTCAAAGTCAAGAAAATTCAGTATCTAATTCTAACCAATCTTATAATGACTGAAAGAAAATTATGCATATAACTTTTACTCTTTGAGTTTCCAGAAGCAGATCCTAATAAATTTATTTTTATTTTTTTTAATGTTTACTTATTTTTGAGAGAGAGAGACAGAGTGCAAGTGGGGGAGGACCACAGAGAGAGGGAGACACAGAATCTGAAACAGGCTCCAGGCTCTGAGCTGTCAGCATGGAGCAGATGCGGGGCTCAAACCCATGAACCGTGAGATCAAGACCTTAGCTGAAGTAAGATGCTTAACCCATTAAGCCACCCAGGTGCCCCTTCTGGTTTATTAAAAAATTTTTTTAATGTTTGTTTATTTTGAGAGAGAGAAAGAGAGATGGAGAGAGTGCTCACATGAACATGAGTCGGGGAGAGGCAGAGAGAGAGGGAGAGAGAGAACCCCAAGCAGTCTCTGCACTGTCAGTGCAGAGCCCAACATGGGGCTTGATCTCTCGAACCATGAGATCACGACCTGAGCCGAAATCAAGAGTCTTGGATGCTTAGCCAACTGAGCCACTCAGGCACCCCACATTTCTGTTTTAAAGTAGAGCTCTACACGTGCTGTTTCCTTTTTAATAAATGTAATTCAGTACCTTTAAAAACTATATAGCCTAGCACGTAACTGGGAAACTTTTCCAAACGCCTTGCACAGATGTCTGATGTCACAATTCCATTCAAATGTACACATTGGTATCAACACAGGAAAGGTGGGCACAAGAAGATAATAGCAAACAGACAAGGATTCTTGAACACAATTTCCCCAAGGAAATTCCACCCAGCTCCAATCATGCCATAATCCCCTCTCCCTCAGAGCTTGGGTATATGGTCTGCACTAAAGCAATTACGGATTCTCCCCTGTGACCCCACCACCCCAAGTGTTCTTATGTCATTTTCATGTATATTGGTTCTACAACAAAGTCAAAATAAAAACTCTTTGAGGGAAATATTAGTCACATAGAAAGTTCTTAATAAATATTATGAATAGACTTTTTTCCTTGCTCTCACTCACAGAGCCTAGGATGATGTGGACTCTTAATGGAGAATCTTAAACACAATGTTGATAATCACTGCAGACTGCCTTTGGGTTTTTTTTTTTCTTAAGGAAAATCTTTTAATGTCCAGGATTGTAAATATTTTAGGAAAACATTGCTAAGAATATTTACAGCTATATAGTGCTCAAAACTGTACAATGCACTTTTATATTAATACTCTCAGTTAGTACTGATATTGATCTGAGTGGTAGTTTTTTAAATGATGAAACCAGATTCAGAGAAGAAAAAGAATTCTTCTTAGTCATGCTGTTATAGGCAGTAGACTCTGGCTAGAAGTGATTTCATTTCAAGATACTACAGAATTAAAATACGTACAAAGCCCACAAATAAAATAAACCTCTCCTAATAACACACACACACACACACACACACACACACACACACACACACACCCACCACCACCACCACCACCACCAGAAAACACCTCAGCAAACAGATAACAGTTTTAGAAATTGGGTCAGTTCACTTCTGGCCAGCAACCAAAAAGACTGGCCTTGTTCTATCAAGTACTTTAAATCTTCTTTGAAACAGAGAGAACCTGGTTGTTCTGCAGCCAATTCCATTTAGAAGCTTAGAGAAATCCACAGCTTAAAAAAGGAAAGTGAATCTTAAATATAAAGCATTAGGGGAAAAGATACCCGAGTTACCATGGTGGAATTAAGGGAGTTTTCTTCTTTATTCTATTTTTCAATGTTTCTTTTTAATCATCCTCGAAGTTGGATTCCCGTGATACTAAACAAAAGGCAAGTACAGATACCTTCAAAGGATGCCTGGAGAACGTCGATCCCAGAAGCTAACGTGGGACTTCCACTTTGTTGATCCTAACAAAGTTGGCTGAATGGGCAACAAAGCCTGTGGTCAACCTTAGGCTTTGGAAAGGTTAATGAAATGTAATTCATCTTTCCAGGTGGGTAGGAGTGTGAGTAAGCAGAAAAGTAGAGACAGGGTAAGAAGAAGAGATCAAAGAGAGAATGAACAGAAAAGGTGAAGGCTACAAAGAGAGAAGAAAACGAAAGGACAGGTAAGCAAACAAAGACACCTAGAGACAGGATCAGTGATGCAGCCTCTCACCAAGCGCCCCTCACCATCCAGGCCCTCACTAACAGAAGGGACAGAGAGGTTCAGGCTCCTGGTGACAGCACCACATCCTCTGGCTTCTCTGGGTGTCAGCAAGTGGGGCTGGAGTCAAGTAAAGACCGGGCTTACCTGTTTCTCCACTATTTATTTACCACCAGCCTCCACCTACCACAGAGAAAAGTCTATTTTCCCTGGATCACTGATAATGTGGTATAGAGGTATGGTGGGAACAGCATAAGCCAATTTTATTCTAGTCTCCTTACTCTAATGAGAGTACTCTTTAGGATACTTACTCTTACTCTTGACACTCTTAAACATGTCGAAGGCTATCTGTGTGTGCGTGTGCGTGTGCGTGTGTGTGTGTGTGTGTAGTGCTATTTCTTAGCCTTTGGAAATACAACTAATACTTACTGCCAATACAGAATGCAGTATGAGGAGCTGGGCTTTTCTCCCCACTCCAACTCCTCCACCCCCTTCCAAGACATTCATTCTAGAAGGCTTCTGTAATACAACTCAAAGCTGCGTTGCTCAGGCACTCCTATGGGAAACAGGCCCATAGGAGCAAGCAGCAGATCACTTGCTGGTTTTTAGATATAATGCACCCTGATGTCAGTCTGTGGAATGGCCTCTTGTTCCTCCCCTCCCACCACCAAATCCAGCAGCCTAGTCAGAGGGCTCAAGCATGAGGACCCGAGAACTTGTGAGGAAGGATTAAGCAAAGTCACAGAAAGACAAACAGGGTTTGGAGAGAAAGGGGGAAAAAGCAAGATGACAAGTGTAGAGGAAATTCTCTAAAACTAGGACTTAGGAGCTTGGGAAATCAGACAAACAGATGAGAGATATATCCCTAATTCCCTTCCACCCCTGTTTTTACGAGTTGGAGTAATTTACATGTCTCTGAAGTGAAATCTTACAACCTTCAATTGGATGGAATCCTTGTACAAGACTAGATAAATTTTAAGCCCATTTTATTACAGACAGTCCAATCCTTCTCTTCCACAATAAGGGGCATGGTGCTGGGATTAATGGATCCAAAGGTAAAGAAACAAACGGACCCCTCTCCCCTTCCCCAAATATACACACTCCTTGTAAGTGGCTGGCTCCTTCCTTTCTTTCTGAAGAGGCAGGGGGATCAGAGCAGAGCTCCCTGAGGAGCTCCTTGCAGGCCTCTCTCCATCCTCAAAGTCACATCAAACATGTCTCTGGTTCTTCAGGACCTTGGTATCCTTGCTACCCTCACATTTAGGTAGCAAACACATCATAACATGGTTTTGCCCCAAGAGACTGAACAATGTTTGCCAGTCTGCCTTGCCCCCCATGCCCTGCCTTCACAACATGCCATGGAAAACAAACAACCCAAGGATGAGGGTGTCTTCCCATCAAGCATCATTAGAGGCCTTCTTCCCCAAGGATAGGTCATACAGTTTGAAAATTAACGTTCTGAAATTTCAACTAGCATATGACCAATGGTTCAGAGAGAAATTGTGATAAGGAAGAAGAAATGAGAGCATTACAAATTGTAAAGAGAGTCACTGCTGGTAGCACAAAAATATTGCTCTGAGAGCCAGACAAGGTACAGTAAGAACACGAAGTGATAGTGTGTCCGTTGCTTTCAGAGGACTACCTCTGGCACACCTTCTGAGGGTTTCCCCCACTTCACCAAATCATACATAAGGATATCTAATGTTTAGATTAAGGGCTATCACTCTGTTAAGGGTCAATTTCAGTCCCCCAGTAATTTAGGAATATCTGTTTTTAAAAATGTTTATTTATTTTGAGAGAGAGAGCACGCATGCAAGTCCAAGTGGGGGAGGGGCAGAAAGAGAGGTTCAGAAACCAAAGGAGAGAGAATCCCAGGCAGTCTCTGTGCTGTCAGCATGGAGCCTGACGTGGGGCTCAATCCCATGAACCATGAGCTCAAGACCTGAGCTGAAAGCAAGAGTCAACAGCTGAACCCACTGAGCCACCCAGGCACCCCTAAGGTTATCTTAATTAAAGGCACAATATAGAAGAATTCCCAAGGCCTATTCTTCTTCCCTGGGTGACTACCTAAACCATGAGACACAGATTCAGATGCTTACAGGAGTCAAGAAAGAATAAGATGAAGGAATGGTCAGGCCAGAGAAGACAATGAGGAGTGGGGAGGCCTGGAGAGTCTGCCGCTCAACTGTGGCTCCAGAAAAGTAGGAGCGAGGCACATGTTCCCACAGCTTCTGATGTTCAAGAAAGCCAGAAAATGGAGAGACTACGTAAAATCATGTGTTTGTTTAATGTTGGCAATTTATGTTAGTATTTTGGAAATCCCATAGGGGTTGGATTTGGTCATCCAGGTGTATCTTCCATCATACACTTTTTGTGTAAGTCAGGGGATTGTTTCTTTTAAATTCCAGGGCTGGAGGCTCCCAGTCTGTCTCCTGACCCCTCTCGGGCTGTACGATGTGGCTTCACTGGGCGTAGCAAGCCCTGCAGAAGAGTGGGCAAGGGATGGCTTGGGAGCCAAGTCACTCCATCTGAGTATCTAGTCTGACTCTTCACATGTAATTTCAGCAAGCTACTAACCCTGCCTGAGTTTTTATTCCTTCATTCATAAAACTGGGGAAAATTCTTTATACCTCCTAAGATTGTTCCGAAGATTAAAAGGAGTAACTTGAATAAAGTATCTAATGCATGGTGTTAAAAAGAGAGAAGCCCTTTCCCATCCCTGTTTCCTGCCACTGTTTAGCACCACCTCGTTCTGCTTGTAATCGAACACAGGTGCTTACTCTCAACCACCTCCTGGATTCTAAGTATTTCAAGGGAAGATAACTTATCTGTTTTATGCCCAAACAGCCAGCACCTATCTCACACCCTACACATAGCAGGCTTTCAGTAAATGCAAAATTCAATTATCATGTTGTTATATGAAGTTGTTATGGACTGAATGTTCATGTCTCCCCCTCCAAATTCATACATTGCCTAATCCCCACTGTTATGGTACTCAGAGGCAGGGCTTTGGGGAGGTAATTAGGTTTAGATGAGGTCAAGGAGCCCTCATGATGGGATTAGTGCCCTTGTCAGAAGAGACACCAGAGAATTTGCATGTATACTTTCTCTCTCTCTCTCTCTCTCTCTCTCTCACCCCTTCTCCCTGCTATGTGAAATCATATCAGGAAGTCAGATGTCTGCAAGAGATCTTTCACTAAGACCAAATGGACTGGCATCTTGCTCTTGACCTTCCCAGCTTCCAGCACTGTGAGAAATAAACTGTTGCTGAAGCCACTCAGTCCATGTTATAGCAGCACAAACTAAGACAAATGTTTAGGAAGATCTTCCTTAAATCTGGCACCAAATGAGCCTATTTCCACTTATCCTCTCCTGATGCTTTAATGTCAATTAAAGCATTTGGCCAGAATATTTTGAGACTAAAAGAAAGAAACCAGGTCCAAATCAAGAAGAAAATACTTAATGTTATTAAGTATTAAAAAGAAGAATTTTCTCTCAAGATGTATGACATCACGTTTAGGTCAGGAAGGCACTTTTTGGTACCCTCAACATGCCTCAGCAGAAAAAACTGAACATAAGAGATTTCATCACCCTATTAATAAACAAAGGATCGTGCTTTAATTCTGGCATCCTCAGTTCATGTTGCCAATAGTGCATGTCACTGCATGGGTGGTACTTGGTGGCTGTCCAGAGTTCTACGCAATCCCCCATCCATTTGTCCACCATGGACTGAGAAGGCCTAATTGTATTCATCTAAGATGGTTTACCAACCCTGCCTGACCACCCGTGTTTCTTTGATTTTACTCTGAAAGAATCCCAGAGACCTTCAAACAATCCTAGCTTCCTTCTCCCTTGAGGGGTTTGCTTAACAATTCAGGCAAACACATTTCCTGTGATTTGCTGAGAAGCTAAAATAATTTAACACAAAGCCTAGTTAAGGGATTTCTTCAGGATGACCCACTGAAAAGGAACAAGGGAAATTGCTAGAAAGGTATCTCTTTACAGAAGCTCAAGGGGACCGGCTATCTCGCCAATAAAAGGTTTCCAACGAAGGAATTTAAATATTCTCAAGGATAACTTGAGGATAAGTGTAATGAGGGGCGACTGACTTCCTGGGGGCTAGTGTTTACAACTGAAACTCATCTGCTTAGTAAGCCAGATTGGGTGTAATGCCTTGTTCCTCTGGGAAGAAATTTTCATTAATCCTCAGAAGAAAGCTGAATTTGGCAGGATGGGCCCTTGTTGAAAGCAGTCTCAGGGATTCGCTGTTAATCTCTGCTTTCTTGAGGCTCTAATTCTGTACTTCCCAATGCCAGCCTCTCCTTAGTACGGCTTGTTCTTTGTGAGGGTGTCCCACGTCCTGGCTTGTTAACCTTTCCAGAGGGATCTAAGGTTTGCTTCTCCCGCAGCCCTACAGCTTTCAATGCTTTCAAACCAGTTTAGTGTCTTTGTCAAAACAACTGAAGTTGCCATACTATAGACCCCACAGCTATTCCAACAGTGTAACCCTGGATTTCCATCTCCCATCCCTGTGCCCCAAACACACACACTCAAAGCCTGACATGGGCTCTGGGGGGCATTCTTCTTGCCCCCTTTGGCAAACAGTTCCCAGATGAGCACAAACATCACAGCCCCTAGAATCTAGAGCCTATGGCCAGGTCAGGATCACTCACAGGCCTGTGGCATCAATGTCTTCTGGCACATGGGAATTTCCCTTGTAAGTTCTTGCTATTTTCTACTTTATCCAACACACCTAGGGATTGTTCTGGGTGGGTGGGGTGGGCATAGAGGGCTAGAAGTGGGTCAGGCTGCACTAGCTCAGTATATACTATTCTGCCAGAAGTATCTAATTTGGGGTTCCCTAAACTCAGTTTTGCTGTATTTACGGTCCCCTCCATGGCCATTTGGCTATAATTCAGGCTGGAGCCAGAAATGTGTTCTTTGTAGCATTATGCTGTATGGTTGTGACTCACACCCAAACTCTTCTAGAACAGAGTGACGCTGGGTAAGGAAAAGCATAAAGGTGGCCCAGGTGATGAGAGAGGGACAAGTGGCCAGCATCAGCAGTGCAGGCATTTTCCCAAGGAGGCAATCACTTCCCGTACGAGGCCATACTTTCCACACACAGCCAGGTCTGTCCTCGGTGAGGAGGAAAGGAATCTGCCTCCCATGTGCTTTTCCATGATTTAGAATTGGACGACTGCACGCTGACGTTTCAGTAGCCTCAGAGAGGCAGGATGGCGAGGAAAGAAACAAGGGCACCACGACCTCCTCACATCATAACCGAGGTCTGTGGAGTCACTGCGTTCTTCCACAGCAGCCAAGAGAACAGCCACAGAAAACAGCTCCAGCAGCCGACCTGGAGGCCTCGTCCCTGGGGTATCCTCTGATCTCATTACAGCAGTCGACACTAGTCCTCACAAAACAAACAGAGGAAATTTATGCCTGCCTTAGCCTGTGGAAAGCTCCGCATTCCTTGTTTAACGAGAGTTCCAGCTTCTGAGACCACAGCCATCGGGGATGGGGAGGATGTCTGCTTTGCTCCAGAGAAAGAACTGTTGTGGCTGCCTTTCCCTCTTTCTGGGGCTGGATATGAAGGCAGAGAGCCTGCAGAGAGCCACTGAACTTGTGGCCTAGGCTCTCTACTCCAGTCCCTGCAGAGAAGTTCCCTTTCTTCTTATGTCAACATCCCCAGGCTCAGTCGGTGGGGCCACTTCCTCTTGAACAGCTCTGGGAAAGTCGCTGCATTGCAGCCTTGAAGGGTTCCACCTGCTAAGGCCAGAATTCTGAGAGAGGGACTGCTCTGTGCGAAAAAACTCCAGGTTTTCTGGGGGGAAAATTTTCCCCTCAAAACACCCTTGCTTGAGGTTTGGAAAATTTCACCTAATTTGGGGTTCCCACTTTTAGGATAAATGCCAGGAGGGAAAAATGTTACTTTATACACTTGAATTCAATCTCAGAAGTAAATGAGTGGCCAGCTCATGAGGTGAAGAGTGAATTCTGAACCAAAATAAGAATATGGCATTCATTCTGAGCTAGGGTGACTCTGCCCCCTGAAGACTTTTTTTTGTGTGTCATTACTGGGGGGAGGCTGCTACTGGCATCTAGTGGGTAGAGGCCAGGGATTCTGCTGAACATACTACCATACACAAAACAGCCTCCACAATAAGGAATTATTTAGTCCAAAATGTCAACAGTGCTGAGACTGAGAAACCCTAATGTAGAGGGAACATTCAAGGACGTGGGTAGGTTTAAATGATAAATCTTTTTTTCCCCCCTTACAGAAATGGTTTTTAGTTTTTAATGAACTTGTAAACAAAAAGGCTCCCATTTCAAAATAAAAACAGAATCCCAGATCATATAGATGCTTACAGTGATTACATTTATCTAAGCAACATACATACACGTTCAGTTATAAGATGTTAACTAAATTTCTGTGACGAATATCCTTTTTTAAAATATCAAGGATATTACAGGGTTAATGCAGAGCCCTAAGGAAAATCTCAACACCTCTGTGTTTTTAAGTCTTCACTTTAGATGCTGTCATTTATAGCACAGTGAAGAAATCAGGGTCATCCAAAATACTGACAACTGTTAATCACATAACACTAATGTTGATATCCTATAGGTAAAATGTGCACAATTAACAACCACAAAAATTCACCAGTTCTCTCTTGAGTAAAATAAATGAAAACTGCCTTTAACCCGTGCAGAGTTAGATCATGAGAGCTGCCTGGAAGACACTGGAGCAGCTTCGCTATCAGATTATACTAGGTAAAGGTGTGATCGGAATGCTTACTATCATTAAGTCAATGGTAAGTACTAATAGAAGGAATTTATGAGCTAAAACCATATATATAATCTGAGTATATCTAGGGCTGGAAAAAATGGCAGAACGTTTCAACTTTTAAAATGTCAACAAGAGGGGGAGGTGTTCCTGGATGGCTCAGATAGTTAAGTGTCCGACTTCGGCTCAGGTCATGATCTCATGGTTCGTGAGTTCGAGCCCCACGTCCGGCTCTGTGCTGACAGCTCAGAGCCTGGAGCCTGCTTCAGATTCTGTGTGTGTGTCTCTCTCTCTGCCCCTCCCCCACTTGTGCACATGCTCTCGCTCTCTCTCCCCCCCTCTCAAAAATAAATAAAAACACTAAAAAATAAAAAAATAAAATAAAATATCAACAAGGTATGAGGAACAGTAGTGATGCTGACCTATATTCTAGGGAGGCTAAGGAAAACAGGTGCATAGTAGGGCTCTAAATAAATGCAGATGTGCAGAAACATGTCACAATGAAAGTAATCATGGTGCATATTTTGAAATTCTCCCATTTCTAAGTTTCTGAACCTGTTTCAAAATATTGCTTTTGATCTACATAGCACTGTCTCATTACATCTAGTATAAGAACATACATTTAGATAACCCAGTCATTATTCTCTCATGAACTCTTTTTTTCCACCAAGAGAAGGAAAAATCCACACCCAAGCACAGCTAATGCATGTAAGCAAATTAGAAGAAGAAGAAGAAGAAGAAGAAGAAGAAGAAGAAGAAGAAGAAGAAGAAGAATTTCATGAATGAGCAGAAGACAAATTTTTAATGGAATGTTTTAGAGGCTTGTGGTATAAAAAGTAAACAAAACTGATTCACTAACTGTTAATACTGTTTACCATGATGCAAGAGTTGGGCTTTTTTTAATGTTCCAGAAGCCAGAGGAGAAGGAATACTGTGGTAGGGAAAAATGATACCTTCCGTGGCATTTCAAAAAGCATTGCTCAATTCCTCTTGAGCAAGGAGGCCATAGTAATGACTTTATTTTACCTACCACAATTATGGTACACCTCGAAGTAATTCTCCACATTATACCACTTTCCTCCCTCCACTCAAGTGCTGCTAAATAATCTCTGGAAACCATTAACCAAGAGTCCTGTTCCAATTTTCCTCCCCTCCCTCCCCTTCTGCCTCAGTCATGCTGGAGTCAGGACAAAGCAAACTTGTATTACATCACAGAGCAAACTCATTTTCTCGAAACCATTCTGTTGGTAGTTTACTGCTACTGGAACCCAATGCTGTCAACAGTGTGGTCTTTGTTTGGTGGATGTTGCTTTAAAAAGAAAAATAAAAAGTTTCCCCACACCCCCTTCTTCTTTTAATACAGGCGAGTGGTTTGAGGAGCCTCCCCAGCCTGGCTCCACCCCGCTGTGTAAACTAGACATTACCTTATACACAAATGAATCTACAGCATTCCTCAGTCTAGCTGCCTTGCAGAATTCCTATGCTCCCAGCAGCCACGGCAGCACACACTCCCCCTGGCTTCCCTCCTCCTCTTCCCCCACCCTCTTTTTTTTTTTTTTTTTTTTTTTTTAATTTCCACTGCCTCACTGTGTTTTTGTGTAAATGATCTCACATGACTCAACAAATCCATCTGCCTGAAGCAGGCCAAGTCTGGAGCCCTCCCAGGAGGGAGGAGAAGAATTGCTTTGTGGAAAGGACCTGGAGCTCTGCCCTTTCTCTGGCTCGAATTACCCGCCTGTCAGGCCTGACGGATTTGGCTAAAAATAAAAGGAAGCGGGCCGTGAAAAGCAGATGAATGGGCTCAGCAGTTCCTTAGATAACACAGGCCTGCTGTTGCCTACAGCTCCCCAAACAGAAACTTCAAATGCAGGCCCTGTGAGTGCGGTGATGTGGCTTCCAGGTGAAAGGGGGGGGGTGTCGAGTCCACTGGGGTTGGGGGTTGGGGGTGGGGGCACATAGCCTGTGCTTTAGATTTCTGTGTCAGAACTTGTGTGTGTGTGTGTGTGTGTGTGTGTGTGTGTGTGTCTGTGTGTCTGTGTGTGTGAGACAGAGAGACAGAGACAAGAGAGACAGACAGAGAGAAAGATTCTTGTATAAAAAGGTTCTCAGAAAAACAGTAGGGTTCAGTGGAGTGAAAGCTTGGCTTGTAAAAAAAAAAAATGTTTCCACTACAGAATTACTCTTCTCCCTACCTCCCCAACACCAGACATTTTAAGCCTCCCTATGATGTCACTTCTGCATTCAGAGCCAGCAAAGAGCTAAAAGTCCTTCTTGTAAGTGTATGCCCAGCGCCCGCAGTGGGTATTAAGCACTTAGGTTGGCAATGTAATGACACACTGTAACAATCTGTAATATGAAGCAGTCAGCAAAGCCCTGGCTCTGAAAGCTATTTCTCCCGACCATTAACCATATGTTTGGCTCCTCAGATAGCCAAGCGGGTGTTCCAGCTTACCATCTGGTTTCTATCCACACAAGCAACTGCAAAGCACAGACTATCTCCCTCTGGAGCTGCGTGTTTCTTTTTCTCTCTCTTTTCCGTTCTTCCCTTCTCTTTTCCTCCACCCAGCTCCTTTGGTTCCCTCTGCTAAAGAATTCTTTGCCATTCATCATGTGCAAAGAAAACTTTACCTGGCATGGCAGGGGCAGAGCCATTAAGGAAGCACAGCTGTACTGTAAACATGCCAGAGGGCCGTTTACCATCCGCTGGATCCGTAGAACAGTTTCTACCCCCTTCTTCATCTCCTATTGAGTGCTGACACTTGATCCAGTTTGTTAAAAATAGGTACATTCTTGACAGATCCAGGGTTATTGTGGCGCCCTTCACACTCACTTCATATTCTGGGAGTGGGGCTTTAAAGCACACGCGTGCGCACACGCGCGCGCACACACACACACACACACACACACACACGTTGGCCTCTGCATTCAATCTGCATGACATCAGTCTCACACAAATGACATACCGACTGCAAATAACCAAGTTAACTAGAGGATTCTATTCCTTTTTGTGCCCTAAAGGATTCCATCCCAAGTGTGTATTTTTCTTTTCTTTTTTTCCCCTAAAAAGCCAGCCATTTCAACAAATTGATGAATTGCAAAACTTGTGCTTATTTACATCTGCATTTTAATTTTTTTTAATGTTGATTATATTTTTGAGAGAGAGAGAGAGACAGAGTGTGAGCAGGAGAGGGGCAAAAAGAGGGAAACAGAATCTGAGCTGTCAGCACACAGCCAGGCACAGGACTCAAATTCACGAACCGCAAGATCATGCCCTGAGCTGAAGTTGGACGCTTAACCCACTGAGCCACCCAGGCGCCCCTCCATCTGCATTTTAATAGCATACACCAGTGACATGGGACATGCTATCAGAATTCATAGGATTTTCTTACAACGTCTCCAGAGTATTCACCTCAGATTTTCTTCCTTTCAAGATTTCAGGTACTTTATAACTTTTTAAAAATGTATGAAGAGACCTTTAATAAACAGAAATTAGGTCATTTTTTCCTCCTGTCCCCACAAGGATTATATGTGAATTACCAACCCATTTTACTGAATTAGGAAATGGAAGTTAATCTTTTCCCACGCCTTAAAAAAATTGCTAGTTTCTCACATACCAAGAACAAAAGGAACAATATCATTAAAAAGTGATTAAGCAGAATGTCAGATTTTATCAACACGGCAAGGCTATTGAGGTTCTGTCATGGGAGTACTGTTTACTCACGCTAACAAGGATGCCAGGGAGGCCACTACCTGGGCAATCTCCTTACACCCACTGCCCTTGTCAGTTCTCTTAACATGATCTAAAATAGATCTTCTGTTAGCTATTTCTACCAATAAGGGACAGGAAAATTCTGCAGCACGTAGGTTTTAGAGAATGACAGAAATGGGAAATATTAATTTCAGGCAACTTAGAAAATTGTCCACAGAAGTTAGGTTTAATTAAATTTTGCTTTTGACCCTAAAATCATACACTAAGAATAACATTACATTACCTTTACCACAATATCATTAATAAAAGGAAAGAAAAACAATCAACTAAAAACTTCAACATTTTTATACTTTTTTTTTTTTTTTTAGGGAGGGAGGGAGAGAGAGGAAGAGGGAGAAAGAATCCCAAGCAGGCTCCATGCCCAGCGCAGAGCCTGATGCGGGGCTCGATCTCACAACTGTGAGATCATGACCTGAGCTGAGATCAAGAGTCAGAGTCTTGACTGACAGAGCCACCCAGGTGCCCCAACATTTTTGTAGTTTACCTGGCTCTTTAAGTACTTGTGGAATCCACTTATTACAAGATATTTATGCTTTTCATAAATACTAGTGTCCAGGTCCTCCTCCGCCAGCCCAATTATAGCAGGATCCCTGGGAGTGGGTCTGAGCATGAATACTTTTGAAAGCTTCCCAGCTGTGTCTACTGTGCAACCAGTGCTTAGAAGTCTTACTCTATACGAACTCAGATGATACTAGAAACTACCTCATCAAAACCAAAAGGAAACCTTTGGGATGGAAATGTAAATGAAATTTAGGATTAGAACAGTGATTTTCAATCTTGTTTAGAAGTGGAATCTTCAGTTGAAAAAATCTTATATGAAATCCCTATAAACAAAATAGTAAAAGTGTCATTTATACTGTCATTTAAAAAAATTTTTTTAACGTTAATTTATTTTTGAGACAGAGAGAGACAGAGCATGAACGGGGGAGGGTCAGAGAGAGAGGGAGACACAGAATCCGAAACAAGCTCCAGGCTCTGAGCTGTCAGCACAGAGCCCGACGCGGGGCTCGAACTCATGGACCGTGAGATCATGACCTGAGCTGAAGTCGGACGCTTAACTGACTGAGCCACCCAGGTGCCCCTATACTGTCATTTTATACTTTGTACAATATCCATAGATTTCATAAATTCAAATTTATAATTTTTGAATTATTATAAGTCAACCAGTGAGGACAAAGAGGCCATTTTGTTGAACATAAAAATCTGAAATTGAGGTTATGGCTGAGAGGTCCAGTGCTATCCACCTCAACATCCAATTTTTTTCCACGGCCAATGGTTCTGATGATCAAGGCTGGATAAATGTAAAAATAGCAGTACGTGCAGCAGTAGGATTAAATTAATTCATACATTTGAATAAATGTTGATTATATATCTAATACACACCAGGTTCTGCCCTCAGGGGTCAGGACAGAAATGAGGTGCAGCATTCTCCCTTGAGAAGCCTGGTTAAGAAGACACCTCATGGCAGAACAGCAAGGTCAGTACAATAATGGAGGCACCAAGGTTCTGCTATGAGGAGAAGTAGTTAACTCTGTCTGAGGAAATAGGACATCACTTCACCAGCGTGGGACTTTTAAATCAGGTCCTAAAAATCTGAGTAGGATTTTTAGAGCTATCAAATAAAGGGAAAGACATTTCAGGAAGAAGGAACAGAATATGAAAAAACAAAACAAAACAAACAAAAAAAAACCCCACAAGTATAAATAGGCCTGGTGAGATCTGGGAGTTAAGAGAAATTCTGAGGAGGTCAGAAAGGGCTGGGATACAAGGCTGAAGAGGTATTGGAGGCTGGGTCATAAGAAACTTTAAATGACATAATACAGTTAAGACCAGCACTGACCAACAGAAATGTAAGATGAACCACACACATAATTTCAAATATTCTAGTATCCACATTAAAAAAATAAAAAGAAACAAGAGGGGTGCTTGGCTGGCTCAGTTGGTGAAGCATCCGACTTTGACTTAGGTCATGATCTCACGGTTCATGAGTTCAAGCCCCACGTCGGGCTCTGTGCTGATATTGCAGAGCCCGGAGCCCACTTCACATTCTGTGTGTCTCTCTCTGCCCCTCCCCTACTTGCGCACTCTCTCTTTCCCTCAAAAATAAATAAATAAATATTTAAAAAATATTTTAAAAATAAATAAAAAGAAATAGGAGAAATTAATTTTGATGTTACATTATTTAGCCCAATTTATCTAAAATATAACCACTTCAACATAATCAATATAAAAATTATTAATGAGATATTTTACATTTTTTTCCTAAGTCTTTAAAATAGGGTATGGCCTTCATATCTATAACATCCCAATTTGGACTAGCTGCATTTTAAGAGCTCAGTACCCACATGTGGCTAGTGGATGCTGTATTGGACAGCACAGGTTTCCCCCTTATCCTGCAGGCAGTGAGGGCTGAAAAGACTTGCAGGGGATGCTGTGGAAGCAGTGTGGAGGAGACAGAAGATTATGTCTGGGAGAAGCTTGTGGGCTGCTTCCATAGTCCAAGCAAAGGATGAAGAGAAGGATGGCACTTGAGACCAGGCATGGCATGGCAGTAAGAAGGCATGGATGGGTCAGAGTCAAAAAACATTTCTAGAAAGAATTCAGAAAACTACAAATGACTGTACATGAGAGATGATGGAGAAGAAATCATGGAACCACCAAATAGATTTTTTGGTGCTAAAATCTGTGCTTAGTGTAAAAAGTTCCCGATTGTGTATTTAATACGAGGTTGTGTTGTTCCTTTCAAGCTTGCTTCCCTCTGCTGTGGAATGCAATGTCGTTTAATAAACATGTTCTGAGGACCCACCATGTGCTAGGTAATGCCAGCAACTGGCATGAATGAGACACAATTCTTCCTTTCAAGGAGCTAAATATAGTGTGGGAGACAGACAACAAACTACAATGAAGTATTAAGTGTATTATTAGTAGGATGTGAAAGGAGGTCTACAAAATGTTCCATAGAGTATAACTTATAACTATTTCCTACAATATAGTAGTGGAACTTTAGAGTTATAGGGAGAGGGGCTTTCAGATAGTGGTAGGCTTATTAAATAACTTAAAAAAAGTTTAAAAAAAAAAAAACAGTTCACCCATTTTACCCATCCCACCTCTTGCAACCACCAGTCTGTTCTCTGTACCTATGAGGAGTTTCCTTGTTTGTTTTTTAACATTCCACATATAAGAGAGACCATTTGGTATTTGTCTATCTCTGCCCGACTTATTTCATCTAGCAAAATGCCCTGAGGTCCATCCATGCTGTTGTAAATGCCAAGATTTCATTCCTTTTTATGGCTGAATAATATTCCACTGAAAATATATTTTATACACACACACACACACACATACACACACACACACACACACACACGTGTGCTCCCATAAATATATATACATATATAATTTCTTTGTCCATTCATCTGTCAATATGTACTTAGGTTGTTTTCATATCTTGGCTATTGTAAATAATGCTGCAGTGAACATGGCGGTGCATCTATCTTTCAAATTTGTGTTTTTGTTTTCTTCAGATAAATACCCAAAGTGGAATTGCCAGATGATACAGTAGTTCTATTTTTAATTTTTTGAGGAACTTCCATTTGGTTTTCCATAATGGTTGCACCAATTTACATTCTTATCCACTGTATATATACAAGGGTTCCTTTTTTCCACACCCCAGCCAACACTTGTTATTTTGTCTTTTTGATAACAGCCATTCTAAAAGGTATTAGGTGACATTTCATTGTAGTTTTGATTTCCATTTCCCTATTAATTAATATGTTGAGCATCTTTTCATGTACCTGTTAGTTATCTTTATGTCTTCTTTGGAAAAATGTCTATTCAGATTTTCTGCTCATTTTTTAATAAGATTGTTTTTTGTTTTTGTTTTTTTTGCTATTGAAATGTAGGAGTTCTTTATGTATCTTGAATATTAGCCCCTTATGAGATACAGGACTTGCAAATTATTTTCTCCCTTTCAGTAGGTTGCCTTTTCATTTTGTTGATGGTGTCTTTTGCTGTACCAAAGCTTTTTAGTTTAATGTAGTCCCACTTATTTATTTTTGCTTTTCTTGCCTTTGCTTTTGATGTCAGATTCAAAAAATTATCATCACAGGGCACCTGGGTGGCTCAGTTGGTTAAGCATCTGACTCTTGATCTCAGCTCAGGTCATGATCTTGTGGTTTGTGAGACTGAAGCCTGCATCAGGCTCCATACTGACAGTGCAGAACCTGCTTGGGATTCTCTCTCCCTCTCCCTCTACCCCCCCCCCCCATGCTCTCCCCCATCTCAAAATAAGTAAAACAAATCATCAAGACATGTGTCAAGGAGCATACCATCTATGTTTTCTTCTAGGAGTTTTATGGCCTCAGGCCTTTCATTCAAGTCTTTAATCCATTTTGAGTTAGTTTTATGTGTGGTATAAGATAGGGGTCCAGTTTCATTCTTTTGCATGTGGTTTTCTCATTTTCCTAGCAGCATTTATTGAAGAGACAGTCCTCTATCCACTGTACATCTATGGCTCCTTTATTATAAATTAATTGACCAAATATGCACAGGTTTATTTTTGGGCTTTCTATTCTATTCCACTGATCTATGTGTCTGTTTTTATCCCAATACCATACTGTTTTGATTACTATAGCTTTGTAATATAGCTTGAAATCAGGAAGTAGAATGCCTCCAGCTTTGCTCTTCTTTCTCAAGACTGCTTTGGCTATTTGGGGCCTTTTGTGGTTCCATACAAATTTTAGGATTCTTTGTTCTATTTCTGTGAAAAATATCTCTGGAACATTGATAGGGACTGCACTGAATCTGTATACTGCTCTGGATAGTATTAGACATTTTAACAATATTAATTTTTCCAATCCATAAGCATGGAATATCTTTCTATTTATTTGTGTCTTCTTCAGTTTTTTCATTAATGTCTTGAAGTTTTTCAATATAGAAGTCTTTCACTTCCTTGGTTAAATTTATTCCTGGGTGCTTTGTTCTTCTTGATGCAAATGTAAATAAGATTGTTTTCTTAGTTTCTCTTTCTGAAAGTTTGTTATGTATAGAAATGCAATGATTTTTGTGTAGTAATTTTGTATCCTGCAACTTTACTGAATTCTTTTATTAGTCCTAACAGTTTTTTGGGGGAGTGTTTAGAATTTTTTATGTATAATATTATGTCACGCAAATAGTGACAATTTTACTTCTTCTTTTCTAATTTGGATGACTCTTATTTATTTTTCTTGCCTGACTGCTCTGACTAGGGCTTCTAATACTATGTTCTTAAATGTAAATAGACTGAATTATCCAACCAAAAGACAAAGAGTGGCTGAATGGGTAACAAAACAAGATCCATCTATATGGCTGCCTATAAGAGACACTCTTTAGATGGAAGAGTGCACTGAAAATCAAGGGATGAAAAAAGATATTTTGATATTTCATACAAATGGCGAACAAAAGAAAACTGGGGTACCTATAGTTATATCAGATAAAATAGACTTTAAATCAGAGACTGTAATGGGACCAAAAAAGGTGTTACATAAGGTCTCAATCCAACAAGAAGATATAACATCTGTAAACATATATGTATCCAACATAGGGGCACCTAAGTATATGAAGCAAATATTAACAGATCTAAAGGGAGAAACAGACATCAATACAGTAATAGTAGGGGACTTCATACCTTACTTACTCAACGCATAGATCGCCCAAACAGAAAATCAATAAAGAAACACTGACCTTAAATGACATGTTAGATCAAATGGATTTAACAGATATTTACAGAACATTCCATACAAAAGCAAAAGAATATACATTCTTCTCAAGTGCATAGGAAACATTTTCTAAGACAGATCATTTATTAGGCCACAAACAAGTATTAATAAATTTAAGAGAACTGAAATCATATCAAGCATCTTTCCTAGCCAGAATGGAATGAAACTAGAAATTAAATGGGAAAATTCACAGATATGTGGAGATTAAACAACACACTACTGAACAACCAATGTGTTTTTTTCAAAATCAAGAGAAAATTTAAAAATAACCTCAAATGAAAATGGAAATGTATCATACCAAAAGTTATGGGATGTAGCAAAAGCAGTTCCAAGAGGGAAGTTCATAGTGATAAATGCCTACCTTGAGAAACAATAAATGTTTCAAATAAACATTACATCTCAAGAAAATAGAAAAAGAAGAACAAAGGAAATAATGAAGTTTTAAGCAGAAATAAATGAAACAGAGACTAAAAAGACAACAGAAAAGATCAATGCCACTAAAGCTGGTTCTTTGAACAGACAGACAAAATTGGCAAACCTTTAGGGAGACTCAACAGAGAAACAGAGTTAGAGAGCACTCAATAAAATTAGAAATGAAAGAGGAGGAGATGTTATAACAGATAATACAGAAATACATGATCATAAGACTACAATGAACAATTATACACCAACAAATTGGACAACGTAGAAGAAATGGATAAATTCCTAGAAACATACCACCTAATAAGACTGAATCATGATGATACAGAAAACCCGAACAGACCAATTACTAGCGAGGAAATTGAATCCATAATCAAAAACCTCCCCAAAACAAGTCTTGGACTAGACAGCTTCATGGTGAATTTTACCTAACACTCAAAGAAGAATTAATATAAATCCTTCTCAAACACTCCTACAACACAAAAGAGGGAGGAACTCTTCCAAACACATTTTAAGAGGCCCTCATACCAAAACCAGACATGGATGACACACACACAAAAAGAATGTTATAGGCCAATATCCCTGATGAACAAAGACACAAAAATCCTCAATAAAATATTAGCAAACTGAATTCAACAATACGGTAAAAGGATCATATACTATGATCAAGTGGGGTTTATGCCAGGGATGCAAGAATGGTTCAACATCCACAAATTATTCAATGTGACACACATTAACAAAATGCAAGATAAAAATCATATGATCATCTCAATAGATGCAGAAAAGCATTTGATAAAATTCAACATCTATTTATGACCAAAACTCTCAACAAAGCAGATACAGAGGAAACGTACTCAACACAATAAAGACTGTGTAAGCCCACAGATAACATACTCAATGGTGAAAAGCTGAAAGCTTTTCCTCTAAGATTAGGAACAAGACAAGGATGTCCTGTCTTGGCACTTTCATTCAGCATTGTATTGGAAGTCCTACCCATAGCAATTAGGCAAGAAAAAGAAATAACTGACTTTTAAAACTGATGCAGCATATGATTTACTTCTGTGTTTGTATTTGGTTGCACAGTATTCAGAAAATCCTGACATTCACAGGTAATCCCTACTCTACTAACTCAGGGACCAAATAGATTCAGACAAAGTTTCAGATAACTGTCTTGCTATCTGCTACTCTTATTACTTACTGTCTGAAATTTAGAAACCAAATTGACAAGAAAAACACTGCACCCTTTTCTATTGGAGCTCACTCTGGCAAATTTCTGTATCCATACTCTGGAAATGAACAGATTGGAATAGCAAGGGATAGTTATGCTGGAAATGATACAGTTCTTTAGCAATTCATTGTGTAATCTTGCGATATGCTCAAACTAACCCAAAAGCTTGAAAAATTGCAGTAGTTAAGATATTTTTATTTCAAATTTTAACACGAAAGATAATCTGAAAACCATTTGATTTCTTCAATAATTGGTCAAGGAGCATCCAGAATGTAGACTGGATAGGATTCTTTATAGAACCCTATAAATAACAGAATATATGTCATTAAATGACGTGTGCTTCGTTTACTTATTATACAACTGGCCGTTAATCCACACAGAAACCTACACCCAACCGAGAACAGGGACCCCCACTTCCTGCCTGGCATGGAACTGAGTGTGGTACATATGCTTAACAAGAGAAATTTCCTTGTTCAATTCATGATCGGGCTGGAATCTGAAAAACACTGGTACAGAACTTCCTTATCAATGACTAATTTATAGGAAGTTCAAATATATAAGCCAAAACAGCAGAAAATGCTTAATTTAAGGTTAACTTGATAGTCTAATTCAATGCCTTGGTGGTCCCAATGTGTTAAAATTTCACATGTAACATGCTTAAATATGTGTTTTTATTATGGTTATAAAATTGTTTAAAATATATTAAAAATTAAGGGCAAATTAAGCATTTGCAGAGCTCCTCAAGTATCCCCAGGTAATTTCTGTAGACCGGAGTTTGAAGACTACTGGCTTATAGTCTTTGAAGTTAAAATGTAAAACTAAGAGCAACAATTTGGTGCACCTACTACTTAAAAATCATCAGGGCATTCCTAAACTTTAGCCAAGAACATCGTTATCCTAAAAGCAATAAAGCTGAGAAACAATACCGCAGAAACTGTTTTAAGATTCTCTAGTGAGTTCGAATTAAAGCAGCTGGGACCCAAACCTGAGATACATCATTCATTTCTCAATGTTGTTCACCCAGTGATTCTTTCAACAACATTTACTGAGTGCCTGCTATGTGCCAGGCACTGTTCTAAGATTTGAGATACACAGGTGAAGAAAATAGACAAAACCCCTACTTTTATGGAATTTAGGGTCTACGGGGGGGGGGGGTGGACATGAAACACAAATAAGAAACATAATAAGTTATTTTTGTTATGAAGTGATAGGTACAACGAAAAGAAAATGGAAATAGAATGGAGGAGAAAGCTTGCAACTTTAAATAAGATGGTCAGGGTGGGTGAGGAGGTGAAAGGGGGTCAGTGAAGGAGGTAAGGGTTAAACCAAGAGGAGATGGGTTGGAGCAGTGGGTCTCAAAGTGTGGTCCCAAGACCATCAGCATCACCTGAACCCTTGTAACTGGCTCAGAAATGCAGCAGGGGTGAGCAGCAGTCTGTCTTAACAAGCTCTTGGGGTGATCCTGATGCACACTAAGTCTAAAGACCACTGTCCTAAAAAGAAGAAAGGCCCTAGAATAGAAGCAGGCCTAGGACATTCTATAGAAACAGGGGTGACATCAGGGTCTGGTTACAGGTGCCAGGAGAGCAATGGTGGAGGTGAGGAAAGAGAGGCGGAGGGCAGTCAGAGCACAGACAGCTTTTCAGGCCAATTTTAAAAATGTTTATTTATTTTTGAGAAAGAGAGAATGAGAGCAAGAATGGGCAGGGGAGGGGCACAGGGAGAGGGAGACAGAGAATCTGAAGCAGGCTCCGCTCTGTCAGCACAAAGCCTGACATGGGCTTGGACCCACAAACCATGAGGTCATGACCTGAGCCAAAGATGGACACTCAACCCACTGAGCCACCCGGGGGCTCCCACAGTGAGACTTTTACTCCAAGTGAAGTGGGGAGCCATGGGAGGGTTTGGGGGCAGAGGGGCCACATGGCCTGGTTTATATTTTAAAAGGTTCGTGTTGACTATCGTGCTGAGTGGAAACACTACATCATTTGCCTCAGGAGAAGACTCCTTAACTTCTAAATTCCAGAGCAGTGGTGCGCTGCTAAATGTTGAAAAACAGGCTCTGACAGCGGAAAGCTCCCATGTGTTGTGTTTGCTGATTTCCATGGTGTAAATACTCCCACCATGACTGGAAATGCCAACATGACTCACTGAACATGGTGCTATGAGGAGATGTGTACAATCAACTCACAACACTGACTTTAGGTCCCAGTGTCACTGCTATCACCGAGAACATTTGAAAATGATGGGGGATGTTGTAAATCTGACTGAAAATGTTAACGTTATTTAAGATATAAATGTAGTGTGTTCTACTGGCCTATTACTGTTGATCAAATACAAATCCTAATTCCTCAGAAGTTAACATTAAGACAATACACTAACTTCATTTATGAAACTTCATTCATAAAATAACCTCATTAACATGAAATCCCAGTGTCCTTTACTAAAAAAAGAAATCTATTTACCTTTTAGCTGGGGTTCCTCTGCTATTGCTTTTCCCCTCCTACTGTAATTAATATTTTGGACACTCAAAAGCATGCACTGATTGGGATTTGCCATCTAGAATATGCAGGGTTGCGACTCCAAGAGCTCATATAAATCCAGGACAGACCACAAGGAGTGTGTATTACAAGAACGAAAGTTTGCATCTATCTGAGGATGAAGTGAAATTTCAATTTGCTTTGCCATTAAGAAGCTTCCCTTAGCCTCAGAGAACGTTCCTATTTCTGTCAATCAGGACAGACTGTAGTTTGTGAAAAGTATTTTAAAAACACGGCGCCATCTATGAAGAAAAAGCCACTCCAGAAACTCCTGATGAACAAAAAGTGTTTGCTACTACGAGGAATAAGCTGCATACATTCTCCAGTCGGCACAATCCCTCAGCCGTGTCCCACCCACACGCAGACCCCAGCCGGCCAGATCAGCGAATGTGCACGAGCTCGCGCTCCTGGAAAACAATGAGGTCTTTCAGGCCTTCCAATCTTGTGAAGAAACAGGCTGAAACGTCATGGGAAAAATTAGGAAATATCGGAGGAAAACAGCTCACAAAATGAGGGGTGGAACCATTTGCTCACATGTTCTAATTCCCGAACAAAGAGAACAGCCGTGACAGCCCCCTGCCTGCTCTGACCCTTCCATTTCAAAAGAGAGGCATCCTAACCTCCTTTTCTTTTCTTGGGGATTACAGCAGCAAGACATAGACATCAGAAGGAGAACTTTTTAAACCTAAAGGAGCCAAGTTAATTTCAAAAGCTTTGCCCTCAAGAAAAGTATAAAAACCAACCCAAACTGCCAGCCTTGTTCAGCAATCCATAATACCAACACAATTACAGACCAACTGGATTTCAACAACTGCACAAAGAAAAACACTACTCCTTCTAATATACATATCTATTCATATGTTTTTGGCTCTTCCTAAGTGTTCTTGCTATTAAACCTCACACAACTAGCTCTACCTCAGCAATCCTTCCTCATCACCTGCCATACCCAGTTTACACCTTTCACACCTTTCACACCATATCAGTGGTCACGAATGCTCCATTCTCTATCTACCAGCCTTTGCCAAAAGCTGTTCCACTTGCAAATTGCCTGTCTCCCCCACCAAACAACATCTCTCTCACCTGATAAATCTGAGTCTAAGACCTAGTACGTACGGCACAATGAATTTCTAGATTAATCAAGTATATCTGCGAACTTGCCAACAAGTGGACCCTTCTACTTTAATATGCTTTTGCAATCCAACTCGATTTTCCAATTGGTTAAATGAATCAATCTTTTCTAAACTCTCTGAGGATACAGCCTGAGTCAATTCTTCCCTATGTGACCTCCAACTTTCCACCATATTGCTATCTGTAAGATTTTATCAACTGTCAAGCATCACAGACATGTCAGCTGTTGTCTCCCCATAGTCAATCTGATGCTTAGCTGTTTGGGCAAAGGACCCACAGGTGACTTATTATTATTAAAGCACTATGTGAAAGAGGTGCTTATTTTGCTTCTGGAAGAAAAAGGCAACATGTATTGAAATCATAAAAGTGTTTGAAAAGGCAAAACAATTTAAAAAAAGACAAAAAGGCGTATCGCACAGTGAAGGTTAAGAGTCCAGGGAGGCTGGGAACCTCACAAAGGTATCTCACCAACATGTCGCCAGTATCACTCTAAGTGCCTAAGCAGAAGGACAACCCGTGGGGAAAAACCATGACTTGACGTCGAGGTAGAATTCTGGGTCAGGTAGTGAGCTGAGTGGAATTAAGCACAAATTGATCATGCTAGCTAAAATGCAAAAGGAGACGGTGGTGAGGCACTGTCAGAGAAGTGAAAAGTGAGTTCAGTCCACAGTCTGCACCCCTGTGAACTTACAGACCACGTCCTTAAACCAGGGGTTCAAACTCTGCTGCATGTCAGAATCACCCGCAGCGCTTTTTTAAATCCCATTGTCAGGTCACATCCCATACTAACAAAATCAGAGTGTATGGGGTGCGAGCCAGGCAGCCAGTTTTTAAAGACTCCCAGGTGATTCCAACGTGTATCCAGGTTTTGGAACCACTGTCCTAGACTCTGCTGGTGAAGGTTTTGCTCAATGAGGAAAGAGCACAAGAACTTACATTAAAGATGGTAATGGTGATGAGTCAAAGTAAACTTTGATACTTTTAGGTGGGAAATCATTACTTTGGTTCAAATAAGAAGACACAGTTTTTAGAAAATCTAGATGAACTTGTGGCCTTGGGAGTTAGACTAGGAAAGAGAAACTGGGCATGATGGTAGGTACAAGCCCCGTTAACAACACTAATGACTGGAATGTAGACCAGTGTGCTATCAAGGTATTTGGCTTTACTAACCCGAAAGCAGCCTCGGTGCAAGGCCTAGGCCGGTCACCTGCTGGCTGTGGGGCTACAGGCAACTGCCCAACCAAATAACCCTAGTGTTCTATCTGAGCTGTTCTAGCCTGGCTGCTTATAAGCATAGCAAATGCAGGCTGCAGCCCCAGACATTCCGACTGGTCTGTAGAGGGACCCCAGGATCCATATATTTTAAAAGCCCCCTAGGTGGCTGTTATGTCATAGGAATGTGGAGAACCAACAGCAGAGAGATTATGAAAAAGCAGTCTGAGGCCATACAGCGTGGGCTCAAATCCCTGCTCCACCAGTTACTAGCTATGGCTCAGTTTCCTTATTTGTAAAAACGGAGTTAATGGATAACACATTTGTTGTGAGGCTTAACTGACAATCCATTTATCCACCTCACTGGATTACTGCATTTGGTGTAACACCTAGTACACAGCAAACACTCAATTCTGTACATATCACATATACACATGTACATGTGTATTTGTTACAGAGATTAAATGGCATGACGTATATAAATTGCTTAGCACTATCTCCACACAGAAACACTGAGCAGGTAACTAGCTGGGCTGGTGCAGATGACAGTGGTCATGGTTAAACTGGCACTGGCAGAGAGGAAGATTTCATCCTCTATTCATTATATGGCAGCCTTTGCTTCAGAAAACCATAACCATAAGACCTAAAAAATTATGGGGATGGGGAAGAATCCTTTTGCTCTCTTAATTGTTAGGAGGTCCCACCAACCATGGAGTGGTAGTTCTGCTTCAAAGTACTGATGGAAACGTGGGCTAATGGCAAAGAAGAGAAATGTGGAGACTTGGCCTTGCCCCACATGATGGTAAACAGCAGAACTCGACATTCAGGGGAAACTCATCACCCTCATTCCTAGGGGAACCCAGAGTCGAAATGTGTTTTGTCCCAGATCACACTGTTAGTGGCAGAACTGGAATCGGACTTCAGAGTAGAGCTCTCTAGTTTCCAGGTTCCTTCCATTGATCATCCCTGGCAAGGAGCATGTCTGAGCATGTATAGGAGATGTGGTACGAGCACTCAAAGCCAACGTGAGATGAGGAATGTGTTGCCCTGTTTTCCAGCCACTTCCTGCCTTACTCTGCCCAATTCCCTTCCCTGGTCCAAACTGCACACCCTGCAGGCCATTTCCGGCTGAGATGGAGCATATGGAACACCAGAGAGCAGCTGCGGTTTGCTTTGTGGCCAAATTGTTTTCTTGGGGATGTTCAGTCCCAATTTTATAACACATGACAACTGTAAAAAGGGTTTAATTTCCTAAATTTTCATTTACTTATAACTGCTCAGGGGTGTGCATATATTAAGGGATACTTGCATGTTTGTTATCCACCAACCTAGGACAGGAAATCCTGTCTTTCAGCTGCTGAGTCTCAGACCACTCCATCTGAATATTCTCGCTGACAAATGTGACCTTGTCTAGGTTTCGAAGAATTTAAACATTCCCTCAATGTCATTTCTACGTGACTTTAGCAACATGACCAAACTGCAAATTCAATACCATTTAGTAAAGGTACAACATCCACATCCTGTCACAATCCCCCCTCCAATTCCAGTCCAGTGACCCTGGGCTAGAACCTAATCCAAAAGATTACAAAGCAACATCCTGATGAGTTGTCATGGCAACCCCTAGATGTCAGATATCCCATGTCCCAGGGCTGTAAATTCTCATTTTTAGTCTACTCATATCCTACTATTTCATGTATAACAACCAACTAAAATGCAATTTGGTATGTCAGCTGCCAAGCATAATAAGAGATGTCATTTGCTGTTATAGCCAATAATAAAAGATTTCTAGTTGCTTCTGTTTTCAAAGATTGAGCAAATCACTGTGTATTCTAAGTCCATTGGGCTGCCTTAGAAGACAGGCTATTTAGCCAGGCTTCCTATTTTTACCTGATTAGTCAATATTTAAGAGAGTCTTGGAAATGAAAATAACTCTAGTGAAAGCTACACATTATTATTTTCTAAACAGGAGGAAACACACTTATCTTCAAACTTTCAATAGACACTGTATATTTGATCCAAAAGACAGACAGACACACACACACACACACACACACACACACACACACACACACACACCCTGTGATCCAAGCCTTCCAAGGACATAAAGATACAACAAGGGTGCCTTGCAAGATTTTCAATTCCTTATAACTGGAGAAAAAAGAAATACATATCATTCAAATCCAAGTAATTCAAACATCTTGTTTTAATCAACAGTTTTGTTATGGGCTGAATTGTGTTCCCCCCAAATTCTTATGTTGAAATCCTAACCCTCAGTACTTCAAAATGTGCCTATATTTGGAAATATATCCTTTAAAGAGGCATTTAAGTTTAAAAGAGGTCACTAGGGTGGGCCCTAATCCAATATGATGGGTATTTTTTTAAAATATTTATTCTTGAGGGAGAGAGAGAGAGAGAGAAAGAGAAAGAGTGCTCGCCTGCATGAGCACGGGAGGGACAGAGAAAGAGGGAGACAGAGGATCTGAAGTGAGCTCTAGGCTGGACAGCAGAGAGCCCAGTGTGGGTCTCGAACACATGAAACACGAGTTCATGACCTGAGCTGTAGTCAGATCTCAACCGACTGAGCCACCCAAGCTCCCCAAATATGCTGGGTATTCTTATAAGAAGAGTTCAGCATACAGACACACACAGAGGGAAGATCATGTGATCTTCAGCCACCAGTAAGCCAAGGAGAGGGGCCCTCAGAAGAAACCTTACTGACACCTTGATCAAGGACTTCTAGCCTCCAGAACTGGTTGAAAAAATAAATTTTTGTTGTTTAAGCCACACAAGTCTGTGGTACTTTGTTATGGCAGCCCTTGCGAACGAATACTGGTTCCACCCTTCTCACATTCTATATCAGTTCACCAGGAATCACCTTCACCTTGAGCATAATCAAGTCAAATTTAACCTCTTCAGGTCTCTCTTCCTGTCTGCCTTCACCTTGTGGCCCAGGTGGGTTCCCTAAGCACACACAGAGGCAGGTTTAACTCTAAGACAGTCAGGAGCTCTGTTAGTAGGTTGATGCAGACCTCTCTTAAAATTCCCATTAGCTAAAAAGGCATTAATATCACCTCTGTAAATAGCAAAACTGATTGCTAGAGTTGTTTTTATTTCCCCCCTGCTTATCATTTATCAGAAATGCCGATGAGAAATGAGATGAACGTGCGGGCTGAGAAGGAAAGAGAAATGAAGACACAGATAATACATAAACCAGATTATCACTCCTGAAATAATCTAGAGGTAGACATATGATAAATCACACAATGTGGGGTTTTTTTAATCCTAAAAATAAGCAAATGCAGGAGGCTGCATGTCAAGAGCTATAAAGCAACACTAACCAACACCTGTGTAGAGTTGCAAATGGTATTTCTGCTAAAATTCCAGGAGAACTTATCTCCTTTTGGGTTTTGAAAGTCAATTTCCACTATGCTTCTTTTTCCATCTTCACAATAGCTGCCAAAAGGTGTAAAGCCACACTTATGGCCTGTTTCTAGCAAGTCTAGAAATGGTCTTCTTGATATCTTTTATTAATTTCTAGCCTTTTTTCCCCCCACTTTTTGTTATCAGCCTAAATAGGGTGTATCTTTGGAATCAAATAATATTTCTTTGCCACAATGTGGGGTGTTATTAAACACATAACCTTCATTAAGCCTCAAATATTTATGGGTGCTTTTCTTCCAGCGCATTTCTTTGATCTGTGAGATGGGAGATTTCACGCTTAAACAAAAATTTGTTTCAGTTCACGGAGAAGCTGAAACAACATCGATTTCTTGTTTTAATCACAATTTGAATTTAGAAGCTGAAATAGAGAAGAAAGCTATATACTAGGAAGCTGGACCATGATGAGCTGAGAAGCCACCTTTTGTGGGGGTGTGGGGGGAGAGACTTATACTCATGATACTGGCCAGCGCCCAGAAGACACAAAAATTCCCTGTGGTAAAATATTCCCTGGACTACCCCCCAATCCTTTTTTCCACATGACTGTGTCACCACAGCAGATACACAGCCCTGGGTATAAGTCTTCAGCCTATCTGGACGGATCCTGCCTGCTTTCATCTGCCTGTGCACACAGGCTGCCTGCCCTACTCCACTCCCAGTAAAATCTACTTGACTATTTTTAGTGCTGGCCTGGAATTACATAGGTCTGGGTTTAAATTTTGTACCTTTTACTGGATGTGTGATCCTAAATAAGACATTAAGTTGAGTCTCAGGTGTCTCACCTGGAAGTTCGGGTGACAAAGAAAAGTACCTCTTGAGGTTT
Organism: Felis catus; assembly: GCF_018350175.1. Classification (NCBI taxonomy): domain Eukaryota; kingdom Metazoa; phylum Chordata; class Mammalia; order Carnivora; family Felidae; genus Felis; species Felis catus. The sequence continues at coordinate 80,649,398 of NC_058372.1, forward strand.
ATGTGGGGATTAAATGTAGTAACACACATAAGGTCCTAAGTAAAATGTGTGGCATACCACAGTCTACACTCAATAAATATTAGCTGTCGTCATCGCCATCATCATCATCATCATCATCATCATCATCATCATCAGGCTAATGTGAGAAACCTCCCAGGATGATTTCATTTCTGTATGATCAGAGAGGGTGCTAGCCACAGCCCTGCAGGCCAGGTGGCAGGTACCACAGCTGAGCAGAGAGAGCGAACACTGGTCAATGGTCTGGTGTGGAATTATACCTCACTTCACACATAGCATTTACACGTTCAGAAACTGAGTATTTAAAGAACCAGATTTATTAATTTAAAAAAAGGGACACCTGGGTGGCTCAGCTGATTGAGCGTCTGACTCTTGATAGTGGCTCAGGTCGTGATCTTGTGGTTGTGGGCCTGAGCCCTGCGTTGGGGCACCGTGCTGAGCACCAAGCCTGCTTGGGATTCATTCTCCCGCGCGCGCGTGTGCGCAAAATAAGTAAGCTTAAAAAAAAAAACCAGATTTAGAGTTTTCCTGTTAGTCTGAAGAGCCTGCTTTCTTCAGGCTTTTGCTGGTAGAGCGGCAGAATGAGAACCCTCTCTGGCTCCTTATGACCACTTTATCAGTGATGCCAGTGCCTCTGCACCAGGCTTTTCTGGGCTGTGAGGACTGGGGAGTTGATGAGGTAGTTACATTTCCTGGAAATACAGGCAGCAATTTCCTGTGGCTTCCTCTGTTTTTGATGTAGAGATGAACACACGTAAAAAATAAACACATCAAGGATCAGAGAGCTTCAATCAGTGGTAGTGCACATGCTGAAAATACTGTCATTTCCTCATAAACAGATTCAGAAGTGCAAAGTATAGGCCCTCTCCCAAGACCACTCTCCCTGCTAAGGAGCTACACAGCAGGACTGCAAGGCGACAGGGAGAACACAGCTAACCTTCCATGGCTGTACGGTATCTATGACCTGCTGCTGGAGGTGATGAACGTTTCCATAAACTGAGACCCAAGTGAGCAAGAACCAAATTTTCCATGAAGGCCAATGTTTTGCATAAACCTTAGCCTGAAAAAGCTCTGGTCTAGTCACAGGGCTTCAGTAAAGATTTCTCTAGAATTTGGGGCCTGGTCAGAAAAAGCTCACCCCCTGAAGTGGAAAGTAGTAAAATTATTAGTGAATTTAACTGTTTACATAACTATCCCCCCCACCAAAAGAAACATTTAGAATTAAATAAAGCAATGCATACTACATTTGGGAAACAGCCAGGTTCATGGAATGTGACCACAGTGTGTCCTTAGAACCAAAATGAAGCAAAGAAAGAGACACCTTGGTCAATGACATCAAAACCAGGTAAAGAAGTGACAGAAGGATGTGCAGTCGCCAAAAGGTTCATGCAAATCAAAGTGGACACAGAGTGGTTAGGGAGGCAGGCAGCGTAGTTCCAAATTCCACCTGTGCCATTCACTTGCCCTTGGACAAGTTAGCTAACCTCTCTAAACTTCCGCTTCCTCACGTGATTTCTGTTTGTCCATCACTGGCTCCACTTCCCATGTGAGGAGCTGCCACCCCACACCAACTGGGGCACCCATCACGGTAGCCAGTCACATGACACAAAGACAGCTCAGTTACAGGACACAGTTAAATCTCTTTTGCTCCAGTTAGTCTGTTGCTTGGACCCAAAAAAGTCTTGGTTAATACATCCTATTTGCAAGAGTTGCAACGAGAATTAAATTTTAAGTATCATAAAGCAAACACAAGAAATGCTGGTTGCCTGCCTAGAAAGGGGAGTCAGCCTAAGTGCTGGAGTCTGACCATACGAGTTCAAATTCCAGCTCCCTTCACAAGGTCCCTCCTGATGAACTGCTTAACATCTTTGTTCTCAGGTTTGTAGTCTGTAAAATGGGCTAGTAATAGTACCTATATCATAGGGTTGTGAGGATCAAGTTTATGTAGAAAGCATCTAGAGCAGGTCCTGACACATGTAAACATTCAGTAAATCATAGTTATTATTATTACAAAGGTGGAGCTCTTCTGACAGCTGGTAAGGACTGTGTGAAAGTCACTGATCTAGAGAGGAATACCCTTCATTAGGAAAAGAATCATTCTTCTAGATAATCCAGCTTGATAGAAAAATACCTTATGGAAAATTAGAAAGAATTCAATTACTCATATTAGAACTTAGCAAGCTATAATATTTGGCCCCCTGAGTGGACCTACTGACCAAGAGGATGTGGCCTGTGCAAATGAACCCATGTCAGTTGCCTGATTTCCTTCTCTCTCGTTGTCACAGATTACAAGAACATCTCAGTTATGAATTAACCTGCCATAAATTTAATGATAAGTCAATTCTTACAAGTCACATCTGTCTAAATCAACTAATAAAACTGATCTTGGTCCCATGCTATCTCCCATGGCCATGTCCTTGTGAAGCCCACCCTGAACAACCAGCCAGCCTCACTCTTGTTTAAATCTGTATTAACTTCAGGTGGCTCAGTCGGTTGAGCTTCTGACTTCAGCTCCAGTCATGACCACACTGTTCATGGGTTCAAGCTCTACATTGGGCTTTGCGCTGACAGCGTGGAGCCTGCTTTGTATTCTCTGTCTCCCTCTCTCTCTGCCCCTCCTCTGCTCATGCTCCCTCTCTCTCTCTCAAAAATAAATAAACATTAAAAAAAAGTAAACCTGTATTAACTTCAACTCAAGCCTATTTTACATACTAATTAAATCCAGCTTCTCCTTCACTCATGCTTCCAATGTGATATAATCACTAACTCACTTACTCCCCCATTCATTCATATAATAAACTATTATTGAGCACCAACTATACCTCAGATGCTAGACTGGAAGCTGGATACATAAACACAAACAGTCCTCAGGATGCTTAGAGTCTAGGGGCCCCTGAGTGGCTCAGCTGGTTAAGCGTCTGATTCTTGGTTTTGGCTCAGATCATGATCTCATGGTTTGTGAGTTTGAGCTCCACGTCAGGCTCTGTGCTGATGGTGCAGAACCTGCATGGGATTCTCCCTCTCCCTCCCTCTTTGCCCCTCCCCCACTTATGCTATCTCCATCTCTCTCAAAATAAATAAAATAAAGTAAAAAAAATAAAATAAAATAAAAAATGCTTAGAGTCTAGTGAGGAAGGCAAGTCAACTAAGTATCAGGACAGAGATGTACCTAAGGCATGAGGAGAGCTCAGGCCTGCAGGGTGAAAACCAAAAAAGAATTAATGCATTCATCACAAAGCATTTGAGAAACCAAAGGTTTGTCTAGAGTACAGAGGGAGTAAAGGGAGGAAGTAAGGAAACTGGAAAGATATGCAGGTCCTAGACCCTCTGGGATATTAGGTGCTTTGCAAAGGAATATGTTCTGCTAAGAAGAGAAGTCTTGGAAAGACTTTAAGCAAAGTCATGACAAGATTCAATTTTGCCTTTAGAAAGATCATTCTGGTTGGCCAGATGAACAAGGACACCATATGTGGAAACTGGGAGGCCAGTAAAGAGGTTTTGTGTTTCTCTGGAAGAGAAATGGCAAAGCCTGAATACAGAAGGAGCAAAGAAGGGAGCAAGAAAGGAAGGTTCTGGGATTTCACAAAATGGAAGAAACTGTAGTCCATGAAGCTATTCTATTTTAGCTCCACTGGACATAATGGTGGATTTACCACTGATCAGCTACTTCTTGAAGGAATGGAGACTACAGATTAAGCCTGCAGACTACATAGGTTTGCACTACGTCAGCGGCATTTGTGAAACTGCAAAACCATTCTCCATGACCCAGTGGTGCCAATGCCCTTATTCTAGGAGTCTAGGAGAACTTGAAAACACAGAAAAAGGGTGCTTTAGTTAAATATTCATTCCTGCTCCCCAAGCATTTAAAAGTTATTATGAGCAACCATGATTTAACAGGCTCAGAGATATCCCGGCTTCTCTGTCATCCTTGTGGGCTAATTGAAATTCCCCCATTGTCAGACCGAGTGTAATTTTATTTCCTTAGTACCTACTTCCTGCCACTTTACCTTCCAAAATGTTTTCCCTTTGAATTTACCTAGATAAATGCCATGAGCCCTGCCTTAACATTAATACTCTCAGTGAGCATTCATTTTACATCACAAGAAGACTATCTGACCATATCTGTTTATTTTGTGATGGTACAAGCCTTGAGAGAGGTGGGGAAATTCTCAAAACAAACCAACTGTTTCTCTTATATTAAATACAAAATGCAATGGAATCCCCTTCTGTATCACTGGTTACATAGTAGTCAGCTTTTCTGAATGAACCTCTTGGGAAATACTGAGATCTCTACATAAATAAGTTATGATTTCCATTGTACATACCACATACAACCTTTGACAAGAAAGAAGAGTCACAAAGGGCATTTATTAAATCCAGGTCAGAACTCCACCAGGGCAGACTCATGGCCTGGTGAATATCAAAGATAATGGTGGAAAAGGGACAAAGGAGAACATCAAACATTCCATGCAGGGTCTTGTAGTGACAATCAAATGAATTTGAATTTTAAAGGGACACTGGTCATTCTAGAAATCAACATGTGCTGAATCCTACTATTCCAGATATAAATAGCAGAAAACATTTAGGAAGGAAGATCAATCCCTTTCTTAGAAATCAGAACTTACTTGGTTCCATTATTAGCTTAAGCTAAATTTATAAAATAATGGACTTGTCTCTTAGCCAAATATTTTCATGCATAATTTTGAAGCTATACTCTGTATGAATCTAAGGGAAATTTACAACAGTCTGAAATCCCCATTGAAAAAATATACATATTTGTCTCTCTGTATCTATCTGCCTATCTATCTACCTATCTATGCCATCTATGTCTCTGATGAAAAAGTATATTTAGTGAACTCCCTGAAACTCTCAGAGAAAAATTATAGGAAGACACACACTGGCTAGACATATTTCAATAATGGTTACCATAGAAACAAATTGGTAGGTTTCTTTTTCGGAGTTGTGCCTTTGGATAAAATATTAAATTTTGCAGAGTAACTTGCATATACCTACAACAGCACAACTGCTGATGTCCACCTAATATTGTATTTAAAAAAATTAAACTAGTTCTACTTTTAGACTAATGTCTATAAAGAAAAAATCATTCTTAATAAGTTGATTTTTCTTTTTTTTTTTAATTTTTTTTTCAACGTTTATTTATTTTTGGGACAGAGACAGAGCATGAACGGGGGAGGGGCAGAGAAAGAGGGAGACACAGAATCGGAAACAGGCTCCTCCAGGCTCTGAGCCATCAGCCCAGAGCCTGACGCAGGGCTCGAACTCACGGACCGCGAGATCGTGACCTGGCTGAAGTCGGACGCCTAACCGACTGCGCCACCCAGGCGCCCCAATAAGTTGATTTTTCAAAGTCTTTCTCTGCCTCTCCACTGTTTCATACTGGGAAAAAGCTATAGTGAGGGTGGTAAAGGCATAAAGACAGGAATCTAAGGAAACTAGGTTGGTCTTCCTTGTGAGAGGCTCATGATAGCTTTCAAACCATTGGTGCTAATGTTCTCTAGGCCAACTAGACAACAACTCTGGTAAATTGCTTTTAATTAAACAGATCTTTGTATCTCATTTTTTTTTACGCTAAGATGGCTCTTTCCCATCATGTGAGAAATGATATGTTTCCTCCCTGAGGAAGTAAGAGTTGTAATACTGCCATATGTAGAGCTCGCCAGGTGTCTCCTTTTTATTTATACTTAATAATGTACTTGTTGGGAGCCTTAGAACCCTATAAAGCACACACTGCACTTCCTATTTTAAAAATTAAGAAAATATATACATTGTAATATAAAGATCAGAATTGCAAAGTGTAACCACCACTTACTCAAATACTATCTTTAAAGCATAAGAAACAGCAGGTTAGTTGCTGCACTAAATTGTTTTGACTGAAAGCCATGGGGTGTTTGCTGATCAATGCTGTAATGACACTTGGATTATAATCAATAGATAACCCAATATGTATGGGAGGTGCCAGGAACAAAGCTAACAATTGCTTAATCTGGGATCTAAGATGTCCATGAGTTACAAACCCAGTAATCTTTAAAATAACGGTTGGTGGATTCAGTTTTCTGCTAGCAGGGACTATCCTGGCATTAAATCAAGAAGCTCAATCCCTTTGAAACAATGAATTCAGCAACAATCCTGACTTCTAGACATAAGAAGTAAATCACATTAACGTCTGAGAAGAGGCTATGAACTTTTTGTTTTGAAGGTCAACTAGGAAGGAAACAAGAGAAAGATCAACTGAAAATGTCATGAGTGAACCTGAGCCAGGTGTTGGCACTAGAATTACAGCAAGGTCCCGATGAGACATTAAAGGGACATAACGACTCTATATAATGATTTATAGTTCTCTTCTTGATTTAAAAACTACATATATGTATGGATGTACATATTTCAAAATCTGCAGATAAGCATATGTTTCTATCACTTTATATTACTAAGACATAAATCTTACCTATATGACTAAGAGATGGACCTTATCTTTATATGACTGAGAGATGATGGTTATCTGTGGTAGGATCAAATGACATGTTTGTTCCTACACACACACACACAAACACATATACACACATATACATAGATCTGACAGTTAAAAATTAAAAAAAAAAACAAAAAACCATCATTATTCAAGAAGTGGGATGACTAGAAAAACAAATACGTGAATCAGCCCCAGAGCAAACTTTTACTACTATTTCAGATTTGCTAAGTAAAATAAAGACATAAAAATTAATCTTACAAGTCACAGTATTCCTAACCTTAAAAAGTTCTACTTGGGGGCGCCTGGATGGCTCAGTCGGTTGAGCGTCCGACTTTGGCTCAGGTCATGATCTCACGGTCTGTGAGTTCAAGCCCCACGTTGGGCTCTGTGCTGACAGCTCAGAGCCTGGAGCCTGCTTCGGATTTTGTATCTCCCTCTCTCTCTGCCCCTCCCCCGCTCATGCTCTGTCTCTGTCTATCTCTCTCTCTCTGTCAAAAATAAATAAACATTAAAAAAAAAAGTTCTATTTGTACTAGTTACACCCTAGGCCAAAAAGAAGTTTATTCAAAATATTTTGGAGTAAATGAAAAATACTATGCTTTTTAATACTACGATTTTTATCAAATATTAAAAAGTTTAAAACACACTAATCCTTTCAAAGTTTACTTTGCCTTCATAAAAAATGTAGATTATAAAATAATTCTCTGATCAATGAGTGTTTTATCCTTCAAGGAGGCAAACTAACTGAATCCAAAAATTTTAATTTAAATGATATGAATTTTAAATATAATTTATGTAACAATGAATTTTTCAAACATTCGGAAAATATTTTGTTCTGGTCTAGGATTAAATCCATAATATTTAGTTAGAATTTTTTAAATACTCTGCCTCTGTCTGCCTTACAAATTCTTATATTAAAAAAAAAGAACACCCACACACTAAAGAAAAAGAACACAAGAAAAAGTAATCGTTCTCCACTGCCCACTATAATAGAACCTTACAAAAATCACAAATTAAGTGGATATGTAGTACGAAAAGTCTTACATATTCACCACAAAATAAGAAAGCAAATTGACTTTCAAAACCATGGTCTATACAAAATCAACTCTTAATCGTCAGCATGCAGATTACCTGCTATGTGGATTAGTTGGAGTGAGCACTGACTACCACATCAGCTTTACCCTGCCAGGAACTAAGTCCCTATCTTTGGCATCACAAACATTTGCAGGCTACAGAAGACAACCAAATGTTAGTATTGCCTCCAGTCAAACATAATTAAGAAGCTAAATCTGCTCTCACTACAATCATATAATGTTATTTCCAAAGGCAAATATTTGATATATATAATATCAAATAATATATATATATCAAATAAATATTTGATATATATATCAAATATATATATAATATATAAAATAATAATAAATTATATTAAATATATTACATATATTTATAAATATAAATAAATTATATTAAATATATTATATATTATATATATATTTATAATATATATTATAAATAAAAGTGGTAATAATGGATCACTTAATACTGGATTAAAAGTGCTAAGATGACACTTCTCAATGGCAGCTGCTGGTCTGTGCGGTGGTTTTACGGACCACAGTTAAAACCAACCAAGTCCTGCTGTTCGATCACTTAAAAGGCACCCTGACTGGGACCCACCTCTCCAAATGGCTCCCTATCCCACCTATCCCACAGCTGGTTGCAGGGACAGGTTGACAGAGACTCCTACACATTCAAGTTCACCTAGTGATTGCAGTCAGACTGTGTGGCTATGGATTTTCTCTCCTCTTGGGATCTTCTTTCTTCATCTGCAAAATGGGAATTGCTGTGAGGTTTAAAAGATATACAGAAATAAAGCATTTAGCACAATGCTAAAAGTATATTGGTTACCAGCCCCACCTTCACCCTCAGTTCCTGTCTGCTGTCAAAAGCCAGGTGGGACCCAGCTAAAGCTAAAGCTAGGGTGAAAGGAAAAGGGGGTATGATGTGGGCAGGAAGAAGAGAACTTGTTGCTCACAGGGTGGGCAGTTCTCCTGCTGTCTACCTGCCCCTCACGGCTGGAAATGTTCGTGTGCCACAGAGATTGCCAAACTCACTGTTTATTTTTTTTAACCACCCATTACTAGCTACAGGTTGATGAGATAAAATGTAAGATAAATGAAAAAAAAATTTAAAAACAACTAGAGATACAAGGGAGGGGAAGATTATTTAACCAAAGTTATACACAGGGGTTTTTTTGTTTTGTGTTTTGTTTTTGGTGGGTTTTTTGTTTGTTTTTGTTTTTTTGCTTTTGGATATGATTCTGTTGTATCTAACTACAAACTATTTTTAAACTTTACTTGGTAGTTTTATGAGTAGACTTTGTTTTTTTAGAGAAGTTTTACCTTCATAGAAAGATTGAGCAGAAAGGTACCCCTCTTGTAAGTTTCTCCTGTTATTAACATTGCATTAGTATGGTACTTTTGTTATAATTAATGAAACAATATTGACAAATTATTACTAACTAAAATGCACAGTTTACATTAGGGTTAACTCTTTGTATTACACAGTTCCACAGGCTGACAAATGCATACTGCCATCTATCCACCATTATATTATTATATTATTATATTATTATTATAATATTATACAGAATGGTGCCACTGCCCTAAAAATCCACTGTGTTCCACCTATCACCGTGCCCAAGACAACTGCTGTTCTTTTTATTTTCTTTATAGTTTTGTCTTTCCTGTAGTTGGAATCATACAGTATATATAGCCTTTTGGGGCTAGCTTCTTTCATTAACAATATGCATTTTAAGGTTCCTCCATGTCTTGATAGCTCATTGAATAATATTCCATTGTCTGGATGTGCCACAACTTAATCCATTCATCTACTGAAGGACACCTCTTAGTGTCCTTCCAGTTTTTGGCAATTATGAATAAAGTTGCTATAAACATTCATGTGCAGGTTTTTGTGTGGATGTAAGTTTTCCACTCATTTGGGGAAATATCTAGAAATGCAATTGTTGGACTGTATGATAAGTCTATGTGAGAAACGGCCAAGCTATTGTCTATAACATTTAAGTATCCATCTACCAAAGTGTATCTTATTCTATCTATATAATGTGACTAGGAAACACTCCTAGTTTCTTTTGTTTTATTTTGTTTTGTTTGTTGGGGTTGGGGTACTGTTTCAGTAATAAATGTCCTCGAACAGTGACCTAAGTGAAGGACAGTTAATTTTCAATTAATTTAATGATCAAACTTATAAGTAATTTGACTGAAAAGTTTGGGAGTTCCAGCCAGTGATTTTGGGCAAATTACTTGACTTCTGCAGCCTCAAAAAATGTAAGTAGTCATGAAGATTGTCCTTAAAATTCCTTATTAGTTATTAAATTTTATGCAATTCTTAAGAAGGCAATTACTATTTTTGTGAGGTCAATAATTCCATTTGACTTTTCAACTAATTTGTGTTGGTGTAATTTTCAATGAAACCTTAACAAACTGTAGTTTAGACTTTGGAGAAAATGTTTAATGATCAAGATGGCAGAAACCACTTGGACAGTTGAGCTGTTGTTTTTGTTTCTGTTTTGGTTCTAGATCATACAAATTTTGTCCCATTAACAGAAGAAAACTGTATCTTTCCACTGGAGACATTTTCTGACTAGTATTGTGGTCTGTACATGATGTTCATCCCTTATTTCTACACCTACCCTAGTATTATACAGTAATTACTGCGTCCTCTTGCCCACAATTTTTTTTAAAGTTTTTAAAGTTATTTTTGACACACAGAGAGAGAACAGAGAGGGGCAGAGGGAAGGGGAGAGAGAGAATCCCAAGCAGGCTCTGTGCTGTCAGCACATAAACCCTTAAGATCATAACCTGAGCCGAAGTCCAGAGTTGGATGTTCAATGGACTGAGCCACGCAGACACCCCTTAGTTTTGTCATTAACAGATTTACAACTGCAACAGTGCCCCACCCCCAACAAACAAAATAAACAAACAAAAAAACACCTCTAGAAATCATTTACCTATAATGTAGTAAAATGTCACTGAATTGAAATAACTGAAGACTCAATCAGTTATAGGACATTTAAAGAGAAATACCATTTTATTACTTTCATGTAACTATAGTAACAGCTAACATTTTCTAAATACTTACTATGCACCAGATGCTATTCTAAGATCTTCACATATAACTTTTCTATTAGCTTACAACATAACCCCATAAGGTAATTAATATTATTGCTTCCATTTTCCAGAATCAGAAACTCACAGTCTAAAAAGTCAAGCAGTGGTACTGCTGTGATTTCTCCCATATTCCTCTCAGGAACTGTAGCCCTGACCCTGAGTCCCTGGATAATGGCTGGTCCGAAATTCTTGTGGATAGACGCTGCTGCCTACTTGGACAGACCAGTATATGGCTTCTGGGGTCTCCATGTGTTTATACTGTCACCCTTCCCACACACACACACATACACATGCACACACATACACACATAAAAACATGTCCATGTATGTGCTCTAGCTTGTGCCTCACAAATGCTGCCTGTGCTATAGGGACCACTGTCTGGTACATCCCATGTTCACCTGATGCATTTGACTCCTCCACAGAAGCTATTCCTATCTTCTCTGAGCCCTCATCTACTCTCATAGGTCTTTCCAGCTCCAGGTAATCTCCCTTAATCTGCTGAAATTAAACAAGCAACACCATGAAGGATAAAACAATGCCTAATAGAGTAGCCTCCAGGGGTATGTTCCAAGACCCCCGGTGAATGCCTAAAACCATGGATAGTACTGAATACTATGTCTTTTCCTATATATAAGATACCAATGAAAAAGTCTGATACAGAAACTAGGCACAGTAAGAGATTAACAACAAGAACTAAAAATAAAATAGAATAATTACAACTATATACTGTAATAAAAGTTATGTGAATGTGGTCTCTCTCTACCTCTCTCAAAATATCCTATTGTGCTGTACTCATCCTTGTGAGGATGTGAGATAACAAAATGCCTACGTGAGCAGACGAAGTAAGGTGAATGACATAAGCACTGTGACGTAGTGTCAGGCTCCTACTGACCTTCTGATGATAGAGTATGTCTGGAGGATCATCTGCTTCCAGGTACCTGAAACTGTGGAAAGGAAAACCATGGATAAGGGGGGACTACTGTATACATTTTGCTTTAACAGTGAATTTCAATGATTTTTTAATAAACTGCCAAAAACAATTGCTTAAGCTATGCAAACTCCTCCTTAAAATATAATTCATTTTTATTTTTAGTTTTTTTTGAAGTTTATTTATTTTGAGAGAGAGAGGGAGGGAGAGGGGCAGAGAGAGAAGGAGAGAAAATTCCAAGCAGGCTCCACATTCACAGTGTGAAGCCTTATGCAGGACGCAAACTCACGAACCGTGAGACCACAACCTGAGCCGAAATCGAGAGTTGGACACCCAACCAACTGAGCCACCCAGGCACCCCAAATAGAATTCATTTTTAAAGATAAGTGGACATTTCTGAACTGGATGGAAGTAATTGTTCTCTTAAGTTAGGAAAGTATATCTTCATATCTTCATTTACTTCATTCGCTTGTTTAATTAACTCCATTCCTACACAGATGAACTTCAGACCTAGCTATGAGGTGACTAGAAATAATCCGAATTTGAAATAAATTTTAAAAATCTTTAGTATTTGTATTAAAAAAAATCTTTTTAGGGGCGCCTGGCTAGCTTCAGTCAGTAAAGCATGCAACTCTTGATCTTGGCGTCGTAAGTTCAAGCCCTATGTTGAGTGTAGAGCTTAAAAAAATTTTTTTAGGAGGCACCTGGGTGTCTCAGTCAGTTAAGCGTCTGACTTTGGCTCAGGTAATGACCTGATTTCATGGTTTGTGGGTTTGAGCCTCGCGTTGGGCTGTGTCGACTGCTCAGAGCCTGGAGCCTGCTTCAGATTCTGTGTCTCCCTCTCTTTCTCTGACCCTCACCCACTCACGCTGTCTGTCGTCTGTCTGTCTCTCTCTCTCAAAAATAAATAAACATTAAAAAAGTTAAAAAATAATTTTTTTAGGAGGTGGAAATAGAATTGAGAAAAATCTCTGAAGTCTTGCTCTCCAGGAATCTGTTGCAAGGGCCTCCAGGCCCAGATTCTCATTCCATGACAGGAAGCTGGCAGTGACAGAATAACGAGGCACAAAGAGGTGGAACAGATGACAGCTAAAGAAGCCATCAAGGGAAGAGAAGTGGGAAGGAAGTGACAGAAGTTAAATTGGAGTGATAAATTGGTAGGTTGAGTCTGTGTGGTTATTGTTGGAACAGAACGAACAGAGGATCCTTTACTCAATCTAGCATGGTGAGCACCAGGAGCCACTAAGTTGTAATTAATCTTAAATGTACATAAATTCTGGGTTTCAGTTTTATTGTTTTTCTCTGCCTCTACCAAGTGCTCTGTCTTATCCTTTAAACAATCTTCACAGAATAGGTATAAAGCAGAGTGAATTGCTGTACTTTTATATGTATAATGTGCCAATGGAGATGATCAATTTCTAAAAGTTATTATGAAGTATCCACTCTAAATACCGCCACAGTTTTACTATTAATGTCATCCACTGAAACAATTTCTTCCAAGTATTCCAAAAACCTTAGGTTCACCCTTCAATTTCTGCTCAGAATTCTTTAGGACAGGCTTCAACAAGTTTTCATACAAAAGAAAAAATCAGTTATGTTAGTGTCAAGGTTCCTCTGCCTCCCCCCACCCCTCCCTACTGGCTGATGCAGCACAGTATATTAATTAACATGTTCACCTGAAACAAAATAACACATATTCTCTTAAAAAATACAGATTGAAAAAGAATCATTGACTTAGTTTACTATTTTCAGGGTTACCCTGCAAGTCAAGAAAAATGGGTACTTATTAAAATTCACATTTGTAAAAGATGAACTAGATGATATAAATGGATTTACTGAAGGATTATTTTAAGTAAAAGATGATCAAGTATATCACAATTTGTAACACATGGTTTATAAAATCATATTTCATAACTAACTTTCTAGGAACACAGAAACTCCATAAAGCAGGCTACTTCTGCTTGAACACCAATGTGGTAGTTAAAAAGAATTTGATCAAGAAAATGAAAATTTACCCTGAAATTATTAGGTATAGCATGTAGAAGTATTCAAAAGGAAGCTAACCTTAAAAGTCTATAAAAGCTTCCTTTAAATATACATAAAAGGCATATTTGTCAGTTTAGGATACCTATTAAGAGTCAAGCTTTTGGTATTCCAAGTGTGAAAGGTTTCACGTGTCAGGTTACTATAAAAATGTTTTTACTATTTTTCCTTTTTGATAAAGATGAAATGAAAGACCATGAATAAATTATTGACCTGTGTTCTATTATAACAAGAATGTGGATATCGTTTAAAAGTATGTAACTTTTAATTCTCATTTGAAGAGGGCCATTACAGTGCATCAGTCATGCAATGTATTTAGGCAAGTACTAATTTATTAAGGGCTACTGGACAACAATATTAGAATCACTGCATTAAGGTAATTAAAATCATCCTTTTCTGAACTTCAAGAAAAGTTTCATTCCTCTAAAGTATACCTCCACCTACTTTTTCAGCCTGATATCTCTCTATTCATCATCACCTACCTTATCCTTCAGTCAAAGGGGTCTAACTGGGTATTACAAAGAGTAGACAAAGCAGCCATGATCCTGATGGGGCTTATTGTTGAATGGGACAGAAAACCATTAAATAAACAAACCCAATGATAAGTATGTAACTAAAATTCTAATAAGGGCTAGAAGAGTAAGGAGAAGGGAAAATATGAACTAGGGGTTGCTCATTAAGGGTGGAGATCAGGGAAGGCTTCTGAGAAAGTGATATTAAGATAAGACTGAAGGATGAGCCAGTGTTAGCAAAATGAAAAATGTTGGGGAGAACAGTTTAGGCAGAAGCAGCAGCACCAGGAAGAGCCTGTTCTCTAGTTAGAGTAGCTGATGAGCATGGCAGGGGCTGGGTCAGCAGAACCCTGTAGGCTCCACGGAGGAGGCTGGGTTCTCTGTGTGACAGGAAGCCAGGGTAGGGTAGGTGGGGAGTAGCGTGAGCTGACTCCTTCACTATTACTGTCCTCAGAGTGCAGACCATTGAACTGATCTTTTATTTGTTTTTTGTTCCTCTTTAGGTATGGAGTTGAAAGAGAGTTCAAAAAATTGGGAAGATTTTACATACGTTGCTGCTATCAGAGGAATACAAAAATATTAGTAACTCAGAAGCAACAGAGACCTTTCGGAAGATTTATGGTCTCTGATTCAGAAGTAAAGTCTGCTTGTGGCATGGGGAAGAGTGATTAGGCAAGATCATTTTTCTTCATCACTTTTCAGGTGACAGGCCAGAATAATCATGGAAATGACTCAAGATGCCATCTTTTGGAAGATGGGGTGATTTTCTCTGCCATGGGAACAGAGTGAGGGTTGGCCAAACAGCAGCTGAAAGGAAAGATGCACTCTTGCTTTTGGTTACAGCCAGGCACTGTGTTGGAATGAGGCCCAATAAAGATCTGGATAGGTGACACGGTTTCCTACATCTTCCCCCTGCCCAGGACTGCAAAGTTCATGGCAATGCAGGGTCCCTATTCCTTGGAAGAAGGAAGTGAGCCTCTGTGTAAGCCACGTTTTGTGCCTATGACCTCATGGTAATACTTAAATATGCAATAGAATGTTCACTGGAATATTTAATGTCATAAAAACAAAATCTAAGGTTGAACAATAAGAAGTAACACTAAGTATTTCATCCGGAAGCAAATAAACCTTGTCAAAAATTTACATTTTTCCAACAGAATTGATCATTTAAATGAAAACTCCACAGAGCAAGACTATAATTTATTTCATACGTGGTAGGTTTTTAAGTGAGAGACAGGTTCTTCCTTCCTTTCTCCCCACCCACAGAGTTTGGGCCATTTCTAGACAATATTCAGCTGACCTTCTTTTAAAAGACCCAGAAAAAAAAAAAAAGGTGATGCTTACTCTCAGTGGAAAGGTAGTGTTCCACCAATTTTGGTAAACACTGATCTAGACCTGAATCTTTGACTTCTGAAAGCAAGAGCAAGATGACTCACATATGCCTAAGGAAAAAGTAGGTCTGGTGGTCAGATCTGAAAGAGAATAAAAATGCTAGAAAATGTACAGTAAATCCTGTTCAAATTTTAGACAAATCATTTAACATATCCTTTTTCATTTCACTATGTCAATACTAAGTATACTATTTTTCCCAGTTTAAGAAAAGCTGAGCCCGCCAAAATCAGGATTTATAAATAATTAAGAAACATTTATTTTAAAAATCACTTTACTTTATGAAGAGTCAATTTTCCATGCATATTTAAGATCACTTTTAAAAAGTGTAATTTGTTTAAGAAATACTTTTTCAAAAACACCTCTACTTTGTTAAAAGAAGCCTCACTGTTCTCCATCCATTTATCCATCCATCCATCCATCCATCCATCCATCCACCCATCCATCCATCCATCCATCTAACAAACGTTAATGGAGCCCTTGCTACCCCAGGCATGGCTCTCAGCACTCATGATACAGCAGCGAAGAGAACAGTCTAAACTCCTACCTTATGGTGTGCATTTTCATGTTATGCGCTGTGGAACTGACTATGAAGGAAAATCAGATTTAAAAAATAATAAACTGTCACACAACAATGTAAATATAGCTACCATCATAGAACTATAGACTTAAAAATGGTTAAGAGGGTCAATTTTATGTGTTTTTTACAACAATTAAAAAACTAAACTAAGTTAAAATTTTAAAAAGTCAAAAAGGGACAGAGCCAATATTTACTGAGTAGTTACATGCACTAGGTTCTACTCTGAACAGAACTCATTTAACCTTAACAATCTTAGGAGACAGGCACTCTCTATTTTCCAGAAGAGTACACTAAGGCACAGAGAGTTTAAGCAACATATCCAAGATCAAATATACATGGGATACAAACCCAAGCAGTCTGACACCAGCACCTTGTCTCCTAAATCCATACAAAAATTTTGAAAAGCAATACCGTTCTCAATTGGAACTACAGTTCATAGTATGAAAAGTGGTAACAGGACAGTAATAGTAAAAGTAATTGTGATCACCTGTTCTCATTCTTGATTTGGCTTTTAAAAGCTTGATGATTTATAACCCAACTTACTGCTCTTTTGACAGCTATTTTTCCTAAAAACTTAAGCATTGAACAAACTGCTTTCGACCACTTCTCTCTAAGCCATAATATTCTTTTCCTACAAATGGAAAAAAAAAACCACACAGGATGGTTTCTTTTAAAACAGACATTACTGAAACTGTAAATATTTTTAGCCTTTTGTACTTTTCATCCAGCAGCTTGGCTGAGAATAATATAGAAACATTTAAAAATAGCCTTTCAGTACTCTGAAAACCATTAAATAGTTTAGCACATCCCCAGCACCTGCTTGACTTGTCTTAATCAACACTATTTTGCTAGTCATATAAAAAAAGAAAACCCTTTCGGTTTCAGAATTTTTCTCCCTTAAAAACCAAATGTGTCACCAGAGTATTTTGTGCTAGGTTGCCCTCTCTCCCTTCCTAACTTAGAAGGTGACACCTGGACTAAGTCATGGGTAACTAATGAAGATGCAACTTTCCCCTCAGTGCAATACATATCACAGCATGTGAGAAAAACTTTCCCAGGCAGGGGCCTTCATAACAATTGTTGGGATTCTAATGGAAAGTTAGTTTTGTTCTATAATTTCCAGAAGTTATTTAGAGCAATATGAGGACACGTGGTAAATCTGTTCTGATGCAGGAAGGTGACAGTGGTGATGCAGGATGTACTCTCTGTCCTGTTTTTCCAGAGGTGAGAAAGTACAGCCCATAGATTTTGGAAGAACAGGAAGAAGGAAGAAAGAGGAAGGAGGGAAGAAAGAAAATAATCTATTTAGAATCTACTGTGTTCAAATACTTTGTGCTTAGCGTCAAACTTTCAACAATGGTCTGAGCAGCACTATGTTGTGGCAAAATTGAAGTACCAACCTGGACAGACACAAACATCAAGTATTAAAAGCCCAAATTAAGGTGAGGCACTGCTTTTCACACTGCCAGGGACCCTTATTTAAGAATACAGGGATCAGCATAATTTGGTGCCAGGCAGCTTCCTTCCAGTCACATTTGATGAAGACTCTATAACATCACCTGCTATAATCAAAATTTCTTGGAACATGAGAAGGGCTCTGACCCAAACCAAAGAGAGGCAGTTATAAAATATCATGTGTTAATAAAAGGACTCAGCTAAGGCAGGGCTTTAGGGTGAATACATTCTGTATTGTCTAAATGGGACACTTGATGAGCGAGAGTATGATCAATTAATCCAGGACAGAGGAGTAAATTGGGACACTCCTAGGCAAACCCAGACATACAACTGCCCGTCTGTAATCCACATCTCACAGCTACGGGCCCCCACCAGGCTCCAGTGGAAACCATTTTGTTTCCTTCGATAGTGTTAGGTCTACCAAGGTATAGGAGACAATGCTAACAGACAGGACACCTTCTTCTGGCTTTACCATTCAGCTTTCCCAGGCACACATGATACAACAATTAGATTCTATCTAAAGCAAAAGTAAGTGGATATCATTCTGGACAGAGGTCTATAATTAGCCCATTTTCTTCAATGATTAAAACAAAGTCCCAGAAGACATGTGGGTACGAAAACACAGTAACAGGCATGACAGAAACAGGATTCCAAAATTCTCTCAAGGTTAAATATGTACTAAAATGAATTTGGTAAAGTTTACTAGGATTCAGTGTAAGGTTCCACACAGTCAGTCCATAGCGTCTGGCAGCTTCCTGATTCAATACAGTGTGACAGGGCTGCCCAAATGCCCTCTTGGGCTGCATTAACAAAGGTACTGTTCTCAAGGCCAAGGAAATAGAAGTCTCACTATACTTGGCTCCAGTCAAACTACTCATGGAGAATAGCTTTGAATTTTGCTCGCTACATTTTAAGACACCTTCTCATAACCTGGAGAGTGTGAAGAAAAGGGAGACAAGGATGATGAAGGAACTATACTATACTATACTATACCATACTACACTACACTACACTGAAGGGAATGGAATATAACCAGCTTGGAAAAAGAAGACTTACAGAAGTCACTGTTCTGTCTTTATCTAAATAACTGAAGATTAGCCATGAGAATTGATGATTAGACTCATTTACCACACAGAAATTAGGATCCCTTAGACAAGGCATCTGTATTGGATGATGTTGAACTTCAAGGTGTATAAGGCCTTGCCCAGTCTAACAGTCTGTAATTACATGGTGGAAAGTGTCACATTCTTCATGAAATCAAGCACCAAGAATTGGCCTGGGCTGCAACAAAAGATTTTCTTCATCATGTATTGTAGGGTTCCTCTCTACCCGAGCTGAAGTAAGGATGTCAAAGCATTTTTAATATATCTCACGGATAAGTCCAAGTCTACTGGAAAGAGAAAACACCACAGTAGTTACACCATATATTTCCTATTTGACCTAAAATCAGCCACACAGAAGCCCTGGTCATCGTAAAGGACTTCTCTGTAGTCAAACACAATGCGTACACAGAAATAAATAAAAACATCACCGCCAAACTATTTTTTAACAGTGATCATGGCACAAGTTGCTCTTAATATACAAAGACTTCTTATTCCAAAAGACCTTTTGAGTACAGTAATGCAATAATATATCTTTACTTTTATCTTAAAAACATGGTTTCCAAAATATGTATATCCATTTATAAAAATTTAAGTGTAGGTAATTTGGCAGCAAATCACAGCCAGATAAAAGACCTTAAGTAAAAGAACTCTAGGTCCAGAAATGAAACCAAAAAGATAAGACATTTTAGAAATATACAGACAGAGAAGCAAATCAATAGACCATAATCTTGATATCTAGTGCTGAGCGTGGCAAATGGTTGGTGAATAGAAATAAATGCTCCCTACAGACAGACTCAATTAAGTACAGAGCATAATTTATTCGTGAAAAAATAACTGACTGTGACTCTTCTTAGATCTTTTCAAAATTACTTGAAAATATTCACTAAATATAAAGAAAACTGATATGTTAAATCATGGTAATAAAATGAAATGGACTAACCTAGGGAGCAGTGATAACATAATCTGATGTGTATAAGTCCCTTGGACCACCCAATGGTGTAATGCCCTGCAAACTGAGTAGAGGAAGGGAGATTTAATTAATTGTTCTCCACCTCTTTTAACTGACAGTATGTTTGGTTTTAAGAAAATAAAAGGACCTAGAGCAGAAAAGGAGTATTATCTTGTGTAGACCGTCTATATCCTATAATGTACTTTATATTTAAGAAATATTTCCTATCAGATTTTTATCCTACAATAAACAACTACAAACAGCAAAAACAATAAAAAAATAGTAACAACAAAAATCAGTCTGCTAGGGGATTTATAGAAAAGTAACAATGAAACATTCTAGCTATATCAAGAAGTCTCTTGTCAAATCATTATTTTCCCCTCACAAGTATTTTTACATATGTTCTAAAAGGACTGAGGAGGTATTGCAATGTTGTAAACTCAAAACAAGTCTCCTGAGCATTAACATACCATATACTCCCCACAGCCAACCAAAATCTCACTTTGCCTCCCTTAACACTCCAAAAGAACTCAAGTTTATAAAAATAGTGGGTTCCCAATCAATTGACTTTTTCAACATCAGATGACTGGATATATCCTTCACAGACTTCAGATCCCTTGTTTAGCCCCCATAATAATATAAACTATATCCCTATGATTCCATTGGAATTACAAGAAATCACTATATATCATTCCCTTCCTTCTAAGACATTATCTGAGGTTTTAGGGTTTTTTTTTTTTTTAACTTTTATAATCCTCATGTGATTTGTGGCCATATAAGACTGATTTTCCAAACTAAACATTACTATCTTTCTACTATTGTCCCCCCACAGTCAGCAAACTTTATTCATTTTCATTCAACACTTATTAAAGTTTTACTCTGTCCAAGACACTGTGCTAGGGGTAGGTGGTACTAGAAATTCACAGTCCCATCATCAATGAGTTTTAAATCTAGTAGGTGAAAGACTCACACACAAGTATATACAAGGCATCCAAGTGACACCCGAATGGTGAAACCAACACCCAAGGAGGCCAAGGAAAGAAGAGGTGTTTAGCTGTGGTAAATGTGAAGAAACAGTGGAGGAGGTGTCATTTGAACTGAGCCAGAGAGTATAGGAGGTCCAGGATTTTGACTGTCAAAAATTAAAGAGAAGAAAGGAGGAATGGAGTAGAAAGCCAACTTCAGGCAGAGGAAACAAGATGAGCATAATTTGCAAAGGCAAAAATTGCAAAAAATACCGCACGCTATCAGAAGAGCAGGTAGGGAAGGTTACTAGCTAAAAGCAGAGTTAATTTATCCATGTTGGAGAAAGTTATGAGATAAATGGTTCATCTGAAGGATCAGTAGTTTCACAGGATCTGAAAAATAATCTTCCTTTCTCTATAAGCCATTCTCTCTGAGTGCTCAGCTTCAGAAGGGTCCAACATGAAGGAAGGAAGAAGCAAATCCTAGCTGGTTGTCCAGGTGCAGGACCTAAAGCCAGCAACCCATGGGGTAACAGATGTTGTAACTAGGACTTTCTCACATCAATCCAAAATGTATGGAAATTTTGAAAAGACTTTCACCAATAGAAACTTGCCCTATTCTTCTTTTAAAACCATTCAGTTTTGAAATAAGAGCAGAACCTCCAAATTCTGAATTAACCCAACCTATTGTCTCAGCTCATTCACAGGTCACTGTGAAGCGGTGTGGAGGTTGTTAGGGGGGAAAAAATCACATAATTGTAGGATTTAGTACCTCCAGGTTCCCCTACTAAGCTGGTCCTCCCATTTCCTACAGAGGCTATTTTACCAAGCTTATATCCTCCTCTTGCTGGCACACAAGTAGGTCATGGCACATTTCCCAGCTGTGGTGAAATATGACTGAGTTCTACCACTGAACTGTGAGCAAAAGTGATTATGCTAATTTCCAGGCCTGGTGCATAAAAACCTTCTGTGTGTGATCTTCCATGTTCTTTCCTTCTCTTTCTTTAAAAAAATTCATTATTTATTTTTAAGAGAGAGAGAGAGCACTCAAGCACATGTGCAAGGGAAGGGCAGAGGGAGAGGGAGAGAGAGTGAGAGAGAAAGAGAGAATCTTAAGCAGACTCAGTGCAGAGCCCTAAGCAGGACTCGATCCCATGACCCTGATCCCATGATCCCTCAGGTAGGGATCATGACCTGAGCCAAAATCAAGAGTTGGAAGCTCAACCAACTGAGTCACTCAGGCACCCTTTTCCTTCTCTCTTGATGTGACACAAACAAGCACAGAACTATGGAAGCCATGCATTGAAAATGAAGAAACTGCAAAATGGAAGTGATCTGGATTCCTGAAGGACTACTGGGAGGAATGCCACCTATCATTCATCAACACTCAGTTTGAATGTTATGCAAATACGGAAGAAACTTCTATTGTTTTAAATGATTGAGACTTGAGGGATTATCTTTACAGCAGCTAGCATTACCTTAATAATACACAAATTCTGACCATGTTTTTTTACATTAGTTTGGGTCTACTGAGAAGTAGGCACCAAGACAGGATTAGAAATACAAAAGATTTATTAGGGGAGTGAGCAAGAGAAGCTGATAGGTCCTTCAGACAATACTTCTGGATACAAGAGGGAAAGGAAGGAGGAAAAGATAAGAAGTCTCAGACTGCAACACAGTTCCAAGCAAGGTATAGTCAAGACAATGGGATTTCTCAAGTCAACATGGCCCACTAGAAAGATTCTGCATCCCACACGAATGAAGTAGCAATAGGAACCCCCACTGTGCTCAGTCACTGACTGGGAGGAGCCAGGGGGCTAAGTGTGGCCTTAATGCCAATGCCAACACAGAGGTGGCTCCAGAGGGGCAGCAGTTGGGCCCTGCTGTTCCCAGCTACAGACCTGGGCAGTTCATATTCACGGACACTACACTGCTCAAACTTTCAACTTTCAAATCCTATATTCCTTTCCCTCCTTTTTTTTTTTTTTTTTTTTAATTAATATCCACACCTTGCCTTTCTTCTTTTGCTCCTGTCTGCTAAGAGTTGTTTTTTCTCTGGTCCAAAGCTAATCTCTTCATGTGTTCCAGCTAATATGTATCCTCAGATCCCCTTTTCTTTGTCTCTTCCAGATTTTATCTATCCTCTACTATGTAAACATACTCAAGATTTTCAACCTTAAAAGCTAAGATTAAAAAAAACAGTTTCTTGACCTTATTGTTC
The DNA here is from genome assembly GCF_018350175.1 of Felis catus. Classification (NCBI taxonomy): domain Eukaryota; kingdom Metazoa; phylum Chordata; class Mammalia; order Carnivora; family Felidae; genus Felis; species Felis catus. The sequence continues at coordinate 80,672,242 of NC_058372.1, forward strand.
TCCTTCCCTTCACATCTAAGTTTCTTGCAAGAATGGTGTAAGTGGATTGCCTAATTTTTAAATTTTATTTGCTCACCAATTGCTCTTTACTAGGATTACATGAACCTACAAGTTGACATATCCTGGAATCCTTTCTTGACATCTCTGAAGTGTTTAACACTCCTGTCACTCCTTCCTTCTGGAAACTCTTGCATTGGGTCCTGGGATACCCTATGCTTAGGTTTTCTTCCTCCCTGAAGTTCATTCCTTCTTTTTATTTTCCTCCTCCTTAAATGTCCACTTCCTATGGCTTCTACCATTAGTTCTCTCTGTTCTGTCTTGCACATTAACCTGATGGCTCTCATTACTTAATGAAGTGCCCATTCGTTGATGACATCATTCATGCAGTCACCCAAACCTGAAACCTGGGAGTTGTCCACAATTATTTCCTCTATTTCCTTACCTATATTCAATCAGTCACCACGTTGTGAAGATTCCACTTCCTAACTCGCTCTCAGCACCATCATTTGTTGGTCTTGATCCCTACAGCCACTGGCCCATCACTTGTCTCACAAACTTGTGGAGGAACATAGTGACAGATCCTCTGACCTCTGAGTCTGTTCCCCTTCAGTCACATCTCTGTACAGCGATAAGACAATATTTCTAAAGCACAAATTTGATCATGAGAAGTGGCTCCCCACTGCCTACAGGATAAAGGTCAATCTCCCTAGAATGGTATGTAAAATCCTTCATAATTAGGTTCTCATCCATGTTTTAGCTTGATCTTTTTCCACTGCTCTATGTCTCCAAAGTCTAGTCATACTGAACTGTCTGCAACTCACACAATGTGTTACATGTTTTATGCTTCGATGGCTTTGTACATACCTTTTGCCTTGAAAGTTCTTTCCACCATCCTTGTCCTACTAGGGGAATTTACTATACATTTTTCAATAATCAAATGAAATTGAATTTTCAATAATCAAATCAAATTGTGGGGCCCCTTACCATCAATACTCTCAATCCCACCCCAGAGCATTGAAGAGCTCATGTAAGGTGAGTACCTGTTCATGACACCTGACACAAGATTCCAAGGCAATTTCATCCTGCTTCTTTTTGAACACCATTGACACAAAATAGGCACTTGGTGAATGTTTGCTGACTACAAGAATGAATGATGGACAAATCTAATCTTCCATCTTGAGTTTGGCCCCATAAAATTCGTCTCTTAAAAACAAAATTTTCAGTGGTCAAAAACCATTATGATGCCAGTCACCATTACATGCGTTCGCTGGTGGCCAAGTTAAAGTAGTGACATCTTCAATTTACATGTGAAAAGTGAGTACTTGGCATTAGAGGAGAAAGATACAAACACTCTGCAGAAGACAAGCAGCAAAGATAGCTCAAGGGCTATTATCCCAAGGGACTGAATTCATTCTTAGTAATTGTGTAAACCAGAGTTCACATTTCACACAGAACTTTCTAACAAATTGGAAACAGGAGATGGTTAAGCTAGGCAAAGAAAAAGCATGGCTTTGATACACAAGAAACTACACATGCATTTTACATTAAATGCTGTTGTAATTTGCTCACAGAACACAGTACAAAAATTATTCTAAAAGTCATAACTTGTAAATTTGATATGTAAATAAGAATTTAAAATTAGAATCTCCATGGCCACTGAATACTAAAAGAGTAAAAGGAAAAAGGAAATGAAAGATAAAATACACCATTTCAGACTCTCTGGAATGCATCTCCTTCCAGCCTGATCAGCGGGAGGCCAGTTATCACATTCAATGCACTTGGTAAACACAAGAGTTTACTGAAAACGGACCTTTTCATAAAAAATCATGGGTCAAACAATCTCTACGACATATACTGCTGTTAAAGGAAACACACTTTTTCTCATTCTTGACATGATGATGCATGGTGTGCTTCTTCAGAGAGACAGCTTAATATGGTTCCAACCCAAAACCTAGTGAAAATAGCTTTTTTTTTAATTTGAAAAATAAATCCCCAAACAAAATTCTTTTAAAATATTAAATTCTGCCAAAGATAGATGTTTTCAGGGAACCAGTCCAAAGAAAGGTTTTAATTTATTTAATGTTCTATGAGCTAATGGTATCAAGAAAATGTATATCTTTGTTTAAAAATACATAAATCAGTGATGCTTATATATACCATCCACTTGACATAGTCCCTGCTGCTCAGCTTTATAAGAGTAGCATTTTTCCCGGAGCTAACTCTTGAAGCCTAAATCTGCAAAAAGTCTTGTGATGACATCAATCTTAATATTTGGCCAGGTCAGTAAAATTATTCTTCAAAATGGGTGCTAATATATCACTTTTACTCAAATCTAAGTGAAATGTCAGGAAAGTACTCCCATGTTTACTCCAACTACCCATTAATAAACATTTTTGACTGTAATAACTGAAGGTCCCATGTTCTCAATGCAATGACACCAGCAAAATTCCCTTGAAAACTTGCTCATAACCACAAGTGTTAGTAGATGTGACCTCTCAGGTTTTAGATTGATGACACTAAAAAAAATGCATTTACAGGCTGAAAATCATATAACCCTGGCCAAAGCACTCAATGACTTCGGAGAACCAGGAGAACCTACTTGAACAAAATAAATATTTGGGGAAAACCTGCATCGGTTGGATGGTTCATTGGTACAAAATTTATCCTTTAACAAACTAAATAGGATTTCTAATTATCTTCCTATATTTCTCCTCCTTACACCTTTCAAATTTAATCACAGCATTGTTTAATCTCTTGCCTTTTTTACTCTTTGCCCTCTGTCTGAAGTTTTCAATTAAGAATTACTTTGTAATAGGGGCATCTGGGTGGCTCAGTTGGTTAAGCGTCCAACTGTTGATTTCGGCTCAGATAGTGATCTTATGATTTGTGGAATTAAGCCCCATGTTGGGGCTCTGTGCTAACAGTGTGGAGCCTGCTTGGGATGCTCTCTGGCTCTCTGTCTCTGCCCCCTCCCCTGCTCTCATGTGCATGCACGCTCTCTGTCTCTCTCAAAATGAATAAACTTAAAAATATTACTTTGTAATAGCATTGTGGTTATATAGGAAAATGTTCTTAATTTCAGAGATGGATGATGTTGATGTATTTAGGGATACAGTGTCAAGAGGTCTGCAACTTGCTTTCAACTGGTTCCTAAAAAATGAACCCCTTTTCCTAACACACTATACATAAGGAGATAAAACAACAAATACTAATAATTGGTGAATGCAAACTTAGGGTATGGAAATGTTCCTTATTGTCATCTTCCCTCTAGGTTTGAACTTTTCAAAAGAAAAAGAAAAAACGTTTTAAAAGAATGACTTTACCTAATAGGTTCCAGCTTTTCAAATTGTAAATGCAAGTGGTTACCATCACGAGTCTAAAACTTGAGGGACCTTGTGCTAAAAAATACCAGGACTGACAAAACACACATTTGATTGTCTTCTACAGGCATGATATTGATTCAATTTGCACATCCTGGAAGTGGCTGTGATTTGAGTCTGGGATGGAGGTAGAGAGGCATAATGAACACATCCACAGTCCAAGCATTTCCCTCCAGAAGGCCCTGAAAGCTGGCCCCTCAGGGTCTCGTGGTCTCTACCTCCCAGTGAGATCCTGGTTTGCTTACCCTCTCCCAAGCACCCACCAGTGACTCCTGGGAAATGCCTGGGAGATCAGTAAGGGTCTGGGAATAGATTCTGCACATTAGACCTGTTAATTTTAAAAATGTATAAGTGTCATAAGTATTCTTAGAGGTTTTCAAAATTGTAGCGGAGTCTAAAATGCATTTTCAAATATTTATGTGCAAATCTTTTGCAAGAGATTTGCTATTACAGTCAGTAGCGATTTGGTCAGAGAAACAAAAGACTACCTAAAGGCATGCTTCATATCTGACAAAACATGAACTATTTTCCTACTGCAGTTACACTGGCATCTATGACAAGGAAACATTTTAAACATTTCCTTGCATCAAGCACTTTGGGGTGATCTATCTACAGTGACTATTTACTTATGTGGCAGGCAGGGTGCTAGGAACCTTGCTGTGCATATTACCTCGTTTCATTCTTAACGCAGCACTGTGGAGTAGGGGATGTGATAGGCACTGGACAGGAAAGGATGAAGAATCTCTGAGCGGGGAAACTGAACATTTATCAAACGCTACCATGTGGCACTGAACAGTGCTCTTCAGGTGTCACCCCACTTAACTGTCTACAACACTATGGTGTAAGTATCAGTAACCCGATTTTATGGAGGAAAAAACTGGGAGGTACATAACTCGACCAGGATTGCTGATCTGGGAACTGAAGCCACTTATGCCAAGTGAAACATGGGCACAATTCCTCCCTCTGGTCACATTCCACGGCTCTAAGCCAGATGCTGGAGGAGGAGGTAACCACCATAGAAGGAATAGCTGTGAATATTGCCTCTTACTCACTGCACCCACTAGGGATAGAGGGATGCAGAGTGCCAAGGGGGAAAAGCAAGCAACCATCCTCTAGAAATGGAAAGGAAGTTCCTTTTAAAATCCAGAGCATGTGTGAGTGGGGGGACTTCGTGTTCCAATTTAATCCAGTTCTCAAAGCCAAATGAACACAAACTCCCAACCTGACCCCAAGGCTGACCCAGCTTTCTAAAGATCCTGTAAATGACCAATCCCCAAGAGAGAGGAAAGCTCTAAGAAGACCCACTCGAAGGCTCTTCTCAGCTACTCTCCTTGTCCTTCATACCTCCCTCTGTATGACTAACTTGAAGCCTAAATTTACATGTGTGATTATTCACAACAGCCAAAAGGTGGAAACTACCCAAATGTCTATCAACTGATGGACAAACGGGTAAACAAATTGTGGTATATCTGTGGCATACAATGGAATGTTATCCAGTCATAAGAAGGACTGAAGTACTAATACATGCTACAATGTGGATGGGCCTCAAAAACATTATGCTAAAATGAAAGACACCATGGGGCACCCGGGTGGCTCAGTCGGTTAAGGGTCCAACTTCGGCTCAGGTCGTATCTCATGGTTCATGAGTTCAAGCCCCGCGTGGGGCTCTGTGCTGACAGTTCAGAGCCTGGAGCCTGCTTCGGATTCTGTGTCTCCCTCTCTCTCTCTGCCCCTCCCCAGCTTGCACTCTCTCTCTCTCTCTGTCTCAAAAACAAATAAATGTTAAAAAAAAAAAAAAAAAAAAAAAAAGAGACGCCAGGCACAAAAAGTTACACGATTCCACTTATATGAAATATTCAGAAAAGGTAAATCCATAGGAGTAAAAAGCAAGATTAGTCATTTCCAGGGCATGAGGAATGAGGGGGAATAGGGACTCCTTAATGCATACAGGGTTTCCTTTGGGGTGATGAAAATGTTTTGCAACTAAACAGAGGTGATGCTTGCACACTAAAGTATATACTTTAAGGGGATTAATTTTTATGTTATGTGAATTTACTTCAATAAAAAAACTTGTACATATATGAACACACATTTCTTGGGCAGTCTTGAATAATGATGTACAGTATGCCAAGCCATAAAGATGCCCCACCCTGGGCTCTTTTTACATTACACGCAAATAGAGACGGATTTCCTGTAAGTTGATCTTGAAGAAAAAAATGTTAGAGAAAGAAAATGAGAACTAAGCCATCTTAAGAAAACAAAACTCAACACTACAGCCTTGTCATCTTCCTATCTTCTCTATCCCACTAAAACAAACATAAACCCAAATCATTGAGTACACCATATACGGAAAAGCTGGTACTTAAAAGACCAAACAAAACAAATTAAATCTACTGTGGTTTGTTCCCTCAAAATTAAATAGAAAGATCCAGCAGGTCCTTAAACATCTGAAAAGAGTTGCAATCTCTCTGGTAATCAGGGTTTCAAACTAAAACAACTAGGGCTCTCTTTTCATCCAACAGAGTTGGAAAATTTTAAAAGATTCCTAATACTTAGCTGCAGTGAGGCAACCAGGTACTTTATTTTTCGCTGGTGGGAATCTATATTGATGCAACCTTTTTGGAATGTCACCTGGCATTATCCTTGACTCAGCTTTTAGGAATCTGTCTCTCAAACACCAAAGTGGATATGTAAGAATATATGTACATAAATTTTAACTGCAGTGTTGTTTAGAATGACAAAAACCCAGAATGTTCCCGGATGTCCATCAACTGAGGGATAATTGAATAAACTATAGTACAACTGTAACCATACAAGGCATTAGACTTACATCCAAAAAAAGGTATTAGATTTATATTTGTTGATAAGGAAAAATGTAAAAAAATATAAAGTAAAAAAATAAGCTGCAGACAACTGTTTATAATTTCATTTTTATAGGAGACAAAATACCTTATATATGTATGTATATATATTTCTATATATATTACAGAAAAGATAAAGATAGGAAGAATAAGAAAAGAAACAATAAGAGATAAGAAGAAACAATCTGAGAAATTTGGAAAAAGACATTGAACTTTCACCTTTATATTGTTTGAAATATCATAACAATCATGTACTGCCCTGTGATATGTTTAAGAGTAGAAAAAGTCTAAATAAATAAGATTTTCTTCTGTACCTAGCTTTTCTGAGTGATAAACATATATGCAAGAAATATGAAGGTGACAGTTCCCCAAAAACCTACTTTGAGGGGGTGTACTGAAGTTAACAGACTCATCTTCAGCCTCCTGAAATGGTCTATATTCTCTCCAAGACAGTGCAACTCAGAGTGGAACCTGCACACCAGCCCCAGTCCCAGCACACAAAACTAGGAGTTGATACATAGAGACTTCTACAGCCGTTTGCCAGAGTGATTTTATGTCTATTGACTCTGACAATTAAAAAAAACTAATCAGGCTACCATTTTTATCTTTTTAATTCCATTTTTCTATTCATTGACTTTAAAAAAAATTTTAATGTTTATTTATTTTTGAAAGAGGGAGACACAAAATGTGATGGGGGGTGGGAGGAGAGAGGGAGACAGAATCTGAAGCTGTCAGCACAGAGCCCAACGCAGGGCTTGAACTCATGAACCGTGAGATCATGACCTGAGCCAAAGTCGGACGCAAAACCGACTGAACCACCCAGGTTCCCCTCTAATAATTCACTTTCATTGTATTTTATAAAATCATCAGCCCATGATTCTAAAAAAAACAGAAGAGCACAATTTTAAACAATGAAAGCTGATGTTCAGGATGATAAAACATAATGATATATTCAGGTAACTGTAATAATGAAAGATTAAATTTTATTAAACATTTTTGGACTATGTTAATACATTCACACTCTTATAAAACGATACTAAAGAGATGAGGAGAAAACCTTCTGGTAATCAGAACAGATTCCTAACAGATCCAGCTGGTTCTCTTGCTAGGAACAATGAAGTCTAGATTATATTTACAAATGAAGAGTAAGAACCTGGAGAATAAACAAAACCCCAGACAACTTGAGAAACCAACTGACACAAGTTCAACCAAAGACACTTTGACCTTTGCCAAAGCTGTAGATAAAAAACAATGTGAATTTGACTTTCATTTTTCTCCCCTCTCATACCTCTGAGTCAAGATGCTAAAGATGAGAGAAGACAGGCAATAAGAAAGAGAAGCCAGGGGCCCGAGGGGGTAGAGGTGGGGGTCTGACTTTCCTGAGCTGACTCTGTTTGAAGTTTCACTTACCAGTACTCTATGACAGTGGGGGGGGGGGGGGGGGGTGGAGAGAAAAGAGTTTACCATCAGCTAGGAACCATGTCTTGTAAGTGTTCCTGACAGACATATTTTTTTAAAAATCAGAATACACCATGTTTTAGTTCCCAAGAAAAACTGGCTAGAACAATAAAGCACCAAACAGGCTTCTAGCTAAAATAAAAAATACGATCATTTGTAAATGCAAATTTCTTCTCTCCTCTCTAAAAATTTTAAACCAGTGTTGAAGTGAAGTGCACTTCCATCCACATCTGGCAGCTTACATGTAAATAACCATGAGTGCCACTGTGGCAGATCAAGTGCTCTACAATTCACAGCTGTGGTGCTGAGACAAGGGAATCTTGGTTTCTCACCAAAGGGTGAGCAGGCACTGGAAAATCTATAACACATTTTGGTATTTTGAGGATTTCTGAGAAGTCAGGGGAAAAAAAAAGCAACTTAGGTTATTTTCCTATCAGTTGGACTTAAAAGACAAAGGAGCTCTAAAACAAAAAGAAGCCATGTGTGTGTGGCAGTTCTATAACACCATTTGGATTACCTGTAACCATCAGTGCACTCAAAAGAGCCTTAGAAATAAATTAACCCACCACACTGAGGGGTGCAGCATGTGGTAGGGGGCTGGGTGAACTTCTAAAGCATGATTCCAAGCTGAGGGTCTCCTGTTTCACCTGCTCTCCTTTAAGGGCTCATCACCTTGGCCCCCAAATGATGTCTTCAGTAGATGGTGACCAACTGAACACCTCCACAGTCAGAAACAGCTACATGAATGAATGCACTAAAGACACAGCACAACAGATCACACAGATTAGCATAACAAAATGCAGCATCAGGCAAATACCATCAAGGTGGTATTTACCAAGCTCCTACTCTGCTTGGCACTGAACTACCTGGAAGGTTAGTGCTTAGGAAAAGTCCTTTTAGGAGGAACTCAGCAACACCAAAGTCTTGAGTCCAACTGGATTTCACCTTCCCATTGCACCAAGCCCACTGTACAGGGTACTAATGGTCTTCTCCTTTGTCAGATTTTACACCCCCTTTTCACTCTTTGTGGCTCTTGACCTCTTTGCAGCATCTGACACTGTTAACAGCTTTTTATTTTCTCTTTTAATTAACTCCTCTCCCCTGGCTAGCTGCTTCTCCTGTTTCCTTCATGGTTCCCTGCTCCTCCTCCTCCTTCCTCTGCTTGACTAAGAGCCCTTTTAGAGGCCTTGGGTTTCTCTCCCTTTGAGAAATCATCTATCTCCAGGGCATCAGTTCTCTCCTATCCTTTGCCTTTGACTACTCTCCCTTATTTTCAGCTCTGTATCAAACCATTTTTCTCGCATGTGGGGCCTTGGCTGCATATTTAACCCAATCAACATTTCTTCCACCTTTGCTATTGCCCTGAACAAAAAAAGCTTCTCTCTTGACCTCATTCATTTCTTCAACAGGAGAATTGTCTTCCCAGCCACCCAGGCTCTAAATCTTAGAGTCTCCTTTCTTCAATTCCAATCATCCAAGTCCTGTTCATTCTTTATATCTCACCTCTGTCTCTTGCTACCTGACCAGACCCTATTCAGCTCAGAATAACTGCGTCTCCTCTTTCCAATTTGGCCAAGATGATGCCACATTTTGACCCTACCATCACTGTCCCCAGCAATTCAAGAATCCTTACCATCACCCCATAAAATCACTTGCCTCTCTAGTAATGAGGGGTAAGTACAGCAGAGTCACCAAGAGCTTGGGCTCTGGGAAATGGTGGCTGGGCTTCAAACTTAATGGTGCCTCAGTCTCTTCATCCCAAAAAACAGAGTTGATAATAATATCTCCCTTAGAGGATAACTGTGAAGACAGGATTAATTAAAAGATGTGAAGAACATGGGGGCACCTGGGTGGCTCAGTTGGTTAAGCGTCCAACTTCAGCTCAGGTCACGATCTCACGTTTTGTGAATTCGAGCCCCGCTTCAGGCTCTGTGCCGTCAGTTTAGAGCCTGGAGCTTGCTTCGGGTTCTGTGTCTCCCTCTCTCTCTGCCCGTCCCCCACTCACGCTCTGTCTCTCTCTCTCAAAAAATGAATAACCGTTAAAAAAAAAATTTTTTTTTAAAAGATGTGAAAAATGTGGAATAGTGCCTAGCATAGAAAGTGCTCATTTACTGTCAAATTTGGATGGCTCCGAGCCAGACTGGCCTCCACAGTATGTGCCCATTCTCACTTTATTATCACCCCTGCCCTCATCCCGCTTGTACCGTGTGGATGACCCTTTCTCCTCCTGGCTATTCTATACAAATTATACCTATTGTCAAGGCTCAGGTCCAACTCCCACCCAGCCAATGGGTTTTCTCTGATTACCCCAGCTACACCCCTCACTCCTGCCTCTGGATTCTACAATACTTACTGGATGTCCCTAAATCACGCTGTTCTCTAAATTACCAAGTATAAGGGGCAGCCCAGCCTCTGGAGACAATATTGGTATTGGTGCCAGAGGCCTGATCCCTTACTATGGTTTTCCCTAAATCAGTGCTTAACGTCTCTGAGGCTCAGCTTCTTTCTCTGAAAAAGTTATAACCTCATTCATAAGGTTTTCTGAAAAACTGAATAAAATCATAGAAAGCTCCTACCACCTCATTGGGCATATTAATAAATGCTTGTTCCCTTCCAGTGAGACTATACACCTCCCAAGGGCAGCTCACGTTTCTCCCAGCTGCAAGGCAGTGCTATACAGACATTAAAAAGACACATAGGTGAATGGCGGGCCAAATCAATGAACACCTTCCAAGTCTAGCGATTCTAGGACAATATTCTGAAATGGACTTTTCCATATCTGCTCTAAATAACTGGCAGTGCTTCCATCATAAAATGCATTTTAACATACTCAATCTGCCAAGAACATGAACTGATTTTATTTTTGCTCTAATGAGGGAATACATTATCCACTTAACCTTTCTCTCTTACATGATATTGAGATTTTTTCTTAGGACTCATTTTTACAAAATCCAGAAAGTCCATGGCAAAAGAAAGAAAGAAAGAAAAAAAGAGCAACACTAAGTAATTTGAAAGATTATTCATACCTAAAAAGGGAATTTTTAACCACAACCTTAGTCATAAACCTTCAACAGGCAAATGAGAAGCAGCGAAAGATGAAGTCCCAAGGAGAGAATTGGGTTGAAGTGCGACTCGCGTTCAGGCAGCGGGTGACGGCACTCATAAGACAAGCTGACGGAAGTGGGTGCTGTACCTTTATCACGGCCGCCCCCACTTGACCACCTGGAGCACCCTCAGAGGAAGCAGACACCCCCACACACTTTCCAGCTGCATCCTGGCGGCCACAAAGTGCGCACACATAATCAGCCAACGTATAAAATTATATCAGAAGCATCAATGTGACGGGGAAAATCTTCAACTTGTGATGAGTAACCTGTGTTATTTAGATTCTGTCACCAAGACCTGAAGCTGAGCTAAGGGGAGACTCCTCTCGACACACCCACACAACCCTGATAACCGGCTACACAAGCGCACAATCTTAACATCAAATATTTGGGGCACTTCAAAGGCTGAGACAGCAAATCCCCTGGTAGAGGGTCAAGGTCCCCTGGGGGTACTGTGGGGGCTGGAATTCTCCCCTCCCTAGTGTTCAATGACAAATGGAAATATTTCACTGGGTCCCAAAGCAAGAGGGACTGTTCCCCGTCTTAGAATGGGGTTAGACAAAGAGGATCTATAGCCCTGTGACACTGTATTGTCTTACAAATGAAGGGCTGAATTTTATTGAAAGAATACAATTCATTGTTTGGAGCAGTGTTCTTTGAGAAGCCTGCTTCAGAAATCATATTTAAGTCAAGTGGAGAGAAAACAGGGAAAAAAAAAAAAATAAGAGCAACAGTTTACAAGTCATTTTTAAAACTTCGCTTTGTTCCACTTGAATCATTTTAATCGCCATTTTAAGCAGTTAAATTAAAATGCACCTGCATTGTAAATCATGAGAGAACACACCTGCTCTCCAAACATGACTTGAAAATAATTTGATTCCCCCCCATGCTCTCATTTTATATTTAATTTGGAAAGTGAGAAGAAAACTTGAATAAGCTCAAATTCTGACCCATAACTGATAAATCCTAAAGAAATCAACGGGCATTAAAGAAAAGTGTCACTTTTAAACATATACCCATAATCCAAAATACACCCAGTACTAGAAAGTGGGAGTATTCACACTTCATCTGGCATCACAATAACAAGGAGGGGCTTTACATAATAACAAGGCTGTCCACCATAGCAATACATGTACAAAACTTTTAGTCTGTAAGAGCGATGTCTTAAGTTGATGTCATATTCTCTACTCTAAAGTAAGTTTAATATGCTATTAATAATAGCAACAGCATTCTTTGTCCACTGGGGCCAAAGAAACTATCAGAGTATTTACCCACATGCTTTCCTTTCCCATGTAACTTGCCTAGGGCCATCCCGAGTCAGAGCACAGAAAGAAACAGAGCATTTCTCCCTCTGTCCAGTCTGCTGAAATTCAGCAACTCTTCTAAGTCGAAATATAAAATACACATCTTTAAATAATCATCAATTTTAATAAGCTGCAGAGGTAGACACTGAAGTCTTCTGTGTTGACAAATCCTAGAACTATATACTTCCTTCACACAGGATGCTTCTGGATAAATGTCTGCCTTAACATTTATTCCTAAAAACAGGTCAGCAAAGCTACAATTGCCTTCTTTGCAAGAATGCAAATTAGACTGCCAGCAGATTACCCTAAACAAAAGAAAGAGGGGTGGAGGAAAGCTCAGTAAAATGTTGAGAACTTTCATTATAGATTTTGGGAGATAATTTCCTATCATTTACCCCCATCTTCCTTTCCTCATCCCCCAATAAATACACCACCAGTTACTCCTCCCTTATTGTATCCTAGTATGACAGTGGCCCGCTAATAATCTCATCTTATTTTCTACTGTCATCTGCTAGAACATCTCTCGGAGAAAAACCATAAGAGAAACCTGAGTGATACAAATTCAGTATTTCAGTATCTTAACCTTTTCAAATTATATCTAGATGAAAAAGTTTGCTATCTCCTCTTCATTCACCCTTCCAAAAATGTTAAGGCAGTAAAATTCCTCCACCTTGGATCCTTTTGTAATGGCTGCCTTCATGTTTATGTTCATATAGTATTTGAGGTATCAAAAGTGAAATTTTTACTTTCTTCAAGAGTATCACAAAGCCAAATCTGTGCTGCATCTACAAGAAAATTTAATAATTAGGCTGCTTTCATTAATTCTACTCCTACATACACGTCCCAACAGAAGTGCACATGGGTGTTCATCCAAAGATATGTTCTGGAATGTTCAAGGGCAGTGCTATTCATAATGGTGAAAAACTGAGAACCACACAATGAATAAACAGTGGTACATTCACACAGTAGAGTATTATATAACACTGAGAATCAAAAATTGACCATTATATGCAGCAACATTAACATTTCACAAACCTATTATTGAATGAAAGAAGCCAGACACAAAATAGTATATACCATATGATTTCATTTATACAAAGTTCAAAAGCAGGCAGGCAAATCCATGCTTTTAAAAAGTCAGGGTAGTGGTCACCACAGGTGGGGTAGTCAGTAAAAGGCAGCATGAGAGATTTCTGGGGTAATCGGTAATGTTCTGTGTCTTAATCTGCGGGCTCAGTTCCATCAATATTCACTCTGTGAAATTCCTCAGTATAATGAATGTGTGTGGTAGTTGCACTTTTCCCAATTTATAATTGAAATTTAAGTTAAATAAGACAAAACTAGCTTCTCTCAAGAAATAGATCTAAAGGTGTGAAAATTAGAGTAGCTCAACATAGTAAAATGGAGCTAAAAAGCTAGATTCGAATTTAAGATTTTACTATTAATTATGCAATCTCACTTCTTCTGGCTTTCACTTCTATAAAATGGAGTGATCCACAAATGTGAAATGACATAACAGTGCATTTTTAGCAAAAAAGATATACAAATGTTTATTATTGTTGCCTGAATAGTAAATGATATTATTCTTAACCACGAATTTTTTAAGTTATAAGGTTGTATACAAATGTCAGTATAAATGTAACTGACAATATAGTATTACCAATTTTCCTATTTGAAGAACTTCCTAACAATTAAAGATATGCAACAATTATTCTACTTAGACAGACACCTTATACTCCTAAATCCTCTGATTTACCTCTTCTTCTCACTGACCTCTCAACTGTCTAATGCTTTCCTATCCTTCCCTCTTGCTCCCACTCTAACCCCTCTTCCTAACTGGCTATGCCCCCATTCCCTCTGCCCATTGGGATCCTACCCACTCTTCAGTTAAATCTCTCCTGGTTGAATCACTCCTCCTGTAGGACATCCCTCCAGGCCACAGTGACTTTTCTTTCTTTTTCCATTTAGTGCCTCTCCCATCCATTTGTGACAGTTCTTAGATAGGAGCATTGAATAGCTATTTACTTCTCAAAGCATGATTTAACAAGTTACAGGTTCATATCTTGGCTCCTCAGTAGGCTATATTTTTTTGCTAAAGGCAGAGACCTGTGTGATATTTATTTTAATCCCTCTCAATGGTCTGTACATTGTAGATATTAAATAAATGCTTGCTATACCAATGCTTTTTTGTGGATTCAGGAAAGCAGGCATCTCTGAAAGTAGGGCAAAGGTGCAGACTGGGATTTCTTCTTAGAGTAAGTGGATTCTGTCAGTGGTCTCTCATCTCTAAAACTCTCTGCTAAGCTCTGATCTTTTTTTTTTCTCTGAGAGCTCTCAGTCACTCCACACTTTAACGTCTAGACCAGCAATATCAAATAGAAATGTAATGTGAGCCACATGTGTAATTAAAAATGTTCTAGGAGCCACATTTTTTTTAAAAAAAGTAAAAATAAACACGGAAAATTAATAGTATTTTTACTTAACCTTATATATACAAAATACTATAATTTCAACATGCAACCAATGTAAGAAATTATTAGAACACAACGTTACTTTGGACTAGCCACATTTCAAATTCAAAAGCCACATGTAACTAGTGACTACCATATTGGACAGCACGGGCTGGAGTCTAGACTAGAATATACGATTTTGAACCATTCTGAGAAAACCTAAGATTAGGTAAACCCTATAGAGATATGTAATACTCTTCCTAAACCTTGCTCTTAAAAATTGAAGAATATAGGGGCGCCTGGGTGGCGCAGTCGGTTAAGCATCTGACTTCAGCCAGGTCATGATCTCGCGGTCCGTGAGTTTGAGCCCCGCGTCAGGCTCTGGGCTGATGGCTCAGAGCCTGGAGCCTGTTCCTGATTCTGTGTCTCCCTCTCTCTCTGCCCCTCCCCCGTTCATGCTCTGTCTCTCTCTGTCCCAAAAATAAATAAATGTTGAAAAAAAAAAAAGATTTAAAAATTGAAGAATATACTTTAAACAATTGTATTTTAAGCTAAAGTTCAACATCAATCCATATTAAATTCAGTAAGGTGCTATGATGATTAAAAATAAATTTATAAATTAAAAGAATTTTGGACACTGGGACTGTCTTATTCATAGCACTCAGCCCAGAGCTTTGCACAGAGGAAGAGCTCAGTATATATTCACAGTGAATGAATAAATGAACAAAACAGACAAGCAAGCAAGCTGGGAGAAAAAAGTCCAGCCTTCCACCTCACAGCCAGTTACAAATATGGTACAGTATGGTGATGTTTGTTCACATTTATTTGTGGATTAAGAAATCAAAGCTTGAAGAATCTCACCAAGGTGGAATTTAGATTTATTTCAACAGCCAGTCCTATAAAATGAGGGGAAACCCTGGTGAACAAAAATTAAAACATAACTGTAATGCACAAAAGTTATTAAAATGTCTATAGTGCATGGGGCGCCTGGGTGGCTCAGTCAGTTAAGCATCAGGCTTCGGTTCAGGTCATGATCTCACAGTTTTTGAGTTCAAGCCCTACATCAGCTCTGTGCTGACAGCTCAGAGCCTGGAGCCTGCTTTGGATTCTGTGTCCCCCTCTCTGTCTGCCCCTCCCCTGCTCACTCTCTATCTGTCTATCTCTGTCTCTCAAAAATAAATAAAAATGTTAAAAAAAAATGTTTAAAAATGTCTATAGTGCTTTATCATTTTGTAAAGCCATTTGTCATATATTATCTAGATAACATATATACACCAAATATTACCTAATCCAACTATCATAGTTTCCTTTTCCTATATGCCAAAAGAAAATAGATGGGGAAATATGTGCTTAAACCAAATAACTCCTGGTTACAGGGCCTTAAAGAACATTTTTGATTCATGAGATAATGTTTTCCCATTCATTTTTGCCATACACTGTGGCTTACTTTATATCTGATTGTAAGTCATTTATGAACCTCTTTATTTTGGAATTTTATAACTATCATGTTAAGTATTCATTTCACTATGGACATCAAAAGAATAAGTGACTAATTACATTAAGGGGAAATGATGAAATGAATCATGGATTCCACCTGAACTGTAGCAGTTAAAAGGGTAAGTAGCAACATATTTAAGGAAAAAAGAGATAAGCTTAAGTTAGTCATGGTCGTTTGAAATAAAAAAAGGTAAAAGCAGGGGTGCCTGAGTGGCTCAGTCAGTTAAGCATCTGACTCTTGATCTTGGCTCAGGCCATGATCTCATGGTTCGTGAGTTCAAGCCCCATGTCAGGCCTTGCACTAACAGTGTGGAGCCTTCTTGGGATTCTCTCATTCTTCCTCTCTCTCTGCTCTTCCCCACTCATGCTTGCACTCTCTCTCTCTCAAAAATAAATGAGTATTTTTTAAAAAGGTAAAAGTATTTTACTTGCCTGATCTCAGATCTAGATTCTTGAAGACAAGAGGCATCATGGAGAATCACTATAAAATATTCAGACTTTGGAGGTTCCCATAAGGCCAAAATATGGAATACAATACAAGCAGAAAGTAGGCTAAGTATAAAATCAAAGAATTATAAGATAGTTTTATTATTTAAATGTCTCTTTTGATATTCTTTTATTTATTTATTTATTTTGAGAGAGCAAGTGAGCGAGCATGTACGAGGGGAAGGGGCAGAGAGAGATGGAGAGAGAGAATCTCAAGCAGGCTCCATGCTCAGCACTGAGCCCAAGGCAGACCTCGATCTCACAACCGTGATATCATGACCTGAGCTGAAATCAAGAGTCAGATGCTTAACGACTGAGCCACACAGGCGCCCCCTTGAGTATTCTTAACAGGTATTCAGAACCTTAACCTAGTGGAAATCTTAATAAATATAGGGGGAAAAAAACTTGAAGAAATCAACAGAATTTTAAAGCAAGAATCTAGTCCCATATATTAAAAAGAAAAAACAGTTCATTGTTATAAGCTGCCCTAAAACATAAGCAACATAACTCTCTATTTAGTAGAAAAATGGACAAATCTACTTCAAACTAATTCAGCAACAAATACTTGTTTGAGTTTATACACATACAAATACTTAGGCATTTTATTTTTTAAACATTTAAAAATTAAGATACAATCAACTTATAACATTAGTTTCAGGTATATAACATAGTGGTTTGATATTTGTATATATTGTGAAATGATTACAACAAGTTTAGTTAATATCTGTCACCACACAGTTACAAATTTAGTTTTTCTTGTGATGAGAAGTTTTAGGATCTACTCTCTTCACAACGTTCAAACATACAGTACAGTTATTATTAATTACAATCAGGCATTTAAATTAATAATGTTACATATAAACTGGTACTTTTTAGTTGAGCAGGCAATTTACCAAATAAAATCACTGAATCTTAAGAATTATGAAGAGAAGAATTATGAAGAGGTATTTAGCTCAGTACCTCTCATACTTTAATGTGTATGTGACACAGATTGTGATTTAGTAGGCACGGGGTGGGTGTAAGACTCTGCATTCTAACAAGCTCCAAGTGATGCTGATGCTGCTGGTCCAGAAACCACGTGTCAGGTAGCCAGGCTCTAGTGAAGCCTACAGAAGGTCCCCCAAGACTCTGCTTCTTGGGCGTCTCTGGTAACTAGAAACTAACTTCAGGAATCAGACTTGTGCAGAGAACAGCAAAGAAATCTGCTTCCTCTCCTAATGATGAAAGACATCCGTTCTCTCCCTACATCTCTTTTCCATGTTAAACATCCCCACTTCCTCGGCCACTGTTAGAACTGAACACTTTCTGAATCCGTAAACATCTTGATCACAGAGGACCCTCCCGCTGTGGTCAACATCTTTCTCAAAATAGTCCCTTGGGACCAGGCATAGTATTCCATGGGACAACCAGACCTAAGAACAGTTGAGCAGGACCACCGGATTGCCCAATCTAAATAGGATGGCTCTCAGGGCACCTGGGTGACTCCATCAGTTGAGCATCCAGCTTTGGTTCAGGTCATGATCTTGAGGTCTGTGAGTCTGAGCCCTGCATCAGGCTCTGTGCTGAAGCTCAGAGCCTGGAGCCTGCTTTGGATTCTGTGTCTCCCCCTCCAACCTGTCACGCTTGCCCTCTCTCTCCTTCTCTCTCTCTCAAAAATGAATAAAACATTAAAAAAATAAAAATAAATAGGACAGCTCTCTTAATGTGGTTCCAAGGTGATGTCATCTTCCATTAGGAACCAAAGAACCATACTGCACTGGTGGCTTGCAATCTTGTGGAGAAGCTGGTACCAAGCAGGTGTACAAATTCTGTACTTGAACAACTTATTCTTTTTAACCCAAATGTAGGAATTTGCATTTATTCCTGTTAAATGTCATTATGTTGCTTTGGCCTTTGCATTCTTTGAGGTAATTTTAAAATCACAGACCAAATAAGAAATATTTTCAGAAAATAACAACTCACAGCACTATCAACAATAGCCAAGTATGGAAAGAGCCCAAATGTCCATCGATGGATGAATGGATAAAGATGTGGTATATATATACAATGGAGTATTACTCAGCAGTCAAAAAGAATGAAATCTTGCCATCTGCAACAATGTGGATGGAACTAGAGGGTATTATGGTAAGCGAAATTAGTCAGTCAGAGAAAGACAAATATCATATGACTTCACTCAATATGAAGACTTTAAGACACAGAACAGATGAATACAAGGGAAGGGAAGCAAAAATAATATAAAAACAGGGAGGGGGACAAAACAGAAGAGACTCATAAATATGGAGAACAAACAGAGGGTTGCTGGAGGGGTTGTGGGAGGGGGGATGGGCTAAATGGGTAAGGGGCTTTAAGGAATCTACTCCTGAAATCATTGTTGCACTATATGCTAACTAATTTGGATGGAAATTAAAAAAAAAAAAAGAAATTAATAACTCACAAAATTCTTTTAACAATTAACTAATATGTCATACATATACACATATGCAAAAAAAACCACACAGTTAAAAATACCAATTATAAAAAAGAACATCCTTGGGTCCACTATTCATTTTGGAAACTAAAACATTTCCAGGCTCTTGGAAGCCCCTAATGATCCCTTCCCCATCATGTCCCACTCCATCACCTCTGGAGGGCTATATTGATTTTTTTTGTGACAATCATTCCCTTAATTTTCTTCATAGTTTTATCTTCTATAAATGCATCCCTAAATGATGTATTTAGCTTTACATGCTTTTGAACTTTACAAAAATCGAATCATACTGTATATATTCTTCTGTGACTTGCTTATTTTATTCAATGTTACATTTGTAAAACTCATCCACATTGATGCATTTTTTATTTAACAAACATAGAGAACTTATGACATGCCAATCATTCTCCTGAGCATGTCACAAATATTAACTCATTTAATCCTAACAACCCTATCAGATAGACACTATCATTTTCCTCAATGTGAAGAAAAGGAGGCTAGGGTTAAGATCTTTCCCAAGATCACAAAATCTTAAGTGTCCAAACCTGCTTTTGAACCCAGGCAGAATTCTTGACTTGAGCCATCAAGAAAAGCCTCTGTACATCCTCTCCTCTATGTGGTGTTATTAGCTCATTTCTCACTGTCAAATAGTATCCCAGTGCATAAACATAGTGAAATGTATTGATTCAATCTGATATTGATGGGCATTTGGGTTGTTTCCAGTTTTGCTTTTATAAACAACGCTTCTTTTAATATTCTTGTCTTGTGTTTCTTAAAGCACATGATTAAGCATTTTTCCTAGATATATACCTAGTACCAAGACTGCTAGGTTATAAGTTATTAGCAGGCTGAGCGGGTTGGGTAAAAAACTTTTCCAATGTAATTGTATCAAGTTATACTCCTACCAGCTATATACAAGATCTTCCATTCATCCATAGCCTTGTCGACACACAGTATTGTCAGATTTTTAAACTTCTGCCAATCCAAAGAATGTGTGTGGTATGTTATTATGATTTTAATTTGCATGTGTTCAATTATTAAACTAACCATCTGGGTTTCTTTTGCCAAATGCTTAAGCATATAAATGTACAGTATTTTATTTTTTAAATTGGGTTATCTGGGTTTTTCTTATTGATTCATATGTGTTCTTTACATATGCTGGACCAGTACCATATACGTGTGCCACAAATAGCATCAACTTCTTTGAACTTATTTTTCACTCTTCATTTTTTTAAATTTAGGTATAATTGACATACATTATATTAGTTTCAGGTGTACTCAATCATCACCATGATGAGTGCAGTCCCTATCTGTCACAGAAGAACATTGCTACAGTATTATTGACTTCATTCTCTATGTTGTACTTTTCATCTCCATGACTTATTTATTTTATAACCGGAAGCTTGTACCTCTTAACTGCCCTTCAGCTATTTCACAGCTGAAATATTGTCTTCAAGTTCCTTCACCAATATCGTATAGTTTTCAGAATATAGGTCTTTTACCTCCTTGATTAAATTTATTCCTAAGTATTTTACTCTTTTTGGTGCAACTGTTATGGATAGTTTTCTTAATTTCCCTTTCTCCTACCTTATTATCATTGTGTACAAACACAACACCTTTCTGTACATTTCTGTACCTGCAACTTACTGAACTCATTTGTTCTATCTAATAGTGTATTTTTTGGTGGAGTCTTTAGTATTTTCTATATATAGTGTCATAGCATTTACAAATAATGACAGTTTTACTTCTTCCTTACCAATCTGGATACCTTTTATTTCTTCTTCTTTTGTCTGACTGTTGCAGCTAGGACTTACAGTACTATGTTGAATAAAAGTCATGAGAATAGACATCGTTGTCTTGGTCTTGATCTTAGAGGAAAAACTTTCAGTTTTTCTCCATGAAATATGCTGTTAGCTGTAGATTTTTCATGTATCACCTTTACTCTGTTGAAGTATGCTCCCTCTAAGCCGATTTTATTAAGAGGTTTTTTTTTTATCATAAATGGATGGTGAATTTAGTCAAATGCTTTTTCTGCATCTTCTGAGATGATCACATGGTTTTTAGCCTTCCTCTTGTTAACGTTGACTAGTATGTGAATAATTAAGCACTTCTGCATCCCGGTAATAAATCCCACTTGATCATGGTGAGTGATCCTTTTAGTGTGTAGTTGAATTCAATTTGTCAACGTTTGTTGAGGATTTTTGCATCTATGTCCATCAGGGATATTAACCTGTAATTTTGCTTTTTTTGTTATGTCTTTTGTTTTGGTCATTAGGGTAATCTGGATGTTTTCATTGTAGAATCAATCTGGAAGGTTTCCTTCCTCTTCTATTATTTGGAAGAGTTTGAGAAGAAAAGACATTAACTCTTCTTTAAATGTTTGGTAGAATTCAACTGTGAAGGCATCTGATCCTGGACTTTTATTTGTTGGGAGTTTTTTTTTTTTTTTTAAATACCAGTTCAATTTTGTTACTAGTAATTGGCCTGTTCATATTTTCTATTTCTTCCTTTTTCAGTTTTGGAAGATTACATGTTTCCAGGAATTTATCCATTTCTTTCAGGTTGTCCAATTTGTTGGCATATAATTTCTTAGAGTATTCTCTCATAATTTTTTATATTTCTGTGGTGTCAGTTATTATTTTTCCTCCATTTCTGATTTTACTTATTTGAGTCCTTTTTCTTGATGAGTCTAAGGGTTTATCAATTTTGCTTATCTTTTCACAGAAGCAGCTCTTAGTTTCATTTATCTTTCTTATTTTTTTTTTTTTTTTAGTTTCTTTTTCATTTATTTCTGCTCTGATCTTTATTATTTCCTTCCTTCTACTCATCTTGGGCTTTGTTCACTCTTTTTCCAGTTCCTTCAGTTATAAGGTTAGATTGCTCATTTGGTATTTTTCTTATTTCCTGAAGTAGGCCTGTATCACTACAAACTTCCCTCTTAGAACTGCTTTTGCTGCATCCCAAAGATTTTGGATGTTGTGTTTCCATTTGTCTCTATGTATTTTTTTAATTTCCTCTTTGATTTCTTCATTGATCCATTTGTTGTTAAGTAGCATGTCATTTAGTCTCCCCTGTTTGTGTTTTTTTCCAGATTATTTCTTGTAATTGATTTCTAGTTTTATACCATTGCGGTCAGAAAAGATGCTTGATATGACTTCAGTCTTCTTAAATTTGCTGAGACTTGTTTTGTGCCTAACATGTAGTCTATCTTGGAGAATGTTCCATGTGCATTTGTATGTGTATTCTGTTTTTGGATAGAATGCCCTGTATGTATCTGTTAAGTCCATCTAATGTGTCATTCAAAGCCATTGTTTCTTTGTTGATTTTCTGTCTGAATGAACTGTCCATTGATGATGGTCTATTTATTCAGGTGTTAAAATCCCGTTATTGTATTACTGTCAATTTTTTCTTTTATGTCTTTCAATATCTGCTTTATGTATTTAGGTGCTTCTTTGTCGGGTGCATAAGTTATTTACAATTGTTATATCTGCTTGTTGGATGGATCCCTTTACCATTATGCAATGCCCTTCTTTGTCTTGCTACAGTTTTTGTTTAAAAGTCCTTTTGTCTGGGGGCGCCTGGGTGGCGCAGTCGGTTAAGCGTCCGACTTCAGCCAGGTCACGATCTCGCGGTCTGTGAGTTTGAGCCCCGCGTCAGGCTCTGGGCTGATGGCTCGGAGCCTGGAGCCTGTTTCCGATTCTGTGTCTCCCTCTCTCTCTGCCCCTCCCCCGTTCATGCTCTGTCTCTCTCTGTCCCAAAAATAAATAAACGTTGAAAAAAAAAAAAGTCCTTTTGTCTGTACTGCTACCTTGGCTTTTTTCTTTTTCTTCCATTTGCATGGAATATCGTTTCCATTCCTTTACTTTGTCTGCCTTTAGGTCTTGTTTTTTTGTTTTGTTTTTTTATCTGTTCAGTTATCCTATGTCTTTTGATTGGAGTGCTTAGGCCACTTACATTTAAAGTAAATACTGATAGGTATGTATTTACTGCCATTTTGTTCACTGTTTTCTGGTTGTTTTTGTTTCTTTATTTTCTCTTCTTTTTTGAGAGAAAGAGAGAGCGTGTATGTGAGCAGGGGGAAGGGGCAGAGGGAAAAACAGAGAGAATCTTAAGCAGGCGCCATGCCCAGTGTGGAGCTTGATAAAGGGCTCGATTTCACAATCATGAGATCATGACCTGAGCTGAAATCAAGAGTCGGATGCTTAACCAACTGAACCGCCCAGGCTTCCTATGTTTCTTTCTTCTTCTCTTGCTCTTTCCTTGTGTTTGATGGCCTCCTTTAGTGTTATGCTTGGATTCCCTTTTCTTTATTCTTTGTGTATCTATTATAGGTTTCTGATTCGTGGTTACCATTGGGTTCATATATAACATCCTATGTGTATAGCAGTCTATATTATGTTGATGACTATTTAAGTGCATTCTAAAAGCACTAAATTTTTATTCCCCCTCCAGGTTATGTATATGATGTCATATTTTACATCTTTTTAATTTGTGTATCCCTTGACTGTTTGTAGATATAATTGATTTTACTTTTATGTTTTAATCTCCATACTGACTTTATAAGTGATTAATCTACTACCTTTACTATATGTTTCCTTTCACCGGTCAAATGCATAATTTCCTTTCACCTTTCATAATTTTCTTACTTCCAGTTATGGCCTTTTTTCTCTCACTTAACGAATTCCCTTTAACATTTCTTGTCAGACTGGTGTGGTGGTGATGAACTCTTTTAGCTTTTGTCTGGGAAACTATCTCTCCTTCAATTCTGAATGATAACCTTACCAAGTAGAGTATTTTTGGTTGTAGGTTTTTTCCTTTCAGCACTTTGACAATATAATGCCACTCCCTTCTGGCCTGCAAAGTATCTGTGGAAAAACCAGCTGAGAGCCTTTTAGGGTTTCTCTTGTATATAACTTTTCTTTTCTCTTGCTGCTTTTAAGATTCTCTCCTTATCATTACTTCTTGCCATTTTAATTATGTGTCTTGGGGTGGACCTCCTTCAATTCATCTCGTTAGGGAATCTCTGTGCTTCCTGGACCTAGATGTCTGTTTCCTTCCCCAGATTAGGGAAGTTTTCAGCTATTATTTGTTCAAATAAATGTTCTGTCCTCTTCCTTTCTCTTCTCCTTCTAGAATCCCTATAATGTGAATGTTATTGCACTTGATGATGTCACAGAGTTCCCTTAACCTATTCTCATTTTTTATTTTTCTTTTTGCTGTTCATCTTAGTTGCTTCCCACCACCCTGACTTCCAGACCACTGATCTGTTCTTCTGCATCCTCTAATCTGTTCTTAAGTCCCTCTGAAGAAATTTTTCATTTCAGTTATTGAATTCTTCAGCTCCAATTGGCTCTTTTCTATATTTTCTATGTCTTTGTTGAAGTTCTGGGTTCATCCACTCTTTTCTCAAGTCCAGTGAATATCTATATGGTGATTACTTTAAACTTTTTATGAGGCACATTGCTTATCTGTATTTCACTTAGCTCTTTTATTGTGACTTTGACTTTTTTCCTTTGGGACACATTCCTTTGTCTCTTAATTTTGTCTCTGTTTGTTTCTATGTATTAGGTGGGTCAGCTCTGTCTCCTGGTCTTGAAAGTAGTGGCCTTGTGTAGAAGGTCTTGTGGTGCCCTGTAGCACAACTCCTGCCCCCGTCACCAGAACCAGGTGCTCTAAAAGTGTTCCCTTTGTGGGCTGCATGTTCCCTCGTGTTGTGGCTGAGCTGCAATTGCTTTCAGACTAGCTGGCTGCAATGACTTGCTTTGCCTACTCTTGGTACACTAGAGTTTTCTCCCTGTCTGTTGAGAGGTTCACCTGTGGTTGCTGTTGGCTCTTTGGTCAGAGAAGCCAGCACTCAACCTAACTGTCTGCAATTAAACTCTCTGCCACAGCTACAGGCAGGGTTTGCTCCCTGTGTGGCCAGCTAAGAGGCCTGGTTGCAGGAACTATGGACCTGCTGGTGCGTGGGGTTATCTCTCCCCATCCTAGGGCAGGAGTCAGTCCCAGCCAAGGCTGCCTACTAGGTGTGGTGATGCTGTAGCCACTTTGGAGGGATGCTTGACGAAGCAGCTGTGGTGAGTGGGGCAGGTCTGCAGGAGAATGCCCCTGCATTCTAGGGCTCATGGTGCTACAGGTTCGATGGACAGTGTTAGAATGGATTGGCTCCTGCAAGTCAGTCTAGTCATCTAGGTTGAAAAGGGGCAGGAAAAATGATGCCTGCTAGTGCTTTTGTTTCCAGAGAAATCTCCTACAGATCCCTGTACCTCCAGCACACATTTTGAGATTAGTCAATAAACCTCCTACAGGTATGTCCCTGGCACTTTCAAACTGCTATTTCTGTACTGTGTCTCAGGCTGAGTTATTTAACGTGCTGGCTCTTGAAGGGCAGGGACTTAGTTTCCCATCACACTCCAGTTCTTCCAGAGTTAATTAAGTCTGCTGGTTTTCAAAGCCAGATGTTAGGGGATTTATCTTTCCAGCGCGGGTCCCCAGGGTCAGGGGTGGCCAGTGTGGAGTCTGATCCCCCTTGTTTTCCCTTCTCTATGGGAAAATGTGTTCTGTTTGTAGTTTGGTTCCTAACCACACTTCTACCCCTCCTACTCTTTCTGATGTGGCCTCCTGTCAACAGTTAGTTGAGGAAGATACATTCCGCCAGTCTTCAGGTCGTTTTCAGAGTTAGTTGCATAATGTAGTTGTTGCCTTGATGTGACTGTGAGACAAGGTAAGCTTGGGATCCTATTCTCACACCTTTCTCAAAAGGTCTGGGTCCATGTTTTAGTGAACAGAGCTCTATTCTTTTTTTTTTTTTTCAAACAATAAAAAGGAAGGACTTCTCACACATTTTAAACTTGTTGTGCTACCATATGAGAATTTTGAATGTCTGCACTTAGAATCCTTCATATACGTCCGTTCATTACATCTTAAGAATGGTCAAGAAAGGGACATCATGCTGACAATGATCAACAATAGAGCTGATGCACCTGACATCTATAAAATTGTGAAGGTACCAACTGGAGAAATAAAAAAAAAAATCCCAGAAAATCCCAAAATACTTTAGGGACATATACAGATCCAACTCCTCCTTTTAAAGCTTCCCAGTCCTCCAATCCTCACTCTTTTCTCCCAATGTCTGCCATACTTACCTCGATTCTTCATTCTGGCCCTTGGTCACATACCGCCATGCACTATACTTCAAATGCTTCGTGTTTACATGTGTCCTCTCCAAAACAACTTCTCTATAGACAGGGAACATATTTTATACTGGTATTGCGTCCCACACACCATATCCTGTGCCTAACAGAGTTCTCCACAAAGAGCAAATCCTCAATAAGTACTGATTTGTCCAAGAAGTAATTTTAGGATAAATTTTTAAAAACTTGGGTCAACAAAGATAACTCATATATTAGGAAACTGTACAAAATAAAGACATAAATTGTTCAAGGGGGCATTTAACTGAAGTTCAATGTAAAAGAAACATTGGTGAAAAAGAGATCTGAAATGGGAGGGTGGGAACAGGTTATAAGGAGCTTTAAATGTTCTACCGAGGAGTTTAGACTTCTGTAGGCTGCAAGAAGCCACAGCTGATTTTTAACGAGAGAGAGTCAACGAGTCCATTCATTCATTCATTCAACAAATATATATGTATTGAACACCTTGAGTGCCAAACACTTTGCCAGGCACTGGGAATACCACAGTGACCACAGGAGACAATAACCCCTGAGCTTATGTCACAGTGAGGGAGAGAGATAATAAGCAAGCAAGCAACACATATAGGATGTCAGAAGGTGATAAAATCTTTGAAAAAAGGGGCACCTGGGTGGCTCGGTCAGTTAAGCGTCTGACTTCAGCTCAGGTCATGATCTCACAGTTCATGAGTTTAAGCCCCGCATCAGGCTGTGCTGACAGCCTGGAGCCTGCTTCGGATTCTGTGTCTCCCTCTTTCTCTGCCCCTCATCCACTCGCACTCTGTCTCTCAAAAATAAATAAACGTTAAAAAAAAAAGATCTTTGGGGAAAAGGAAGGAGAGGGGAGGGGAGGGGAGGGGAGGGGAGGGGAGGGGAGGGGAGGGGAGAGGGAGGGGAGGGGAGGGGAGGGGAGGGGAGGGGAGGGGAGAGGAGAGGAGAGGAGAGGAGAGGAGAGGAGAGGATAGGGGCACCTGGGAAGAAAGGTGGTCCCTGCACTCCACAGGGCAACAGGGAAGGCTTCCCTCAGGGAGTGGGAGAGAGCCCTGAGGCTGCAGGGGGAGACCTACTCCTTACTGTGTGTACCATAGGCTCTCCTGCCTGTTCCCACAGTCCCACAGACCTACTCAGGCTGTACAAGCATTTTAATGGCCAGAAGGCAATTCAAAGATTCCAGTCCTCTTTCACACTCTGGATTCTGGGCCTCTTCCTCCCCTCATTCTCTTGGCTACCCCCCCCCCCCCCCACCATCCAGATGGATTTCTGACGCCATCAGGATTCTCCAATTTAAGGCTGGGTGGCACAGCCATCTCAACCTCCCATCTTCCTTTGCTGATTTCCCTGAGCCTGGCCTATCCCCAGTCTGGCTTCTGAAGCTCAGGCCTCCTTTGGAGTTTTCTTTGGTTCCTCAGAGTCCAGCCTCCTCCCCAGGAGGTGCTCTCAGTCGCAGGTAGAAAGCCGGTTCTGGCTCCCCTTCTGATTTCCTTCCCACCTGAACATCCCCTCCCAGAAACAGGCTGCTGCCATGGATGGCAACAGCAGCACCCAGGCCACCGTAGGGGACTCCATGAGCCAGAGAGCAGGATCAGGGAGCAGCATCGGGTAGGTGCATGTTGCACATGTGGGTGTACATGTAAATATGTAATCATGTATGTGTGTGTGCATGCCCGGGTGTGTCCAAGAATGGTGTGAGAAAGGCGTGTGAGCATGCAGGCAGAAGCAAATGGAATCTAGAAAAGTGGGAAGAGGTGAGTGTTCACAGAGACAAAGAAATGCAAACATTTGCCGAGAGAGAAGGAAAAAGAGTCCCAAAAGAAAACTCCATAGGGTAGCAAGGCACAAGGGTAAAAAAAAGTAACCGGGAGGTATTAGTATTAAAAACCCAAAATGCTGAGAAGACGGCAGGAGACAAAACGAAAAAACAAAAAAGCAAAACAAAAACAACCCCCCCCCAAAACCAATCTGCCCAAAATGAAGTATGAAAGAGGTAAGACTGACCCAAAATTTGAACTAATAAAATTCTAATTCTGTGCTTCCCTCTTTTTTTTTTTTTAATTTTTTTTTTCAACATTTATTTATTTTTGGGACAGAGAGAGACAGAGCATGAACGGGGGAGGGGCAGAGAGAGAGGGAGACACAGAATCGGAAACAGGCTCCAGGCTCTGAGCCATCAGCCCAGAGCCCGACGCGGGGCTCGAACTCACGGACCGCGAGATCGTGACCTGGCTGAAGTCGGACGCTTAACCGACTGCGCCACCCAGGCGCCCCTGTGCTTCCCTCTTAAGCCTTCATTTCCCAGATCAAGGCTCTCGTAGCAAGAGTAACTAGGAAACAAATGACAGAACATTCCTAAAGATGAAGTTCAGAAGGGAACAACTGGAAATTCTAGAAATTCAGTTGCCTTCACTACAAAATGCAAAAGGGGAAGGCTCTCGGGTAAGACCGCTGTGGAACAGAGCCAAAATACGGATCCTGAATGGCCTGGCCAAACTGCAGGCAAACGAACCAAAACTAAACAGGAAAACAAGAATGTTCACATGCACAGGCGCAGGTCAAGAGGCTGCAACACAAAAACACACACTGAAACTCCCTGGGACGCTCAGGGTCTCCAGGCAGCTCCTTGACCATGGAAACGAGGCAAGGCCCTTCCTCCTGCGATAACTGTCCCTTCTCCACTCTGCTGTTTCCTCTGACTCGCATTTTCTGTTACCCTTCCTCTTGGAATCTTTTAACAATGACTCACACGGCAATAGGGCTAGTCAGCAATACCACGGCCCTCCGCAGTCGATGCTGTGTAGGAAGCAAGCAGCTCCGTGGACTGTCGTCAGTACCCGTTTTTTCCTTTCTCTGTTCAGGGAGGATTTGCTTTTCAGCCACGTTTCCCTCAAAACACAGTCCTGACAGGAGATGCTTACTACACAGATTTCTAAACGATGAAATGATCTGACTTTGGCTACTTGGTCATAACGAAACTAAAAACACTAACATGAAAAAACAATAGTGTGATCATCTCACCTACAAAAAACAACTTGATACTTGGGTGAAATCATGAGACCAGAAAAAAAAAAAAAAAGCTCAAACTACTCAAACTAATATTTTCCAACCTTTCACTAACAGCTAGGGCTAAAACCACATGTTGTGAAGGTCTTGCACTGCGTTATTATTAGAAGTCACAATTCTATTGATACTGATGAGTCATTTGTATCGGCGGAAACCAAGAACTTCCATCAACATCATGTTACACACAGTCGCTGTGGCTTGGCTTTTTCTTTATTACTGGTCAGAGCTGCTTCAGAATGCTTACTGACTGAAAAAAAAAAAAAAAAAAAAAAGGAGGAGCACTCCTTAAGGATGTGAAAGCTTTCCTTCCCCAGCTGATCTCGTTATTCATCCTTCTCAGGATAGTTTAGGGTGACTTGATCAACTTGTGTCTACAAAAAAGGAAGTTTATTTAGAAACCTCAAAAAAGGTAACATTTCACACTTTCCGATGAAAATAAGCAGAACTGAACTCCAAAAACAAACAGTGAAACCATCTTTGAAAACACATGTCAGATTTAAAATGACCTGAGGTCAGGTTTCTTTCTTTCTTTCTTTCTTTTTCTTTCTTTCTTTCTTTCTTTCTTTCTTTCTTT
Organism: Felis catus; assembly: GCF_018350175.1. NCBI lineage: Eukaryota > Metazoa > Chordata > Mammalia > Carnivora > Felidae > Felis > Felis catus. The sequence goes on from NC_058372.1 coordinate 80,702,064, forward strand.
CTTTCTTTCTTTCTTTCTTTCTTTCTTTCTTCTTTCTTTCTTTCTTTCTTTCTTTCTTTCTTTCTTTCTTTTTTCTTTCTTTTCTTTTCTTTTCTTTTCTTTTCTTTTCTTTTCTTTTCTTTTCTTTTCTTTTCTTTTCTTTTCTTTTCTGTATAACCTTAATAACATGCAACGGATATAAACAAACTCTGTCATCACTGAAGGGCTTGCACCACACAAAACCATGTCAGGCTAGCCACTGTGCACCCGCTCCCCTACTTCCCCACTCAAGGCACATGCTCCTTACGGAGGGAGAAGTAGGTCAGGTTTCAGTTACACCAAGAAAACCTACGCTAAAGGTTTATGAAAGTTCCTTCTGGTGCTAAGGAAGAAATAACAGCATATTCCTTTTCCCCTATTCTCATCCCCTCACCCTTCTCCCCTTAAAGATTCTCCGAAAATTAAAATGAAGTAAAAATCCATTTCCCTGAGGGATTCCCAGAAATGCCGCGGTGCTTATGCAGTCTCTACAAAGGTAGAAATATGCCCTGTATTCTGCCCTGCAACCAAAAGGCTATGATGGGCTGCTGGAAGGAGGAAACCCAGATCAGCAGTGACTACAGATCTGAAAATAGCCTGCCAGAAGCTCAAAGGCCCGGTGCTCTCCAAGGGCAGCACCAGGGCTGTGGGCAGTTTACAGTGCGGCCAGCTGAGTGCCACAAGAGCTCCATGAGTCAGCAAGCGCCTCTGGTAGGAAACTGCTGACATGCTAAATTACTCTTGCATACATAAGGTGCACACACCTACCCAGCAAAAATCAAAACAAGGTACACGCAAATTAGCAAACAGGAACCTCTCTACCCTTGCAGTTCTATTTTCTAAGGTTAGACCAAAAATATAAATAACCTATATGCCACTGCCCCAAAAGTAGTGGCAACAACCAATAATAATTAATAGCGGTAATAAACAAACAACTCACTCTCAGTGTTGTGATGTGTGGAACAGCTGCATTCAAATCTTACAAGCCAGTTAATTTTAACTGGTTTTAATTTTAACTGGATTTAACTGCTTTTCCTCCCTTCTGAAAAATCAAAATAGTTGCTATATCGACCACAAAAACTGGTAACAGACAAGCACAGTTCCTGTTTTTCAGAGGGGACTTACTTTCAAACCCACAATATCAAGATGCTTAACATAAGTGGAAATTTAAAATTTATTGTTTGATGTGGGAGACTTAAACCTGTATACTAATTCAGATCCCACAAATGTTAGAGTAATTACATCTCAGGTTTGTCCTGCGCGTCTTTCATCTCTGTTCTCTCTTTTAATACAGGATCCAAAAATCTACAGGAAAACTGTTTGGAACTCAGAACACATTTTCCCATAGAGACAATGCCATGCTAGTGAGCTAGCATTCCAGGATATTCCATGAAACAGTTTCAAACGTAAAATACGAGTGAGATGTTCAATTGCAATTTAAAAAGAGAAAATAATACTATAATAATTGTTCCAAAACCAATTAAAACTTAAAAAAAAAAACCCTCTTGACTGACTGTGTTTGAGGAAGCATCTAATTAGAGGAAGATAAGGGACAGTCTTCTAAATAAGACTTTTGGTCTTCATCTTGTCTCACTCTGGTTCTTTCAACATGGTTTAAAAGATTAATTTCACTTTGAAATGCATGGCATTCTCTTACTTTGGCATAATGTATCATTAGAAAAATCTTTATGTTTATCAGTTGTGAGCACTGATTTTTTTTTTTTTTTTTTTTGCTTCAAAAGAAATGATCAAGAGTTGGAAGAGGAAAAAAAGAAGGGAAAATGGCTATAAGAAGGGGATACTAGTGAGTGAGGAACAGAAAGAAATGGAGTCAGGGAGAAAAGCAGGCATGGAGGCATAACTAAACTAGGGAGACAGAGGAAAGGTAGGAATTGGGTGCCCCACTAGACAGTGAAGTATTCCACCCAGCTACTCAGTGATCCGACCCACAGTGAAGGAAGGAATCCAGCAGGATAGTTCCACAGACTGGCACTAGATGGCGCCATCAACTCAACATAGCATGGTTGCTGGAGGACTTTGCCTTGGCGGATGGGTAGTTCAGAAGGCAGCTCAGACTCCACAACTGGGTATTTAACAGGTAACAGGTCTAAACTAAGCCTTGTTTCATGAGTCAGTCAACTTCTCCAAACATTCAGATATAATCACCATGCTAACAGCATAGGGCATGCCAATTTTTAAATAAATTTATCAACTCAATTTTTAGTAATAAAATAGGGTGTGGAGGCAGGTGAGTGGGGTCCACTGCTTTTTTTTCCTCCTAAAATTCAACATTTAAGGACAACAGCATACTTTGAGTTCACTGCTACTGAATGACAAGAATTCCTAATTATAAACCAACTGGCTTTCTCTTGTAGTTCTGTTTAAATGTCAAATAACATACCATCTTGCTACACAGGTTTATGTGATCAGATCCAGTGTTTGTCAAGAGGAAGGTGGTGTTCACTGACAAATGTATTAAAACATTAAAAATCATCACCTCCTTATATTTTTAATAATACAGTGGTTTTTATCCTTTAATCTGCTTACCTATATTCTCTGTCCAAGACTGGATTTATAAACACCTTCTCTTCACTCAGAGATGTCCTTCCATAACCAGGTTACAAATGTGTGAAATCTTACCATTCCCAGTGATAGAATTTTGCTTCTTTGGCTTTGTCTCCTATTAACATGCTGATGATTCAGAAAGAAGTGTACTAGGTATGCTGTTATTTACACCCTAGTAAAATTGTTTTCATAAAATCTCTTTCTGAGCTTGGTTTTGAAAGGGAACAAGGGGACTAGTTAAGGGCACTGATGGCCAAACGCAGCACAGCAAAGACTGCAGAAGGATGGAATGAGGCCGGTGGAAGGAAGAACTGATCGCAAACCTTGCTTAGCTTTACAATTGCAGAAAGGATCATCATCCCTGACACTGATCTTACTAAGGAGATAATATGAAAAGTAAGGGTTAACTCTAAGTATGTCTACATTTTCCTCTTGCTGAGAGGGTAATAATATCTTTATAGTTAATTTCTTTTTTTTTTTTCATAGTTTGACTCTTCAGGGCTCATTCATTTGCATAATATGGAATCTTGAACCCATATAGATATTCTACAAATCAATGCAAGTAATTCTTACACGAAATCAGCTGCTTTAATTTAAGCTCATCATTGTTTGCATAGAAATCTTTATGCACTCATCTGCTTGATTTTTTTAATCACTTAAAACCTCCAACAGTGACACACTAAGCATCTCCTCATTTAGCCATCTCCAAAATTTGAACTAAATACTGAAAAATAAGCACAGTACATTCATATGCTAGATCATTTTCCAAATTGAGCTTCAAATGTGTGCTTGATGTCCTAGTAGCTCCCAAGAATAATGCCTCTTGACTAAGGAAGACCAACTTAGATGTCCAGCCCAGGGCAAAGCTGAATCAGCATTCCAAACAGTGACCCTGCAAACCTGAGTAATCAGGGTCACTGCCAAACCAACTGCCTCGCTGAGTCCTTTAACACCATTCAAATCCCCAGTTGAGAGTTGCAACATGCTAATCTGGCAAGATAATCTCTTCCTAATAATAAATTTAAAAATAAATAATAAATAAATTGGGGAGAATGAGAGCAAAGGTTACCTGCTTTTATCTGTTACTAGTAGCTAATATTTCTAATTAGGAGCTCTAATGGAATTGGTTCTGGATGAAATTCTTCCTCCTCAGTAGAATCATTTACCTATATAGGAATAGTTTTCCTTCACCTTTCCTACCCTCATTTAAAAAAATGCTAAAAACAAAGTCTTCACTTAATAAGAGGTAGAAGCTTGTACTACAGGAAAATCCTGGGGACAGGGCCATGGGATTCACGTTGTCTAGTTCTTCTTTATGTCACCACTTCTGCTCTCTGATCCCCAGTGGACACTTAGACCTGAGGAATGAAATTATTAGAAAGTGAATCATACGAAAGACAAAAGATGTATTCATTAAAGTTCACTGACACATGATTTTTTCAGTTTTATCGTTCAGATAGACATCAACAAAATATCCAATATTTCAGAGTGAGTTGGCCTATATTTCTACTTCTGAGAACTGCTAGAGAGCAAAAACGAAAAGCGGGGGACGGGGGGCAGAATAGCACGGCAGTTAAGAGAACAGGCTGTAGCATCAGATACCTAGTTTCCAATCCCAGCTCTACCTCTCATTAGCTGGTTGACATCTGTGCCTCAGCTTCTAATGATCACACCCAGCTCTGGGTTGTTATAAGGATTAAATGAGTTAATATGAATAACACACATAGGAAGCTCCCAACACAGGCTAGCTATCATCCAAAGAAAAAGAGTTTTAGCATACGGTACAGTAGTTTGTTTTAAACAGATACCGTCAAAACTCCTAAATTGTGCTAAGAATGGTCTAAATAATCCTTCCTGGGCTGCAGAGGCTAGAAACCTTCTTGCTTTGGGGTAGGCAGGGGGTTCATACAGAAGCTGGGCTCACATTTTCATTGAAGATCCTTGCCTAGGTCAGACACTTACCAGCCAACTGGGAGGAATGTCTGTGTAACTTCTAATCATTTAAATGTTGTCAAAATGACCCTAAATATGTTCAAAATAAAAATGCTAACTTGCATTGTTTTCCAACTATGGAAATGAACAGTATTCTTGGCAATTAATTCTGTTTTTATCAGGTTCTAAAGACACAGGTAAATAAATCAATTCTGGACTCTGTATACAGGAATCATTATTTGCCAAAATGGCCCCAAGGGTTATATCATGGTTTATGCAATACTCCAAAGGGCCAAAGATAGTAGTGAATTAATAGGATTAGGAGGCTAGGAAGAAATGACAAGCTCCAAATTTCAGATGGGCTCGGATAGGCAGCTCATTCCATAATTCCTCAGGAAGGGCTGCCCCAACTGCCCAGCCTGGTCACATTCCCCCATTACACCCCCCCTGGAATGGAATACCTTTCCTTTACAGAACGTGCAGTGGGTGATCTGTTACTACCTAATTAATGTCATCTCGATGGCATTCTTCACTAGGGCAGGGACCAGAACTGGATCTGTGACCCCTTACCGCTTTCCACCAAGAGCACTATGATCACCTAACACCATGCCTGCCACATAAGAGATGCTCAGTAGATGTTTATTTATGGAATGAATGAGGCATCTATCCCTAAAGAACGGCACTTCTGAACACCTGGCCCATTTTGTTGCAACCCCAAGGTTCTAATACAGAATGGGAAGAAAATTAAAACTGCCACTAATGTGTGGATACTGGGATACTAAGGAAACTTCTAGTCTAAGCCTTCTGGGTCAGACTCATGAAAAGTCCTGAGGAAACTCCTGAAGCATCTGCAGAAAATGACAGGGGAGAGAGAAGAACAGTGCAAGACTGGAATTGGAGGACCTGGAAGTTCAAACAGATTTCTTCTGAAACTAACCTGGAGTTTGTGACACGCTAGCTGCAGACACAGGAACAAACGAAAACAATTACGAGAAGAATAGGAGGATTGGACAGTGGAGGATTTAAATGCTTGGGGAAGGAGAAGATGAAAGCAGACACAAAGACAAGAGGGAGCTAGCAACCGAGCGCCAGTTCTCAGGGGCATCAGCGGTGTGTCCTACAGCCTTCAGGAGATGAACAAAAAAGTCAGGGAGGAAATGACCCATCTCAGAACCAAAGGACAATTTATTATCAGGCTAAGGAACAAAGGAGAAGTTAACCAGGGGAATATGCTGGAGAAATGATGATTATGAAGTCACTGGGGAAGACTGAGAGACATCTTGGCTGTAATTCCAATGACTAGAATGAACGAGTACATACGTGAAATGCTTTCAGATTGGGGAGATTTATTATTTTGGAAAAGATAGCTCAAGGAAAAACAAAGGCAAAAATCCTGCCTGATTTGTGAGGTAGTGCCACTGGTATGGCAAGGTTCAATTTCCATATTCTTTAGAAAAGAAATGATCCTTGAAAAGGACAGAGTAGTGATTCTAAGGATACTTCCAGCTTTAGGGAGGCTAGGCAGCATGCTGATGGTAAGATTAGGTTTCAGGTTTAGGTAGACTAACATTTTAAATTAATAAGAAAGAAAAAAAAGGGGGGGGGAAGTAAAAGGAAAAACCCTGAACTGACAAAGAAAACTACTTTGCTATGAAATGTTGTTCCAAGCCAAAAAATAAAAAAGGGATATTCTGGGCAACCTTTCTACATTTACAAAATGTTTAGTTCACAGCAGGTTTCACTTTGGACTTGAACAATCTGTAAATATTTACATAAAATTTAAAGATGGGCCAGGAGTAGGTCACACACTCTCACTGACAAAACAGGAGCGATTTTCTATGATTCCCAGGGTCTTGGTGCTGCTTTGCGTAATGTAGCTCTAGCTGTGCAAGAAGTTTATGCCCTTTTCTTCCAAAATGCAAATTTTTACAACCAGCCTTGGCTTCTGATCCTCCAGTGCCTCTGCTAGGGTCCTATGTCACTGGAACTTCTGTAACATCCAGTTAGTAAGAGAGGAACAGGAAGGTAGATGCAGTGTCTGCTGTATAAATGCAGATTTTGGCAAATATGTTGCATCTGGTACTGTTCTATGTTCCTTGTCCATGAGAGTAGGAGCCATGTCCTCTGTTTAATATGGTTCCTGTGCACACCTAGTCATTGACTCAGGGCTAGACTGTACATACAGGATGGGGAATAACCTTTAGACAGTCCAGAAAACACATACAGCATTCAGGAGAAATTCTTTACAACATAAAATGAGAAAATTCCTCTTCTGCAGAATGGGCACAATGCCTACTTCCCAAGGTTGCTTTCAGGAGTCATCGAGGCAAGTACAGAGAAAGTAGTTAACACTGTTCCTGGCACATATTGAGCCTTCAATAAATCACAACTATTATTTTAGTGGGTGTTCTCAAATGTCAAATTCTCATGTAGGTCCTCAGGCATTTAATAGCCAAGTTACCTCATCTGGTCAATAACACCTACGAAGATGACAGGTTATTCAAAAGGAATGGATTATTTACCTTCAGAGGATTGCCATGGCACCCATGATATTAAGTATGTGGCTCTTCATGTTGCATTCTCCATCAGAAAGTTATCAATCCCTGAGTGGGACTCAGTTTTGATTTCAAGTTTTGTTTTTCTTGTATCTTTCAATTTTCTGGATAGCTACAGACATTTACTTGGTGGAGACTCATAAATCATCTACTATGTGCCAGGCCTTTAGAAAAGAGCCAAATACAGCAATATTAAACAATAAGAAGTTGTAGCCCATTCAGTGGCAGAAGAAAGGTTACCTAAAAGAAAGGCAGAAGAAAGGCCAGCTCTAGCTATTGCATACATCCTCATCCAGCATTTAAAAAATTTTTTGAGGGGCGCCTGGGTGGCTCAGTCGGTTGAGTGTCTGACTTCGGTTCAGGTCATGATCTTGTGGTCTGTGAGTTCGAGCCCCACATCAAGTTCTGTGCTGACAGCTCAGAGCCTGGACCCTGCTTGGGATTCTGTGTCTCCCTCTCTCTCTGCTCCTCCCCCACTCAAGCTCTGTCTCTCTCTCTCTCTCTCTCTCAAAAATGAATAAACGTTAAAAAAAAATTAAAAAGTTTTTTTTGAACTAGTATTTTAAACTTAGAGCTTCCACATAAAAATGCAGATATCCTGCTTCTCTTGGATAAACCAGGCGACATGGTAACACAAAGCCAGTATTCCCACCTACTCCTGTGTGGCAACAGTCAACAAGAAGCTAAGACAAAGTAGTGGTTGCCCTTCCCTACTATGCCCCCCTCCTCACCAGGAGAGTGAAAAATGAAAATGAAGGGCCCCGAATTCACGAATTATTAACAATTTCAAGATGATTAACAACAGATGATTCAACCAAGTGTGAGATCCTTCTGAGCAGGGGGGGAAGGGTACAACAGAGCACACACATGCCCACGAAGCTGGTCTTGCACCACACCCCCTCAGCAAAACAGGAAGGGTATTTATTTCTCTAAGTAATTCTGTGATTCATTCAGTAATGAAGCCAGCATTAACAACAAGCCAGCTACCATACCCCCCCCCCAAACCTGAGGCACAAAAAGTAGGGGAGTGAAGCCCAGCACACTGAGCTAGAGAGCCTCTAGGATCTCTCTCCACCCTTGTTAAGGCTGGATCCATACCAGAGATACTAAGCGTGAGTTAATCCAAATAAAATTAAACTGCTCCCAACGATATAGATTGGCCTGAGCCCTATTGTTGGCATCACAGGAGCCCCGATCAACCATTCTGAGGAACAGCTCACAAGCGCTAATGAGTAAGTCCCGTTGGCTGTGCAGACAGTGGGCCCAGAAGTGAAGGGCCGGCCTAGGAGAGATTTGAACATGAACCTGACCATCTGGCTCTCCGTGACTCACTTTGATCACAAAATGAATTGCAACAAATTGAAGAGCACATGGCTAGAGTTAATTGTCTCATCTGTAATCTGAACCCACTTTTAAGCAGTTGTTATTACCCTCTATCAGGTGGAAACGTTTCCTACCATCACTGCAAAGTGCATTTCCTGATGAACTGTAATGGATCATTAAATTCCATATCTGAATAACAATACTTTGCACTTATGCAGTGCCTTTCATCCAGGGATTTCAAGGCAGTTTGCAAATAATTAAGCCCCTCATACAGCAGCCAGCCAGAGGTGAGTGACTGGAAAGAACTTGCCTGAAGATACTGAGTCAAAGGCATGATTCAATAGAAAGGGAATAAATGGCTTCCTCCCAGGCATTAGCAATACTGAAAAGTGAACTGGGGTGGAGTGGGGGTGGGGGGGTTGTTCTGATGACCCCCCCTCCCTTTCTGCTTACCCCCCTCTTCTCTATGGCAGATCCTCACATGCAACCTACAAGGAACAGAAAACTAACAAGGGTATTTATAATTTAGCTATGAGTTCAGACACACACATGCATGAAGAGAATGTTTTCCCATATAATCCTGGCATATACAAAATGAACTGACATTTCAATCCACCTGCAGAAGCAACAGATACCAGAGGAATTAACTCAACACACTTATGATTACCAAATGTCAAACCCAAAGCCTTCCAAAATGCAAAATGAAAATATTGCCCTGCACAAATTAGAGTGTGTTCTAACAAAAGTACTTTTTATTCCATGGTTGTGTATTCCATTTTGGGGACCCCCCCCCCACTTTGAATGACATTCAAGTTTCAGGAACAGCAAATAGGACAGAATTGGGCAATCAATGCATTCTCTAAACCAGAACACTAAAAGGGAAAAAACATTTCAGTCACCACAACTTTTGTGGTGAAATTATAAACTCCTGAAAAACTGAATTTATAATGGAAATGCTGACAGACCTTTCACTGGAGCAGTCTGAGTGCAACACTGTAATTTAGCAATCTCTCTTACAGACTAAAGACTAATTCTAACAAGATGTCATTTTGACTCACGTTTATTACTACCTGCAAGAATGAAAAATGCCATTTACTCGGGAGCTGCCGGAGAACCAGGGTGGGGCAATCTCACATTTTAAGCAAGACGCCCGCTGCCTTACCAAAATAGCCCTCTCCACGGAAAGAGTGGCAGCCTTTCACGCTCAGCTTCTTTCATGTCAGCCAGAGCCTTCGCAGCTCGACATGCCTTTCCTACATGTTACATTTTAACGATCTGAGAAAACCGTTATCGGAGTTAACATCTCTAATTTTACTCTAAACAGACAAAAGCAAAATATCTCATTAGGCATCATCTCCGCCAAGGTTCCCACTAGGCAGAAAAGGATTTTTATCTAAAGTAATTACCCTTTTTAGTTAAACACACGCAACAGATGAAATTTACACACAGTGCGACTACAGCACTAGACAGCAAAGGTGGAAACCAAGGAACGCCGCGTCTCGCTACCCGAGGATCCGCGGGGAGTCTGCGGCGCAGTAGGGGGTGGGGCGCCCTCGTCCCTCCCATTTCTCGGGGGCCACGGGTCGCAGCGACCACGGTCACCGGGCGCGAGAGCTGCGAGGCGCGCCTTCTCCGACCACAGACAAAACCATCGGGACAGCGCCCACACTGGAACTTCCCCCAAGTTGTTAAACTCGCCTACACGCGAGAAGGTGCTGAGGATTCTCCGCACGTCCACAACCCCCGAAGCCAGGGGTGCGCGGCCCCTTTCACGTGCATACACTCGGCCCTGCCCGCTTCCTCCCACGGTTCGAGTTCCTGCACATTCTCGGCCAGATCGAAGTGGACGAGATGCTCACTCGAGTCCCCTCTCGCGGGCAACTGGGGTAGTCCATGAGCGCCGCCCGCCGCCCTCTCCAACGCCACTGGGCTACTAAGCACCCACCCGTGAGAGGAGTACGAAGCGATCACAGGGAGACTCGGCATGGGGAGGTGGGGAGGTGTCCCCTGGATAAACTCCTCTCCTAGGTGAAGCTTGGAAACTGAAGTGTGGGGAGGAAAAAGAGGGTGTGTGTGCGTTGCACTTTGATTTCATGTAGAATCTTGGGGAGGGGGAGGTATAAGGTTTCGGTCTCTGAAGGCACGAGCCCCTCGGTTCAAGCTCCCAGGGACGCATTCCCGTAACGCGGTCACTGGATAAGCGGGATTCCACCCAGCGCGCTTCCCTTGGTCTGCGCTGCGAGTCTCCCAGCTTGCCTCTTCCCGGGACCCTAAACTTGGGCTTTGATGCCGCGCCAGTCGCGGAGGTCTCAGCTACCCAGCGGCGACTGACAGCTGAGCGCGAAGGCGCGGTGGCCGCAGTCCCCGCGGAGCAGCCCCAGGCGCGGACGCCGCCGGCAACTAGGAGGCCGCCGGGCCTGGCGCGGGGATCGCGGGCTGGGGGCCGAGAGCAGGGCCGTGGGTCTGACAGCTGCTCCGGCTTGCGCGGACGCGCGCCTCCCTCCAGCCCGCCCTCCCCACGCCTGACTTATTACCCTCTGCTCCTCCTCCCCCTGCTGTTCCAAAACACCCGTCGACGCGAGCAAAATACAATGCCGCCTCGCCTGCCGTAAACAGCCTGGCGAGAGAGCTCACATTCGCCGCGCCGCGTCCGCCGGCTCGGCTCCCACCCCCTTCCCGTTCCTAGAAAATGCCATAAAAGCGGGCAGGGCGCTCGACGGGCGGCTGCGCGCCGGGCGGCCGGGCTCCCTTCCCGCGTCGCTTCCCCACGCCTCCCCGCCTGCCCCGCGCACCCGCTCCCTCCCCCCGTTAACTTGCCCCGCCGCCCCACCCGGTGCCGGGCCCGGGACCCAGGGCCGGGGACTCACCTCGCCAGAGAACTTTGCGTCCTTTTTCGCCTCCTCTTCCCAGTGTCTTCCCAGCCTGCAGCCCCCTCCCGGGAGCTGGCGCGGTGGGCGGTTCGGGGGTCACCGAAAGCTCTCGGAGAAGACGCGCATCACATGGCAGCTCGTTCCCAGCCCCCCGAGTGTACCGAGAAGGGGGAGGGGAAGGGTCGAGGGGAGGCCGGAGAGAAAGCAAGAGCCCGGCGGCCGCGGGAACAGGCAGGCGGGGTGGAGAGGGCGGCGGCGGGCGCTCACGTTAGCGCTGCTGCGACCGCAGCCCGGGTGTGCACGGTCGCTGCTGCTGCTGCTGCTGAGGCGGCGGCGGCTCGGCGCTGTTTGCTCCGCGCCGCGCGGCTCGCGCTCTCCCCGGAACGCCCACACTCTCAATCGCTACATTGTTGACATTCGGCGCTGACGTCACCCGCTCCCCATTCACAATAACTTTACGGGAGCCGGGCAGCGCACCTCCCCGGCCGCTGGGGCGCCGTACGCCTGGCGACTAGCGTAAGCCGCTCCGCGAATGGCGCTCCGGGGGCTAGGGTGGGGGGCGAGGGGCGGGGGCGGGCGCGCGCTCTCGGCCCGCTCGCGGGAGGGGGCGCGCCTCAGCCGCCGCTGCACTCCCCGCTTTGTGCAGCCGCGCGGTGGGGAGAGCCCCGTGCTCCCGGCCGGACTGAGCGCCTGGCCGGGTCCGGCCTTGTTCGAGACTCGCAAAGGCCTTGAAAGGCAAGGGTTGGGGGCTTGTGGGGGGGAGGGGAGTGGTGAGGGCTGGTATGGCACGTGGGGAGGGGTGCAGAGCCCAGGGCCCTGCCCCCAGGAAGAGGAGCCAGACGTGGAGACCTGGGATTCCTGGGTTGTCTAGCGTTTCCCAGGAGGGGAGGGAAAAGATGTTCCACGGGCCCCCACCAAGCTAACCTGGCCCCCTCATGAGTGGGGGTGGGGCGAGGAAGAGTAGTTTCCGACCCAACAGCGATTGAATCCTTCACCCGAGGGCCTGGGCCCGTCCCACTGAGCGAGTCTATAGCCCCCACGACTTGGTTTTGGAAGGGGCGAGAGCAATTGCTAAGTGTAAATGGAAAGCCTCGCTTTCAGCTTCAGCCCCAACTCCTCCTGGGTTCCAGCCTCTCCCCTGCCTCTTACTCCGGAGGCTGCCAGGGTGTTGCTGCTGTACTTTAAGGCCATCGTGTGGCTGCCCTGTCAGAAGAAAGCTTGATGGTGGTGAGGATTTTACAGAAAGTAATTAGGACTTAGAGTGAACGAACATTTGCAATAAAAGAAGGTTGTGTTAGTGCAGTGCTGGTGCCTGCAACTTTACCCCTGCCAAGGCCAAGAAATTCTGCCACGTTTCCCCGAACACCTATAACTTGGCCCCCTTGTGTACAGGCAGTATTCCATATTATTACATGTGGTGCTGATTTTTAATGAATATTATAAAACTTTGGCTCGCTCTACTGAGAGAAGGATCATAAATCCCCCCCCTGTAAAATGGGCCCTGGCATATGCTGAGGAAGCAGTGAAGCATTGCCCTGGGAGTCTTGTGATACCAGCCAAAGTGTTACTCTGAACCACCTTCGATTGAGGGCAGAGTTTTAAAAGGCCCTCATTTTGACCGTCTGTGTGGAAAGCTAAGAGATGGACCAAAGGAAGCTCAAAAGGCCAGGCTAATTTTTCTAACAGCATTGCAGAGCCTCTCATGTAGGTCTAGAACCACACGGGGAGTTTTTCTCTGCTAGCCTTTATGGTTTTCAGACGAAGAGAAGCCTAAGAGCTAGGAGCAGTTCTCAGTCTCTTGACTTTGGGTCTGGTGCCTCTTTTGATAAAACACCCTGCTTCTTGAGGTCCCTACCTGGTCTTCTGGCAAGGACAGAAAATACTGAGCTCTGATCTGCCCTGGCAGGGCCAGTCCTTAGTCTTGTGGATGGTGATGTTTCTGCATTCCTCATTCCTGTAAGTGTATGAGTGTCAATGAGATAACTTTGTGCATTTTAATAGCACCAGGAAATTTTTTTCTAGAGCCAGGCTTGAGAAGATCCTTGTGAAGGTCATGCAAATTCATTTCTTTTCAAGCAGGCCATGGCTGCCGGCTGTGATGTGGAGGAGGGGAGGAGAGGGATGTTGCTGGAAGTTGATCTTGCCACCTTGCTTCTGGTCCCAGAGGGTACAACAAAGGCTATTAGGTCATTTCAATTAGTCTACCTGCCAAAGACTCACACTGGAGTTTTCTTAGTTAGAAATTCTCATGTATGAGATAGGACAGCAATTCAAGATGAAAAAAACCAAATGAAACTGTGATAGGTTGTATTACCTAGTCATTCAAAATGATTAAATTCGAACTAGTTGACCTCTATAGTCATGTCCAGTACCGAAATCATGTGCCTCTGTGGCAATGAATAAGACAAAACCATTGCCTTGGAGGCGCTTGAAGCCTAGTAAGGAGTTAGTTATTTCCTTTTGAATAGTTAGAAGTAGGTTACTTGAATTAAAGCCTAGGAAACATATTCAGAATTGTACGAAATTAGTACTGGACACTTTTAACAGTACTGCCTCAGAGATTAGTCCATGGACGGCTTTAGCACCCTTATAGTGAATGTTTGCTGCCATTCCGTGAGTTTATGGTTCTGTTCTGGACGCTCCAGGCATTTACAATGTGAAACAGATGCAGGTTTTTCCTCCTGTATATTCATGATAGTAACTGGAATAGAGGTCAATTTATTTCCCATGTATGCAACATTCAACCTTTTCTGATACACTTTTTTTTTCTGTATAATTACATGTGTGCACTGATCCAGAATATGGACTTCATCTGTGATACATTTCTAAGCAGGATATGATTTCCAGGGATAATAGCTTTGTACCATATTATTGAAGTCAGTGAACATTATTTCTGTAAATCTCCCTGATTTTATAAAATAAGATAGGAAAAATTATTCAGGAAACAAACAAAAAAAATGAGCAAAGACATACATGAAGAAAGAATTGAGCAGTTCACAAGTTTTTCATTTTCTTGCTCTCCAGCACCCTATTAGAGGATCTGATGGTGCTGAGAAGATATAACGGTTTTCTTTAGGCAGAACAGTAGGCAGATTTTTAAATGTGGTACCTTGAATAAGATATAGCAGTACAAAGTTAATGTCCAGTGGGAGAGAACAGAGTAAGATGTTTAGAGGGGGAGAATGCCAAAGCCAGGAGGAACCAATGTGGTGAAAGAAGTTCTGTTGAGAAGAAACTGAGTTCTACTTGTTGGGCAAATTCCTGAGAATTATGACTAAGGTTTATTATTTCAAAGTCAGATGTTTCAAAGTGTATCTAACCCATAAAACTTCAGCACAGCTGAAACACTGCACAGATGACACTTGTGAGAACTGGTGAAATTTGAATAGCTTTGGTAATCTGTTCAACAATTTTTGAGCCACCTATTTTGTGGCGGGCACTGTTCTACAAGCTGAGAAGTTGAATTCTTATTCTAGTGGTGAGATGGGGATGGGAGAGGGAGACAGACAATGAGCCTCTGTGTGTGTGTGTGTGTGTGTGTATGATATATAATATGCAAATATATAACTATATGCAATAATATATAGTCAGTATTATATAATATCAAATTATGTTATAATATCTGGGGGTGAAGAGTGTTGTGAGAGCAAATAGAGTAGGTAAAGGAGTTCAGGAGTGGTGGTTGGGTCAAGGAAGGCATTCCTGATGAGGGGACATTTGAGCAGAGATATAAATGAAGTGAGGGGGCAAGCTCTGAAGCATTCTTGGGGAAAAGCTTCTCAGATATGGAGAAGAGCAAATGGAAGGGCCCTGAGGTTGAGTGGACTTGGCATCCTCCAGGGATAGCAAAGAGGCCAGGAATGCCTGATACAGAGGAATAGGAAGGAAAATAGCAGGAGATGATGCCAGAGGGATAGCCAGCAGGGTTATAGTTTGGTAAAATGAGAAGACATTTTTAGGGGTTTCTGCAGAGAAAGGACATGACTGGCCTCAACTCCTAAAAGATCATTCTGTTTGTAAAGTAGAAGGGGAGGACAAGTGTGGAAGCAGAGACTACGAGGAAGCTATTGAGATGGGCTAAGAGAAAGGTGATGTTAATTTGGACTACAGTGGTAACTGTAAATGGGATTCTAGATATATTCAGAGTAAGCCAAACAGGACTTATTGATGATTCAATTGCGGGATGGGAGAGGAAGAGGACTCAAAGAAAATTCTGGATTTGGGCATGAACACCTGGTTAATGGAGACTCATTTAGTGAGATAGGAAAATCTTTAGGGGGAACAGGTATGGAGGGAAAGCTCAAGTGTTTGGGTTTGGGTTTAGTACATTAAAAACATTTTTTTAATGTTTGTATTTATTTTGGGGAGAGAAAAAGAGACAGAGCATGAGCAGGAGATGGGCAGAGAGAGAGGGAGACACAAAATCCGAAGCAGGCTCCAGGCTCTGAGCTATCAGCAGAGAGGGCAATGTGGGGCTTGAACTCATGAACCATGAGATCATGACCTGAGCCAAAGTTGGATGCTTCACTGACTGAGCCACCCAGGCACCCCTGGATTTAGTACATTTTAGGTGCTCATCAGACATCTATGTGGAAAAGTTGAGTAGGCAATAAGACATGAGAGCCTAGCCTTCAGGAGAGAGGTCTGGACTAGAGATAGAAATCTGTGTATCATCAGCGTTGAGAATCTGGGAACGTGGGTGGAGAAGAGAAGAGGTCTAAGAATTAAGACCTGGGGCACTCCCAACATTTAGAGATCAGTGAATGAAGATGAAGAAGATCTGGCCGACGTGACTGAGAAACAGCAGCCAATGAGGGAAAGGAGAGAGAAATAGAGCCAAATGAAAGACAATGTTTTGAGAATGAGGGAGTAATCAGTTATGCCAATGCTGCTGATGGGTCAAATAAGATGAGAACCTATCATTGACTTTTCAACTTGGTACCCTGGAGGGTATTGGTGTCTTTGACAGAGGGGAGTGCTGGGGACTACCCTTGGCTGGAGTGGATTGGAGAGAGAGTGCAAGGAGAGGAAGTAGAGGCAGTGGATATGGACTACACTCCTTGGAGGAGCTAGACTGGGAAAGTAAAGATGGGGAAATGGGTACAGCCTATGGGAGAGACAAGAGAGCTCATTGGAGGTAATAATCCAGGCAAGAGGGGAAACAGTTAATGCACAGAGAGAGGGGATAACTTCTAGAGGGAAGTTCTTGAGTCTGGTAGGGCCCGTTCATTACTACCAATAGGAGAGAAGGCAGCTCAGGTAGGGGTGTGTGGGGAGGCTGGACTCTGGTGGTGGGCTATCCCTGTCTGAGTGATTCTGTCCTTGATTCTGAGTGGACTCAGAAGCCAGATGATCAACTAATGGTGGAAGAGGGAAAAGTGTGGAAGGGGAGGAAGGAGGAGAGGGGTGGTCAAGTGCAACGCAATACAGCAGGATTGCTGGGCAGCACAGAGGAAGTTTGAGGGCCACCACGGGAATATAGACACACCACTGTCAGGAAGAGTTATTTCTCATTGTACAAAATCTCATACAAATTTTGAAAAATAATCAGTGTATTCCAAACTAGAAATCACTGTAATTTTCCAGAGTAACTAAGATCACGCAAAAATTTTACTCTAGTTACCATGAAAATTTGGCTGGCAGCCTTTTTTCTTTGTAACCACCCATCCCTCTTATTTGTCCCATCTTTATCTCCCCCAAAGATCACCTCAGTTCCTAAGAAGGACTTTGGAAATAGTCCCTAAGAGGAAAGGATGTTCTTACATCATTATCTATAGTGACTAGCCCAAGATCTGCTTCTACAATAAAGAGTTGAGGTGGGGTGCCTGGGTGGCTCAGTCGGTTAAGCGTCCGACTTCAGCTCAGGTCAGGATCTCGCAGTCCGTGAGTTCGAGCCCCGCGTCAGGCTCTGGGCTGATGGCTCAGAGCCTGGAGCCTGCTTCCGATTCTGTCTCCCTCTCTCTCTGCCGCTCCCCCGTTCATGCTCTGTCTCTGTCTCAAAAATAAATAAACATTAAAAAAAATAAAAAAAAATAAAGAGTTGAGGCAACTACTATCTAAAAATTTAAGTGACATAAAGCAATTCTTTAACATGCATATCTGTTGTGCTGATGAGAGATGAAAAATTGGAAAACATTGTATTCTATCCTCAAGGAACTTAAAAAAGTCTAGACAAGTAGTCAAAACTGCTATAAATTAAACAATTGACTATATGATGATTTTATAGTTAATTTTATTATTTAATGTATTACTTATTAATAATACTTAAAATTATTTACAGAGAAATTTTCTTTATGGCATTTATACTAATGAAAAAAAAAGAAAATACAGAAAGATTTTTTAATAAATGATAGCAAAAACAAAATAGAGAATTTTAAATGCCTTACAGCAGAGAATTGGCTAAATAATTTGTGGTTCACGTATAAAATGGAGTACCACAGATTCATCAAAAATTATGTTGAAAAAGGATGTATATTGGCATTTTAGTGTTTTGTTAGTACATTTTAAAAACAACTTGCAAAACATTATGATTCCAGAAGTGGAAAAACTAAGCCTGAATAGAAAAAAGTCTGGAAGGATATACATAGTGTTAAAGTGGTTTTCTCAAGATGAAGAGCTTATGAGTGGTTTTTCTTTGTGCCTAACTGGTTTTTAAAAACTTTTTCTCTTAATATAAATGTATTAGTTCTCTAATAAAGAAAGCCAATAAAAGTTATAAAATTCAAGACATGTGTAATTAAATTCTAATAAGAACTTAAGTGTTGTAGGTGTTAAGAGGGGAAAAAAAAATTTATGAGGGCTTGAGCAGCCAGGAAAGGTTTCACAGAGAAGGTGGAATTTGAGTTGAATGTCAAGGCTAGGAAGGATCAGAGAGGAGAAAATGTGGTGGGCCATTCAACACAACTTTGCTCAAAGAAACTTGAAGAAATTTTGCTGTAGACAGAAGTAATCTGACAATTTTAGAATTATTGTGAAAAGAAAGTCTTGATGATTTTATTCTAACAAAAATGAAGTTGAAATTGAATTGTTTTTCTCATCCCACCTAATGATTTTTTGAGGGGCACAGAATTGAGTTCACTAGCTCTATAGCAATTTCCTCCTACAATATATGACCCTATTTACCATTTCTAATCTATTAAAAAAAACCCACCTGTTTATGTGATAGAATTACACAAGGGCATCCAACCTGAACACTGGTAACAGTCCTGTCCCCACGGGTATGCATCAGGCACAGTGCCTCTGTGAGTGGCAGAGACTGGGGCCTCATCCGTCTCTTCTTTTTCCCAAGATGCTTCCTACATAGATCTCCCACTGCACCACACACTGAGAAGCTCAGTTCAGTGTGTTTCAGGTGGTAGGTGTGTGTGGAAACCCAATGACTCATGCTTAGACTTGATTCAGGCCTTTGGTGATCTTGCAGACGGATGAAAACATGGAGGCGTGCTGTGTTCCAGTTTCACTTCATCACCCTCTGGATTTACAGCTCTGCCCAGTTCTGTCATCATTGCAGGCAAGATCCTCTTGGTAGGTTTCCTCCATCCTCAATTTTCTGAAGCTGAAAAGAGCTGTGTCAGGGAGGGGGGTTGGTATATAATGTGTCTCAGGATTTGTGCAGGGCCATGATTCAGAGAAAAGGACCTGTAGTCCCAGATTTGATGACCAATTCATGCTACCCAAAGCGGGTGCTGAATCGGAATGCTTATTAATTTATTATAACCACTAGTGGGTTATTTGCGGGGTAGCATACTTCATTCTGGAGAGAGCTAAATGAACACCAATTTTTTTTTCTCTCAAAGTTTTCTTTTTCAAATTCAGTGATAGATTAAATGTGTATCTTCACTTCTGATCTCACCTCTGCCGCTTACTGCCTCACCTGTGGGCTCATTTCAATCATAGGAGAAGCATTTGAAAAGTAACTTGTCTTGAATTTCAAACTTTTGGAAAA
The DNA here is from genome assembly GCF_018350175.1 of Felis catus. Lineage (NCBI taxonomy): Eukaryota > Metazoa > Chordata > Mammalia > Carnivora > Felidae > Felis > Felis catus. The sequence continues at coordinate 80,721,272 of NC_058372.1, forward strand.
GTTGCCAGAGTAATACACAGAACTCCCATATCACCCTCACCCAGATACCCCAATTGTTAATATTTTAACACATTTGTGTTCTCTCTTTCTTCTGTCTATATATACTACTTACACCATCATCATTATTCTTATTCTGAATATTTAAAAGAAAGTTTTCAACAGGATGTTCATCAACCCCTGAATGCTTCAGAACATATTTTCAAAAGGTAGCAACACTGTCCTACATAATCACAATATAGCAACCAAATCAGGAAGTTAGCATTGATCAGAGACCCAATTCAAATCTCACCAACAGTCCCAACAATATCTCTGTTTGCTTTCTGGCCTGAGATCTCGTTCAGGATCACGGGTGACACTTAGTTGTCATATCTCTTCAGTCTCCTTCCACATGGGGCGGCTCCCTGCAGATGTCTCCTCAGCTCCCAGCCTCACCACTGGCTTCAGGGGAAGGGAAAGAAAGCAGGAAAGGAAACATGACAATCTCTCTCTTGACTGTTACTTGATTCAAAGTGTTGGTGCTAAATTTATTGAGGATTCATTAAGAATTTGTGCAATCTTTGTAAGTTATGTCTCCAAAAAGGGGGGAGGGCAGAAATAGCCAGGTAAAAACAAGCGCTTGTACTTAGTCAATAGTTAGTAAAAAGCATCCCAAGTAAATGAAGATCCCTCACCTCACAAGGACTTTGCATATACTGTTTTCTTTGCCTCTTTTCTTCCCTAGAAAATTCGTATCTTACTCACCTTGCTCTCCACTCAGTGAAGCTTCCCTCACCACTCCCCAGGTCAGATCCACTTTACATGAACCTTGGGCCTAAATCCTTTGCAGCATTCATAACAATTATATTCCCCTCTCCTTTTTAAATTTATTTTAAAAACTATAGTATAATACACACCGCATACAATTTACCATCGTAACCATTTTTTAGGTGTGCAGTTCGGTAGTGTTAAGTATGTTCTTATTGTTGTGCAGCCCATCTCCAGAACCCTTTTCATCTTGTAAAATGGAAACTCTAGACCCATTGCACAGTGGCTCCCCAATCTCCCTTACTTTCAGCTTCTGGCAGTCACTCTTCGACTTTCTGTCTCTATGAATTTGACTACTCTAGGTACCAGTTTTTCCACATCCTTACCAACACTTATTTTTGTTTCTGTGTTTTGATAGTAGCCATCCTGATGGGTGTGAGGTGGTAACTCATTGCGGTTTTGATTTGCATTTCCCTAATGATTACTGATGCTGAGCACTTTTTTCACGTACTTGTTGGCATTTGTATATCTTTTTTTGGAGAAATGTCTATTCAAGTCCTTTGCCCACTTTTTTTGATCAGGTTATTTGGGTTTTTTTGTTGTTGTTGTTGTTGAGTTGTAGTTCTTTATATATTCTGGATATTAACCCCTTATCATATACATGATTTGCAAATATTTTCTCCCGTTCTGTAGGTTTCTTTTTCACTCTGTTGATTATGTCCCTTGGTGCGCAAAAGTTTTAAATTTTAATGTAGTCCAATGTATCTATTTTTTAAAAACTTTTGTTACTTGTGCTGCTAGTGTCATATCCAGGATATCATTGCCAAATCCAATGTCAAGGAGCTTTCCTCTATGTTTTCTTCTAAGAGTTTTGTAGTTCTACCCCTCATGTTTAGGTCTTTAATCAATTTTGAATTAATTTTTATATATGGTGTAAGGTAAGCATTCAACATCATTCTTTTGCACTGGATATCCAGTTTTCCTCACTATTTATTAAAAAGACTGTTGTGTCCCCATTGACTGCTGTTGACATCCTTGTCAAAAATCATTTGATCATATATAGAAGGGTTCATTTCTGGGCTCTCTATTTTATTCCATTGGTCTATATGTCTGTCTTCATGATAGTACAACATTGTTTCAGTTACCGTAGCTCTGTAGTTACTTTTGAAATCAGGAAGTGTGAGACCTCCAACTTTGTTCTTCTTTCTCAAGATTGTTTTGGCTCTGCAGGGTTCCTTGAGATTCTGTATGAATTTTAGGATGGACTTTTCTATTTCTGCAAAAAATACCATTGGGTTTTTGATAGGAATTGAATTAAATCTGTAGATCACTTTAAGTAGTATTGATATCTTAACAATATGAAGTCTTTCAATCCGTGAACATAGAATGCTTTGCCATTTATTTGTGTACTCTTTAATTTCAGCAACATTTTATAGTTTTCAAGTGTACAAGTCTTTGCCTCCTTGGCTAAGCTTATTTCTAAGTATTTTATTCTTTTGGTGATATTGTAAATAGAATTGTCTTCTTCATTTCCTTTTTGGATTGTTCATTTATTTTTTCTTTTTTGAGTGGAATGGTTTGTTCAATTTCTATCTCTTTTTCTGTGCTGGAAGCTTCAGAAATGTAGAAGCAGTGTCTGGTTTTGCCCACAGTTGTACCGCAAGCCCTTTGCATAGCAGTAGTCACTAAGTACATGTTCAATAAGTACTTACTAAATTTTTCTAATAGTGTCAGGCTGATTCAGTAGATTGTGTATTTTTATATGTGAATGAAGAATATACTGATGCTGAACCATTACTTTGACTGTCTTTTCAATCCTCCCTTTAAAAAAAAAACTAAGGGACGCCTGGGTGACGCAGTCGGTTAAGCGTCCGACTTCAGCCAGGTCACGATCTCGCGGTCGGTGAGTTCCAGCCCCGCGTCGGGCTCTGGGCTGATGGCTCAGAGCCTGGAGCCTGTTTCCGATTCTGTGTCTCCCTCTCTCTCTGCCCCTCGCCCGTTCATGCTCTGTCTCTCTCTGTCCCAAAAATAAATAAACGTTGAAAAAAAATTTTTAATTAAAAAAAAAAACAACTAATAATTACTTAGTGCTTACCATATGCTAAGGGTCTTTTTATGTGTTACTTTATTTCTCATAGCAATTCAGTAAGGTAGGCATAGAGTCAGAATATACTTTGTTGAGAGTCTGAATTCTGGAGCCAGAGTTCTTTTGAATCTGGTTCTGTCACTTGCAAGCTTTGTGACTTTAGACAAATTACTTCATCTCTCTGTGCCTCAGATTCCTATAATATGGGATTCCTGAAGTGCATACTTCTTTGGTTTGTTGTGCATATTAATTAAGATATTGTATGTCATTTGCTTAGCACATAGCTACATCATAGCAATCATGATCTCAACTTTGCAAATATAGGAACTGAGGTTTTAAAGAGGATAAGCTGCCCATGATTACACCTAGACAGTCTAGAATCCCTAATTACTTAAGCCCTGCACTAAAGTGCCTCTTATGTACACTGTTTTCCCCTATATCTGAGAATAGGCAGTAAGGAAAGTCATAAGTCCCTGAGGGATAAAATGTTTGAGGAATTTGCAAGAAATACAACCTCCCAGGATGCCAGATTAGGTGTGCCAGGAAGGCTCTTTTGTTCTTCAGAATTTCAGTTGGAACTCCTGGGGAGACTCAGGGTGTCCTGAAGGGAAATCTGACTCCAAAGATCGGAAGTCTTCCCTCAGTAGATCAAGTTCTGTCTATGGACCTACAGTGCAGCCAGCCAGATGGCCAGCATGGCTCAGGTGGACCCATAGAAGAGTGAGGAGGTCTTTAGGGAAGGGGAGGGAGACTATTCCATGAGTGAAGAGGAGACTGGAGTCTGGCTCATCTTCCCTGCGTGCACAGACCACTGTCATCACAGGCACACCACCGTCATCTTTGCCCTGTTCCCAGTGATTCCAAAGCTTTGGAGAAATGGAAGTGGTCTTGCCCTTCAGAGAAGACTGGGACCCTAGTCCCAGACCCCCAGGGGAAACAGTGATCATTACAATAGTCACATTCTCAGTAGATTTACACATCCATGGCTAATGTTTGTTGAACACTCACTCTCCTTAGTGCTTTACCCACAATATTTTAGTTTCTTCTTGGGTGACCAACTCATCCCAGTTTGCCCAGGACTTTCCCAGTTTCGGCACTGACAGTGAAACATCCTGGGAAGCCCTTCAGTCCTAGGCAAACCAAGAGGGGTGGCCACCCTGTTATATCTGCACAACCTCCCTGTGAGTGGGAGACTTGGTATAGAGGAGTGGAGCATTTTCCTGAAGACGTGTCCCCATCAAGTATCAGAGGCAGGATTTGAACTCATGAAGACTGACTGTAGGGCTTGTTCTCCTAACCAATATGCAATGCTGCCAAAACCAGTGAAAGCAGCCTCTGCCAGTAAATGCTTGGGTTTGGTCCAGATACCAAATGGATGGCAAATAGTACTGGCAGCTGTGGGGGAAATAGTAAATTGTGCAATATGAAATTTCCCAAAATTAAAAATGGAAACTCACAGTCTATTGCTGACAAAATGCCAAAGAATGCTTTCGAGACTCAACTGGCTCTTAGATTTGATGTCTCACTTTATTCTAATTTTGGTTGTGCCTTTTATTTTGGTGAGAGTGGGGAATAGGGACCAGATCAGCACTGTTGTTGGGTAGCTTTAAGGTGGGGAGGTGCAATATGAGACTGTCATTCTCTTTTAAGGGCTTCCTTATCCTCCACTTCATCTGTCACCCCTATGGAACATTGCCTGCCCACTTAGCTGCCACCTTATCTGCTAGTCTTCTTTTGCTTCTTTGCTTCTCCTTTTCTTCTACTTCCTATGCATTTCTTCACTGCAGTATTTTTACCTCTTTTTCACCTCCCTCTCCCACCCCCAGGTAATACAACACACAGTCCACAGCACGTGGGTGGAAGTCATCCATGGTCAATCTAGATCCTTCCACTCCTGAGGTTACAAGCAACCTGGTACAGTTAGCTCCCGCTGTGGCCTCCTAAAGTCCTGTGTTCTAACTTCTGCTCTATAAGTTCCTATACAACTCATTTAACTTTGATGAACCTGTTTCTTCATTGATAAAACTACTCATAACTCCACCTGGGTAGTCACCCAAGATCCAATGAGGTGACAAGTATGACAGCAACCAACAAAGTGTCTTGAGCATTGAGAGTGCTTGGTTAAATATACTTCTCTCAGCTCTGGGACCCATAGGAAACTTGATTCAGACTGAAAGTGAGCAGCATGGCACATGCCAGCTGAAGAAGAGTGTGAACCAATGATCAGGACAGGCCCAAGGATAGGGAAGGAGGGGATACAGGACACACAAAAAAAGAAAGGGCAAGAGTGCCAGCCACACATGCAACTGCCAACAATTTGGTGATTTCCTGGAAGTCAAAGAAATGTAGAGTCATTTCTACCTCGAATCTTTTAATTTTGTTGCTTAATTATATTTTTTTTCACTTGCAAGAAATAGAGACCTATTCAAGGCAATGCAAGAAAGGCATGGGGGAGGGGTGCCTGGGTGGCGCAGTCGGTTAGGCGTCCGACTTCAGCCAGGTCACGATCTCGCGGTCTGTGAGTTCGAGCCCCGCGTCGGGCTCTGGGCTGATGGCTCAGAGCCTGGAGCCTGTTTCTGATTCTGTGTCTCCCTCTCTCTCTGCCCCTCCCCCGTTCATGCTCTGTCTCTCTCTGTCCCCAAAATAAATAAACGTTGAAAAAAAATTTTTTTTTAAAAAGAAAGGCATGGGGGAAGTTATTTTAAGAAACATATGGACTCAACTGAAAACTAGAATTTCAAAGCTGTCAATAGTCAGGGTCAGTCTCTCAAGGGCTGTGTGGTCTCTGCTTTCCTCTGAGAGTCTCTGCTCCTTTCTCCTCACTACTGACCAGCTTTCTTTGCCAACTCAGAAAATCCCAATGTCCCCCTCTGCCCTGCTAGCCAGAGTCTCCTTGAGTAATTTTTCCCTGGATTCATTGTGTTAATAGTTACCACTTGCCAAGTGGCAAAATCTCAACTCTGTCCCTTCTCAGGATATGTGTGGGGAGGTGGCTTATTTAGTTTCTGTGTTCATCAGGGTTTTCCAGTGAAACTGAACCAATAGGATATATATGAGGAGATTCATTCTAGGAATTGACTCACATGGATATGGAAGCTGAGAAGTCCCACTATCTATTGTCTGCGAGTTGGAAAACTGGGAAAGCCAGTGGTATAATTCAGTTGGCATATGATGTTTGAGGGCAGGAGAAGATGGCTGCTCCAGCTCTGCGGAGAGAGAGCAAATTCCTCCTTCCTGCATGTTTCTGTTCTATCCAGGCCCTCTTCCAGAAATACCCTCACAGACATACCCAGAAATGATGTTTTACCAGTTACCTGGGCATCCCTCAGCCCAATTAAGTTGACACATAAAATTAACCATCACAGTTTCTTGGCTCTGCCCTCTGGATGCCACTTTAGCCTTCACTGAGGTTTTCCATTGGCATGCCCAAGCTTCTCCGCAGTGGAACTGACCAGCTCTGATCCCTATATATCATAGGATATCTACTCACTACTCACTACTCAGCACTTGTGTGCTGCTCTGTTCTAGGGAGATGCTTTCTCCTTCTAGTCTCCTCTGGTCTAGGCAATTTGGAGATGGGTGTTTACCATGGCAAATGATGCATCTGTTTCAGTTGTATTATATATACCCCTCTGGAGGTAGATAGACCTTCCCTCCAGGGAAGGGAGATTGTGAAGGAGAGCCTCAGACTGTACCTAAAACCACTCTTCTCTCCCAATACAAGCTCTCATGTCTTCTTCCAGCCCACCCTACTGGATTCCTCCATTGCTTATGAGTTGTATGTTGTTGTTTTTTTGGGTTTTTTTTTTCCATTAAGGGATTCTGAGGTTGCTCCCTGCAATACAGCCCCCATTATTCTCCTTCTCTCCTTCCTTGGCTGGTTAGACATGCTTAAACATGTGCAACTCCAGGAAAACTTGGGGATGTTGCCAGATGTTTTTTGAAGGGTCCTTGCACATTCTGTGAACAGGCAGAGGATCTCTGAGGCCCCTGATACCTCACATACAAGCCTGTCTGAGTCTCAGCTTGGAGCCCAGCCAAGATACCCCCAAGGCTCATAACTTCCATTGCCTAACAGTTTCAGGAGTAAATGTTGCCCTTTTAAAGGTTCTGACTCTTCCTCATGACACCTTTATACACATCTTTTCAGTTTAAGCTCCTATTGCCTATTTTCTTATTTGCAGGGTCTTTCTTAGCTCAAATTTGTGAGAGAAGAAATCTGATTGACCTGATTTATCTTTTTGCATAGGTTGATAGCCAGGCAACAGGCTTCCTTGGGTGGGCTAGAGGCCTACCAAGTTGGGTGGGTGCTGGATGGAGAGAGGGGAAAGGTGTCACAAGGAACAAATCATAGTCACCAAGGCCTTCCCCTTCAGTGTGTAGATCCTTCTTTCTTTATAGATGCTATTGGTGGGTAAACACAGTAATCAATACCTCAAATGCATTCATATTTTTAAAATGAGCTGTTCTGTGAAATATCAACTTGAGACCCAACTCCCCCCAGCACACACAATAAAACTTTCAACCCTGGTGTTTTTTTTTTTTTTTCTTTTTCTTCTCAGGGTATGAAAAGTAATATAGAGGACAATAGTGTTTGGGGGACATCCTGTGTTATCACCTAAGTCTGTATTTTTTTGTTGCATCGAGGACCCCCATATCGATTTAAGTGTCATAAAATTTCACACAGATAAGTAATGATTCACAGCTTCAGAAGAATACTGCTGAGTCCTTTTATGATGCCTTTTATAATGAGAATTCAGCTGCTGTTTTTAAAAATTTTATTTAAATCCAAGTTAGTTAACATCTAGTGTGATAATGGTTTCAGGAGTAGAATTTAGCGATTCATCACTTATATATAACACCCAGTGCTCATCCCAACAACGATGTGCCCTCCCTAATGCCCATCACCCCATTAGCCCATTCCCCCACTCAACACCCCTCCAGCAACCCTCAGTTTGTTCTCTGTATTTAAGAGGCTCTTATGGTTTGACTCCCTCTCTGTTTTTATCTTATTTTCCCTTGTTCACCTGTTTCGTTTCTTAAATTCCACATATGAATGAAATCATATGGTACTTGTTTTTGTCTGACTTATTTCACTTAGCATACTACATTCTAGTTCCATCCACATTGTTGCAAATGGCAAGATTACATTCTTTTTGATTGCCAAGTAATATTTCATTATATATATGCCACATTTTTTTTAACGTTTATTTTTTGAGAGACAGAGTGTGAATAGGGAAGCGGCAGAGAGAGAGGGAGTCACAGAATCCGAAGCAAGCTCCAGGCTCGGAGCTGTCAGCATATAGCCTGACATGGAGCTACAAGACCATGACCTGAGCCAAAGTCAGATGCGTAACCAACTGAGCCACCCAGGCACCCCTATACCACATCTTCTTTATCCATTCATCTGTCGATGGACATTTGGGCTCTTTCCATACTTTGGCTATTGTTGATAGTGCTGCTATAAACATGGGTTTATGTGTCCCTCCAAATCAGCATTTTTGTACCTTTGGATAAATACCTAGTTGTGCAATTGCTAGGCCATAGGGTAGCTCTATTTTTTAATTTTTTCATGAACCTCCATAATGTTTTCCAGAGTGGATGCACCAGTTTGCATTACCATCAACAGTGCAAAACTGTTCCCTTTTCTCCACATCCTTGCCAACATCTGTTGTTTCCTGAGTTGTTGATTTTAGCCTTTCTGATAGGTGTGAGGTGGTATCTCATTGTGGTTTTGGTCTGTATTTCCCTGATGATGGGTGGTGTTGGGCATTTTTTCATATGTCTATTAGCTATCTGGATGCCTTTTTTGGAAAAGGGTCTGTTCATATCTTTTGCCAATTTCTTCACTGGATTATTTTTTGAGGGGCAGGGTTTGAGTTTGATCAGTTCTTTATTTTGGATAGTAACCCTTTATCTGATATGTCATTTGCAATTATCTTCTTCCATTCTGTCAGTTGCCTTTTTAGTTTTGTTGATTGTTTCCTTTGCTATGCAGAAGCTTTTTATCTTGATGAGGTCCCAATAGTTCATTTTTGCTTTTGTTTCCCTTGCCTCTGGAGACATGTCTAGTAAGAATTTGCTGTGGCTGAGGTCAAATGTTTTCTCCTCCAGGATTTTGCTGGTTTCCTGTCTTACATTTAGGTCTTTCATCAATGTTAAGTTTATTTTTGTGTATGTTATAAGAAAGTGGTCCAGGTTCATTCTTCTACATGTTGCTATCCAGTTTCCCCAACACCACTTGCTGAAGGGACTTTCTTTTTCCCATTAGATATTCTTTCCTACTTTGTCAGAGATTAGTTGGTCATACATTTGTAGGTCCATTTCTGGGTTCTCTATTCTGTTCCATTGATCTATGTGTCTGTTTTTGTGCCAGTACCATTCTGTCTTGTTGATTACAGCTTTGTGTAATACAACTTGAAGTCCAGAATTGTGATGCCTCCAGCTTTGGTTTTCATATTATAGCCAAACATTACTTTGGCTATTCAGGGTCTTTCCTGGTTCCGTACAAATTTTAAATTATTTGTTCTAGTTCTGTGAAGAATGCTGGTGTTATTTTGATAGAGATTGCACTGAATGTGTAGATGGTAGATAGCTTTGGGTAGTATCAACATTTTAACCATATTTGTTCTTCCAATCCATGAGCGTGGAATGTTTTTCTGTTTCTTTGTGTCTTCTTCAGTTTCTTTCATAAGCTTTCTATAGTTTTCAGTGCACAGACATTTTGCCTCCTTGGTTAGGTTTATTCCTAGGTATTTTTATGGTTTTTGGTGCAAGTGTAAATGGGATTGATTCCTTGATTTCTCTTTCTGCCACTTCATTATTGGTGTATAGAAATGCAACCAGTTTCTGTATATTGATTTTATGTTCTGTGACTTTGCTTAATTCATGGGTCAGTTCTAGCAGTTTTTTGGTGGAGTCTTTTCAGTTTTCCATATAGAGTATCATGGCATCTGTGAAGAATGAAAGTTTGACTTCTTCCTTGGCAATTTGGATGCCTTTTATTTCTTTTTGTTGTCTGATTGCGGAAGCTAGGACTTCCGGTACTATGTTGAACAACAGTGGTGAGAGTAGACATCTCTGTTGTGTTCCTGACCTTACAGGGAAAGCTCTCATTTTTTTCCCCATTGAGGATGATATTAGCTGTGGGTCTTTCATATATGGCCTTAATGATGTTGAGGTATGTTCCTTCTAGCTCTATTTTCTTGAGGGTATATTTTATCAAGAAAGGATGCTGTATTTTGTCAAATGCTTTCTGCATTTATTGAGAGGATCATGTGGTTCTTATCCTTTCTTTTATTAATGTGATGTATCACGTTGATTGATTTGCAGACATCTTTTCAACACTAACTAAATCTCATTAACATTATCTCCATCATGTTAATAGGAAAAACAGGTCTGCAGAACAGTGACATTTTATGATTAAAAACACACTTATTTAAATGGTTGAATTGCCTCCATTTGAATATTGTCCACTGCTTCCATAATAATAGCAGAAGTTTTTCACAGATGCTTTTTAATAGGTAACCTCTGCTATATCTCTACTAACAGCATAGAACCTTGAATAAAAACGGCTTGATTTGATATGTGCTAATTGCTTACCAGAAATTACTCATTTGTAGCCTATCACTGCTAAAATTACTTCCATGGAGAAAAATGGGCAATTTTGGTAGGTTTGTTAATGCCACTAGGCCACTAGTGTTACATTTAGTATTCTAAAAACTGTCATGGTCTGAGTCAGCGCTGATCCAGAGGCCTCCTATGTTTACCCAAAGAGGAAGGTACAGAGAGAATCTGGCCCCAAATGTATAATCAAATGCAATAAAATTGCTTTACTATATTATTGGGGTCTTTAAGTTTATTTACTTATTTTGAGAGAGACAGAGACAGCGTGAGCAGGGGAGCAGCAGAAACAGAGGGAGAGAGAGAGAATCCTAAGCAGGCTCTGCACCATCAGCACAGAGCCCAGAGTGGGGCTCAAACCCACAAACGCATGAGATCATGACCTGAGCCAAAACCAAAAGTCAGACACCTAACCAACTGAGCCACCTAGGCAACCCACTCTGTTATTAGAGGCTACATTTTGTATCCAACTCTGTGGTGTAATGGTGCCATATTTTGTCTTGAACAAGACTCAAAATACTTTACAGTTAATTGGTCCTATTTAGGGTTGAAATAATCCACTGGGGAACACCAAGAGGGTGGTAGTTTGATGACTGGGAGGGTAGAGCCAGCAAAATAACTGCATGAACATCCCAAAGCTCCAGGGCTGGGATGGTTGGGCTGGGCAGAGAGGAGCCAGGACTGCTGCCTACACAGGTCTCCTTTTGCAGGCTCAGAGGTATAGGGAAAACACAGCCCCCTCCTGGCTTGAGGAGAGGCGCAGGGCTGAGGTGAATGGCTCTGGAGAAGGAACACCACAAAGGCAAAGACAGGGTAAGGTAAAATGAAACATTGATGCACTATGATGAGAACAGTGGATTGGAATGATTTACATTTCCCTTCTCTGTCACCATTCTTATAATTTCCATTTGGCTTGTGTAACTGGAAAGTCCAGGGGCACTGCCTGGCCCAGACTCTGACGATATGGTTTCTGACTCTCTCACAGCTCCGTTTTCCACTTTGCTGTTCTCATACTCAAGCAGGTGCCATTGCTGTGAAGGGAAAGGTGGTCACCAGCAGCTTCAGGCTCACCTGGTCCTTACTGTGCAACATTTCTAGAGAGGGACAACAACACTTTCTCTCTTCCACGGTCCATACATCAAACATTTAAACAGCCCTCCTGGGTCATGTACCCATGCCATGGACCCATCATTTAGGAAAGGGAGATAAAAACTATGATTGGCACATTCCTATCTTGAAAGAAAGAGGGGCGTTGGGCAAACAAAAACAACCAATGTCTGGGGTGCCTGGGTGGCTCAGTGGGTTAAGCGTCTGACTCTTGATTTCGGGTCAAGTCATGATCTCACGGTTCATGGGATCGAGACCCATGTTGGGCTCTGTGCTGACAGAGATGTCTCTGCTTGAGATTCTCTCTCTTCCTCTCTCTCTCTCTCTCAAAATAAATAAATAAACTTTTAAAAGTTTTAATAAAAAAAATAGCCAATGTCCACCACAGTTTCCTCAAGGCACTTCTCTTGAGCTGGGATATGTGTAATTCTGATATGCGCTAAGTTTTTTGAAAGACCTTCTCGAAGAGGAGCGGCTCTTAGTTTATGTGGACAGTCCAGGCACAGTGTCATATTCAGTCTGCTTGTGTCCAACCAAATACCTATTCCCTTCTGCCTATTCTTTTCCGAGGTTCACAATGTCACACCCCCTCTGAGGATAGTACTCCTAAAATGTGCTAGTGTGTGTGTGACAGGGAATCTTGAGTGCCAACATAAATGCTTGCAATTAATTTCTTCATCAGTAGGGAAATATTGATAATTTCTGAGCCTGGGGTGAAATTACTGGATTTTTTACTTTTGAGAGATCAGTCAGCAAGCAGTGTGCAGGACAGATTAGGAGCAGAGACAGGTGGTGAGGGAACGAGGTTGAAGACTCTTATAGTAGTCTAGGCAGGAGGGCAGGGGCCTGAATGGAGATGGGAAAAGACAAGGGGATAGAACTAATGATAGTTTGAGAGGGAAACTCTCAGTTCTTGGAAACTGACTTGATGTTTGTTAGCAACAGAGAAGGATGTAAAAATTTAAAAACAATATAATTTCTCAAGTTTTGAAATTCAGAAAAAGAGGAAGGAGATTTGCATTTGATGTACAGCGGGTGATTGGAAATGTGCGTCTGGGATTCAGGACAGAGGTTAGAGCTGGAGAGGAAATAAGCTGAAATAATAGGAATAAGGAGATTATATCCAAAAGACTGTAGAGAAATAAAAGATGGCAAACAGCACTCAGTCAGTCATTCATTCCAGAATGACTAGGAGTCATCCTTGATCCCTCCCTCCCCCTCACTTCCCTGCATTCATCTTTTCAGTCACATTTGACAATTCTGTCCTCAACATTTATATTGGATCCATGTTTCTCTGCCCTTCTTCTCTTTCCACCTTAGTCCAGGCTATAGACACTCCTGCCTGGGCTCTGCAAGTGCAGTGGCTCCTTAAAGTTTTCTTTGCTTCTACTCATGCCTACCTCCAGTCTATGTTCACATGGCAGTAAGATGATTTTCTTAAATGTGAATTGTTTCATGTCACTCTGCTGTTCAAGACCCCTCAATGGCTTCCCACTGAGATTGGAGTGCAGTTCAAGTATCCTGTCATGGTCTACGATGCCTTGCATAACCTGGCCCTCCCTCTTCTCCCAAACTTGATATCATTCTTCCCTTCACTCGCCATCTTTCCATCATACTCATCTATTAGTTTCTCAAACATGTCAAGTTCTCTACCATTTCTGCTGTAAACTCCTTCACCAACCCTAGCCTTGCTTCTTCTCCTTACCTTCCATCTCTCAGCTTGTCTCTTCCCACTCCCTTAATTGTCCCAAGAACACAAAGTTTTGTGGGTTTTTTTTTTAATTGCCTAAAGAGTCATGTTTCAAGAACACACCCCTCCATGACCACCTCACTCTTTCTTCCCAGCAGCACAGCGTGGAGCTGAACAGGAACAAGGTGAATATTCAGAAACCTCTTTAGAGGCCAAGGGGTAGGGAACCCTTGGGCCCAATCCATTACCTAATGCCTGCAAAAATCACCATACTTTCCCTTTTAAAAATGTGTTCTAGTTTTAAAGAATATAAAGCTAAAAATTGAATTTATGTAAAAAAAAAACCCAGGGTATCAAAGAATTCTTTACTTGACAAAAGGACCCATCTCGAGGTTTCTTAAAATATTGATTTTTTCCTAATATATTCAAAGCTTGTAATTTTATTTTCCACAATTCAGTTCACACAAGTTTTCAAGGGTACAGCAATTACAGAAGATAAAGCATGCTTGTATTATTCTGTGTCATAGATGGCAAAATTGAGTCACAAAGGCTTGCTGAGAATGACAAAGATGCAATAATAGAGTCAAGGTTAGCAACCAGAGAACTATTAGCATTGAATCTTTGCTCAAATCAAAGACTAATTCCATCTCCCAATACTTTCCCCTTCAAATATAGATGACACTCCTGCCATTGTTTTCTAACACCTGCAGCAGACTTGAGTATAAAAATTTTGGTGATTTTTTTGTATAGCACTGATAGGGGATTCCCAGATACTGGTTATTTCATTCCTTAGAGCCTCTCTTAGCCCACGATACTGGTTGTGTTGAGTTGCCTGCACCGAGGCTATTTTTGATAATACACGTGTGTTTTATCCAGTGAGCAATCAGGCGGAGAGGCAGCGCTGGGACAGTTAACTTACATTTTAGTGTAATTTCAAAATGTGAATAACAAGTTCTTTTTTTAAATAAAAAAGGAAATGAAATTAAAAACAAGACTTCAATTTAATCTGGGAGACTTGAAATGGCAAGTTTGCCCCTTGTCAATTTCGTTCTGGTTCACCAAGTCTCAACTATCACAGCAGCAGGGCAAATGAAGAAGAGAGTGCCGCTCGACCCTTGACCTCCTTGCATTTGTGGGTAATCTGGACTCCAATGTTATTTTAAAGGGTTTTTATATTCATAGATTTCTGCTTATGTTAACAAAGTTTTTATAGATATAGATCTGTTTGATGCTAACCAGAAAGCAGCTGATTACCGTAGAGGTAATTTACAGGAAAGAAAAAACATCCCAAATTCTTAGATATTCATGTAAGTATACACAAATAAAATTAAGATCTGGGGCCAACCCTGTCTATACACAGCATCATCATACTGTGATTTCAGTGTAAAAATTAAAGCTAGTCCTTACTCAAAAACATTTTAACATTAAGACAGGCTAACCAGCTTGACTATACATTTCACCTTGTCTATCCTCCTGTGTGCACCAGGACAAGGGTGATAAATCCTACTTAGGCAACTGTTGTGAAGGAAATTGAAGGCCATGTAAATCCAGGGTTTATATTAACTGCCAGGAGCTTAAACGCCAACAGTCAGTACCTACTTAGAAGCCTATGTGTTCCACATCGTTCTCAAAAACTAGAAGGGAAAAATGCAAAATCACACTTTCAGCCCATAGAAATCATAGATTGGTCCTAAAAATGTTTTTAGTGCTAACATGGAAAAATAAAATGGTTTTTGACCAAAACATTCAGTTTTGCCTTTAAAAAATGTAAGTAATTCTAGATGGAAACACAATTTTTCCTTAAAATGTTCACATCTTGGGGTAGGAACAATAATAATTACTGTTATTTGAGGTAAACACTAGACCAGTACTTCATATATATTATTTGCTTAATCTTTAAAACAACCCCACAAAGTAGTATGTTTTATTATCTCTTCTTTACAGATGAATAAACTCAGAGGGGTTAGGTATGCCCAGCATTCTACAGCGAGTAAGTGGCCAGTTCAATATTCAAATCCTGCCTTCTATGATTTCACACCAGTTCTCTTGGAAATGGAGTTCCAGTATCGTGCCAAGAGAAATTACATTGCTTTTATTTTTACCTTCATGGCCCAAATCTGTATCTTTATTAGTCTTCTTTAAATAAAGATGGTCAGCTCTGACATTTGACTTTACCCTAAAAATGGCCATCTTACATGGCCATGCCATTTTGTTGACATTCAGTTACACTTGACCTTGACTTGGTCTTCCTTCTTTCTTCCTATGGACCCATTTGAACTCATACAAACTAGTTCTATCCTGTCCTTTTTTATCTCACTCAAGAGTTTTCTAACATGCCATCTACGAAAGGTATAGCAGACTTATATCCATGTACACACATTGGGTTATTTACAATGAATGAATTTTTAGGTAAAGTTTGTACTAAATTATAACATACTTATTGTAACGGGCACAAACCATAAGTTCACACCTCAACGAATTTTTACAATATGAACACACCCATGTAACCAGCACCCATATCAAGAAACATAGTATTATCAAACTCATGGTATTTCAAATGCTGAAGGGGACATTCCTATTTCAAAGTTTATGTAAATAATCTTTTTGTAAAGGTAAGAATGCATTTGAAATGTGTTTCATTATGCCCCACTTTATGTTTTATGCATTTTGATTTTCATACCTTCTGTTTTCTTAAACCCCTGAAACATTTAAAGAGAACCTATGTTGAACAATATAAGCACCAAGATATGAACACTTCTCCCATCCCAACCCTGGATCAAAACTCAGCACCATATAATCCTTGAACTGCTTTCTTCTGGTTATTAAATTAAATGTGGTCTTTTTACAATAGACATCTAGTAAAGACATGTCTGTTTTGAATTTTTAAAATATGCTTATCTTCAAGAAGCAACTCCTCTATGAGGGTTTTTCTTTTTTGCTTACCAGTGGATCCTAGTTTCATACTGGGAGAAAGAAGTTTCCAGTGAAAGCTGATATAATATATAGATATTATATATAGATATTATATATAGATATATTATATATGTGTATATTATATATAGATATAATATATATGGTATACATATTTATGATGGTATGTGTATATATGATGTAATATATATACATATATGTGATGTAATATATGTATACATAAGTGATATATGTATATGATATACACCATATATCATATATATATATCATATATATATTGTATATAAATATAGCTGACCCTTGAATAATACTTCAGTTAGGGACACCAAACCCCTGTGCAATAAAAAATCCGTGTATAACTGTTGACTTCCCAGAAACTTAACTATAAATAGCCTACTGTTGACCAGAAGCCTTACCAATGACATAAAGAATTGATTAACACATATTTTGTATGTTATGTGTATTGTATACTATATTTTTAAATACAGTATATTTAGTGTATTACTGGGATAGGAAATTTTCAAATTAAGATAGAAAAAAAATGTTATTAAGAAAATGATAAGGAAAAGAAAATACATTTACAACACTGTACTTTAAAAAAATCCATGTATGAGTGACTCGCAGCTCAAACCTGTGTTATTCAAGGGTCGTCTCTGTGTATATATCACATTTTCTTTATCCATTCATCTGCCAGTGGACTTGCCAGCCAAATCTTGGCTATAGTAAATAATGCTGCAATGAACATGGGAGGTGCAGATGTCTCTTCCAGCTAATGATTTTATTTCCTTCAGATACATACCCAGAAGTAGAATTACTGGATTATATGATGATTCTATTTTTAATTTTTTGAGGAAACCTCATACTGCTTTTCATCGTGGTTACACCAACTTACATTCCCATCAACAGTGCAGAAGTGTTCTCTTTTCTCCACATCCTCACCAATACTTGTTATCTTTTATTCTCTGGTGGTTTTCATGCTCTTCAGAGTCTATAGACTGCTCCAGGATTGGGCCATCCCACAACATAAAATTATGGTGGGAAAGTAAAATTATAAAATCATTAAATTTTAGGGTTCCAAAGAAACTTAGACATCATTTTTCATGGGAAGAGCATGCAGGCCAGGGGTAAGGGGTTAAGTGATTTGGGCTCTACCATCCAGTAACGTAGTCATGAAGCTAGAGTGAGAAGACAGCAGTCTGAGGCTCAGCTTAGAGTTTATATAATACTTCCATTCTCTATCTCTAACTTAAAATCAAATTATATTGTGTTTAGAGTTACTTTTTTTGCATTAGATTTATTTTGTGCACAAAGAAAAAATTGAGAAAGTATGGACATGAAGAACATAATTTAATATTTTGGTTTATTTCTTTGAAGTCTTTTTGTGTTTTGTACATATGTTATTTTGTACGTATTGCTATTTATATGTGATTTTATATCCTGCTTAAAATGTGGTTTTTTAAAATCATGCTATGGTAAGCTTGGTTTTACGGTAACAATAAGCTCCTAGTGAAAGTAGTTTCGTGTTGAAACCAAGTTTATCAATGCTGTAAAAGCTACAGTGGTTGCTAAGAGAAATTGATACTTTGTTCCTATAGGAACTGTCGTTTTAAAATACAGAATCTCTAGATTCAAAAGATAGAAAACTTAAGTTTGGGATGGGAAATAGTTTACCCTTCCTAGAAAAATGTGAAAATTACTATCCTTTGATTGAAAAGCATGGTCATTTGGTTGCAGTCTCCTGAGTGTTCTAGGTGGGTATTTCTCTCTCAGCTTTTCTTGTGTTGGAGGTGATTCAGGGTGATCATGATAGGAGAGTAAGGGAAATGAAACTAACTAATGGTCAGCCACTCCTAGAGCAGAGAAGTTGTTAGAAAAAGCAAGCCTGCACCTTGCATTCGATAATATCTAAACTGGTGTTTAGGTGCCCTTATTAGAGAAGGGAACAAAGGGAAGAGATTTTTATATCAAGTTGCTCTATAGTATTTAGGCACCAGTATGACTTTTACGTCCAGGCATTGTCTCTTAACTTTAAGTTAAAGATAATGATTTTGAGTGAGTGGAAAAACAGTTCTACCTAATTCTGCTCAGAAACCAAGGATGAGAATGAGATGGAATTGAGAACAACTGTAAATGTAAAATCAGCGGCAAACAGTTCCTGGATGGGCACTATTCCCTGAATCCCTCTCTGAGTAGCACTTGTCTATGATGCTATGGGCAGTGGCTCAACTGCCTTACCTTCACTGTCTGACTTCTCCATTCCTCTACTGGTGTGTACTACATCACACACACACACACACACACACACACACACACACACACACACACTCCCATGGTTGTCTCAGAGTCTGCTTCTGAAATTATATAAGCTAAAACATATTGAAAGATTCTGAGAATAAAATCTACTGAGTGGTATTATGAACTGGAATTACCACTGGAGCAGATGCATACAAACACATTTATTTAATTAGTCCTTGTGATGGATGCTATGTTGTTTGGCCTCCACTCCTTCCCCTTAAAGACCTACTACCCCAGCTTTTGGGAGTACTATTGGCAGACAGCCCTCACTAGGGGTACCACTATTTAGGATTAGTTTTGGCTGAAGATAGCTACTTCCCTCAAGGTCACACCTCCTTCCTGGGTTGGCTCCCATCCAACGACAGATCCAAGTGGGAGTTTAATGGCCTGGCTCTCTCAATTCATTTGGAGAGCTCCGAAGGGTCACCTCATTTTCAGAACTCCCTGCCAGTTCAGGTGAGGCATTTCACTGAGACCACACCGAGGCTTGACTTCTCCTTCTGCCCCACGCTGCTCCTTCCCGTTTCTCCGATGATCCCAGCAACATTCCCTAAGAAACCTCCCACCTGCTAATCTCCATCTCAGAGTTCATTTCCCTGGAAGCTCAACCTGTGACAGAATTGAGGAGCACCTACTGGGCACTAGACAGTATTCTGAGGGATACAGTGAAGACCAAATAAGCTTTCTGCCTTTGCATTTTATTTGGAAGGAGCTCACATTCTAGAGCAAGAGTCAGTAAACTTTTTCTGTAAAGGGCCAGAGAGTAAATACTTTAGGCTTTGTGGGTCATATGGTCTCAGTCACAGCTATTCAGCTCTGCCACTGTACCATAAAAGCAGCCTTAGAAATATATAAATGATTGGACAGGGCTGTTTACCAGTAAAACTTTATTTACAAAGTAAGAGGTGGGTTGGATTTGGCCCATGGGCTATAATTTGCTGACCCCTGTTCTAGAGAGCAGGGCACAAGGAAACCAATAATTAAGCAAGAAAAATCTCAGGCAGTGATAGTACAATAAAAGAAATAAATTAGGGTGATATGATAAAGAAGCACTATTATTGATTTGTAAATTTAAATTATTTTTTGATAAGTAATATATTCATATGAATCAAAACCCAAAAGGATCGAAAAAGTATTCATTTGCAAGTATATGTCCTGATTCACTTTGACCCCCCAATAGAAATAAATTTATTTACCACTTTTGTGTTTCTTTTCAACATAAGCAATTACAAATACATATCCTTATATACATCCTTATCCCTCCTTTCACGCAATAGTTAGCGTATGATGTGTCTTGTTTTGCACCTTACTGTTACTCACTTAATATGTCCTGGAGATCGTAGAGATCATCTCCATTTGTTTTTCTGTATCTGAGTACTATTCCCTAATATGTGTATGATGGTTTTTTTAACCAATTCTCTATTGTATTAGGGTTCTCCAGAAAAACAAAACCAATAGAGAGAGAGAGAGAGAGAGAGAGAGAGAGAGAGAGAGAGTGTGTGTGTGTGTGTGTGTGTGTGTGTGTGTGTGTGTGTAGGAACTGGCTGATATGATTTTGGAGGCTGACAAAGTCCCAAGATCTGCAGAGTAAGTTGGCAAGCTGCAGACCCAGGAGAGCTGAATGGTGTAGTTCCAATCTGAAGGCTGGCAGCCTGAGATCCAGAAAGAGCAGATATTTCAGTATCAGTTCAAAGGCAGGGAAAAGCTGATTGTCTCTTATTGCAAGGTGGGGAGGGCTGAGGAGGGTCAGCCTTTTTGTTCTTTTCAGGCCTTCAACTAACTGGATGAGGCCCATGCACAATAGGGAGGGCAATCTGCTTTGCTCAGTCTGCCGATTTTTTTTTAACATCGCCTTCACACCCAGTGTGGAGCCCAGTGCAGGGCCTGAACTCATGACCCTGAGATCATGACCTGAGCTGAGATCAAGAGTTGGATGCTTAACCAACTGAGCCACCCAGGCACCTCTTAGTTTACCAATTTAAATGTTAATCTCATCCAAAAACACCCTCACAGAAACACCCAGAATAATGATTGACTAAGTATCTGGGCATTCTGTGACCCAGTCAAGCTGACACATAAAATTAACCATCACATGCTCTTGGGTTGTTTCCAAATTTTTGCTATTTCTACAATAATGCTGCAGTGGGTGACCTTGTATATATATTGTTTCATAGTGTGCAGATGTATGGATCTGTAGGATGAAGTCCCAGAAGTGGGATCACTGGGTCCAAGCAAGTAACTTTGATAGGGATTGCCATGTTGCCATCCATGAGATTTATTCTAATTTGCAGTCCTTCTAGCATATGCAAGTGATTGTTTCCCCACAGCCCTGGCAACAATTATATTATCAAACTTTGAGAAATGTTTGCCAATTTGAAGTGGTATCATCATGTAGCTTTGATCTGAATTGCTCTGTGTGTGAGATTGCACGGTTTTTGGTGTGTTAAAGAACCACTTGTATTGCTTTCTTGGTGAATTTTATGTTCACATCCTTTGTTCAGTTTCTGTTGGGCTTTTGGACTTCTCTCAATTTGTTAAGACTCACTCAACATTGAAGGGCTTGACCCACTATGATTTAGATTGCAAATATTTACTTAGTTTGTCAGTTGTATTTTGTGCTAATGTTGCTTTTGTATCAGTTTGCATCAATCTTTTCTTTTATGGGTTCTGGATTTTGAACCCTGACTAGGAAGACTTTTGAGGGGTGTTTCAGATGGGGTGCTCAGGGATGATAAGGCTACCCTAATTATTTGCTTGTGTGCTGGGGAAACATTTGGGGGCAAGGTAGTAGCTGTGGAAAATCAGAATGTAGATAATTCAACCCAAATGAGAAAGAACACTAAAAATAAGTTTTGACCCATTGTAAACATTTAAAAAGTAAGGTAAAACAAATAATATCAGAGAGTCACACATAATAAAAGTAATTATATTGATTCCAGACTTAAGACACATAATCTTTTGGGGGGGGGAGATTAGGGTTTGTAATAATTTCTCCATCTGAACCAGAAACGCACAGATTTGATGTGTTTTCATAAATACAGCTTGACTAATTTAAAATTGATTTTAAAATCTTGCTGTTTCATCTTCATAAATTGAAAAGCAGGTTTGCTTATCCTGGTAGCCTTTTATGGTACTTGAATAGTGGTCTGACTACTTTTAGAAATGAATAATGGATTAAAAGTACACTTTGCAGCTTACATTAGTTACTTTTGTAATGCAAAATAGAAGCATGATAATGTACTATTCAGCATGCTTTAATATGATTTATACATACACTACACAGCATAAGTAATTCATTATGCCCTTCACAGTGCATTTCCTGGGCACAGAAGCTCATGTTTACCAGTATTTCATCTCATAATCAGGTTGTCTAACGGAGGGGGTCTGCGACTATGAGTGGGGATTCCGCGCTCCACTCACACCCTGACTCCTTCAATGACCTTAGGCAATATTCTTCTGGGTCTGGGCCTAGGTGCTTATAAAAAAATGAATGGATAATACCTTATGGATCCACCTCAGAGGAAGGGACTGTGGACTAATAACTTTAAGGCTGCAAACAGCTTTGAAGTCTGGAATTAAATAGGCTTCATGGTATGATTGTTATTATTCCAGGAATTATCATACTTTGGAAATAACACTCTACGATGGTCAATTAATAAGGCAGCAGTTCATCGCTCTGCATTTGAGAAGAAATCATCTATTGCTTCATTAATAGCACCTTGTCACACACTGTATTTTTCTATTTGCAAAGTGTAGATTTACTGAATAGCATAGGTGATGGCCCTCAACATCAGCTGCCTTTAAAACCAATTGCATTCCATTTTTAGAATGAACATGTACAGATTGATTGAAGCTAGTGAGTTGGAGGTGGGGGAGTGGTTCTGAGAAGCAGACCTTGCCCTAACATTTGTGGGGCCTGGGGCAAGAGTACAAATGGAGGCCCACATACCATATGTTTAAATATTTAAATGGTATAGATCAAGCTAACAGACTGTTAAATAAAATATGTTCTATCCTCTTTCCTCCACAAATATATCTTCATAATGACCTGGAAGGCCAGGTTTGAATTTTAGATTTCTCTGAAGGTCTCTGAAAACTTATAAATCACATTTCTCTTTTTTTCTTCCCTATTGCCTGGTGTCAGTATGATAGGAACCAGTAACAGTCACCAGACCAGAATTTGAACACACACATCCTTAAGGTATGTTTCAAACTCTGTACCTATTTATGATATGCAAATTGTGTTTCTTTTTTGATAACGCTGATGACTGTCTCTATGAAAATGGGAATCCATTAGAATAACTGAAACCTCTAAAATAGTGAGATTTGTGCCTGTGAAAAATGCTTTGACACAATATGATTCCTTTGCCAATCTAGATTTTGACCTGGTCTATTTAAATTCTGCTGGGAACATAATTTTCACATCAAACTTCCATTGTAAATTGTAGGATAAGTAAAATATGCAGGTTTTGCATTGAAATATTATTATTATTATTATTATTATTATTATTATTATTATTATTATTTGCCTGACACATAAACTGTTACTTCAGATTCGAAGGAATCTTCTTGGTCAAATAGATCTAATATGGGGGATGATATAATAGAAAAATTTATATCCTTAGAGAATGCACCTTAAGCAGTTTTATTTTATAGCTGATATTTTTATTTTTGCTTGGGTATACGATTCTTGTTTATCAAGACTCCACTTTCTTTGTTAAAATGTAAAATGCATGTTGGGCAAATGCTCCAGGGCAATTTGCATAAAAAGTGATGACAAAGAGCAATTAGTACTTCATTATTATGCAGTGAAATGCTACTTTGCTCAAAAGTGACTGTAGTTTCTCCCCCCCAACCCCCTTATAAATCTGGTACAGCATTGTTCTAAAAATAGTACATAAGAACCCTCTGTTTATAAATCAGTGTCTTTGACTTTCCTGTAGAAATCCGGGGGGGGGGGGGAATGCAAGCACTAAATAAAGTTATTACCCCAGATCTTTATAATGAAAAACAAGCACCAGAATTCTGTTAGATAAGACAGGTCAGAAGATTTTAATGTCTCCTCAGATTAGTGCCATATCTTATTTTACCCCTTGGGATCAGCTTTCAAAGCAGGCTCAGATCATACAGTGATAGCAACATCCCCCTCCCCCCAACACACATACTGCCTCACATGCACACTCAGAAAAGGGTCATGCCACACACCACTACACTGCAGAGAACAAACAGTCCCAAGGTATCTCTAGTTAGGAAGGCTTGATTTTTGAGTACAGATTTCATTACCATGAAATTCCTTTAGGGCAAAAAAAGAATTGCATCAAAGAAGCAGTGTGGGGAGGCAGACTTTGTAAATATTCGCCCCATCACCTGTGTTACCAGGCTCTGCCTCTCTTTAATTTGGCAGGAAAAGCTCTTTTTTTTTCTCTTGTTGAGCCAACATATTATCTAAAACTCTAGAAGCCAAAATGTGCCAACACTCTGTGTGTGTGTGTGTGTGTGTGTGTGTGTGTGTGTGTGTGTGAGAGAGAGAGAGAGAGAGAGAGAGAGAGAGAGAGAGAGAGAGAACCTAGTAATTGGATACTGGCAGAGTGAGAAGGAGACATGAGAAACTATAAAACCTTTGGAAAATGACCTCATGAGGCTGGAGATGGTCATGGATTACAGTATTTCTCTTTGGAAGTCCCCAGGCAGACTTGGGGAGGAGGGAGGAAAAAGGGATAGAGATGGGAGGTTGGTAGGTACTACACTGCCTTATTTTTGGTTCTCCCTCTACCTGACCCTCTGTGGCCCAGACCAGATCAATGAAATTCCCACAACCACAATCCTGGCTGGCATGGCTCCAAGAAGGCTAACCTAACCTGCTTTGCTTGCATCCTAAGGGGTCTATCAATCCTAGGAGGCTGGGATCAGCCTCATTACCTGCAATTTAGGCTCAGGGGCTCAGGGCTGTGTGGCAGGTCTCAGAGAGTGAAGGAGTGGGGATAGACACTTAGGCACATGCTTTATAAGCATAAGTAACTCGGACAGTGGAATACTCTTCACCCAGATTTTACTTACTCTCTCCTTTGTTCCTGTTCACCTCAGGCCACCAGTGAAAAGACTATAGGGTCACATAGCTCATACCATTTCAAGGATTCATTGTCTAACTGCAGGTAATGTATGATCATTTTATATACTGCCACATATTCATTATTCATACAATTTTCTATTAATTTTTAATGCATCCAAGTTCCTAGTTATTTAACATATAATGCAATCGGCCAGACGTCTTCATAAAGCTATGAAAAGTGGCTCTGAGGTACTCTTCCATAGCATCTCAATCTATTAAGCAGCTGATGAGACAGTACTACTCTTAACCATGGGCAAGATCCCTGCCTTGGGTCACCACACCACAAAAGTCCTCATGATTTGGATGGCGTTACTTGAAGTCCCCAGCTGCAATGCTATTTGGGTTTCAGTGTCCAAGTCAGATCTCATTTCTCCCCTTTAGGGCAATGTGCTTCTCTCTAGCCAGCCTATGAGGTTGACCAGATATCTACAGGAGCTCCAGAATTCATGCTTATGTATTTTCTTGAAGCCAAAGTGGGACCTAATTCAGGAGAACAGCTTGGTCAGCATTTGTTCCCACTGACCCTGGGCAGCAAGTTATTTCTTTTGTAATATTGCATGACATTGGACCACTAGAATGGTGCTGACATGCTGATTTGGAGTAACTCTCGTTCACAGGGGATGAAGAAGATAAGAATGTTCACATCAGGCAATAAATACCATTATTTTAAATCTTCATCAGTAACATGGGTTCATTTTCCAATAAAATTATTGATACACATACGGACCTGCGAAATACATTTGCCTAGGGCTCACACTCCCCAGGGATAGCCTTATCCTAGGGAACCACTGTAGGTTCTTGAACAAGGACTGATGTGGACTGAGTATATAGAAAAGGAGATGCTGGTGCTGGAGAAGAGCAGGGAGAGGGCTATGGTGTCCGCAAGGCTAAGAGGAGTCAGTGCAGAGAAGTGAAAGCACTCAGATTAAGTACTTCATTTCCATTAGGAGTCTCCTAGCTCTATTTGTTTGGGATTCTAATGTGGCCTGAGGCAATAAGGGCCTTGATGTGATGCTGCTGGAACCTACAGTGGAAAGAAGTGAAGAAATATTTTAATGTAATGCCAGCGCAGGTAAAAATGATAGTGTGTGTGTAACTATGTGTCAGGTGTCATTCTGAGCACTTTGCACACTTGGGCTTTTTCAGTCCTCATGTCAATCTTTATTATTCACATTCTCCAGATGAGGAAACAGAATTAGAGAAAGTTGAATAACTGGCCAAGGTGACATGCTACTGTTATTGGCAAATTGTAGAGGATCTGAAGATGTGGGAGGGATCACAGGTTTCTCCATGTGTTCAAGGCTGGAGGTCAGGGAACACAATTTGGATGGTTTTGTCGTTAGTTTGCTTGCTTTGTTTTGTTTTCTCACTGGTTATGGCAGTGAGGGCATTGGGACAATGAGTGTCTAAGTATCTGTGATAGTGAGTCACCAGCATAGAAATGTCCTGCAGAGATTTGGAAATACCCCCAGAGATCAGGTGAGAGGTTGGCCTGGAGATTGTGGATGTGGAATCATCAGAGATGAGGGGTACAGTTATGTGAATGGGAGAGGTGACTAACCTCCAGAATACAGTGGGCAGAATTTCTTAAGAGAACCAGCTTGGGAGGGAGAGCTCTGTGGGCAAGACTCCAGCATCAACTCAGCAACTAAAATCCCCAGCCACTTTTGAAGAACTGTTCTATTATATAGTTTGGTCAGCAGCTCAGCTCCATATTTTCACCCACCACAATGTTCAGATCAATACTCTCGGTCCTCATGATTTACTGAACCTGAATTTCTCTAACTGCTCCATTAACTCTTTGGAAAGGTTTCTCCCTTTGTTAGCACTGGATCATGATTTTCCATAAAATTTGCCCTTGAGCAAGCAATTCTCTCATCATTCTCGCTAGGGAAATTGTCTTGCTCCTGCCCCACCCCCACAACTCTCCAGCCTTCTTCGCTTTCTTTAGAACTTTGTTTCATGAACCTGCATTTTGCCTGCTAATTAGTGTTTTTGAATATACACTTGCTATTGAGCTTGGAATCTATGGGGGTTTCTCTGAAGCCAGTTTGTGACTTCCAAATTCTTTGTGTCAGTTAATATTTCCCTAACTTGGTTATTAACTTTGGATCTTATTGTTTCTATGTTTTGGTGCTAACGGGCTTGGCGCCATGGCCCCAGTCTCTGCGTACCCTGTCCTGTGTTCACGTTCATACTGTTGTTTCCCTTCATCCTGGGCACACAGGGGTCTGGTGGCCAAACAGCCCATAATAAAAGGTGAATTCACTCACAGTGTGCCCCTTTGTTCCAGAGAATATTTTGCCCCTCTGATCCTCAGCTTCAGCATCATGGAAAAGCATTTGTCAAGCCCCTAATTGTCAGAGTGCTGCACTAAGCACTCCACAAAGAGTTCCACCACCACAGTAGGGCCAAGTGTGACAGAGTCAGGCCTGGGTGTAGGAGGAAATTGCTATGGCTGTGGCCCTTGGACACAGAGTCTTGCAATTTGACAGAAAAAAATGATGTCTTCCCAGGTATGCCCAGCAATGCTGAGATACCTGACTTGGGCTGGGGGCATGGAAGCAGCAGTATATATGCCGCGGTGGGGATGGTGTAGAGAGATACCCCAGAAAAGAGGAAGGGGGAGCAAGCTGTTTTTTCCTCAGGAAGCCTGAAGGGTAAGCTCCTGAGAGGAATCTACAGCATCAGCAAGTGGCACCCTCCTCAACAGTTTGCCAGGGAGGGGACAAACATCAAAGTCCCTACAAGTCATAGCATTTGGACAAGTGTTGGCCTATTGGAGCCGATAATCCATCTGGGGAGGACACAAACACATAAATAAGAGTATAACACAGAATAACATAAAAGGCACAAACAAAGAAGTGACACACATGAAGAGCAAGGGATGTTTTGTGTATGGAGGGGGAGAGGGGTGCTGAAGCCATACAATTGACAGTGGTGTGTGGATTAAATGGGTTAATCCATAAAGTGCTTCGAGCAGTCCTGGGTCCTTAGTGAGTGGTATATATGAGCCTGTTGAATGGATGAATGGAGAATCAAGTTCAAGTTGGGAAAGTTGGAGAAATATCAAATCAAGGTAAGTGGATTCCTCCTTCCTACACCAGATTGGCTGACACAGCCCTGGATTCATAGTTCAGGATTAGAGAAGGTTTAGCTGCACAGAATGTCCTTGAAAGTCTGCCTTTCAACGATATAGGAACATGATTCATCTTCAGATATGTGCCCCTGTGTGGTGTGGTACACTGAAATGCAAATAACTCTCTTAGGATAATTCCTAAAGGTGGAGAAAGGGAAGGGGGGGATCCCCATTTTCTTTGCTTTGCTCCAGACCCTGGAAACCTAACTCTAAAGGTAATGACCACTGGGCCCAGCTATGTATAAATAATGATACCTTAAAAGGATGTTTAAAGTAGAAATTTTATGAAGGGCAAAGAATTTGTTTAAAAAGCTTGACTTTGCCCTGTCCTAGGATTGCACAAAGGTGCAGATATTTATGTCAGGCCTCAGTCTCTCCTCACACAGGCATTGCTGGAAGCCTCGCTGCTCCTGTCCAATATTCAGATATGCCCATGTTGTTCTTGTCTCTGGCTTGTCTGCCTGTTTTTGTGGACATTTGCTTCTTGACTCTCCTCGTTGCTACCAGAGAGTTCTTGGTCTTTGCTTGCTTAATTGTGAGCTGCAGCAGGATGCTTTGGCTCTCTAAATTCCTAACCTGGGCCCTCTTAGTGTGTGGTTTCTCTGGCATTTGTATTCTTTCCCATACTGTGGCCACCGGAGGGCAGTTTTAATGCCCCTCAGGAACTACTTGGATCAGATTTCTGGATGGGCCAGCCTTGAAATACTTTCTGTATTGTGTTAGGAAACATTCCCCAGGCAACAGGAGTTTAGGGAATTACCATTTACTACTCAGTGGCCAATGACAGATGATTTCCAGGACCCCAAACTCTCCTCTGACAGGTGGAGCTCCACTGTGGTTCACAAGAATTCCTGGTCTCCAACTTCAGTCACCTAGAGAAATTTGAGAAGGTCATGCTCATCTGGGATCACAGAATGGGGGGATCCTGTTCAGCCCTGTGGCAGATACTCTACAAACATCTGTCAAGTTTATTGACCAGTTTGTCTCTGCCCTCAGACAAACATGAGTTTTGGAAAGGTAGAGGTGTGTGGGGTTTGTGTGTGGTTTCTGACGGGAAGATTACCCTACGGATTTTCTAATTCCTTCCTCTGTGCCTTGTTGAATATCAGAGCCCTTTCTCTGCTATCACCAATACATGTATGTAACTTTTCTGGCTTAAAATTCACCTCTCTAAAGTTTTCCCTAATTAATTCAAACATGCTCTGATGACTTTTGTATTTTTTTTTTTAATTTTAAAATTTGGTTAATACGTTTTTTGGTACTTTAAAATTTCCTAAGTATTGTGTAGTATGATGTTTATCACACAATAAACACGCAACTAATGGATGTGACTTAATTAGTGATATACCCAATACACATTATTGATGACACCAGTGAGCCATAAGACTAAACAAGTAATTTTGTGAAGCAAACCATTTTATCCAAGGAATGACAGAGAAAGGGGAAGACTAACTCTGTTAGCTCTCCTTAGTGTTAGATGTGTGAAAAGTGGCATATTAATATAGCACTTGCCTAGAAATAGATATTGGTAGGAAGATCACAATGATTTTGTAGAAAAATACTACCACATCTGCTAAATCCTTTCTTTGGAATCTCCTTTTGCTCTCTAATGTGCAATATCTATCCCTTTTAAGCTCTCAATTACCTGAAAGGAAGCTTCATGCCCAGGGTGTAAGGGCATTTGCTAACAATAATTGCTTGAGAATAAATATGAGATAAGAAAATGTACTGGAAAGGACACTATTCACCTCCACGAAGGGCCAGTTTTTGCAGAACATTGGCAGGAATGATGCTCTGAGGGCAAGACCCGTATATTAATCATACGTGGAGTACCAACAACAAATTCAATGCCTTGCTCAGAGATGTGCATGGAATAAATGAATGGATATTTTAATTAGCTTGGGTGTCATCTTTTTGGTGCCTATGAGTGTAATATATAGAGCATGATCTCATTAAAACAGAAGAGAATGATTAAGCCAGAATGAATTTTGTGCTGTTATTTTTAAAAATGCCATAACTTAGCTGTGTAAGTGGTAACAATTTTAAATTTGCATTGTTGGATTTTTGGTAAAAATAGTATAACAATAATAGTACTAGCATGTATGTGTATATATCACCTATGGATGAGGTTCTGCTTTTAATTGAATTAATTCTAACAGTAATCCTATGAACAGATATTCTCATTTTATAAATGGGGAAGCTGAGGCACAGAGAAGTTGTGATTTTTCCAAAGCTAAGTGACAGAGGTGTGACCTGAAGCCTGGCAACATAGCTCAAGAATCCATGCTATTAGCCAGTAATTTATATAGCCTCCCATGCTGGTGAGAATCTGTCCAAACCAAGTGCTGATAGGGACTGGTTCCGTGCCCAGGAATAAAATAAATGTTTCGTCCTTTATCAATTAGGCACATCAACAGTATGATGGTGATAAGTTGGAAAGGATCAGGGACTCCCAAAGTACTTGTTAAAGTCATTTTAAAAAAATATGAAGAACATCAAAAAGAGAAAGGAACAATGGTTGTTTATAACCTGCCAAATTATTAATGTAGGACAATGTACATCTTTTTCCTGGTTGCAGATAAAAATCCTAGCTAATGGACAAAGAAGACTTGAGCTCCAGGAGGAGCTTAAATGGTAATCCTCCTAGAAGATAATAACCTGGACACATTGTCCATTGTGGGTGAACTAAAATCATAGAATATGATCTTTGAATTAACCAGGAAGTGAATACATCTTCTTGAACTGATAAATTTCTGAGCTAAGGTAATCAGCAAGATGGGGCAAAGAGACCATTAGAGGTGCCACTTTCACATTTCATAGGTGAGAGAGAATGCCCTTCCCTTGAGCATGTGAGAAAAACGTAGTTTTGATAAAGAACAAGATGTTTTGCAATGCATTTCAGTTAAGTTTTATTAAAGTGTTCCAAGGAATAAATATCTATAAAAGTTATAGGAAAATCTGGAAAGAATTTCATCCTGCAAAATTGTGTGTAGATAAGTTTTAGCACATCCTATCCTTTAATGGGAGAAATTGCAAGTATTATAGATGTTATTTTTGATTTTTTAATTCTCCAAGTTGTTTCTGATACCTTTTAATTTCAGTTTTAATAGCCATAAGCCTTTTTGAAATAATAATACTGTCAGCTCTCAGGTGTATGCGTTAAAGGGAATGGCAAATTTGAAAAAAATAAAATAATCCTTTCCACTGTGCTATGGCCGAGACCTCACTCTTGGAGTTAAATAACTGACAAGGGATTAATGTCTGTGGTTTAAGGAGTCAGTGGTGTAGTGTGTTGTTGGGCTTGGGTGGTGGGGCAGGGTAGTGTCTGGGGCTTTCTTGCATTTGACCACAGTTTCTCCTGTTGGTCCTGTTAGTGAGATACCAGTTTGTTTTGGATATGTTCCCTCCCCTAGAGTGTGCCATTGTAATACTGTTGTAAAAAGCATTTTTTCTTCATGGAATTCCTTATTAGTCATTTCTTTGGTTGACACATTAAAAAACAACAACAACAACATAATGGTAACTCTGATGTGGTGTGATGGACACTTTACATGCAGACTCTGGTTCAGGACTGAGGCACTCATTCCCCCAGCTGCTGGGAATGATGGTGGACAGCTTGCAGCTGAGTAGTAACCCTCCCAGCAATTGCCTTTGGATAAAGAGCTGTTTTGCCACTTCCTGGGGACAGTCTATACCTGATGACTGACAGGTGGTGATACAAAGGCCCTGCCTCCTGGCTTTGCTTGGGACAACCCTGCAGGCTCATCCAGCTTAAGAGTGTCCTTGTGGGATCAGTTGAGGCTTTTGTTGTGACTAAATGCAGTCCAAGGTCTCGTCCTGCCCAGTCCAGCTTTGTTCACTCTCCCACAGGTGTGGTTCCTAACGTGCTCCCCAGTCAACTTTCTGCACCCACATCTGTTTCTGGGAGACCTGATCTGTAAACCCCAGCAATATATTCTGCATGCTGAAGATGAAGGTACACTTTGGAGAAAGGGTCATACAAATTTTCATAAATGTTTTGATAAGGGTGATGTTTTTCTTCTTTGCTTAAACTCTTTCCCTAATCCCTACCCTTTCCATATTTTCTACCCTTGATTGATCCCTAATTTGCACATAGGGTTTTCTAATGGGAGATACAATTTGTGTTTAATATGAAAAATTCAAGTTTCAGAAAAATATGCATACATGCATGAGTTGCCACTATAGCATGCCCACCAGAGAGCCATCATTTAGAAGGCCCAGGGTAACCCTCTGCATCCCTACACAGCTCTAAGTGTTGGATAGTTGTCCTTTGTACACGAAATTTATACCTTGATTAAGATATCTGAGATAAATGGGCATTGGCAATTAGAATAATAATACTCTTTGGGATATTTACCAAGCACTTTCCATCCATTATATTGATTTATTTCTTCGCATCCTTGAGAATTTGGTCGTGTTAGCTCCATTTTATAGATGGAGAGTAAATTTCTGAAGACACTGGGGTTTCGGGAAATTTCTTTCTGACAAGCTCCAATTTCTACGATCAGTCAATGGGCTCAAGCCCGTCATTCAAAGAGAACACCAGAAGAGATGTGGTGTTTTGTGAAGTGGCACATTCTGAAGTCTCTGTCACTGAGAGAAGGATGTAAGCTCAGGATCAAAGCATCATCTTCAAAGAAGGGCGAAGTACTTGTTAAATAACTCCTGGCAACTGCTTAAGCACTAAGCATTGTAATTGCAGAGAGCAGGAACAGCACTAAAAATAGAAAAGTGGATAAGGACAGGACCAAAGACATCATTGTCACTCAAACTTGAATGTCACTTTTTGACAGCATTTGAGCAATTGATTCTTGGTTTTCCATGCTAGGAACTCAGTAGTCACGCTTTGCTGTGACAGCCGTAGGAGAAGGGAAGGGGCAGGACCCTGTAGGAGCCTGGGATTAATATGAAGAATGGAGGGTGAGAATTATTATCAGCCTATGCTGCCTCTTCTCTAGTCAAAGTTCCTTTGAAGGAGAAAAAACAGAAAGCCACTCAAGCTAGCCCCAATTTACTGAAATATTAAAGGAGGATCTCATGGATAAGAAACACAACCAGACCCTGCTTAGCAAAAGACTGGACCTGAGAACCAGAAGGCCATTAGGAGCTAAGTCTCTCATTCCATTTCCTGGAGCTGCACGATCTGTCTCTGAAAATCTCCTCTCTTGACCTCTCATCTAAGCCAGCATCCTCTGCATTTCATCTTGTTTACTTCATCCAGCTCAGCTGCTGGTCCAACTCTACATCATGAGCTCCAAGCTCCAGTAACCACCACTAACTGACAACAGTGTCTGTGTCTCTTCAGGCAAGTTCTTATGCGGAAAAGACTTATCAGGTCATATCATGCTTTTCTCACAGTGGAGCAGCCATTTTGGATTGGGGGGCGTCCATGGGGTGTAGAGAGATGCAGAATGAATGGGAAAGACAATGAGACCTATTTATTTTATCTTCACTTATCTGTGTTTCCATCATGTTCTGTATCATGCTCCATGATCTAGTCTAGAATATACAAAAGGTTGAGTAATCACAGCAATGAATCACTGTGTAGAGAGTGGTGTCTGCTCTAAATAGGTTTATAATCTGGTTGATGTGATAAGGCACAAGCCCAAGAAAAGGAAACAAGTCAGACCAGAGAGTGCCTGATGAGCATCAGATGACTAGCATAGACATTAGGGGTTTTAAAGATTTAGAAGAGGGAGAAATCATTGTGTGTTGGGAAGTTAAAGGAGGATTTTTTTACGAGAGGTAGAGACAGAAGTGGGTCTTGAGGGATGAGAAAGATTTGGAGAGAAAGGGAAGAGGAGAGGATTCTAGATTGAGGCAGAGGGAAGGAGAGTGGGATGCATGATGCATGTCCAGGGTACAATGAATAGGCCAACCTATTCTGAGCATAAGATGTGTGTTAGAAAGTACTAGAAGGTAAGTTAGGAAGAATGGGGAAGAATAAAATTGTGTAGAACCTGAATAGCAAACTAAATAGTTTGGATTTATTCTGAATATTTTATTAGTGATGTTTGAGCAGGGCAGTGCTCAAGGATGACTTGATGCCGTGGAGGAGACCAGAGGCCGGAGATGACCGAGAGGCCCTTAAATTGTTACTAGTGACATGGGATAGCAGGCTTGAAGATGAAGAGGTAGACTCGAAAATATTTGAAAGAAAATGGAACTTCTCCTAAAGTCTTCGTTGCCTGCTGATTGTGCGCTTCCAGGAAGAGACACAAATTCAGGGAAGAAACTGACTGGACCTATTGCTTTTAGCTACTGGCAACCTACATGTCTCTGGCTTCAGCCAGTAAATGCAAATGCTACCACATTAAAATTAGTACCCAGATAGTAAGAGGTCTGAGCTTCCATTTATACATAGCAAGTGCAGTCTTTCATAGAGTTCCTCTCTTGACTAGTCAGGGAGCTTGGCAGAAAACTCTAGTTAACTTAGGCAGAAAATGAGTTTATGGGAAACATATTTTGTTGCTCATAAATGAGTTGGAAGGGTGGGAAAACCAGCTAAGAAAATAATTCAGCCAAGGTCACACCATGGGTTGGGATGCTACCATTGGGTCCTTGTCACTCTTCCAAATCAACCCTGACTCCACTGCCACAGCCATGATTAAATTCTTCTAGAGGCAAGTCCCTGGAAGGTATTTGATTGCCTGAGTGTAGGTCCTGTTCCCAATCCCTGGATTACAATGAGTTACAAGAGGGAAACCAGTTCTGTTTTAACTTCTGTAGGATACAGGGCTGTGTCTCCTAGTAGGACACACATACTAGGTGATATTCTGAATTAGAAAGGGGGTTCAGACGCTGGGCTGACAAATTATGCTTATTCCTCATATTTCCAAGAGTCCCAAGATGGGGATATGCCCATTGTTGCCCTGAGTTACCTCTTTACTCTTATAGCTGGTTGAGAAGGAGTCCATGGCTATGGCTTTTATAGTGACCCTGTGAGCTCACCCATGCATTACTGAGTTCTGCCTTCAAAATAATTCCCACTACAGATCACTTCCTCCATTCCACATTAGGGTTTTATCCCATCTGTATTAGTCTGCTCTGGCTGCCATCACAAAATGCTACAGAGTGGTTTGGTTTAAACAACAGAAATTAATTTTCTTACAGTCTGGATGCTAGAAAGCCCATGATCAAGGTGTTAGTAAGATAGGCTTCCTTGTGAAGTGTAGGTGTAGGTAGCTGCCATCTCTCTCAGTGTTCATGACCTCTTCTTTTTACATGTGTGGAGAGAGAGAGGGAGGAAGAGGAGAAAGAGGTCTCTTCTTTATTTTTCTTAATTTTTTTTAACGTTTATTTATTTTTGAGACAGAGAGAGACAGAGCATGAACGGGGGAGGGTCAGAGAGAGAGAGGGAGACACAGAATCTGAAACAGGCTCCAGGCTCTGAGCTGTCAGCACAGAGCCCGACGCGGGCCTTGAACTCACGAACCACGAGATCATGACCTGAGCCGAAGTCGGACGCTTAACTGACTGAGCCACCCAGGCGCCTCGAGAGAGGTCTCTTCTTATACCACTAATCCTATCGGATCAGGGCTGTGCCCGTAAAGTTTCACTTAACCTTAATCACTTCCTTAGAGGCCCCATCTCCAAATCCAGCCATACTGGAGGTTCAGGCTTCAATAAGAATTTCAGGGAGACATGAAAACTTTGTCCATAACACTTCTATTTCCATACCCCTAATCTAGAGGTTCTCAAATGTCAGTGTGCTTTAAGAATCACCTGGAAGTGCTGTTAACACATATATTGAAGGGTCCCACCCCCAGGGTTTCTGATTCAGTGGGCCTGGGGTAGGCCCTCAGAATTTGCATTTCCAACAGATTTGCCAGGTGATGCTGCTTCTGCTGGGTTCAGGGACCCCACTTTGAGAACCACTTCCCTCGTCTAAGTAGCCATCATCACTTATCTGGGTTATCGTTGTGACTTCCTAACTTCCATTTTTACCTCTATTCTCCTCACAGCAGCCAGTGAACTTTTAAAAGTGTAAATAAAATCATGTTATTCTCCTGTTTAAAACTCTCCAGTGGCTTCTGACCACCCCTATGTGGTCTACAAGGCTCTGCAAACCTATCTGCCAGCTCAGCAAACCTATCTTAGGTCATAGTCACCACCTCCAGTCTTTGTCCTCCATCTTGAAGTTGTGCTCCCAGACACATGTGTTCCTCTGGGATGCTCCCTCCAACCCCCCCAAGGGGAGACTGGCTGGCTCGGTCTCCTCCTTGATGATTAGGCTCAGATGTCACCCCCTTCGAAGGACATCCTTGAACACCCTATCTGAAGTGGCCTTCTGCAGTTTCTATTTACTTCCTCACTCTTCTTCTTTCCCTTCGTTGTCATTATCACAGTCATTAATTGTCTTCTTTACTTATTATTCTATCTATTGTGGTCTCCTCCATTAAGACTGTAAGCACCTGGGGTGCAGGGCTCTTATCTTCACAGCTCTGTCCCCAGGACTTTGCACAGTGTCTGGCACAGTAGGAAACACTCGGTAAATATTTGTGGAATGAATGTATCTGTATATACCTGAAGTGAACAAGGTTCAAGTATTTTTCTTAAAAGGCCCCCTAAGTTCCATGGAGTCAGTGGATGTAAATAGATGTTTTGGAGAGGAAAATCACCCAGCTCCAGCTGTCAGATTGATCTAGTTTGATGCAGCACAGCTACGATTTCCTGTATATGTAACACTTGGGCTGATGAAGGCCAAGGTGGTTTTTAGCAAGCCTCATCCCTCATACCAGTTCCGACACACCCATCCTCTCTTCTCGGTCTTTCTACTTCTGGGAGCCCCTCACTGCAGCATCCAACAGACTGATGCCTTCAGCTCCCGCCTTGTTGTGTCAGACCTTCTCCTCATTATCAAACATACGTCCCGCTTTTCCCAGTATCCGAAGACTCTGCTCAACTACTATGTGATGATGGGTGGGCAAGTGGGGTAAACAGGTCAATTGCTTTAACTTCATTTGCAGTTAAGAGGTACCAGGGTCCCTTGGATAATAATACACATCTAAGCTCTATCTAAGGGAACAACAAACCATGGAATTCAGGCTTTTACATGAGTATCTACTTTATTTTGGATTTTATGTAAAGAATTAAAATAAATTGAAATAAAAATATTATTGGAATGGCAGGGTTATGGAAACATAAAAAGTGAAAGGAGATCCTGGAAAACAGGTTGTAAAGTGGTTTTTGTATTGATCAGCTGAAAGTCTGACATGTCTTTTTGTCAAAATATATAGTTATGCAATAGGAAACATTACAGTAATGAAAAAATTATTTACAGATCTGAGTTTCATTCAGTAACGTTCTTGGTCAAGATCAAAATATGGAATGTTTTTTTCCATTCAGAAAAAAAGAGTCACTTTGCCTGAGTCATGATTGCCCACTTCTTCCCATATGGTTGAGTACTATTTATTGGCTGAGGTTGACAATTTTCTAAAGACTTTGTGGTTGATGAGCTCTATTTATGGCAGCAATTGAGAAAAGTAAACTTAGGTAATATTAGGAAGAAAATACTTGGCTTGTTAAAAAATAGAAATCAACCACTGTAGCAAATATTTTGTGAGACAGAAAGGGCTGAAATCATGAAAACTGCCTGGCTCTCCCAATGCCTCTCTCCCCATCCAATAATCACAAAATTCCCCTGATCCTCCCTTTGTCTGGCTTATACAGTTACCGCCTTCTCACTGGTTTGAAAATTCACACCTTAGGCCAGGGCTTGACATCGGTTCAAGCTTCTCTACCTCATGGCTATCGACTAGTTTTCTTAGAACAAAATTTGATAGTCTTCCCTTCTGATCAAGACTTGTGTCTGGGGATAGAATGCAAATGTTCACTCCCAAGTCTAGTGTCATAATGCTACATCACAAGTGACTTGTTAAAAGCTGAGGTGAGGGGCGCCTGGCTGGCTCAGTTGGTTAACTGTCTGACTCTTCATTTTGGCTCAGGTCATGATCTTACAGTTTGTGAGATTGAGCCCCGAGTCGGGATCTGCACTGACAGCATGGTGTCTGCTTGGGATTCTCACTCACTCTCCCTCTGTCCATCCCTCAAAATAAATAAATAAACATTTATAAGAAAAATTGAGGTGAAACATATATAACACAAAATTTGCCATTTTAACAGTCTTTAAGTGTACAATTCAGTGTCATTAAGTATATTCACAGCACTGCACAACCATCACTGTTATCCTTTTCCAGAACTTTTTCATCACCCCAAATAGAAACTCTACCCATTAAATAACAACTCTCCCTCAAGCCCTGGTGACCTTTTTAATGCTTTCTGTCTCTATGGATTTGTCTATATTAGGTCTATATTAGGTGCCTCATTATAAGTGGACTTATACACTATTTGTCCTTGTGTGTCTGGCTTATTTCATTCAGCATAATGTTTTTAAGGGCTATCCATGTTGTAGCATGTATCAGAAGTTCCTTCCTTGTTAAGGCTGAAAAATATCCCACCGTACACACACACACACACACACACACACACACACACACACAAATATATTTTATATATTTTTATATTTATTTCTATATATAAACTATGTTATATGTATTTATTTATATATATAAACTATGTGTTCTATATGCTTATTTATTTTATTTTATTTTTTAAATTTTTTTATTTATTTTTGAGAAGAGAGAGAGCGTGAGTGGGGGAGGAGAGAGAAAGAGGGAGACACAGAATCTGAAGCAGGCTTCAAGCTCTGAGCTGTCAGCACAGAGCCCGACGCGGGGCTCGAACTCACAGATTGTGAGATCATGACCTGAGCCGAAGTCAGATGCTCAACCGACTGAGCCACCCAGCTGCCCCTATGTATTTATATAGAACACATTTGGTTTATCCACTCATCTGTTGATGGTCATTTGTGCTGTTTCTGCTTTTTGCCTATAGTGAATGATGCTACTATAAACACCAGTGTGCAAGTATGTGTTTTGAATCCCTGCTTCTAATATTTGGGGTCTGTACTTTGAAGTACAGAATTGCTAGATCATATGACAATTCTTAACGTTTTGTAGGAATCCATCACATGATTTTGACATACCCACACCTTTTATTCTAGCTTTTCTTTCTCTTTTTTGGCAGCTCTTCTGAAGGTAGGCTAGTTCCCAGCACAGTCCCTGGGCAGATCCATCCTGTGTCTTCCTTCAAACTGAACTCAAAATGCTTCTCCTTTTCCCCCCCACCAGCCAGTCTTCACCAACTCAAGCCCTTCTTCCTAATGATAATAAATTACAGCTTCTGCAACCTGGAAGTGAAAAAGTAGTTACAAGAATGTGCCTTACATCTTTGCTTTTTCTTTAAAGAAAGCACACAC
This sequence comes from Felis catus, assembly GCF_018350175.1. Classification (NCBI taxonomy): domain Eukaryota; kingdom Metazoa; phylum Chordata; class Mammalia; order Carnivora; family Felidae; genus Felis; species Felis catus. The sequence goes on from NC_058372.1 coordinate 80,760,337, forward strand.
CATCCCACTTGAAAAACCCTCTTTCCTGGCCACTCTCATGTGGATTGGAACAGCTTCCTGAATCTCTCCCTTTCTCTTCAAATTCCAACTATCAAGCTTCAACACTCAGGCTTACTGTCTCTCTCCCCTGCCCATAACCCAAACCCTTCTTTCTAGAGATGGATTTGCCCTCTCAAGTTTTTAAAGTTTTGTTGTGTTTTCCCTATGACCTAGACTCTGCACAATTCAGAGCACCTAGCTGCTGATGCAGAAGGAAAAGTCACTCTATAAACATCAGGGATGGAAAGATGCCTGAGTGGTTCAGTTGGTTGTGCATCCAACTCTTGATTTTGGCTCAGGTCATGATCTCACTGTGGTGGGATCAAGCCCCATGTTGGGCTCTGAGCCAGGCACAGGGGCTGCTTGGGATTCTCTCTCTCCCCTCTCTCTCTCTGCCCCTCTCCCACTCACTTATGCTCTCTCACACAATAAAATTTAAAAAAAATTTTTAAAAAGGATGGGCAAAAATTGTGAATACCTATGCATTAATTATTTCCCCTCTTCTATATTCACCTTGGAAATGACTTTCACTTTCCTGCATTACAAAAATATGTTTCCCTAGATAAAATCTAAGCTATGTGAAAGTAAATTTGGGGGCTCTTCTTTGCTTGAAAAACCTTATTGTTAAAAACACAAATTACTTGCGTTGGTATTTGTAATTCAATGAGTTGATCTCAATGGGCCTTTCCAGCCTTATTTCCCACTACTATCCTTTGTGCCCTCTAGGTCTCAGTGAATGGGACTGCCAACTATTTGCTCACTGTCCCTGCATTTTCCTGTCTCCATTTGTTCCTCTTTCCACTTATCCTCTTTACCCTCCTCTCATGCCTGCCCAATTTCTACCCATCTCTCAAGTTCAAAGTCAAATGCTGCTAGTTCCATAAAAATAACTGTTCTGAGGATTAAACAAAACAGTATGTGCAAAGAATTTTTGCAGTGGCCAGCATGTAGTGAGCCCTGGATAAACAGTATACAATACTTTGTCCTATACTATTATTATTTGTGTAAACATCTTATTTATAATTTATCAACTTTTTGGTCTTATTGTTTTGTATGTCCTACACAGCCTAAATCACTTTGGATCCTTTCGACAACATAAAACCAAACTCAACTGGCTTACACAAAAAGTGGGATTTATTGGGTCACACAACTGGAAAGTCCAGGGATTGGGCTGGCTTCTCCCTGTTTCTAAACTCAGCTCTCCTCTACATATTTTAGTTCTCAGGCTTTTGAGGAGGTTAGATGGCTGCACTAGCTCCAGGCTTCCAGGCTCTTGGGAGAAGGGAGGACTGGCTCTCCAGCAAGCTCAAAAACAATCCCTTGAGCTTCACTGGTACTGACTGGGTCATGCTCCCTTTCCTAAACCATCACTTTTGACAGAGCACTCAAGATGTTTTGATTGGCAGTGCGTAGGTCACGTGTCACATAGTAAACTCCAGCAAAACCACACCAAGAGGGCAGGTAGGTGAACAAACCCACACGTAAAAACTGGGAGACATACCAAAAGTAGGGTGAATGGATGCTGGGAAGCTAAGAAACACCAAATACCCTCCCTAGTGCTTTACAGAGAGGAAGTGCTCAATAAATCTTTAGTGGGTGGATTAAATTAGTATTCTCTTTAGTGGTCAAAGAATGTGCAAGACGAACTGCTCATCAAGTGGTGGTTTAAAAGAGGGAGGAAGCTAACATTTGTTGAGTACTTATTACGTACCAGGTACCAGCCTAGGAGATTTATATATGTTGTCATTTGATTTGATCCAACAAAAATCTGTGATACAGTTGTCATTATGCCCATTTTATAGGTAAGGAAACTAAGAGTAGAAGAGTTAAGTAATCTTTCAGGGGTTGTACAGAGTTGGAATTCCAGACCAGGTCTGCCTGACCCAGATACCTGTGCTCTATTCCAGTGGTTCCTGGCCCCCGCATTCTGGGTGGCAATTTATTTCTCTTCAAAGATCACTGGAGATGGAAATTCTATAATCAATCCCTGTAGACCGCTCCATGTTGTATAAATCTGAGGTTTAAGAAACTCCTTGATCTTTCCATTGGTTTAACTAGATTGCATTTCACCCTTTCTGTCTTCTATAGAAAGTGGAATACCACTGCACATTCTCTTTTTAAAAAATCTTCATTGTTTGATGGTAGTAATTAAGCAGCCACTTAATCTTTTCTTCTTTTATGTTAAGTGGTTCAATCCTGTTAACCTTTCCTTGGGGAGCCCATTTCCCAAGTCTCTGACATGGGACACATTTTGGGTTAAGCTCTGGACCTTACTTTGAAGCTAGAACATGACTTGAGGCAGCTCTCAGACTACAGTTTCCCAGACCTCCAAAAGAAAATGGACTCAGCTGTGTTGACTATCTGCTTTCCCTCAGTGGGACCTCTGGGCTGCTGCCAAACCCTCTCTACTGCTGTGATCCCCTACATACACACTCACACAACAACATACACAAACAACAGCACACACATACAAACACACAACGTCACATACCCCCAACAACATACACACAGAAACAACACCACCCACACCACCACCACACACAGACACAGAGCCTGACGCATGCCCCAGGCCTGTGGGGAAGCCAAGGTTTTGCTTCTCAGTGGCAGTCACTAGAATCACCTTCTCTGAAGTCCTGACTCGAGAGCTGCCTGGGCTTCCTCCTCCTCTGACCATAGCAGATTCATGCCATTCTTGCTTTGAATCCCTGGCAATCTAATCATTATATTTCTTCACTCCCAGGTAGACAAGGGAGGAGTGTGATTTGCTAATTCTGAATTTCAAGAAATGAAACAGAAATGAGAGCTAGTTTCCTGATGACTTTGTCTGATCCCATTTCTGGTTCAGTTGGTCTGTGACCTGTAGGCTCCAGTGTAGACACTTCTGGCTTCCTTTGAACATATCAAAGAAAATTTAAAAAAGAAAAGGAAGAAAAGAGAGAAAACTCTGGATACTGGGTAGTGGATGATTTTACATGTGTGTGTTTTTCTATAGTTGCCAGAATTTCTGTCATGAACATGAATTCAGTTGGAAATTAGGAAAAATATCAATAAATGTTAAAATTAACTCTAAATAGTTAAAAGAATAAAATCATGGCCAAATCTTTATCAAGCAGATGTAAATGAAAAGAAAACATGAATTGCAGTAATAAAGTAACATGGTAGAATTTATCATAAAGCAGTCTTTGGAATAAAGGATCCATTTTGGCATTTTTATGTTGATGTAAGGCACAAGGCAGAATGAAAATATCTCAGTAATAAAAACCCAACATTAAATAGAAAAAAAATAAAAATTGACAGAAGGAGAAATCAACAGGAAAACTGTTGTCTTTAGGAGACCTAAATTTTGGCCATCAAAAAAGAGCAAAAAAGGATGTTGAAGTTAGAAATACTATAATTTTGGGGCGCCTGGGTGGCGCAGTCGGTTAAGCGTCCGACTTCAGCCAGGTCACGATCTCGCGGTCCGTGAGTTCGAGCCCCGCGTCAGGCTCTGGGCTGATGGCTCAGAGCCTGGAGCCTGTTTCCGATTCTGTGTCTCCCTCTCTCTCTGCCCCTCCCCCGTTCATGCTCTGTCTCTCTCTGTCCCAAAAATAAATAAACGTTGAAAAAAAAAATTAAAAAAAAAAGAAATACTATAATTTTTAAAGTCAATTTATAGGCAAATAATGAATTATTTCCCTAACAACAAAGAATAAACCTCAAAAACTATTATTTGAAACCCTGAGCAAAACAAATAATATATAAGACCACAAAGAAAACTTTTATCTAGAATACAACAAAACTAGAAAAAAATTACACAAGTTTAAATAAGAATAAACAAATTTAAACTCTCAGTTACTTAGAAAAACATTTTTTAAAGGGGTTCATTTTTTTAAAGTTTATTTATTTATTTTGAGGGAGAGAGAGAGAGCAAGTGTGTGGCAGAGCATACATAGGAGAGAGGAGGAGAGAATCCCAAGCAGGCTCCGCACCATCAGCATCATCAGCACAGAGCCTGATGTAGGGCTTGAACTCACGAACTATGAGATCACGACCTTAGCTGAAATCAAGAGTTGGACACTTAACCCACTGAGCCATCCAGGCGCCCCTACTTAAAAAAAATTTTAAACTCTTTATTAGAATGTAGTAAAAAAAGAAAATGAAAACCATAATGACAAACTATTTAGAAAGTAATGAAAATCAAGAATATTATATATAAGTGCTCATCAAGTGTGGTCAGATCAGTACAAAGGAGTATGTTGGGGGCCTTAGCCATTGTCATTAGTAAACCAGAAATAATGAAAATAAAGAAACTAAGCATATGAGTAAAAAATGAGGAAAGTCCAACCTGATGAATAAAATCCAAACAAGCAGAGGGCACCTGGTGTCTCAGTTGATCACGCATTGGACTTTTGATTTGGGCTCAGGTCATGATCTCATTGTTGTGGGATCAAGCTCTATGCTTGTGATTCTCTCTCTCCCTCTCCCTGTTCCCATCCCCAGATCTCTCTCTCTCTCTCTTTCTCTCTCTCTCTTTCTCTCTCTCAAAAAAAAAAAAAAATCCAAACAAGCAGAAATAGATCAGAAAGATAAATACAACAGTTTATAAATTAGAAGATAAAGTATAATTGATTAATACAAGTGTCTTAAATATTTTTAAAGGCTAAGAAATTGGAAATACTTTTTATTATTCAAATCCAGGAAAAGAAGAAATACAAATATCATTAGAAATGGAAAAGGGAAATGGACATATTACAGAGAAGATTTAAATGGAATAAGATAATACTGTATGTCGATACACATGAGAATAGTGATAAATGAATGATTTTCTAGGGAAAATTGCTAAAATTGACTAAATAAATTATACATGTGAAAAAATCAATAACCTTGGGAAGAAATTGACAAAATTATCAAGAAACTCCTTTGAAGAACTCTCCAGGTCCAGATAGCTTACCAAAGAATTCTTTAGAAGTTTCAGAAAACAGGATTTCTATGTTATGTAAACCATTCAGGAACATAAGTAAAATTTGTGATCTACCAGATTTTGTTTATTCATCAGTTGATGGACATTTAAAAAACTAGAAGACCCAGAAATTTCACTCCTGGAATCTTCCAAAATACTACATATAATTCCATTTCTATGAAGTCTCCAGAAAAGACAAATCTATAGAGACAGAAGCATATCAGTGTTTGCCTAAGGACAGGAATGGGAAGAGGGATTGACTATAAATGGGCTCCAGGGAATTGGGGGCATTATGGGGACTGTTCTAAAACTGGAAAATGCCCTAAAATTGTTTTAAAATTGGTCATAGTTACACAACTCTATAAATTTACCAAGACTCTCTGAATTGTGCACTTACAATGGGATTTTATGGTGTATAAATTTTAAGCTATTAAAAATAGCTAGTTATCAAACAAATGCAAATTAATATCAATAAGATGCCATTGACAGATGTAAATATCTATCCAACTGGTAAGATTTAAAAAAAAATAGTGTAGCAAAGATTCAGTTCAAAGGATACTGTCATACATAACAATCAGGATATAATTGATTCAATGCTTTTAAAAAACAAATTGAAGGGCAACCTACAGAATAGGAGAAGATATTTGCAAATGACATATCCAATCAAGGGTTAGTATCCAAAATATATATAGAACTTATAAAAGTCAACACCCAAAAAACAAATAGTCCAATTAAAAATGGGCAGAAGACATGAACAGACATTTCTCCAAAGAAGACACACAGATGGACAACAGATGCATGAAAAGATGCTCATCATTACTTATCATCAGGGAGATGCAAAACTACAGTGCCTTATCACCTCACACCTGTCAGAATGTCTAAAATTAACAACACAAGAAACAAGTGTTGGTGAGGATGTGGAGAAAAAGGAACCCTTTTACACTGTTGGTGGGAATGCAAACTGGTGCAGCCACTGTAGAAGACAGTATGGAGATTCCTCAAAAAGTAAAAAATAAGAACTATTCTATGATCCAGCAATCACACTACTGGGTATTTATCCAAAGAATATAAGAACACTAATTCAAAGGGATACATACACTCCTATGTTTATAGCAGCAGTATCTATAATAGCCAAGTTATGGAAACAGCCCAAGTGCCTATCAACTGATGAATGGATAAAGATGTGGTATATATATACAATGGAATATTATTCAGCCATAAAAAAGAATGAAATCTTTCCATTTGCAACAACATGGTTGGAGCTGGAGAGTATAACGCTAAACAAAATAAGTCAGAGAAAAACAAATATCACATAATTTCACTCATATGTGGAATTTAAGAAACAAAAGAAACCAGCAAAGGGAGAAAAAATAAGAAAGAGAGGGACAAATCAAGAAACAAACTCTTAACTATAGAGAACAAACTGCTGCTTACCAGAGGGGAAGTGGGGTTAAGTAGGTGATGGAGATTAAGGACTGATGAGTACCGGGTGATGTATGGAACTGCTGAATCTCTATATTGTACATCTGAAACTAATATAACACTGTATGTTAACTAACTGGAATTAAAATTAAAACTTAAAAAAATTTTTTAAAAAGAAAACAAGCTGAACACAGATACTAAGAATTTTCAAAATGTTAATAGGCTTTGAGTTATTAGTTTCATTTGAGGAGTCTGACTCTCCAAAAATAAAGAAGTGTGCTACAAAGGGATAAGCATTACACAATTCTTTACAACTACAAATTAGAACAACCTTAATGTACAATATTAGGGAAATGGGTATGTAAATCATAGTACATCAAACAATGCAATTGATGTGGTTGTTAAAAATCGTATTTTCAAAGACTACTTGAGGACATAGAAGAATGTTCAAGAACTAATGTCAACTGGCAAAAAAATAAGGCATAAACTCTCTGTATATACTAATCCTAAATGAAAATTGAAGTGTCTATTTATGATTGGTAGAGCCTAAGCCAAAGGTTCACACTTATTATCTGGGTGATGTAATTATGGATGATGTAATTCTCTTCTGAATATGGTTTGTCTTGTTTTATCTAAATTTTTGGAAATAAACATTTATTGCTTTATCATTTGCAAATCAGAAATTTTATTGGAAAACTGTAAATGTTATAAAAAATAACAAAAGTAAATGGGAACTAATTACATTTCTCTCCACCTGCACCAAACGCAGCTTTCAAATAGGAAGTAGAACGTCTATATAATAATTCTAACTAGTTGAGCTTCCATTAGGCAAGAGAGTTAATAGTGAGTCCTCCCTCTCTCTGCCTTCTTCCCTATTTTAATGGAGGCCTAGGAACAACTGAGTCAACTTGGTGTGCATCAATGAGGGGTATATTTTGGGCAATGGTGGATTCTTAGGACTGAGAAACACTTTCCCACCTTCGAGTGAGGGACCTTTTGACAACCTACCCCCCATAATGGTCCAAAGTTTGTCTTCCTATTTTCAGTGGTGCTGTCCTGTCATAAAGAACCAGAGGACCTATGTTTCAAAACATCACATATATGGAAGACACACTCCACCAATCACTAATCATCCATGGTGGCTCCTAGACCCATGAGTATCCAGAAGCCCTGGGCTCTGCAACAAAAATCTTCCTTCTGGATTCCTTTTTGCTTTGAAGATTCAGTCCTTTGTATAAGTAACTAGGTGTGATTTGACTAGGGGAGGCAGATTGGAATCAGAGGGGCAAATGGCACAAACCACAGAAAGAGAAATTAGGAGACAGCACCTAACTGAGGGAAGTGCAACGGTGAAGCAGCCTCAGAGCTAATGAGTGGGATGTGCCAAGCCTTCCTCTCTGAAGTCACATTATTAGCTGCTCCACAAACATTTTCCAAACTAACTTTTAAAATAATTAAACAAATGAAAAAGAAACCAGATTCTCATATAAAAGCTCTAGGGCTTTGGTCTTTATTACTAATAAACTTACACCAGCACTCACCCCCACCCCACCTTGACAAGTGTGGGAGAAGCTGGCTGGTAACAAGATTGTGCCGCCCTGATGAGTGTGCTCATTAGGGAAGCCACTCGGTTTGAAGGCCCACCCCAGCCAATCTGATTGTGAACTTTATTGAAATAATTTTATAAACAAGTCTTCAGACAAGGTTTAGTCCTGATGAATCCTCCGAGCTCATTACCACCCTCAGGAAGAAATTTGAAGAGATAAAAATAAAAGTCTAGGATTAAAACAACCCTTTCACCTTAGGCAAAACAGTCTCCCTGCACTTCAGATTTCTCCATCTGTAAAACAAGGATAATGATATTTCCCTCTCCAGCTCATCAGAAGAGCTAACGCTAAGTTCTGGAGAGCATCTTGGCAGTTGGGAAGGAAGGTAACACATAAACCGGATTATTTTTAATAGCATGAGAAACATAACGGTGATTAATAGATGTCTGATCTCTCTCAAGACAGGGTGAAAACAATGCAAAAGGGAGGTATACATATGGTGTGATAAATCAGCCAAATATCTTGGAAATTTATCTGGCTTCAATCAGAAAGCTGCTCTCCCTCCAGTATTTTCTTTGATAGTAATGACTTTCTAGTCCAACGACATGTCACCATAAAATCATTAAATGTATTTGTGGCGGCAGCTACTGCAGAATCAGAGTGACCTCAGGAAGATGTTTGTGCCGGAAAGCACCCAGGTAGCTGTCATGTATTTCCAGGTGGTGGGAACAATTTCAAAGCAACTTGGCTTTGCCACACCTCACCAATTGTCTAAGTCAAAAGACCGATGACTTTAAAATCCCCGTTGACCCACAAGCTGCACGAGCTCAACAGAGCAATGTGCCTGCATTTTAGCATAATGCCACAGAGCCAAACTCAAGAGTCTGCACAGAAGCATCACGTTTGAAAAGTGTGAAAAAGCTGGATGGGGCTCAAGGATGATCGACATATCCCTTTCAGACATAAGTGACAGCATCTTCGCTTCTACCTGGTTTCTCATTTTTGCATCAACATAAATAGTAAGGGAAGAAATGCAATTCAATGGCAGAGCTTCAGGTTCCTGAGATTAGATGAAAGGTATCCTTAGCACAGAGGCACAAAGACTTGAGGAAAAAAGGCAGAGACTAAAGGAGTAATAAAAGGCAAACTTCAGTCAGAAAATCTTGTGCATCTAGGTGGCTGATCTGAGCTTCACAGAGTCGCCTTGAGCACTTACCACACTGGGTTCAGCCACTCCATGTACTAGCCGATATTTCATAGAAATAATTTAAAAGTCACTGGCTGCCAGGCTGGGGTCACATGGACTGAAGGGGAGTGTGGGTCACCCGTGTTCAGGCTGGGAGACTTACTGGGAGGGTGGCTCTAGTGATCCACTGACACATGACCGTCGTCTAGTAAAAGATTTAAGGACAGGATCCATCTCCAAGTCTCTGTGCCCACCCCACCCTCCCCCAGGCCCACTGTTTGAGCTCAGGGTCTTTCGTGTGTTTATTTCATTCTCCTTTTTCACTTTGTGGCTGCCATGTGGACATACTAAGGGACTGAAACTTGCCTTGAGAGAGTGGAATGCCTAGCCGGGTCCTATGCTATGGCCTCTCTTTGGACCCAAGCAGGCTGGGGGTGCTTAAGATAACAGCATTGCAGAGTGCAAACGGCCCCCACAGTGGAGCCAGAGGAACCTATGAGATCATTTGGAAAAGCTTGTGAATTCACTGCCATTTGCCTACTTGGCTTTGGATGAAAAGCAAATCTTAAAGCTGCTCAAAATGTGTCTGATTCATCTGTAACTGAGAATGAGACCAATCAGGGATAAGAAGTGAGTAAAATCCTTGTGATCACAGAGCCAAGAGAGCCTATTTTAAAGCACTTAATGTATTTTTTTTCTTAAAGATATATACACCAACTGTAATTAAGCTCTCCCTTTCCTTATGATCTTGGCAAGATGTTAAAAAAGAGATAGAGGGAGGGAGTCGACTTGCCAAGTGGATTTTTCTAAGCGTTCTCAGCCCTAATTAAAAGTCCTTTGTGCAAGGCCAACCAGCAATCAGATTCCTAATTAGAGTTGAGCAAACTGCCTTGGTGAACCGCGGGTTTCTCCGAACCCAGGAATCTGAGGAGAAAGTCTGTCCATTTCAATGGGGCCATTTTCTGAAGCACATACACACTGGCGTCCTGAAAGGTGGGTTCAAGAAGGCAGTGGCCCAACCCCATTCCTGTTGGGTCAATTTGTCTTTGGCCTTGACATAGCTCAGTGGAGTCCTATATGTTGTATCGTTACCTCTGTTTTTTTTTTTTTTTGTCAGTTACAGAATTAGTAGGAATTGTACCTTTTTAAAGAAGTTTATGTATTTATTTCGAGGGAGCGAGCGAGCAGGGAAGGGACAGAGAGGGAGACACCGAATCCCAAGTAGGGTCTGTCTGCACTGTCAGCACAGAGCCCGACATGGGGCTCAAACTCACAAACCTTGAGATCATGATCTAAGCCAAAATCAAGAGTCAGACGCTTAACTGACTGAGCCACCCAGGTGCCCCAAGGAGTTGTGCCTTTGTCAAACCTGTCTTCCAGATCTGGGATTATGTGACTCTGAGATTTCAGTATATTGAATGCCGGTATTTCGTGGTTTATGTCTGATAAAGGAGACCATTCTGCCATTTACTGGATTTCCCCTGAAGTCTTGGTTGTCATAATAGTAAACACACTACTTACTACACGCCTAACACAGCTCTAAGAACTCTGTAAATACTAACTCACTTAACCCCCACAAGGGTCCCATGAGACCGTTTCTATTGTTTTCCCCTTTTCACAGGGAGGAAACTGAGGCACAGGGAAGTTAAGTAATTGGTCCAAAGTCACTTTAGTTGAGTGATGGAGCTGGGGCTCGCTTGCTGTCCATCAGGTCCTAGAGTCTGCCCGTCCCCAACCCCTGAGAGCTGTAGCACTGCCTCCAAGCAGGCCTCAAGCAGAAGAGGACCCCAACTGACCTGGTGCCACGGGTCAGAGCACCGCACGGCTACATGAGCATGGTTCCATCTCCTATGCCCCCTGGGCTTGCTTCTTGATTACTAGACGGGGTTTTCCAAGAACCACATTTCAAATTGAGACCTTCTGAAATGCTGGCCTTGAATAAAGAGATTATACTGGGATGTAAAAATAAAGAACGTGGCTATTCTTCGTTCCCAGAACTGTGGTGAAAGCAACAATGGTGTCCTTGTCTCTCCCAGTTAGAGACAAAGCACCCGAAGCCACAGCACCTGAGGGGGATGCCACAAAACATAGGCACACCCTGGGCTTAGCTCAGCGCCTGCTGAACTCTCTGTTTTTTGATTTTTCCAGAAATGTATATACCCTAAAATAGGGAGGACGTTCTGATAATTATGTCATTTTCCTTTCCTCGTGGTTTCATTTGGGTCAGGTTCATGCACACACAAAAATAAAGGGTCCTTATGGGTTTTCTTCAAATTACTGTTTGATATTCTTAAAAGGAAATATATTTTACCTCTAGAATTAAGTTAAAAGTACAAAATGTAACTCTGATAGTGTCTTAGTTTAAATGTTATACGGCAGAATTACCTACATTGCAGAAGAAATACGTACTGCTGTGTATTTCAGGGAGCTGGCTGTTTACATGATATCACATGGGAGGGCAGCATGATAAGGGGATGACAACATTGGAACAATGGAAGAGGAAGGAAGTCAAAGACACCGAAGGACATGGACAGGGGTTAGAGAAAGAAAGAACTAGACTAGAGAGAGAATTGAGGGAAGGGTGAGAGGCCCCAGTGAAAGCCTTGGGTTTTTTTTTATTTGTTTGTTTTCAGAGCCACAGGAACATTCTATGGTTCTCATGAGAAAGGATAAAAAAAAAAAAAAAAAAAAAAAAAAAAAAAAGGGCTCTGTGCAAGTATGGGCAGATGAAGATGTCTAGCTGTTGGGTTGTATCTCTATCCATTGCTGGGAAGGACTTCTACTCTGGGTGATGCTGAACTGGTGCTCAAACTCCTGTCCAGATTCTGCAGGAGGTTCTCAGGCATTGCCACCAGATCTGTTCACATGTTTCAGCAGGAGGGGTCAGAAAAAGTGGAAACTCACTGATATACCTGTAGTTCTTCACTTTTCACATTGTATTGTATTATTTATGTGCCTACATCCCTCACTTGTCTGTAAGTTAGAGCATAAGAGCCTGGCTTTATTCAAATGTACACCTTCAGTGCTTGGCATACAGGTGGCTCTCAATGTAGTTTGCAGAAGACTAGGGATTTACAGTATCAGCTTCACTGCCCAATATAATGCCCTTTGGATAGCAGCCTCTTTTTAAAAAAATTTTTTTAATGTTTATTTATTTTTGAGAGATGGAGTGTGAGCAGGGGAGGGGCAAAGAGAGAAGGAGACACAGAATCTGAAGCAGGCTCAAGGCTCTGAGCAGTCAGTGCAGACCCCAATGCGGGACTTGAACTCATGAGCCATGAGATCATGACCTGGGCTGAAGTCGGACACTTAACTGACTGAGCCACCCAGGCACCCCAGCAGCCTCTTAATAAATGTTAATTGATTGAATAAATTTCCCATACAATAGCAAGTAACATGTTTGAATGTCGAAGTTCTGAAAAAAATAAAAGCTGATGGGTAGCAAGCCCAAGATCTGAATCACAGACTCCACGAGACCTCCCAGAGGAAAGAAAAGAAGTAAGAGGAAAATAAAATGTTTGAGAATGATGAACAAATTTACTTCTGAAATGTTAAGGAACAAGACATTGTCAATCACTTTAGGACCCCTCCATTTGCATCCATCTTCCCCAAGTTCAGGTGCTTCTCCTCTCTGAAAGTCGCTGGGACTTCTCAGGGTTTGGACATTCCTTAAAAGCAAGTCTGAGGAACTGGCCCAGATGCCACAACCATCCCGAACATAGGTAAACAGTTACCATTCATGTGAGTGTTGATATGTGTAATTTATATGACCCTCAGGCAATACGCAAAGATATATAAATTCAGATGATCTAAGTTATAGAAAAATGCAGTTAGCTGATTAAGAAGTAGTGTTCATAACCAGAGACTGATGAGATTTTAAGATTAGTTTGTGCTGGTGTTTATTCTTCTTTTCCTGTTAAAACATTCTTCAAAGCTATGATCAGACATTAGTCCAATCTGGAAGATACCTTGTTACTTTTCTCTTCTATCCCAACTTACAGTAAGTGCCAATTAAATGTCAGGCATTTTGCTGGTTTTTACATTCCTTTACTTACTGACCACTAGAGCTGACTTTTTCTAGTTAGTACATAAAGTGATTTGTTCTTTTTTTTATGTTTATGTATTTTTGACACACACACACGCACGCACACACACACACACACACACAGAGTGTGGGTGGTGGAGGGGCAGAGAGAGAGAGGGAGACACAGATTCCAAAGCAGGCTTCAGGCTCTGAGCTGTCAGCACAGAGCCCAATGTGGGGCTTGAACCCATGAACCACAAGATCATGACCTGAGCTGAAGTTGGACGCTCAACTGACTGAGCCACTCAGACACCCCTAAAGTGATTTGTTCTTGTGTGTGTTCATAAAACTTGGTTCCATAATGGCCAAATATCTCTTGAAGTAGCACTGTGGTACTGCCCCTCTTTTGGGAGGAACACTGAGGTGTGGAGTAGGTCAGTTTTGTTCCTAGATATCAGAAAGGAAGTAATGTAAATATTCTCCAACCAAATCCTACACTCTAGTGCAGTAGGAATAAAAGGGGCAAACCATGCTCAATGTTTGTCTGTGGGCCAAAAATGTTAACTTTGCAAAACTCATGGTAAGTGGAACTCTTCCAGAAAAATCTTTTGAGAGTATAGAGTTGAAACTGCCATGAGAGCAAAGAGCCTGGGCAGACAGGATTATAATATGGAATCCTTGGACTCCTTTGGATTTTGCTTGTCTGCTTATACTTGTGCTAGAAAAGGGCTGGGATCAAATGTGAGTGGCTTTACTAACGACATTTGTGTGTCCATGCACCGACCAGTGTGCTAAGTGCTTAGCATGGATTATCTCCTTTAGTGTTCAACAGTCATCTCATGGGCAAGGCTCTGGTAGCAGCCTTGTTTCACTGATAAGGAAGGTGAGCCTTAGAAATATTAAGAAACTTGCCTGAAGTCAAACAGCACACACATGTTCTTATTCGCTCTGTGGTATAGCTCCTGAAGAAGGGATTTGTATAACCCTTTATGATTTAACCCTCCTCCACTGACACCATCTAATTTTACTCTTACCTTATCCTATGGGGCTGGGGGGCATTGTCCTTATTTTGCACATGAGAAAACAGAAGCTCAGAGAAGTTTTGTGGCTCACTTTGCTGTCCTCAGCAAAGAGGAGTCTAATGGTAAGTTAACTGGAGAATTCTTGGTGGCAGATGGCTCAGCTTCCCGTCCTGTCTCCAGCCTTCACAGGACGGACAACAAAGAGAACTGAGCCAACAGCCCCTGGCTCCACCACCTTCCATATAGCCGGGGGGCTTCTGTTTCCTCAATGGTAATATGTCTGGTCCTCCAGGCTGTTTTGAGGATGAAGTGGGTTTTTTGAGAGTTGTGTATTGCATGCAAATGTAAGTTATGAATAATACTATTAAATAGTCACTCTTCAGCTTGTTCTGAAAAAGCATCCCCAGCCAGCACAGAAGCTTAAGATGTGTCTCTCTCATTCATTGGTAAGGTTATGGAATAGGGCAGCATGGTTGAAACGAATTTAAAGAACTTTTCTTCCATTTCTTTATCATTATTATTATTATTATTATTATTATTGAACTATAACTGATATACAACTTTATATTAGTTTTGGGTGTACAACACAATAATTCGATATTTGTATGTATTATGAAATGATCACCACCATAAGTCTAGTTACCATCCATCACTACACAGTCACAGAGTGTGTGTGTGTGTGTGTGTGTGTGTGTGTGTGTGTGTGTGTGTGAGATGAGAACTATTTTAACAACTTTCAAACATGCGATACAGTTTTAATAACTATAGTTGCCATGCTATACATTACATCCCCATGACTTATTTATCATATAACTGTAAGTTTGTATCTTCACCAGTTTCACCTACCCTCTACCTCTGCTTCTGGCAACCACTAATCTATTCTCCAAATCTATGAGCTTTTTTTTTTCTTTAAGATTCCACATATAAATGAGATTCTGTGGTATTTGTCTTGCCCTGACTTGTTTCAGTTGGCATAATGCCTCAAGTCCCATCCATGTTGTTGCAAATAGCAAGATTTCATTCTTTTTTTATGGCTGAATAATATTAAATTTATATACCACATTTTCTTTAGCCATTCATCCATTAATGGGCACTTACATTGTTTCCATATCTTGGCTATTGTAAATAATGCTACAATAAACAACATGGGGGTGTATGTATCTTTTCAAGTTAGTGTTTTCATTTTCTTTGGATAAATACTCAAAAGTGTAATTGCCAGATCATATGGTATTTCTATTTTTAATTTTTTGAGGTATCACCAAGTGAGAGGTGATAGTGAGAGGTGATATCTCATTGTAGCTTTGATTCACATTTCCCTGGTGATTAATGATATTGAGCATCTTTTCATGTACCTGTTGGCCATTTGTGTGTTTATTCAGATCCTCTGCCCAATTTTTAATTGGATTATTTGTTTTTTTTTTGCCATCGAGTTATATAATTTTTTAATGATTTTGGATATTAACCCTTTATCAGATATATGATTTGCAAATATTTCCTCCATTCAGTACGTTGCCTTTTCATTTTGTTGGTGGTTTTATTTCTCCAATTTCTATCTCCATGGTATTGGTACCCACTCACGGAAGAATAAAAATTAGATAAGTGATTGAAAACATAAGAAAGAGAAAGGAACTCAAGAGCTGGCCAGATACTAATTTAAAAAAGTTCTCCTGGGGCGCCTGGGTGGCGCAGTCGGTTAAGCGTCCGACTTCAGCCAGGTCACGATCTCGCGGTCCGGGAGTTCGAGCCCCGCGTCAGGCTCTGGGCTGATGGCTCAGAGCCTGGAGCCTGTTTCCAATTCTGTGTCTCCCTCTCTCTCTGCCCCTCCCCCGTTCATGCTCTGTCTCTCTCTGTCCCAAAAATAAAATAAACGTTGAAAAAAAAATTAAAAAAAAAAAGTTCTCCTTAGAAGAAAATATTCAAAATATTTTCAAATATTCAAATATTCAAAATGTTTCAATCTACCAGCACTGGAGAAAAAAAAAATACCTGGTTAAAGAACCAAACATATTGTGGTTATAATAAATTGATAGGAAGACTATCTTAAAGGCACAATTTCTTAAAAATGCAAAAATAAGCTCAGAGGTTTATTTGCTTTAAACTTTAATACTAGAAATAGTAAAGTAGCCTTTGGTGGTAGTTTTATTACATTCTTTCTGAAGAATAAATATCTGGAATGTTCAGTAAATTCGATGTATTCGACCTTTCCAGTGATGCAGGCTTAGTCTCTGTGTGAGCCCAGGGGATGAGGGGTGTGTGGGGGGGTTGCGAGGGGGGCTCTGCTCTACTGTCCTCCTTCCTGGAGCATCATTCTGTCTCTTTCCTTTTGTTTTTCCCCTCAATTGTTTTTTTTAAAAAAAGACTTCTGGTTTTGGGGGGAAATGGTTTTAAATTTGTTATTTATTGCTTCTTGGCCAGTAATAATGCCACATGCAGCTTAGCTCAGGGTATGAGAAAGCTTCTTAAAAGTTAACGTTTTGGTTCTTGATGACCAGCCAGTTCACATACTGCTGAGTAAGCAAGATTCATCCTTTCTAAGGATTCATAGTGAATCCTCACCCCCACCCTTAAGAAAGCATTAAAGAACTTCCGCAGAATGGAGCAAAACAAAATGCACAACCAGAGACACTGTGTGTGCTGTAGGCAGCAGGCATGTACTGGTCAAGGAATTAGATTACTCAAGGTGGTGACTCATTCAGCAACTATGTAGTGTTTGCGGTTGAAGAGAAACCTTTGCCAGAGAATGACTAAAATCTATTGGCAGCGTCTTTAAAGAAATCATGACTGGGCCTAAACCAGTGAATACGCAAGTGTGCTTTTTTTCTTCATCTTTTACTTATTCAAGACTGAGAGTAAGAAAACACCATCCCTGTTGACGTGTACTGTTACAGCATGGTCTCTCCGGGGCATTCCCAAAAACCACTCTCAATGGGGCCAAGTCCAGACACATGTCTGTTTGGGCGTGGTCACGTACTTGTGTGTGTGTGTGTGTGTGTGTGTGTGTGTGTGTGTGTGTAGTTAGCAGAATGAGTATATCAGACTTACACAAATTGTTAGAGGCATGTGGTCTTGGTAATTTAAAGAAAAGCCTAGAGGAGAAACTTCCCAAATTTCGTTGTTGTTTTCATTTCCTAGGGCTGATACAACAAAGTACTATAAATTCAGTGGCTTAAACAACAGACAATTTATTGTCTCACAGCTCTGGAGGCTAGAAGTCCAAGGTCAAGCTGTTGGCAGGGTTGGATATTTCTAAGGGCTGAGAGAGAATCTATTCTACTCTTCTCTCCTACCTTCTGGTATCTGCTGGCAAACTGTGGTGTTCCTTGGCTTGTAGAAACATCACCCTGATCCCTGCCTTCACCTTCCCATGGTATCCTCCCTGTGTGTGTCTGTCTCCAAATTTCCCCTTTGGATAAGGACACCAGTCATATTAGATTAGGGCCCCGCCCTACTCCAGTATGACTTCATCTCAACTAATTACATCTGCAATGTTCCTGTTCCAAGTAAGATCACATTCTGAGGTACTGTGGATTAGGACTCCAACACAGGAATTTGGAGGAGGGGGACAAAGTCCAATCCATAACAATTGCCTATCTATTAGCCAGAGATAATTTATTTAAAAAATAATAGATTCATTTAAAATTCTGTGGTAGTTCACCTTAATCTGTTTATTAAACCCAGAAGAAAAGTTGAGCATCTTAAAAACGTTTAAATAGGGGTGTCTGGGTGGCTCAGTCAGTTAAGCCTCTGACTTCAGCTCATGTCATGATCTCATGCTTTGTGGGTTCAAGCCCCATGTTGGGCTCTGTGCTGACAGTCAGAGCCTGGAGCCTGCTTCAGATTCTTTGTCTCCCTCTCTCTCTGTTCCTTCCCCACTCATGCTGTGTTTCTCAAAAAAAAAAAAAAATGTTAAAAAAATTTTTTAAAAAGTTTGAATATATTTCACATACATAAAGAGTAATTATTTAAAATGAGAGAGATTCCTTAACCTGAAAGAGTCTTTCAGCTAAATAAATGTTTTTTAATTCATTTGGGTACAATGCCAGGTAAGTACATTTGCGTTTATGAATGCAAATCCCACACAGATATCCCCCACTAACAACAGTGCAAAACATGAAATATTAATTTAACAAAGTTTGTAATAGAAGACAAAATTAGTACCTAAAACTTGAAGACTTTAGTTTTGAGGTTGCCAAGAAGCTTATGTTTTTTACAATAATCCTTGAAAAGAGAAGAACATGCACCTGTGTGAGCACATCCATGTCCGCCCACATCCGTGAGAGCAGTGTGCACATTTATGTCAGTGCTGTTTCCAACACTTAGAAGCCCATCATGTAAATGAAGGTGAACATAGACAGCCAAGGGAGAGAGGGACATTTGGGTCACCATAGCTAAAGAGCAAGATGAGCAGAAACATAGATCCAAGAATAAATGGAGTTCTGGGTGAGTTCTAGCTCCTAGGAAGGTGTCAGACTTCCAGAGGGAGGCCCTTTATCTCTGCATAAAAGAAGAGCATATTGTCTTTGAAAGTGCCTGACCAGCCAATGTAATGACCCTTCCCTTCAGTAAGGATTCATTTCTGTCCATCCCTGGGCTCTACACATTCGTATGTGAAGTAACAACCTGTCTCCTGGCTGGATTAGAGGTTTAGCAAGGGAGATCCAGCATTCTTGAGACATCCTGTGGGTGACATCACTGGGGAGGTGAGTGAAAGCACTAAAGTTGAGGCTCTAACCTTTCTTCGTGGAAGCTTGTCTTGCTGGGGCCTGGTCCCAAACAATCTACCATAGCTAAGGGCTACTATTGTGTCTCTATTCCTTACGTAGTGATGAATTGTGAGCAAATTCGTTCATTAGGATCCTGGCTACCCCTTTATTGTCAGTTGTCATAGTTTGTCACTTTAAAGTCTTTTTAGCTCATTATAGTGCTAAGTATAGCAAATTCATACAAGCACAGCCAGATATGCTTTTTCCAAGAGGGCTAGAGATTCAGAATCATAAAATTTTATAGCAGAAGGTGACCTTGGAATTCATCTAGTTCACAACCCCTCATTTTACAGATAAGGAAATCAAGTTCTGTAGAGATTAAGTCACTTGTCAAAGGTCAGCAACCAGGAAGCAGCAGAACCAGGGCTTAAACTCATTTCCTGACCCTTCTTTCTCTACTGAAACTGCCGTATATGATAATCCCAGCACTAGGTTAGAAACTAACAGAGAATTATCCTACAATTATTTCACATAGAATCCTGTCCAATGAAGTAGCTGTTTGTTATTTTTTCTCTGTGGGCATTGGACTCTGGTTTATATTTTCAAAGCAGATGCTAATGATCTCTTTAATTTGTGGTCAGTTCTGTTTTCAGAGAATTGAAAGAGCTGCCTAAAGACATAAAAGACGCAAGTGTGGATTATTAATGATAAGGAAAAAGAAAGGTAGATCCTTGGATCTATCTCAACCTTCCTTTTCTCCAGGTGGTAGTCCTCAAACAAAAAACATGATCAGATATTTACATTATATGAACAGTTATTAATATCAACAGGCCACCTACTCCATACTCCATTAAGGTTTAGTTTACCAACAGAAGAAATATGGAACATATTTTAGATTTCTACCACCCACCTAAAAGTAGTTGCATGTTCTGTATATGAGCAGTTCTCTTTGATTAATTCTGAGACCCCCAAAGCTTATGCCTTAAACATGTATCATCTAAGAAGAAAGTATATTTCCTACTGCAGAAATTTAGTGCGCCTTCTGCCGTCAGCCAGTGAAGTGTTCCGTGGTCAAGCAATGTAGGGCTCGGGTCTAAAAGAAATTAATTTGAGCGTATTTGGTTGATTTTAATAGCCTGACCTCTGAGTGTGCATGCAGCAAGGCCAGGAGGTAGCGGCAGGCCATACACAACTGAATTAAAATGAAGCACTGGCATCGCTCAGGGAAGCCTTCCCACACCTGCTTCTCATTTCCTCTGGTTATTTCTGGTAATGAAAATTGGAACCGTTGCTGTATATTTTGGGGTCTAGAAGGTCTATACATTTTTCTTTCATACAATATGCTTGTGATTAAGTATATGTCTCTGTCTATGAAAAAACAAGACCTAAGTGTTCCTGGAAGAATAAGGAAAATATCTTAGAGTGGTCCCTTAAAAATAGATTTTTTGTTGTTGTTCGTTTCTTCCCAATTCCAGCTGTAAGGCTCTGCCATGCTGCAGCCTTCTTCGTACCTGACTGCTGACATTTTCATCTACTATTCTCTTTACCTTTTTGCACACTGGCTTTGCCCTTCATTAGGGACCTGAATGGCAAGTGGAATAATAATACTGGCCTGTTTTAAAGAAGCTGAAGGATTTCTTAGGAAAGTTGAAAGCATTTGGATAGGGGAACAGCCCTTCCCGAATTCATTTTTTGCTTGGGCTTTTTATTCTCCAATCATCTCCTAGGCAGTCCTGATGTCTGTATCAAAAGAAAGGGATGTGTGGCTCAAAAACGCCAATTGGAGCCTTCCCTAGGGAGCTCTTAGCATAATTTGTGATGAGTTTAGGGCTGGAATTTGGCCCAGTCCCTAATCAATCCTTAGGTGGTCCTGGCTCTTATTTTCATGTTGCTAGGGACAGCCTTCCCATCTTATCATTGTCTGCCTTCAATTGACATTCCGAAGTGCAGCTGTATTGATTATGACTTTTCCCTCCCCTCGCTGGTAGCTTGGAATCTCATTGCTGAGGAGTAATAACATGATATATATTCATATGCACATATGCACGAACTACCGTGTTCAGTATTTGCATTTGCCTACACGTCTGCTGTGCAAGAGTATGCCATGCGAGAGAGTCAGCCTCTCCCCCCTCCCTGCCATGTGATGTCTATATATTTATGAGTAGGAGAGAGAGGAGCACTTGGATATATGAATCTGCTTGCAATTTCCTAATGGAATCTGGCAGAAGAGCTTTGCAATACGACAAGTTCCAGTAAAAAAAAAAAAAAATGTGTTCATGGAAGTGCTTTCCCCTTGTGCCTGTCACCTATTTGCCCTTCCAGACCATTGAAAAGATTAATCATGGAATGAAACAGACTCTCTTTCTGGTCAGAAAAGAATAAAATACTTTGTGTTGAAGGAGGGGAGAATGTTATATTCTTAACAGGGCATATCATGGGGAAAGAGTCCAGGTGAACAGGATCCTGAAGGGGGAAAAGATCTTGTTAACAATGGCCTGATATTCTGTAGCTGACTGGGCTTTGGGTACTGTCATTTGGGAGAAGAAGTGCTAGGAATGTTCTTTAAGGAGAGAACACCAAATTGTGAGTGAGGTTAGAGGTGAATGGGTCTGAAAAGCAGTAGGTTATTTCTTCTGGGAGCTGCTGCTGTGTTGGTAGGGCATCCTGAGGTGAGAAGCCCTAACTATTCAGAAAAGGCCTCCATTAATGTCATGATCCTTTGTTGCTCTATCCTGTGCCTGAACCGACTACTTAAATCATGAGTTTTAAAGAGAACCTTTGCAAAAGTCCTATCCTGCCCCATATCCATACTCTCTAGACTTTCTACCTTCCATAATGGCCTCAGCATGGCAAGGGCTGTTGGATGAATGGAAAGCTGGGAAGGAGACTTATGGTGGTTGGAGATGCCAACATATGGAATCCACAAACCTTACCTTGGAAATTTCTATGTCTCTACATATAGACTTTTTTTTTTTTAATATTTATGTATTTATTGTGAGAGAGAGTAAGAGCAGGGTTGGGGCAGAGAGAGAGAGAATCCCAAGCAGGCTCCATTCTCAGCATGGAGCCTGACTCTGGACTCAGTCCCACAACAGCAAGACCATGACCTGAGCCAATATCAAGATTCAGACACTCAACGAACTGATCCACCCGGGTGCCCCTGCATGCAGACTTTAACTGAAACATTATGGACCTGAGGTCCATGTCTTCAAGTGAATGAAAAGAAATTGCTTATTTGGAGAAGACTTTGCTCAATTCACCTAGGATAATAAGGCATTCTGATCACATACATCTCATTCCATAGACACTCCATGGAATGGAATGCTGCAATGTACTACACAGCCTTGGGCAGAAAGGAGGCAGGAGAACATATTTCTTAGGAGCAACCTGATCTTTCACATTCTTCAAAAGGACAATTTTTTTGTCATTTATTTTTTTCCTTCAAACACAATCTTCAATTGTATCTGAGCAGTTGCTAATAGATATAAAGATAAATGAGGACTATAATTATTTAGAGTTCACATAAGGGGCAGAGTCAAAACATAAATTTTTTATAGTGCTATGGACACTATCAAAGGATTTTAATATTCCACATGACCTCCAGTATTCTCCTCATGTGGAGGTCTTGTCTTAGGCAACATGTATGAAATATGATGGTTAGGCATCTTCTGTGGCAGATATTTTAGGGAAGATTCTGAGAGCTCCAGCAATGGCTATCAAACCTAGCAGATGGCAGGATGGCTGTAGGAACAGACTGGTGATTTTAGAGTTGGTTCATATAAAACAGGCTAAGGAAGAAAAAAAAGACATAGCCACCTTGTAGCATTCAGAAGCTTCTTCTGCTAGGAGGGACAATGGCCTCAGCAGATCCTTGCTGGGGTGGAGAACCAGAACTGGCAGCTTTGCAAGTGTCTGAAATTCTGAATAAAAGGAAGAGAAAATTATGGCTGATATTTATTGATAATATTATTTAAATCCTCTACACTTTAATGGAGGTTTTTTTTTTTTTTTTTTTTGGTCTAGTTATTCTATCAATTGCTGGGGGTGGGTATTAAAATCTCCAGCTATGATTATATAGAACTTTCTATTTCTCAGTTAGCCTATTTTACTACATGTATTTTAAGCTCTGTTATTGAGTGCATATACATTTGTGATTGTTATGTCTTTCTGTTGAATTGTGAAAAGTCCCTCTTTTCCTCTGGCAAACTCTTTGTAATAAAGTCTACTTTATCTAATATTACTATAGCCACTCCAGCCTCCTTATGCTTAATGCTTGCATGGCATATCTTTTCACATCCAGTTCATTTCAACCTATCTGAATCTTTATCTTTAAAGTGTATCTCTTATGTAGCCTAATGTATAGTTGGATTTTACTTTTTATCCATTCTGACCATCTCTGCCTTTTAATTAAAAATGTTTAATACACTTATATTTAATGTAATTTTTGATATGGTTGGATCTGGGTCCACATTTTCTCATTTACTTTATTTGTCCCAACTAATATTTATTATGCACTGCTAAGAAAAGTTACCCAAAGCTTGAAAATTAGGAAAGATGGCTGTCATCCTAAAGCATTATCTAAAAAGACTGTTAAAAAGACTCCTAAAAAGGAGAAGATAATTTTGTTTGACTTGCTATCTGCTATTAAGGAAACTAAGGTGCAGAGAGGTTAATTTGCTCAAGATCATCCAGCAGTTAAGTGTTGGAATTGGAATTCAGAGCCTCAAGCCCATAAATTTGATTACTTTACCATACTGCCTCCCACTGGTAATTGCCTCATTATTGAGTTTATGGACAATTACCAGAGGAAGTTGGGAGGACTACTACTGCCACTTGCTAGCTGTGGTATCTACAATGGCATTTTCTGTTAAAAGGAAGGGCAGCTGTGTGACATCTTGAGGCACATGTGAACTAAGCCCAGGGGTCCCAGGGCAGTGAGGCTCAGCCTGAATGTATGGGTGTTTTTTCACTCTGTTGATCTGGAACCCCTCATGTTTACCACTGCTAAACACATAGAGGCATAGAAACGAAATACCATTTTCAGGAATATTGCTGAGCATTCTGGTGATATGCATTTGTCCTTCTGTTTGATATGGGAGTGTGGCTGAGGTGAAAGAAAGAGTAGTTTGACCAGTCAGGAAAACACACTGATGTAGCAAAATGTTAGTGATGTTTTCGCACTTCCTCATGAAGCAGTGTGACCTCCTGCCACCCAGACAGACTCTTTCTTTAGATTTTTCTTGCTCATTTGCCACAGCTGTTTGTTGTTTTCTTAAATGTTAAGCTTTTTATAGCTCTTCAGTTACTTATAAAAAGTATCAGTTATTCAGGCCATACGAGTACTGGTTCAGTGCTAGTCTAATGAGCAGTGAGAACACTGAAGGCATATTTTTGTTGCTTCTATTTTCTCACTGCTCCCCCCCACCCCCTTGCAAGTTTCCCCTTTGGACTCAAATGACTCCAGATTTTTGGAATTCACTAAAAAGGTGAGCCACCAGTTGGTCTTTGCTGCTTAAGTATAATTCACTGCCTGTGTTAATGTTACTGGCTTTCCATCATTTTGTGAAGAGGAGAGAAATGGGTGGCACCTCACCCACAGGTGCTCCTAGGCATTCAGAAAGGATGCAAACCTGTACAGATGCACCTGTGATCTCTAGGGAAAAGAAGTCTCATCTTTGTTATGCAGGGGGGAAAAAAAGCCCAGGACTTGGAGTGCCTTCACTGAGTAAGTAGGACCTGTCTCTTCATTTTGCCTCCACATGGAAAGCAGGACCAGTTACAGAAGAGATCCTGATAGAATCATAAGGAAGATTCCAGAAACCACAATCAAAAACACAGATGCCATTTATGTATTTGAAGAAATTGAACAGTCTCTCCTGGGCTTGGAGGCATTTACAATGATGTCTCAATTGTACATATGTTCTACATGTTAGTTACAAAACACTCAGAGAAATTGTTGTGATCTTAGTGCAAGAGGATATCATTGAACACGTCATAGGAGAATCTACTCGGGAGAACTAATATTGAGAAAATCTGCATGTATGATCTGCCATTGAGGTTGCTCATCTCGGAGCTTCAGACGTTGGGGGTCTTGGAGTGATTTGCAAAGGTCGTCACCAAGCCTTTTTAGTTGATTTAATAAGTAACTATCCTACATGTATATGTACTATTTTCACAAGTAGGTAGATACTAAAATGATTAGTAAAATATTAATTTAAATATAATATCAAACTATTAGCACTTTAAAAAAATTATGATTGTTTTTATATATTTGTTTTTATTTTAATCTGGCTATAGGTTAGAAGCTGCTGTTCCAGCAAGTGATTGGCCTCTTATCCAGAATGTCTTACAAATAAACTCCTTAGGAGCCACTGGCCAATTATTTGGGTGGAAAAGGATCAAATTATGGGTTTGTTTTCAGGTAGCCATACCCTCAGCTCTTCTTTCTTGGTGCTGGAAGAGGTGAAGCCTTCCTTTTAGAAAGACAACTCACCTAGCATTTTTCCTGGGATGATTTTGCAGAAACAGGTCCTCATTAAACATATTTTGAGATGGAAAATAGACCTCATTCCAGCTGGTGATGACCTTAATTGTTCTCAAGTGTCGATCTTCTAAAAGGTCTACTTATAGAGGAAAACGTATATATTTTTTAGCTCAGAGGTTTTTATGTGTACCTATTGCAATATCATTTTTTAAGTGTCTGTGTAATAATAACAATGACTAATATTTACTGAGTGAGCATTTAACACCAGCCAGACACCTTTCTAAACATTTCACATGTGTTACCTCAACAAACCTCTGTGGTGGCTATTATTATTTTTATTTTATACATAAAGACATTAGATTCAGAGAGCTCAATAACCTGGTTTACCAGCACATACATGATAGAGCCAGGATTTGAATCCAGACTATCTGGCTTTTGAGCCAGCAGTCTAAACCACCATACTATATTCACTTTGTATAGAAAGCCAGACCCAAAGCTGAGATTTTTTTATTATGATTTAAACATTTTAAGGGGTGTCTTTTTCCTCCTTTAATTGAGGATTTAATTTTTCTTTCTCATTTGAAAATTGTTCTTCTATGTTAAAAAAATCTATTTGTCCAGCTAGATTATGAAATATAAAGACTTATGGAAATTCACATGAACCAGTTTTCCTAATTCTGTTTAATAAAACTTCTTTCTTTCTTGAGGATATCGTCCCCCCTTATTGTGCTCTGTGGCATAAATGTGGGAGCTTACATTTTCTTTCCTTGGCTTTAGTTCATTAACCTTTATATTGGGCCATCTTTAATCTAAAAACATTGTAGACAATTATGAATTAAATAAGATATAAAACATATTTGGGGCGCCTGGGTGGCGCAGTCGGTTAAGCGTCCGACTTCAGCCAGGTCACGATCTCGCGGTCCGGCAGTTCGAGCCCCGCGTCAGGCTCTGGGCTGATGGCTCAGAGCCTGGAGCCTGTTTCCGATTCTGTGTCTCCCTCTCTCTCTGCCCCTCCCCCGTTCATGCTCTGTCTCTCTCTGTCCCAAAAATAAATAAACGTTGAAAAAAAAATTAAAAAAAAAAAAGATATAAAACATATTTGACATCATTAGTCATTAGGAAAATGCAAATTAAAATAAGGAGATACCACTACATATACACTGAAGTGGCAAATGAAAAGAACTGACAATACCAAACACTGGTGAAAATGTAAAGCAACTAGAACTCTCATTAATGGCTGGTGGAAATGCAAAATGACACAGCCACTTTCAGAAAAGCAGTCTGACAATTTCTTATGAAGTTAAGTATCCACTTACATATGATTCACCAAACCCACTTCTAGGTATTAACCCATGGGATATGAAAGCTATGTCCAATACAAAGACCTGTACACAGGTGTTCATAGAAGTATCGTTCAGGGACGCTGGGTGGCTCAGTCAGTTGAGTGTCCAACTTAGGCTTAAGTCATGATCTTGCGGTTCGTGGGTTTGAGCCCCACTTCGGGCTCTGTGCTGACAGCTCAGAGCTTGGAGCCTGCTTCAGATTCTGTGTCTTCCTCTCTCTCTGCCCTTCCCCGACTCATGCTCTGTCTCTCTCTGTCTCAAAAATAAATAAAACATTTAAAATTTTTTTAAAATAAGAAGTATCGTTCATAATAGTCTCACACTAGAAACAACACAATGTCCATCACCTGCTAAATAGATAACACATTGTGATATTTCCAAACAATATTATTCCAAAAATATTATTCAACAATAAAAAGGAACAGACTACTGATAGATAGATACAGCAACATGCATGGATCTCAAAAGCAACATGCTAAGTGAAAGAAGCTGGACAAAAAGAGTTTATGTATTATATGGTTTCATTTATGTAAAATTCTAGAAATGGCAAAACCATAGTGGCATAAAGCAGAGTAATTGTCAGAAGGGCAAGTTTGGGAGTGGGGTAGGTATTGACTATCTGAGGGAATGAAGGAACTTTGGGGAATAAAACAAATGTTCCATATCTTGGTTGTAGTGGCAATTTGTCATAATTCATATATGTTTATCACACTCATCAAGCTGCACACTTTAAATCACACCTCAATAAAGGAGATTAGGAAAATGTGTAGAGATCTTTTCGACTGAGCTACATGTGAGACAATTCCATTTTTAAAACTCTGGGGTTATCTTCTATTGTGTTCCACCTAACCCATTTCATTCAGTGTTTAATAAAAAGATTGGTGGTTTAACATGTTTTTTATCTTAAGTTGATGTTATTTCTTCAATTGGAAAAAGGGGTGAACTGAATGTATAACAAATATTCAGTGAAAAAGGAAAATTGAAATAAATGTGTTCATAATCAAAATAACTCCGTATCATTTATTCATCGATTGTACGGCCCTCTGATGGTCAGTGCATCTTTGTATTTGTTGGTATTGTTGGTATTCTGTCACACTGGGTCAGTGTGCCTTGTTTCTTTAAAAATTTTTTTTAATGTTTATTTATTTTTGAGAGAGAGAGAGAGAGCACGAGCAGGGGAGGAGCAGAGAGAGAGAGGGGGACACAGAATCAGAAGTAGGCTCTGGGCTCTGAGCTGTCAGCACAGAGCCCGACGTGGGGCTCGAACCCACCAACTGCGAGATCATGACCCGAGCTGAAGTTGGACGCTCAACTGACTGACCCACCCATGCGCCCCATGATCAAGTGCCTTGTGAAGATCTTATTTAGAGTTTTAGAGTTTTGATGGCCATAGGTGACATACTGGTTGCAGTGTGAACCCCCTACACCAGAAATTTTCCATGTGGAACAGAAGCTAAATCCAAAGAGCTACCCAGTAAAGTTTAAGGCCGAATTTCATTACAAGAAATCAATTGATGGTATGAGGCAAAATAATGAGTTATCCAGTTTATTTTGTAATTTTTCTATGAGAACCAATAAAAAATAGTGTTTTTCCAATCACCTATCCTTCAGAGATATGAATATGTATCTACTTACCCTCTCGTTCAGTCAAAATGTGTTTATCCAGGGGTTTACTTTGAGCAAGGCATTGTGCTAAGTACCATGGGAAATGCAAAGTTGCTTAACTATGATGATTGCAGTCCTACTCAGTTAAAACTCTGCACTTGAAAATTGGCTGAAATGTCTATACAATTACATGCAAATATTTGTTTTTGGCAGTTTCAGTTATAGGACTCAAAAGACATATATTCTGAAGGTCAGAATATTTAAAAGTGACTGTGGGATGCTAGAAAAGGCTGAACCCCCAGATGGGTCTTCCACCAACGTGCCCGGAGGCCTGAAATGACGCTATTAGAGGAATATTGTGTTAAGCATTCTCTTTTCCCTCCAGCCGACATCACCTGGGAGCTTGTTAGAAATGCAAAATCTCAGCATCCACCCACAGACTGACTGAACTAGAATCTGCATTTTAACGAGATTCCCAGACATCTAGACAACATCATAATGTTTCTTCCAGCCCTGAAGCTTTTCTGCTGCTCTCTACCTACCAGTAGCACACACATTTAGGGGCTTAATTCCTTCTGCTGCAATATTTTGCGATGCACTGAAGGTCAGGTGTCTGATCCCTTCTACCAGGGAGAGACTTGAACAATTCATCAGGTTTCCTGTGAGACCTCTCCTGATGTTTACTTACCTCTTGTAGTTCAATAAGCATCTTTGTAAGTAAGAGGAAGAAATTGCAGGTATCTGAAAAGCTTATGCACACAGCCAAAGGGGCTCAGATTATGAGAGCCTGCTCTGCAACACTCTTTATTTAATAAATGTTAAATGAAAATAATAAGTGCCCTTCCTGTTGGCTTGGAAATGGCTTTTGCATGGCCCTGGTACAAATACATTTTGTAATCCTTTCAAAGCACCTGTTGTTTTGTTCCTACCTGGTTCCTATACGGATGACTGTATTTACTCACTGAGGTGTGCACAGATTACTTTAATGGATGAAGCTTCCTTCCAAGCTCTGTCTGATGTCTGAAGCATAGCCTTTTCTCTTTTACACAGAGAACGCACTTAGGGTGCAAGCTGACTAGTGTCCTGACATGGTGCCCGCTCTGCCTCCATCCTTTCAGGAACTGCTTGTCCACAGAGGTGGCCTGCACCCTGTCTTGTAAGAAGCCACCCAGAACCCGGGGCAAGTAGAGAGGAGTGAGAACAGGAGTTAGGAGTCAAGGCCCTAGAGAAGTCATCTGACCTCCCTCAGCCTTTGTTTTCTGACCTGTAAAATGGAGGAGTGAGACCAGAGGATGTAGGATGTACTGACAACTCTAAGTCAGGAGCAAGTTGACTGGGAGTCAGATTTGTGTAACCATGACACCCCTTTCATATTCATTCCCCTATGTAATCACCACAGCTCCCAACTGGAGCTCCCGTTTTACAGATGAAGAAACTGAGCCCCTGGGAGGATAAGTGACTTCCTAAATCACATTCAACTTGGATGGCAGGGGCTGATTTCAAGACCTGAACCCAAGCATTCTAAACCCTGAGTCCTCTCCACTCCACCTCAGCTATCACCAACTCAGACCATTTGCTTTGTTTCATGATGTTTTGTAAGGCTGTGCAAAGGTCAGACGTTCCAAATCTACCTGCTGCTATAAGTAGGTTACAAGAAACTAGCTTAGGGGTGCCTGGGTGGTTCAGTTAGTTAAGTGTCTGATTTCGGCTCAGGTCATGATCTCATGGTTCGTGGGTTCAAACCCCACAAAGGGATTTGTGCTGACAGCTCAGAGCCTGGAGCCTGTTTTGGATTCTGTGCCTCCTTGTCCCTCTGCCCCTCTCCCACTCATGCTCGCTCCCTCTCTCTCTCTCTCAAAAATAAATAAACATTAAAAAAATTTAAAAAAAGAAACTAGCTTAAAAATAGTCTCGTGCAGGTATACAGCAGCAGAAAATAACAACAAAGTTGGATTCTATTTGGATTATACATTCTAAAGAGAGCAAAACACTTTTCTAAACATTCCTCCATAGTCTCAAAACTCCCCTCATAAGGTGGGCAGACATGAACACTGCTAATGCCATTTCCAAGAAAAATGAAGGCAGAACAATTAAATGAGCTCCCTAAGGTTTCTTAGCCAGAAGTGGACGATAATCACAGCTGCCCGACATTTCCATGATCTATTTTCTCATCTAGCTGCTTGTCCTGCCCACAGCCATCATGCCCCCTGTTCTCATGCCCAGGTGCTGTTAGCCCCAGAAAGTGGGGGGCGGGGGAGTGTCTACAAGGAAACAACTAGGAAAATGCAGAATGGAACTATCTATGGATATCCTTAGGTTTTGATAACACAGCAAAGGATCTTTATACCCATTCAGGACATCACTGAATTTAAATCCTTTACCAGCTTCAACTAAACCTTCTCAAATTTTTAGCCCTGCTAAAAAGATACTTATTTATCTGGAGTATAATTACAAATATAGCTTTGTTCTGCATGGATAAAATGCAAAAAAACTCAAGAACAGTTAGCTAGAGTCAGAACAAGCGAGAAAAACAGCTGCTTCCTTTTTTTTTTTTTTTTTTTTTCATTTTTGACAGTCATAACACCCAAGTAGCACAGAGGCTAAGAAGGTAATTTAGTGTTGTGGTTAAGAGTGTGGGCATCAAACTGCGTTTACATCTTAGCTCTGCCATTTACTAACCTTTTGACTCTGAGAAAGTTGTTTCTCAGGTCAGTTTCCTTGTCTGTAGGTTGTGGATAATACAGGAGCTACCTCTTAGGGTAGTCGTGAGAGTTCAGTGAATTAATACCTGCAAAGTGCTTATAGCAGAACCTCGGTAATAGTAGGAGCTCAACACATGTCAACTATTATCGTTATTGTTATTAGTTTGAGGAGGGGGAAGTTAAGCATTTTGCTTTTATTTAAACCTAGTACTATATAACTGAATTCTAACACACGAAGCAAGGAACATATGAGAAATTCTGTGTGGTTGTCCAAATCAAGAAGTGAGTTGTAGATGGACTGGGAAATAGCCAGTCCATTGTTGACCAAACATAGAAGATAATGTGCAAATAACCTAATGTAGGATTAGTAACCTTATCCACTGTAATATCCACTGTCTGAGGTGACGGTGTAATGAGAAATGACCAAGGGCCTTCTTGAACTCCAGAAAGAAAGAAATGAGTTTTAACACACTGGAGAAATACATTGTGTTTGGTCACAATAGGTTATATGGTTATGGGAAGGAAAATTCCCTCATGGCAAATAAATAAATGTCTGCTCTTGTGTATACATCAATCTCTAATGTGTATAGTTAGTGTAAGTCAGTTTCCCTCATCCTCATTAAGTACGTCTGCATGAACTAATCAATTAAAGTCCTAGAGTCAGCAATACTGACTCCCTGGATTTTGGGAATTCCCAGAGTGCTACAGCCTGTAAAGTCTGGCCACTGAAATCATTTTACCTCTTTCTGGCATACCAGAAAGAGGTAAAATGGATACCAGAGTTTAAAAGATCAGGATCCCTGTTTCAATCCCACAGAGTCATTAAACTGACTACTTTTTCTGCTTATCAGGAAAGACAAGAATGCTCTAGATGCCTTTGTGGGAAAGCTGAAGTTACAAAAGCCTATACCAAAGATAAATATTATAGTTAAGTGGAAAGCCTCCTTAGACCTGGTGAGAAGTGGCAGAGTCTAGAATTGACTGTGAAATGATCAAAACAGGCAAACTTCTCAGAAAGATCCAAATGACACTTGCATGCAGATTTTGGTAATGTACAGTTGCCTATAACATACATGGATCTCCTCTTTCAGTCCTATCAAAGCAATTCCCAGGCTGCACAAGGAAACTAGTTGCATGACTTCACTATCATCCATTGTTTTTCATCTAAAAAATTATTATACAGAGCTCACCTCATTTAACATGCATAGTTCCAATTTTTGGCTGTTCTAAGAAATCAAATCCACTCTCAAGAAGTTAACGATTGACCACCACTGAAGCGTCAAAGGAATGCATCACAGGTACAGGGGTGACCCAAGGGCTGACCAGTGGCAATGTCTTTAGGATAAAGGCAGAGCCTCTCCGGTGACTGGTGTGCTGGGGTAGCACTAACATGGCAAGTTCTAGTGTACTTGTAAAGGAGTATGGCATACTGCTAAGCACATAGACTCCTGGAGCCATTCCTGCATCGGAATTCTGACTCTGCCATTTTCTGGTGGCATGACCTTGTGCAAGTTTCTTATCCTCCTTTTGTCTTAATTTCCTCATCTGAAAATGAGTTCAAATCTCATAAGGTTGCTGCAAGGGATTAAAGTAATTAATACATTTAGAGTGCCTGCACATAATTAGCATTATTTTAAGGTTGATTATTCTTACATCATCAACCATCTTTGGTCTCATCTTATGAGAGCCCATTGCTGCCTCAGCACGCAGGGGGTCATGATGGAGACAGGTGCCTCGGTGCACACCATTCTTCAGCATAGCCCCCCACTCTGGCACCTTGGTGGCTGATTTTTTTAAATTTTTCTTTCTCTTTCCTGCCTTCTCTTCTTCCTTCTTCCCCTCTGTCTTCTGTATCTCTCTCTCTCATCTGTCTTTCTTGAGATACAGGTGAGAAGTAATAATGAACTTGACATGTATCTTTTTCATTTTATGGATTCAGTGATTGATATATGTGCTTCTTTGTCTATTTGGCTTTATAATTCAGGAGAGTTATAAAGAATCAGGGCCATATGCTCTATTTGTTTTAGTGTTATAGTGGTAGCTAGCATGGTACTTCATGCCGAGTGAATATTTGCATTTCAGAAGTATTAGCATTTGCAACTTGTAAAAGATAGTGTTTGCAAAAAACTATTTTGAATGAAATTTACCATTTGAAAATATCCACTTCCAAATTTTGAGGAAGAAAACAACTTTTGAAACCAAACGCAACTTAAAAATTTTATTTATGTTATGTCTAAAGCAAAAGTAATTTTTAAAAATAGCGTCAGTGACAAAAAGCCACATTTCCACATATCTATTATAGAGGTTGTCACAAGGACTGGAATAGGTATAATTTCTTACAGCTAACACTAAAATTGGTCTATTCTCCTTTAGCCAGATGTTGGCGTTGGAACAATGTAAGGCATTGCTTAACAGCATGAGGCACCCACCAGGCTAATTTATGGGATTTGGAATGTTAAGGCCAATCAAGTGATCTAATTGTTTCAACAGTACTCAAGGATTTATAATAATCTTCAAGATCAGGGTTTTGCTAGTCTGAACTTCCTCTTTCCCACCTCCACCCCCTGCTTCCTTCTCTCCCTCCAAGCAGTTATGTTCTATTGTGTTTGCCAGTTTTAAGTCAGGTAGGAAACAGTTGAAGTAGGAGCCTGGGTTCAAGTCCTAGGGTAAGATTACATGTGAAAATTCATGGGGGTGGGGGTAGTCTTTCTGTAATTACCCTTTGTGCATTTTATAAAAACCTCTGCTGGGTTGGGAATGACTGACAGCCTTGACTCACGTGAGGTTTGGATGGAAAAGTGTGTGTTTTTAAGTTTGGGGTGGAATTGCTCAGGGAGAGCCCCAGGGGAACATGGCACCACTTTGCCAGTCTCCCATCTACTGAAGCACCTTCATTGGGCCCTCACACTTGCTCACTGACATTAACCTGGACGACATATTAAAAATCCATTTTAATCAATGTGCTGTGAAATGAACTTGGACAACAAGAACATATACAGCCCCCAAAATTTCATTATTCCAAGCCCTGTAAATGCATAGAGGGCAGTGTGATAGATGAGAGATGCCAAGCTCTATCTGACAATCACTTATACAGAGCAGGCGTCTGTGTCCCAATAACATTACACTGTTGGTTAGATAAAAAGAGAAGCAGGGACATATGCAGTTTACTTTTTTCCCCAGTGCATCCAACTTGCTAAATTTTATAGTGACTGTAAAGAAAATATCAGCTTTCTAGTAGGCAAGAAGATTTTTGCTTGAGTTTAAAAAAAAGAAAAAAGAACAGAGAGGGAAGACAGGGATTTATCTCAGCCTTTATAGAGGGGTTAATGTTTGTCAGACCATTAACAAGTTACCACACAAAATCTTTAGTTGTAAGGGTTCAGGTTATCGTCCTGGCTTTATAGACTGTAGAGGAGAGTACTTAAAGTTGTAT
Organism: Felis catus; assembly: GCF_018350175.1. Lineage (NCBI taxonomy): Eukaryota > Metazoa > Chordata > Mammalia > Carnivora > Felidae > Felis > Felis catus. Next base: position 80,794,786 of record NC_058372.1, read on the forward strand.
GCAGGCAAGTAATCAGCCGGGGCTTGGGTTTCATGGGGTGAAGGACTCTGTTGTTGAGGAGCGAAAAGAGACGAGACAGAGGTCTCCTGGTGAGGTGTCAGGAAGAAGCAAGACTGGTGACAGCCAAACCACGTGGACTCTGAATGAACTCTGACAGTCGTAGGTTCCCTTTAGGAGTCAAATCTACAGGAGAAAGATGAGGGCGGGGGAGGTCTTGGGATGCTGCCACAACCTTCTATTTGCCAGCCTATGGATGTGGTTGGTGCCATGAGGAAAACAGTGCTTTTAGTCTGGTATAAATTGCCTGGGCCTTAAGAGTTTACTTTTGGTGTTGCTTTGTGAGGGGTGTGGGGAGGGGGGTTCCCTTCCTTCTCTGTATCTGCATCTGTTTTTCCTAATGGACCTTATCTCTTTCAGTCTCAGTTTCCTCATCTGGAAAATAATATAATGGCTTTGGGAAAGATGAAAGAAGCCACTGCCTAGTATAGAAGAGGCATTCACTTTACATTTATTTCTCTCTCTCCTTTCCAAAGTGCCATCAGAGGAAAAACTTACAGAGGTCATTAGCAAAGGATGTCAAAACACACATCTCTGCTGGAGCTTAGTGCTCAAGGGAGCCCTTGCAGCTGACACCTTAGCTGTCACGGGAGACAGTAGTGCCAGCTTCTCATTCCCCACCTCCCAGGGCCATTGAGTGGGCCCCCTCACTCACCTTCACAAAGGGGGGGTGGTGAGGACCTACTAATTAGCATGCACTCAACATTTGGCAAAGCCACGCCCAGATAAGGGCGTGAGACATCTGTAATTTCGTCTTGGGTTTCAACACAAGACCACCCATTTTCCAGAAGACAATTAAACCTGTTTTGAGATCATAAACATCAACGCTTACCGTCACCAGAAGTATCTGGTCCGGACTATTCTTAGACCTAGGTTTAGGCACCAGTTTTTTGTTTTTTTTCTTTTAAGTTTATTTATTTATTTTGAAAGAGACAGAGAGCAAGTGGGGGAGGGGCGGCAGAGAGAGAGAGGGAAAGAGAGAGAATCCCATGCAGGCTCTGTGCTGCCAGCACAGAGTCCCACGAGGGTCTTGAACTCATAAAACTCTGAGATCATGACCTCAGCTGAAATCAAGTTGGAAGCTTAACCAACTAAGCCACCCAGGCACCCCTAAGCACCAGTTTTGAGCTGTGTTCTCCTCCTTCCCTCCCAGGGAGTGGGCATAGGGAGGGTAGGGTGGTATTCTTAATAAACCTCCCCCAGAGAACTAGAAAGATGGAGACGGGGAGAATCTGCTTCACTTCCCTTCCTCCAGTTAAAGGGCTGCTTGATCAGAAGTCTTAGCAATTTCCTACAAACAGTTTCCATTAAATGACAAGCTTGGATGGCTGCTTTAAATAACATGACTTGAAGAATTTCGTTAAAAAGCATAATAACTTTGCCCAGACTGAACACTCTATAGGTGACAAGGGATTTGGAGTAATGATGATTTTGGTTTGCACCTTCAGCACTGGTGAGAGCTTGTTTGTTCTCCTTTGTTATTTGATATCAGTAGGAAAGTGGGCATGGGCTGTTTTGTGCATGATGCTGAGTCCACGTGGGAAGGGTAGGAGCCAGGTGGAATTGAGGGGTGAACCATGGCACAGGAAACAAGTGTGCCCTGACTGACTGAATTATTTGCAAGGTTGGTTTAGGGAAACCATTTCCTTCAATCATGCAGATCAAAAAGCAATTATCTCTGGAACACCCAGACTCCCATTCATAAAAGCACCGACTTCTCTTTCATTCGGGAACTTACCTTGGTGTAAGTAAGCACACTTACTTCTCTCTTTACACCCAGACCTGAAATGGCTGCTGTTGGCAAGAGAGGTGAACAAGCAGTATGCTTCTAGGCCTGCAGCAAATTTAAACTAGCCCAGAAAAACCCTGGTTTTCATCCTCCAGTATTCAATGAGCATTCATTTTTGTGACTGGCTTAATATTAGCTAGACAGCATGTGTAAAAAATCCACAGAGCAAATGCTTTGGAATTTGATTCATATATAAGAAGAAACCTTCATAGAAAGCCTAACTCTACATTTCAAACGTAGTTTAAAACCCACCGTCTGTCTAGGAGAATGGCACTTCAGCAGAAATTAAAGGTCTTGTCCTCAAAATAGGGTAGATTCTGACGCACATTCCTGTGTTGAGGTCACCTTCTTCACCTTTAATCAGTTAGTCAAAACTGCCTCTTGTTGAAAGATGCTCCTGTCCTTAGGTCTGGATGGAGAATGAACAGGTGTCTTAACTCCTAACCTGGAAGCCAAGGCCTCCCATGAGCCTCTTTGCTTCATCAAGTCACTGTCTTACAGCTGGGGGTCACAAGGAGTGTCAAATTGAGGTCAATGTTTTGCCAGCACACATTAGTAGAGCTGTAGTTATTGTAACATAGTGTAATATTTTTCCATCGTCTGATAAATAGCTGTGTTCTGAGTCCCTCGGGTACCCCTCTCTTCCCCTCCTCTGGGACCACCTGGACCACCCCTGTGATGTAGCAACTAGAAGGGTAACACCTGTGCAACTGGGGCCTTCAGGGAAGCTGGCCTGATTGTTTGACCCCCTTTACTTCTCAGCTGTGAACTAATTTGAATGTCACTCCTGGCTTGTATTCTTCATGTTGAAAATGACTGAGCACACAGCTACCTTCCTCAGGATTTCATGAAAACTCTTAAATTTTACAGTGACATCAATAGTCCTTTGCTACTTGGGTAAAGAAAGACCCACTAATTAGACATTACTCCTAGGAATTTGTCTCAGTCGATGCACTTAGCTTCTTTCCTCTTATTCAACTGGGATTTGATCCCTAGGGACACAGGCATTTACTCAACAATTTAGACCAGTTAATTAAAACTTCAAGGCCTCTGTAAATACAATCCTTCCTCTGCAGCACCAGAACACTTGGTATGCACACATGGTAGGAGCATTAGTAAAAGCACAAAGACATTAAAAAACAGAGGTGGCCCCATTGCTTTGTATTGTTGGGGCCTTCTAAGTGGAGCAAAGTTGTGAGGCATGAAGAGAAAGCTGGAGCAGCCATGACCTTGGACTTGTTACGGCAGCTCAACTCTGGCTGAACACTCACATTACTTAGAGCTGGAGGTCAAGTTTGTATAGTGGCCTTCCTAGCTGAATTCTCCTCCTGAAAAGCATAGGCTGCTGGGTGTGTAGACTATTTTTTTTATTTCTTTAGGACTGTGCTGTACAGTGCTGCTGTTTGCTATTTTGTTTGTATAAGTTTGTGCATTTGAATGAATATATAGTGTGTAAGACAAGCTATTCTAAGTAATGGGAACATCTTCAAATGTTAAAAGTTAAATGACTCTGAAATTAAATAAGTAAGTAATATCAATAAGGGAATGGCCTTGGTATATTAGCAGGGATATATATGCTTCAAATTTCACATGAATAGGAGGCAATGTTAGGGGCAGAGCAAAACTGGGACCTAAAGGAGCTTGGTTCATTGATGGTTTACCAACCAAACCAAAGGGAAAGACTGTAGCAATTAGTACAGTGCTTTTAAACTTGAGTAACATAGGATCCTTTCAATGAAAAATCTTCAAAGAAAAAAATCCTCTGGAGTCCCAGTATTAATCTAAAATAATGTTACTTAAATATGTGAAACAAAAAGGAGATACAAACTCATGCTTAAAGCTCTCATAGGGGCGCCTGGGTGGCGCAGTCGGTTAAGCGTCCGACTTCAGCCAGGTCACGATCTCGCGGTCCGTGAGTTCGAGCCCCGCGTCAGGCTCTGGGCTGATGGCTCGGAGCTTGGAGCCTGTTTCCGATTCTGTGTCTCCCTCTCTCTCTGCCCCTCCCCCGTTCATGCTCTGTCTCTCTCTGTCCCCAAAATAAATAAACGTTGAAAAAAAAATTTAAAAAAAAAAGCTCTCATATAATTCTAAAAAGTGATTTACAAATAAATACAAATAAAACTAAACAAAGAAAATTTAAATTCATAACATTAATTTAATACTGACAGATGAGGTTTCACCGACAGTAAAATGCCTCTTGCCATATGGTTTACATTCCTTTGAATTCAGTATTTCTGTACCAGTGTGAGCTTTGAGGAGTAACTCAATTCTTCCACTCTTTTCTCCATCTAAATTCCTAAAAATCCATTATTATATAGTATATTGTGATAGCACTTGGACTTCACTTGATGTGAACATATCATTTATATGTCCAGGCTCCTTCTTGTCTCTCTCGGCTCTAAAGTTCAAATAGTATTACTTGGGGACTATGTGATTATAAATACACAGGCAAACACAAACCTTAAAATCATATGGCATTTCTTGCGACTAATTAAAATAATGACTGACATTTATAAAGTGCTTACTCTGCACAAAAAAACACTGTTCCAAGTGCTTTATATGTTTTAATTCATGTAGCCCTTATTACTATTTTATAAAGTAGCCTCATTTTACAGATGAGGAAGCTGAGGTACTGAGAATTTCCAAGCTCACACAGCTGGTAAGGGGCAAAGCCAGGTTGTAAACCTAGGCAGTCTATTTCAAAACCAGGCCTTTAAGCACTATACTTTACTACCTCTTAGAGGCAACCATAATCCAAAATATGCTTATATTAATTTTTCATGAAATATAATAAAAACACATTAAAATTCCACCTATACAACTCTAGGATGTCTGAGAAATTATCTATGAGCCCCAGTTTGAAAAACCATAATTTAATTCTCTACTCTTAAACTCTTTACTATTTCTAGACATTATGACAATATAGCATTCTTTAATTCTTTTTTTTTAAACTTACTTATTTTGAGAGAGAGAGAGCAAGCATGAGTGGGGGAGGGGGAGAGAGAGAAGGAGAGAGAGAATTCTAAGCAGGCTTTGTGCTGCCAGCATGGAACAGAGCCTGACACAGGGCTTGATCTCATGAACTGTGAGATTATGACCTGAGCCGAAATCAAGAATTGGATGCTTAACCAACTGAGCCACCCAGGCACCCCTCTTTAATTCTTTAACATATAAAAATATGTCCTAATTCTATCCATGATTCCCTTAGTCAACCATAAGGTACTTTTTAAGGCTATAGCACTGTCTCAGCTAGTTGGCATAAAAGTCCTGCTAGTAATAGAGATGATAAAAGGGATGACATGTAGACACACGAAAATGTATAGTCTTACAAGGATAAGAAATCATAGATAGGCAGCGATTCAGTCTCATTGCCTTTGAAAGGAATGAGGATGAGGTGAGTGTTCTGGGGTGAATGGCATTAAAACCTAAGACATACTAGGAGAGGCGCAGTTGGCTGAAATCTTGAAATGGAAGTCTGGGTGCAAAAACCCACCCAAATTCACTCTTCCCTGAAGGTGGCATCCAGGAAAATTCTGGAGATAATAATCCAAAGTTGTCACTAATTTGGACTGTAATGGAAGGTTTCGAGAAACCCGGGAGGAGCACAGTGGAAGGTTAAAGAAGCAGGCATAGAAAATCATCTTAGACTTTTGCCCTTGGCTTATATTTATAATGTAAATATTGCATCCAGTTAGGTTTTAGTTCAAGTTTATTTCTTGTCTATGTTTTCAACAGGGTCATCTGTGTCCCTGCTACTTACTTGTAAGCTTGCTTAGGTTGTAAATGAAGATAAACTAGGCAGGATGCTCAACCTACTCCACACATCACAGTACCATACAAAGACACGCTAAAGCATTTTTGAACGATAAATCAGTCAGACTTACTTATTCGTCACCTACCACATGCAAAGCCCTCTGCTAGCTGCAGATGACGGGAGGAGGGGTAACTTATGTCCCCTGCTGTCAAGAAATTTCCTAGAGTAAGACAACAAACAATACATGTGAATGCACAAATAGTAAGGCCTGCCGCTGGTATAGCATGATGGCTAAGCTCTTGGGTTGTAGATTAGAACCAATTCCAATGTCAGCTCTAGCCACTGGCTGGGTGCCCTTGGGCAAGTTAACCTCATTTTCCTCATCTACAGATGGAGATGATGATGACAATAACAGTACCCATATTATAGGGCTGTTGAGAAGACCAAATGAGATGATACATATACAATGCTGAGTATATTTGCTATGTACAACCTAGCTTATCAAATGTGAACCTGTAGCTACTGAGGCTCTGCTAACAATGACCATGTCTGATCAAGGATGTGCTTTTGATTTTGCAAGAGTCAGGGCAGCATGGTCTATTGGAAGGGGAGGAGAGAAGCCTGGAGAGGCAACAGTAGTATAGTCATGCCTGGGATCAGTGTGTGTGTGTGTACCACTGCCCTCTACTGGGTGTAGTTCTCACAGATTTATAAGAACTACCCAATCCATCTCAGTCTCCTCTGGTTCCAACACCTTGTGTTTATAAAAAGTCTCCTTTGTAGAGAGCTTCACAGCCCATCTGAGGTAGTTATTCCTCCTTCCAGATACTTGGGAGCCAGAGGAAATTCTATTGTCTGCCAGCCTCAGTTCCTCACCTGCTTTTAACTAATATGGAGTCTGGACAGGTATTGATTTTTCTGCTTTTCTCTGACTGCACTCATCAGTCATTTTATATTACTGGAGAGTCCATTAGCAATAAAAATAAAGGATGGAAGTTACAAAGCCCATTAGAGAAACTTACTCTCTGTATCTTCAGGGTGAGGAAAACAATTAAAAGCACGTCATCCTATAAACATTCTAATAAAGGTATGAGAAAAGTGAATAAACTGAGGATATGGCTTGTCAGGAAGATGAAATGGAATCCTCCTTAGAGTAACTAGAAGGGAGTGCCCGACTCTCTGCCACATCGGAGTAGGCATGGAGCTCAAATGCTCTACGTGGGTGAGATGAAAAGAAGATTAAATAGGAGAATAAAGGAACATTACACAACAGAGATTCAGCTATAGGCTCACGCATGAGTGAATTTCAGAACTATAATGGCAGCTCAAAGATGAGAGAAAGGAGGAGTTTCAGTACAAAGGAAGAGGTGACAATATAACCCTGACTTTGAAATTTAGGTGAGTTGGGGAAACAAAGACATGTCTCTGCTAGGTTAGGCAGCCTTGCATCGGTTGTGCAGATGGTCACTGAAATTCACTTAATTCCCCCACGGGGAGCTGAGAGGGGAGAACAAAGCAGGAACAGACCGTGGAATTTGATGCTTGTTGACTGGAGAATGTAATTGATGATGCAGGGGTCCTCACGCTCCCTGGGTTGGTATGAGTGACTAGCAGCATTCCTGGCACATGTTGGCACTCAAAACATGTCAATTCCCTTGCTCCCTTCCCTGTAAATGAGACAGTGTGTGGAATCTATTATGAATATTATGCTGCATTTAACTGAATTTCTATTTATTTTCAAAGCTTCCAAGAAATAAGTATCCTTTTCATGCTAAGGGCTTTTTGGACATTTATTCTCTTTGGATGAGCAGTGAGTACATATTAAGGTGTCTGTCCCTCTTGGGCCAAGAGAGTAATAAATATTTCCACAAAACCCTGTTGTAAGTGGAAAAATTTATCTGAGATTCTCTTATTCTTAGACTGCACGTTGTTTGGCACTGTAGTGGGTTTTTTTTTTTTTTTTTTTTTTTTTTTTTACCTATTATCAAGTTGCTACATGGTATGTTTCTTTTTCCTGATTACAATCAGTTGTCTATAAACAGTACAATAGCAATACTGGGAATAATTTGAAAAAATTCACAATCCCTTTTTTCTAACATTTGAAGTTTTTACACTTTCCATGTTATCCTTATGCATATTGTTACACAGACTTTTGCATTTTGCTTTTTGATTTAATGTTATTTTATATATTTTTTAAACATTTATTTATTTATCTTGAGAAAGAGGGCACACAGAGGGAGGGACAAAGAGAGGGAGAGGGAGAATTCCAAACAGGCTCTGCACTGTCAACACAGAGCCCTACACAGGGCTCGATCTCACCAACCATGAGATCATGACCTGAGCCGAAATCAAGAGTCTGACGCTCAAATGACTGAGCCACCAGGTGCCCCTATATGTTTTAATATTGCTTCATGGTAGTCATAATTATAATAGTTAATGGTTGCAAAATATTTCATTAAGTTTATGTCTTATAATTTACTGAGTCATTTTTCTGTTAGAGGCATTAAAGATTTCTTACTCTCTATTTTTTTTACCATTATAAAAAATATCATCATAGTTGCATAAATAGGTTTTTTTTCTCCACTTGAATAAATTCCCAGGAGTTGGGTTATGGTTCTTGATGTACATGGCCAATTATTTTCCTAAAAGACTATTATTTTACTCTGCAAGGGGTCATGGATCAGACCTCTCTTGCATATCCTCTGACCGGCATTTGATTCTGTCTGCCCTAGGGTTTCCTAGGTGCCATCCTGTTGTAGTTTTCCGGCTACCTTTCTTTGTCTTCTTTGTAGGCTCAGGGGCTCAGGCCTGGGCCTTCTTCACTTCTCATTTTTTTACATTCTCTTTGGAACAGCCCTTTCCAGTGGGCTTTGGTTACTGTATCATTGGTCACATCATATCCCCGGGCCAGACTTACATATCCAAATGCCAGATGGATATCCTGATTTCCCAGCATGTAAGTTGGATCATGTCATCTGTGAAAAAAGCTTCAGTGGATTTCTGTTGCTCTTAAGAAATAATTGAGATTCAAAAACATGGGACCCAAGACCCTTCATGGTATGACCCCTGCCCCTTTCTCTTGCCTCTCCCATTCCATACTCCTCCCATTTCCTTGTATGTACTAGGGCTTGCATCCATACATACCTATGTGGCTATCAATACCCTTATTTTACCTCTTTTGTCTAGCTGACTCCTCTACATCCTTCAGGGCTCAGAAAGGTCTTTTCTGGGCACTAGGCAAGTTTCGGTTTTTCTGTTATATGTTCTCCAAGCTCCTTTCCAAATCAACCACTTGCTCTACTTTACTGAGGCCCGTTTCAGGTGCATCGATTCTCTACCACCTCTGGCCTGCCCTATGCATGGGCCAAGCACACCCCTGAGTCCATTCCAGGCTCTCAGCAGCAGGTGCTCACAAGAAGAGGCAGTGCATGTGCACAGGGGCAGCCGGTGCTGAGGGCCTAACAGCTTCTGCTACGGTTTACCTCTTACATGGCTCACATCCACTCATGTTCCATATTAAGTTCACTCCAGCCTGTCACTGATTCTTCAAGGTGGTTGCTCACCTCACAGTCATGTGGCTTTCTTCTAAATTTCTTTAGAAAAAAGATTTACAACAGGAGGGCAAGTGGGACAAGCTACAGTCCCTGATTCTGCCCTGAGGCCACAAGTGAGATTCACCTCCTTGGAAGGCAGTTTTGCTGGTCTAGGCTGCTTGCTCAGTAGAGTAATCCTGAAATTCCTCTCTGAGGATCTGAGCCTCTTGTTACATTTTTGTCAAGCTCTGATTGCATCTGGTTATTGTGCCTTTAAGGACTAGGAAGAACAAATTCCCTAATCAGATCAGTTAGATAAGTGATAAGAGTGGCCACTTCTGCCATGTTTTCAAAGTATCCAAAGTATGCCATGCATCTTGAACTATGACTTTATCACTAACCTGGCACCTTAGTTGGGCCCTTTAGAGACCTTTCTGACACTACCAAGCTGGCAAACTCCAGACTGTGCAGTAGATGAAAAGTGTAATGGATCCTGAGTCATAGGCCATCATGGCACATCCTTGCTGTAAAGTGGGTCCCTAGATCTGAGGTGATGTGATGTGTGATTTCATGTCAACAAATCAGCCACTCTGGGAGCTCTCAGGCCATAGGGCTGGCCAAAGCATTGTGGACAGTGAAGGCACACCCATACTTGGAACATATCTCAGTTTCAGTAAGGACAAATTACTGTCCCACCCCCACACCAGGATGGAAGGGATCTGATATAATCAACTTGACACCAAATGGCTGGTTGATCCCCTCAAGGGATGGTGTCATCTTAGGCCCCCTGGTGTTTCTTTCTGCTGCTCAGATCAGATACTCCTCAGCAGCAGTAGCTAGATCAGCCTTGGTGCTTGATCTTTCAGCCCTCTGCTGATTGCTCCCTCTTCACTCGTAGGTACCTGACCATAAACAGGCAGAGACTTTGCATTAATGAGATGTCTCTAATGATCTTGGTTCACAGACTAGGTGCTCTCATCTTCTGCTCTGTCTTCAAAAGACAGTTTTCCAAGATGTGCTTGGGACCCAAGCTGAGCAGATCATATTGTACATCAGATAAGCTACAAGAAAAGAGTTGGATCAAAGTGAAACTAAAACTAAAATTTTGGTGGGAAGAGGTAGGAGATCCTGCCCTGGAAGAATAAGCGGACATGGATGGCAGGTATGTGAATCAGGGAAGAGGGGCAGCTGTCCCAAGAACCTGATTCTATTTAGTCACTAGTCTGCTCTAAGCAATTATCCTTGAAGATCCATTTTTGAGCAAAATCAATTAGCACCCTTATATTTCTCTTGTAGTGGTTGTGTAATGATCTGAAACCCATACATACAAGAAAATGTCTTACCCCCCACCCACACACCGTATTCTCAATGCCCGACCCAGTGCCCTGTTCAGAGTCCTGAATAAACATATTTGTTGAATGAATGAATGAATGAATGAATGAATGAACAAATAAATGAATGAATGGAACCTTTGATAGATAAAGGATACTTTATAGGAATCATTTGAATCACAAGCTTCTCTGACCCATTTAAGACAGGACTTGATTTATAGAAGATTGTTTAGACACGGCATTTCAAGGGTATGCTTTCTGATAAAGGGAAGTATGACTATAAATGAACAATGCTTTTCACAGTGTCTGAGTCACCTCACACCCCTCCGCCTCATCTGATAACGGTCCTTGGCAGATCTGCCCTTTTGCCGGGGATTCCCCTGGGCTATCACCTCTTGCCTACCTCTGTGTGTTCATGCATAGGGTTGCCAGGCACCAGAATGTAAGCACTGAGCAGGAGGAAATGGGGGGAATGTGAAGGCAAGTTTATGGCAGTGAAACCTCCTGACAGTATGCATTTCTGTGGATATCATGCACATTTTACCTCACAATGGTATTTTTTTATGCTGACAGGAAGATAAAGCTGGGCAATAATGGAAACATTGACTGCTAAAGTAATGCTGAAAAGGAAATAATTTGTTTCGATGAGACTTTGTCATTATGTGTGTTGGTTTAGCCCAAGCATCTGCCTCCTCTTCCCACCCACAAAGGTTATCTTCTTCTAATATATTGTGGAGGAGGGTGGGGGTTGTACAATTGCAAGCTGCAGCCGCCTCTCCCAGGCGGCCTTCTTCCACATCCCCCAACCCGACAAGGAGACAACAGATATGTGACAGATGGGGTTCATCACCTAAGCTTTGATATAACAAGAGTGTCTTTATCTTCAGCCAGATAAAAATATTTAACCAGGGCTTTCTCCCTCAAGAATCTTTCTATTACATAAAGCAAAAGCAGTAGAGATCGAACAGCAATTCAATAGAAGCTAAACAAAGGGCAAGTAAAAGATCAGTGTATTACATGCCCCCTAAACACATGTGAGCAAAACTAAAGACCTTGGTATCTTTGGTCAGAGACAGTAACTTTGGACGTGCGATGGGAAGGCCACCTGCACGCCTGTGCCAGCTCTGTGAAGCTCTTTGGTTCTGGTAAGGCTTGTGGCCTTCCTGGACCTTGGTCTCCTCCTCTGCTGAAAACTGATTTGGACTCTCTCTCTCGCTCTCTCACTCTCCCTCTTAATATAAGAACCTTTTTTTCCCCCCCAAACGAGACCTCCCAAGAAAGGAAAATTAATATATATAAAGAATATTACCATGGGTCTTCTCTGGTTGAGTGAAGCAAGAGTCAGAAATGCCCATTCCTAGCAGCCCCTGAGACATATCTCAGGAAGCCCTGGGGTCCAACTGGAAAAACCTTTTAGCTCTGGGAATTTATGAGGTGCAATCTTTCTGAAGAGCCGCTTTCCTACTCTTACCAGTCAGAGAAGAGGGAGATTTTTCTGGCCAAGAGGACCGAGAGTTTGCGAATATTCATTCTAGCCGGTTTTCTAACTAATCCTATATTAATTATTGTGAAAAACATTAACTTGAGTCTGAATACCTATTCTTTAAAGGACTCCTACAGACTTGGGATTCCCAACTGTAGAGAGAATTATTCTAAATAATTTACCTTCATGATGTGGTTAACCTGATGGCTAGTATTTCTCTGTACAAACTCTCTTCTGACAAGCCCTCAAAACTAAAGAGAAAGAGAATGGCCAAGGGAGGGAAGGGTTCCCTTGAGGGCATTTGAGGAGATTGCCAGGCCCAGATTAGAGGCAGAACCGTGCACCTCATTAAAAAAAATAGCACAGGGGCGCCTGGGTGGCTCAGTCAGTTAAGCGGCTGACTTCGGCTCAGGTCATGATCTCTCGGTCCGTGAGTTCCAGCCCCGCATCGGGCTCTGTGCTGACAGCTCAGAGCCTGGAGCCTGTTTCAGATTCTGTGTCTCCCTCTCTCTGACCCTCCCCCATTCATGCTCTGTCTCTCTCTGTCTCAAAAATAAATAAACGTTAAAAAAAAAATTAAAAAAAATAAAAAATAAAAAATAAAAAAAATAGCACAAAAGCTCAGCTCTAAGGCAGCGTATCCCTTCTGTGGGCTGGCATACCGATCTCTTCAGCTCTCAGGATCCAGGCAGCCTCCTCTGGGCAGGGATCATCTCCTGTTTGCCCCACTGTGATGTCAAAATATTACAGCTTCTTCTCCTTGATGAACATGGAGAAGTATGGCAAATACTGTCCAAATCCCAGTTGGTACAACTTGAAAAACAAAGATGAGAATCCCCCAACCACCAAGTACAGTGTCAGGTATACAGCGGGCACTCCACAAGTATCTGTCAGTAAATAAAAACACAAACGAACGAAATTCCTCGTGTTGGAATCCGTTTTGGAGACCTGCTGGTGAAAACCCAGTTCTGAACATCTTCAGATCCATTCAGTCAAGTTATGAAAAAGAAAAATAAAAGTGACAACACACATGAAATCAGAAGCTGGCAGAGAAAGTGTGATCGGCTTCGGCAGCCCTGGTAATTAAGTGTACCCGATGCCTGCTGACTGGGGTGATGACAGGGTGCCACTCGCCTGCCTTCCGTGGGTGCGTGGGCCCGTGGGCCGGCGGGCCGCCCTCAGGATGCTGCCGCTGCAGGGTGCATTCATCACCTTATCAAGATTTCCACAGCCACGGAGGATTCCTCAGCGGCTGCCTCACCCCTGCGGGCTGCCCTGTGCTGCGGTCTCCCTTCCGGGCTAACCACACGCTGGCTGTCTCCTCCAGACAGCCCAGCATCTTTCCCGTGCCTCCGTGTTTCAAGAGCTGCCCCATATCCTCCCTGCTCAGAGAGGGAAAGCCACTAGGGAGGCCCTCCGGCAGATATATTACCAGTTCTCCAGGACAGCACGGGCTTGATCGAGCCTGATTATTTCTGATCGCTGTCACTAACTAAGCCTAGAGCCCAGCGTAGGTAGGGAAGATGTGGCCTCGTTAGCGCCAGTCAGGAGCGGTAGAGGTGGAGGACCTGCTTTTGTGTGGGCAGGGAAGACAAGGGAAGGACGGGGTATCTCCTTTTTTTTTTAAGATATTTTGAGGTTTCTACTTTCTCCACTCATTTCGGCAGTCCCTATTGGTTATGCAGGTTCCAGAGAGTTCCAGTCCCTGGGCAGGTAGCTAGCGACTCATAGCTTTTCATAGAACAAGCAAAGAATCAAAACAGCAGCAATAACAATAACCTGGCAAAAGTCACCTGGTTTAATTATTTTGAAGCGTAGACCAAGAAGTTACATGAAGATTAATTTGATATTTTTAAGACCCTCTACCCCTATGTTTTCCTCAGCTGTCTGTCTCTCTCTTTCACCTGGGATAGGAAGTCAGTGCAAATGGCCGGCTCCCGGTGTGACATCTGATTCCCAAAGGTCTGTGACATCTGATTCCCAAAGGTCGGCCAGCTCGTGCCCTCCTCTTTGAAGCCTTAAGTTCTCTGTCGCTTCCTTTCATGATGGGCTTCTCCCACAGGTGGCATCCTCAGCCATGGCCAGGGGCCATGTTTGTCCTCCTCTTGATTCAGGTGGCTGCCACCCAGGCAGTCACAAGCCCTCTGGTGCACTTTAGAAGAAACAAAACAGTTGTTGAAAAGCAAATTAGTTTTTCAAAGAGCTGAGATGCCATTAAGGAAGATGGGATAACGGCAGCTCATCTCTGATCTTCTTCCCTCATATTGTCTCTCCACTCACCCTCTCTTTCTCCAAATCCCCTGCTCTCCACAACCTTCCCCCTCTGCCCGCTTGTGTTTCTCTCCTCAAGAACCTGCCTTTGTTTTCTGCCTCCCCTCCCCTGTCCACCCTGCCTCCTGCCCCTACACCCATGGTAGCAAGTAATACAAGTGGCAGTTTTGACATTTTACTTATGAACCAGGTTGCTTCACTCCTAAAGTGAGGTGGGAGAAAACTCTTATATTATTTTTTCAAAAAAGAAAATGAATCCTCAAAGCAGCCGCTTTGCCACCCTCACGGGACCTTTAATGGGAATCCACTGCGGAGAAGAGCATCCTCCCCCTGGTTGGGCTTACAGGAGGACCTCATGACTGCCTCGACACTATGCTCGTTACGGCTGTCCCTGTGTTAGGAGAGCGAAGACTGCAGAACAGGTGAGAGTCCTGGATATAGAAGAGGGATCCCCTGAGCATCAGACTTGACTGAAAAGCACCTCCATTCTTCTAGGCTGTGCCACCAGACGTTTCCTCAATGGAGGGTACCCAGTCCTTAGCACTGTGCTGAGTAGAAGAGGTTGAGGATTAATTGGGCCACACCTCCAAGGCTCAGCTGTAGCCTAAGATCACTATTTCCAGCTCTCTGTCTTCCTCACTTGTAGTATTGTATTCCCAGACCCCTTGCACCTGCACGGGGCCAAGTGATGATTCCAGACAATGACTATGCATGGAAGGGGTGTATGTGACTTCCAGACTAAATGCAAGCCTGCAGTCTTCTTTTCGTCTACCACAGATACATGGTGGTTGATCTGTTAGCCTGGATACCAGAGAAAGGACAATGGAGAGTTAAGCCTTCAGCCACTTGGTGATGGATAGGTAGTATGAGTGAGAAATACACCTTAATTTTCAGTCACTGGGCTTTTGGGGTTGTTATCATAGCATAAATGAGCCTATCTTGACTATAACATAAGGTACAGACCTCTGTCCCCCAACCTCTTCCCCTTGACCATAATACCAAGGGTGTTCCAATGTGGGGAGCAGGGTCAGTATTTGTCTGAAGAGAGGGAGGCGCCATTGAGCTCCTAGTGTGGTATTGGGTTCACTGAGCAGTGAAGGACTTACCATTGTGTGTTAAACCAGCTCACTGGTCGGCTTGTATTTTAAAGACTCCCAGAGGAAAACTCCCGGGCAGCTGTAGAAAACCATAGAGACTGCCGAGACTGACTTAGTGTACCACTGGATGGCCCAGGAGGATTGGGAGTTGGGTGCAGGCTCCCCAAAACCTACTAAGTGCCTTGCTATGCACACCCTGAGCTGTTAGTCCTTCTTTGTGTGTGAGCAGGTGGCATGGGACTGCTGTGTGTGTGTAGGGAGAGGAGGTGGAGAGGCAAGCAGAGGCAGGAGGCCATTTGTTATGTACCCTTCCTAAAGATGGTCGGTTTGGCTAGCCAGACATAGCTTGCCATCCCTGGGTCTCACCTTCCCTTTCCCTCCTTCTTTCCTTCCCTTCTCTTTTTATTCAAGAAATATTTTATTTGAGAAATATTCATTGAGCACATAGCACATCCCAGGCATTGTG
The DNA here is from genome assembly GCF_018350175.1 of Felis catus. Classification (NCBI taxonomy): domain Eukaryota; kingdom Metazoa; phylum Chordata; class Mammalia; order Carnivora; family Felidae; genus Felis; species Felis catus. Next base: position 80,810,567 of record NC_058372.1, read on the forward strand.
CTGGGTCCTAGAAATACAGTGGTGAGTAAAATCATCATGGTCTTCAGGCCAGCGATATTGGGAGCAAAGGCACCCGATCATATTTCCGATATGGGCTCAGGAGTGTTCCCCTGTAATCTTGTGAATGTGTCCTGTCAGAACCATGTTACGCATTAGCAGACCTCACTTGGAGATTCTTTTCTTTTCTCACCTAATCACTCTTGTCTCCAGGTTTGTCCTCCCCCCCCCCGCCCCAAGAGAATCATCTCTTGTGATCCCTGCTCATCTGTTTTCACGTGGTTTTCTTCATGACCCTTCCCTGGTATTTACTGACTTCTCTTTACCATTCTGTCTTTCTCTTTCTGTTCATTTCAGGAGGTGGCCCATTTCTGACTGACATTTCTACGCAGTCTCTTGGCTTCTGCCACAACCTCATGTCCTCAGCTTTGTATTCTCCGTGGACTTGATTCTTCACTACATCCTGATGGAATCCGCAGCCCACTCTCTTGGCAGCCTGCTGGCTTCAGCTCACCTAGCATCTTGGGTATCTTCTGTCATCTCCCCTCTGCCTGTGTTCAGCCGGGGGAGCTGGGCGATGGCAGATGTCTCCTCAAAGCTGACATCCTGCTTGTGTTACGAGCCTGCATTATTAACAAGGCAGTCTTGACACTGAATGTCCAATATGAGTCCGCTGCAGGAGAAAGCGGCAGCTGCTGGGTCTGGCCCAAGTCTTACAGCTGGAAACAAGGGAAGACCTTATCTCTGCTCCTCATATTTGGCCTGGAGTTTGATGCAATGTGTAACATGAGCCTCCCAGCCTACCCTCCAGCTCCCCAGAGGCCGCCTAGACCTTGCTTGTTTGGCTTTCTCTCATTCTCCTTTGCCACTGCTAGGTCACTCTCACTAATAGGTATTACTTTGTAGAGGCTGTGTCACATGGGCTTGGCTTAAATTCTGATTCTAGCACTCACTAGGCTGTGTGATCTTCACTGTATTATTTAACTTCTCTGTACTTACATTGTTTTCTTTAGTAAAGAGGACATTAAGTAGTACCTGGTTCATCAAGGTGCTGATGGTAATATAATCTACAGGAAGTGCTTATCACTCAAAGATGTGAGTTTATTGTATATCGCAAAAACAGTTGTCAAGACTTCTCTCTTGAATTTTTTGTTTTCCCGTGATACTTTGTTTCATTTTGCCAAGAAACTTTTGTTTTGTTTTGCCAGAAAACTGGCCAAGTCCATTGACCACAGAACCATCTACTGATAAAATCAACCAATTTAATGAAAGTACCAACTAAAGAATAATTATATATAAATAATAATAGTAAACCATTGTCTAGAAATCTAAGTGTAGAAATGATGAAAAATATTAGGATGTTATCATGCTTACTGATCCTAATAGCAATAGAAAAAAGACCAGAAAATAATACAGATGAATTAATTTTGTAGTATCTTTTATTTGTTAGTAGTAATTTGTCCTGATTTAGGAAAGATAAAAGACTGCATGATTGATGATTTTAGGAAAAGTATTTTTAAAAAGGACTTAGGTCATCTGGTGTCTAATTGAGAACTGGGAATTGCACTAGATTTATAATTGAATTTTCTGGTAAAGGCATTTGGATAAATTTCAGAGGAATATCCAAAAGTTGAGGCATATTCACCCATACTCATTAAATCAGGTGTCTTCGATCTTCTTGGAAATCTAACTTTTGAAATAGACCTGTAACTTGTGTCTGTTACTTATACACAACACTGGGCAAAGTTTCTGTCGACAAACTGACCTGTGAAAGGCTGGCTCCCTAAACATTAGCAACAAAACCTCTTGCTAAGACAAAGCAGAATGTATTACTCACCCTGGTAAGGGAAAACACACCTCAACAGAGCTTGGGAAGTGTCTCAGAGTAGGGAAGGTGACATCAGAATTTATTGAGAATTGTAAGTTTGTTAAAGGTAAGATCAGTGGAAACAGCAAAGTAAGGATTCTGAGAGAAGGATCACAGAACCTTAGGGTGAAAACTGCTGATGCTTTCCACTGAAGAATCTGTGACTCTTTGGTGAAGTCAGGTGAGATAGCTTTAGAAGAGTACAGTCATACTAACAAAGACAGTGACAGAGCAACGTCATGTGAACATAGACGGTAAGGGGTAGTTTCAGTTCTCAGTGTCCAGGCTGGGAATGAGGTACATAGTTTTGGTTGTCACACCCAAGAGGGAAGCTTGCCCAAGGCTGGGGTCCTGGGCGCCTCTTTTATCAAAGGCTTCAATTTACAGGCTCGTTTCAATTGGTTAGAGTATGCCTGTTTCATTTGGAGATGGCCTATTGCTGCCACGAACAAACTCAAGCTTCTGCCAACAAGGAAGGAGAGAATGGACACTGATTAGGCTCCTAGCTGTATTTGCCATAATGAATAGGGAGAGAGATTGATGGCCAACAGAGGGGTCCTGACTTTTTGAGGTCACGGTTGCTCTGAGGCTAGGTTGTGTGGTAAGTCTCTGCCTCAGCAGCAGCTGGTCTTTCCTCTACTCTCAGAGCCCTGACTCCTGGTGCCTTTCCTCAGGGTCACACCCTGCTGAAGTGTAGTCTCCTTATAGCAGGAATGTCCCATCAAGATTCTGACCATTTGCATCTTTGTCAGTCCAGCCTAGTGCTAATGATTTTTCCCATCTCATCGCCTCTGATCTCATCTCACATCATTTTCTTCCCCTCTCACCATGCTCCAGCCACACTGCATTTTCCTGCCTCTAATACTTCAACTAACACTGAGTTCTGCCTCTGGGCCTTTACACTTGCTGTGTATCTGGCCTCGAATGCCCTTGTTAGGATTCTTTGCATGTCTCCCACTATCTGGGTCTCAAGCTCAGCTTGACCTCCTCAAAGAGGTCTTTCTGACTGCCCTTTTGACTGTGACCTCTGACCTCAGGAACACTCACTCCCCTCCATCATTCTTTGCATCTGTCATTCTTTGAAATGATGTTGTTTGTTAGTTTACTTACTAATTTCTCTCCAGCTTAACTGGAATAGAAGCTTCATGAGAGTCCTATCTTGTCTGTCTTCTTCACAACTGGAGCCTCATTTCCTAGAAAGGGCCCAGGATCTAGTCATAATAAAACATTACAAATTAATAACAGCTAACTTTTCTGATTGCTCATATTGGACCAAGCAAGGCTTTTAAGAACTTCAATGTATTATTATCTATTTCATCTTCCTGGCAAGGCTATTATCCCAATTTTACTGAGACACAAAGAAGTCAAATGAGATCATAGACTTAGGAAGTAGCAGAAGTGGCATAAATTAAGAGCCCAATAAATACTTATTAGATTTGTTTTAAATGAACCTTTCATTTTTTGTCCTTAACTTCTCTGCCCAGGTGGCATGTACTGTTTGGTAACACATAACAGTCTCCTGGCAGAGATAGTTTACAGAGAATGATGCTTCTCTGCTCCTGCCTTATTAATTTTCTAACAGTGCTAGGTCACATTTCCTTCTGCAGGTTTAACACACAACGACGACATGAACATCATACATCTTGAGATTACATAACAGAATTATCCACAACAAGCCCACACCACATCTTAATTTAATATGTGATACATATCACACATGTTAGAAGCTCTTTGATTAGATCGTAAATGCTTATCCTCAGAATTCATCTGTGTTAGAAAATATCACCTGGGACTTTCCACTCCATTCTCAACTAAACAGCCCAGCCAAGCAAATAGCTATCTACAAATGCACTGTCCCATGACAGTGTCTCATCCTACTTCCCCTTATCAGTGTGGTTAGGCATGGTCTCACCCTGCTGCTCTCCAGGCTTTTGTCTACACATTGGGATGCCATTTCCCTTGGAAGTTCCCCTGTCCATTCTCTTTCCTCTTCCCTGGTTGTCCCATTGCCCAGGTGTTGCTTGCCCACCTGAATCCCTCGTGTCTACAAGAGCTTATCCACTTGGCAGGAAACATCAAGTGTTCATTGCTTTATTCTACAAATATTCATTAATGCCCACTGCCCATTATATAGCAGGCCTAAGTGCTAAGGAAACATGAATGAGAATAGTGAACATGGTCCTTGCCCCCCTGAAGCTTCGTTTCATGGGGGACATAGATATTAATCAAAGAATCAAGCAATGGCACTGAGTATGATGAAGGGCAGTTACTGGGTACTGTGAGAGTATGACATCGTGGCTTGATGCAGTCTGGAGGAGTAAGGCAAGGCTTCCTGGGCTTTCTGTCTGAGATCTGAAGATGATTTGGTGGGAACTAGGTGAAGAGAAGGAGTTGAAGTGAGGAGTAAGGCCAAGGCCCAGGGGGAACGAGCATGCCCCATTCAAGGAAGTGATAAGAGGCAGGTGAGGGAGCTCAGGGAGAAGGGGAAGAGGCCTAGAGATGAAGTGGGCAGGAACACTGGGGTGTTGGGATCCACGTTCTGATTTTGGACATATCCCATGGGATGGTCTTGGAAGCATTTGGGCAGATCTTATTTGTGTTAAAAGCTCAGCTGGGTGGGGCGCCTGGGTGGCTCAGCTGGCTAAGTGTCCGAATTCAGCTCAGGTCATGATCTTGAGGTTCATGGGTTTGGGCCCTGCATCAGGCTCTGTGCTGACAGCTCAGATCCTGGAACCTGCTTCAAATTCTGTGTTTCCCTGTCTCTTTGCCCCTCCCCTGCTTAGGCTCTGTCTCTCTGTCTCTCTGTCTCTTAAAAATAAACATTAAAAAAATAAATAAGAAAAAAAATCTCAGCTGGGTAAAGTGTGGATAATGGATTAGATGGCCCTAGGTTTTTCTCTTGTGCTATTTGCTGTGATAAGAACAGAGGAGGACAGCTATTTGGGGAGAAGAGGTCATCATTCAGGATATATGTGGCCAACCTACGATGGCTTGGAGACATTCAAGTAGAAACACTGAGTAGGCTGATGAATATATATTTGGAGCTCTAAGCAAGACTTGGGTTAAAGCTACAAATATCACATGGCGACTAAAGCCATCGGTATGGCTGAGATTGCCACAGGAGACAGAAAGAGTAAAGGGAGGAAAAGACCAGTCTTAGATGGATTATGGCATTTGAAGTCTGAGTAGAGCAGGATTAGTCAGCAAACGTGATTGAGAAGGGACAACGAGGAGGGAGGAAGAGAGTGAAATAAGAGAGTGTAGTGAGAGTACAGTGTAGTGTCTTAGAGGCTGAATTTGAACTCTTTCAAATGCATGTTGCTGAAGTCTATCTTCAGTTGATTTAAACAAACAAAAAGCAAATTAACAAACAAAAATCAAAAAATAAAAAGGAGGAGAAGAAGAAGAACAGAACAAGAACACGATGAAGAATTAGAAGAATTTGTTGGCTCAGGGCACCTGGGTGGCTCAGTCAGTTAAGCGTCTGACTTCGGCTCAGGTCATGATCTTGCAGTCCGTGAGTTCAAGCCCCACGTCAGGCTCTTTGCTCACAGCTCAGAGCCTGGAGCCTGCTTCAGATTCTGTGTCTTCTTCTCTCTCTGCCCCTCCCTTACTTGCACACTTTCTCTCCCACAAAAATAAATAAACCTTAAAAAATTAAAAAAAAAAAAAAAAAAAAGAAGGAGAATTTGTTGGCTCTTACAACCTGAACTCAGAACTAGTCAGACATGCTCAGATCCACATGCTCAAACAGGTCCTTGAGAACCTGCCTCTCTCTCCATCTCATTTTTGCCTTCTTGTTAATAAGCATTTTTACCAAGTGGGTTACTCCATGTGGTGGCCTGATTAGGTCACTAGCAGAAGCTTCAGGTTTACATCCTATCTAAGCTAAAGAAAACATGTCTCTTCTATTGGTTCCAGTAGAAAGACTGGGTATCATTATTGCTGGCATGTCTTAAGGTTATATGCTCAACTTCTGATCTGAGGTTGGCATCAGTTCTACACATACCTCAGGGATGGAAAGTTCTTTAAAATAAAAATCAAAGTGCTGTTACCTGAAGAAAGCAGAGAAGAAGCCAGGCAGGCAACCCCCAGAGGTGTATACAGATACCAAAGGGTTCAATATTCCAGAAAGGAGAGTATATTCAAGAGTATTAAATACTATTAAGAGATCAAGTAAGATGATAACAAAAAATGTCCATGGGATTTAGTCACCTGAAAGTTACAGTGACCCAAGACCCACACAAATAGCTACATCACACAGTGTGATGTGGTAGGAATCATAATGCAAGTAGAAATGGCCATGTAAACTCGGGAGAGAAAAATCACTTAGAACTGAGGCAATCAAGGAAGGCTTCATGTTAGAGGTAGTATGTTGGGTCCTAAAGGATGGGTGGTATTTTATAAACTAAGGCCAGAAAAGTAAAGGAAGGAAGGGCACCCTAGCTAAATATAGCATGAGCAAAAACATGATGGTGTATTCACCGAAGAGTCGAACAGTTCATATTTGGTCTGAGGGTTAGCGGCTAACTAAGGAAAGGGGACTTTCTCTTTTTTTTTTTAAATGTTTATTTTTTATTTTTGAGAGATAGCATGAGCGGGAGAGGGGCAAAGAGAGAGGGAGCCATGGAACATGAAGCAGGCTCCAGGCTCTGAGCTGTGAGCACAGAGCCCAACATGGGGCTCGAACTCATGAGACGTGAGATCATGACCTGAGCCAAAGTCGGATGCTTAAACAACTGAGCCACCCAGGCACCCCAGGAAAAGGGACTTTCTTTGTTCAATTTGAAAGTTATTTAGCTCTAACCAACAATCCCTCAGGTGGCCTGCCTGAATATATAAATGAGGGACAGCTGTCACTGTAATGGGACTGACTCAGATCCCTCCTAGAAGAGTGCCTCCTATACTCTTGCTTTCCCTTTAAGGGGGTCTCACATGTGAACTCAACAGCAGTCTCTTTCCTCTCTTTCTCCTTTGAGACTTGGTCTTTTCTATGAAAGAAAAGAGAAAAATAAAAAGAAAGGAAGGAAGAGAAGGAAAGAAAGAAAGAAAGAAAGAAAGAAAGAAAGAAAGAAAGAAAGAAAGGAAGGAAGGAGTCGGAAGGAGGGAGGAAGGAAGGAAGGGAGAAAGAAGGAAAGAAAGAAAGAAAAAGAAAGAAAGAAAAGAGAAAGAAGGAAAGAAAGAAAGAAAGAAAGAGAAAGAAAGAAAGAAAGAAAGAAAGAAAGAAAGAAAGAAAGGAAGGAAGGAAGGAGTCGGAAGGAGGGAGGAAGGAAGGAAGGGAGAAAGAAGGAAAGAAAGAAAAAGAAAGAAAGAAAAGAGAAAGAAGGAAAGAAAGAAAGAAAGAAAGAGAAAGAAAGAAAGAAAGAAAGAAAGAAAGAAAGAAAGAAAGAAAGAAAGAAAGAAAGAAAGAAAAAAAAACATAGGGAGGGAGGAAGGAAGGGAGAAAGAAAGAAGGAAAGAAAGAAAGAGGAAGGCAGGCAGGCAGGCAGGAAGAAAGACATTGAAATCTCTATAGGGCAGGAGCAGAGTGAGGAAACAGCATGGTGAGGAAGGCCTGCCAACCTGTGCCCCAGGACTCATGCAGGCAGGAAGGGCTGGTCTGAGAACAGGACTCAACTGACACCAAGAGCCTGGGTCAGGGATCAGATGTGAATGTGGGGCCAGGCACCTATTCCCCATTAGTGTCTGGGGCTAGAAGAGCTGTGGCTGACTGCCTTGGTTGGAGTGGAAAGAGGCCCTTGTCCAGAGGGCAGAGAGGAAGTAACCCCTGTATGAGAATGGGACCTACTTTGGCCCTGCCCAGTGTCTTCCTGAAGACTCAAGCTGCCTATTGCAGTGCATAGGGTGTCCATCTTTGGGGGTGGGGGTCCTGATGCACCAGGGATGCCTCATTCATAGGCACCCTGACAAGGCTCCTTGTGAGCCTCTCCTCTGAGACTCCCCATCTATTCACTCCACTCTGAGGGGCTCCTTGGCCTGCCACTTAGTTTCATCTGATTTTTCCATTTTATGGAACTTGGGACAACTTTGCTGGAACCCTCTAGAGTGCGAGGGCTCCCTTGTTCGTTTCCTTGAGGTCAGACATAATGTACCATGAGGGTGATCGAATCTCCCTGGTCTTGTCAACTCCACTTTGCAATGCATGACAGAAGTCCCCTTCTGTTATCGTACCAGTCCCAGAAGAATGATGTCTTGCCCCAGGAAAGGGAGACCTTTCTCATAGCCCTGCTTTCCAGCAACATGCGGAGCTCTCCTGAGTGAAAGCCCATTGACTTTAAGCAGCACACAAGGATTGGGGGCAGAGTAATAGGGTGGTGACACGTGGTTTGTGTCCAGGGCCTTGGGTGACAGAGGGATGACAAGGCTGTAATATTCCTTCCCCAGCTCCTGGGAGACAGACTGAAGAGCGTACCCATGATGGGTTTCTGAGTCGCTACCACAGAAACAAACGAGTGCATCCTTAGACAAACCGTGGTAATTAAAAGAGAAACATAATGATAGTGAAGTTACCTTTCTCCATTCATTCCACAAGCATTTTTCTGAGTGCTTATTTTTGGCACAGAGCTATTTTAGGGGTGGGGGAGAGCATGTGGGGAAAGGAAAGGGAATTGGTCCAACGTGGCAGCTTGAGAGGAGGCGATGGGTGGTGGGGGATGGGCAGTATTAGTGTTTGGTCTGTGGAAGATGAAACGCAGCTCTGCTCTGTGGGCGGGTCTTTGATCTTCCAGTAACTGCTAGAGTAGCAATTAGCATCCTTAATGCTGAGGGGAGTCTCTGAGAAACCCTTTAGCCTGCTGATTTAGGTTGGCAAATCTGGAAGTGTGGGTGCCTGCGCTTGCATATGTGTGTGTGTGTGTGTGTGTGTGTGTGTGAGAGAGAGAGAGAGAGAGAGAGAGAGAGAGAGAGAGAGAGAGAGAAAGAGAAATGGTTTTTAAATTAGATGTTTGATGTTTATAATTGATTCAATTTTTACTTTTTAAATGACAAAACATTTTCAACAATCGTAAAAGTCTCTATCACCCAACTGTTAGTATTTTGCTATATTTGCTTCAGATATGTATTTTAATATAAAAAAAGTTACAGATAAAATTGAAATCTTCTTTTTCTTCCTCTCCAGAGCTAACCATTCTCTTAAAGTTGGTTCTTGTTTCTTGTCCATGCTTTCATATTTATGGCATATGTATGGATTCACAAACAGCACACCATATAGTGCTGTTTGGGGTATTTAAAATGTTTTCGTACATAGTATTTTGCTGTTTTCACTCAACATTGCATTTTTAAAATTTACCTATTTTGATGCTGTAGAGCTAGTTTGTTCATTTTTAAAATCACTATATAGTGTTCCATCTAGGAATGTATCATAATTACGTTTCTATTCCCCAATTGGTGGACATTTAGGTTGCTTCCAATTTTTTCTTCTAGGACAACAGTGTGACTAGAAATGTTAGTCTATGTATGGTATATAAAGCTTCGACTTGCTGGCTGTTACCAAACTGATCTCCAAAGTGGTTACACACGCACCTACCAGAATTGCATGAGAGTTCTCATTCCCTCACAACCTTGCCAATACTTAGTAATGTGTAATTAACATTTGCCTCTGTCTTAATTTGCATTTCTCTGATTACTGTTTAAGGTTGAAAACCTCTTTCTGTGTGTTTTGACCATTCAGGCTTTCTTCTTCTGTGAATTTTTTTTTTTTTTTTAAATTTTCTCTTCTGAGTTTTCTTTATGCTGTTTCTTTGTAAGAGATCTTCAAGTACTCTGGGCAGTGATACTTTGTTGGTTATATGGACATTTTAGGATTACTTGGGAAGAACAGGGATGATGGCCTTCTCTGTGTCAGACACAAATTAGTTAGTTGGTTCTTTGGTAAAGCAGTGAGGTATAAATTAACACAAGGGACAAAAGTCAACCCAAAGGTTTTCAAACAAATCATTTCTGTTTTCTAACCAAGATAATATTAGATCATAATGGCTATTAAACACCCTGTTTTCTCAGCTTCTGCTGTTTAAGTTTCTTTTTGTATTTCAAAAGTTTGCATGGTTAAGATCCACCCCTCCTGCCCCATCATAAAAGAGATGGACTAAAAGGAAGCTTGTCATTCTGTAGACATGAACTTGCAACTATTTCATAGTTAAGGAAGGTGTCCAAATACATTCTTTAGGAGAATGTATTGAATGATTGAAAGAGATGAAATCCAATTGTAACTGTTCTATCCTTATCAGGGGCACTGAGAAGTGGGCTTTTCTTAATAGAAGCATTATTGGGGTGCCTGGGTGGCTCAGTTAAGTGTCCGACTTTTGATTTTGACTCAGGTCATGATCTCACGGTTGTGAGATTGAGCCCCATGAGGCTCCATGCTGAGTGTGGAGTGTGCTTAAGATTCTCTCTCCCCCTTCCTCTGCCCCTCCCACTTCCAAAAAAAAAAAAAGCATTATAAAGAAGCAAGCATACACTATACTTCTGAATAAAGAGTGAGTTGTGAGAATGACATGCCCTTGGTCTTCCTCTGCTTGCATTTTGTATGAATTACATTCATCCTGGAATGAAATAGTGAGGGCTTTGTATACAGTGCTTCTAGAAATGGTAGTTCCAGTGTTTTATCTCCTTCCAGAAGAAGGAAGGCAAATGTCTGACAGCCTTGGGATGCAAAGCAGGATTTTCCAAAGGTTTTGGGGATACGGGTTCGCAAATGTTTCCTCCAGCTTGTTGGTTATCTCTTGTTTTTGGTGTTCTTCCTTGAACAGAAGTGGATGATCTCATTCTTTGTGCCTATCTACATGTCTCCCCTCAGGCTTCCTCAGGCCATTATTTTCATCTTACTTCTTTCAGGACCCTGACTAATCAGCTCAGCCATCTGCCACTGCCAATGAGTCCATAAATACTTTTATCTTAAGTCACTTCTCTTTCCATACAAAGTAGATAATGAAATACATTATCTGAATCTATTCATCAGAAGGATTCCCCCTCAGGGGTGCCTGGGTGGCTCAGTCAGTTAAGCTTCCGTTTGGCTCAGGTCATGGCCTTGCTGTGCTGTTTGTGAGTTCAAGCCCTGTGTCGGGCTCTGTGCTGACAGTTCAGAGCCTGGAGCCTGCTTCTGATTCTGTGTCTCCCTCTCTTTCTGCCCCTCCCCTGCTTCTGCTCTGTCTCTCTCTCTCAAAAATAAAATGAAAAAACATTAAAAAATTAATTTTAAAAAAAGGATTCCCCCTCATCACTGTCCTTCTGAGACACCCTGAGTTGAACTGCAGTACAGAAGCATTCCATTTTCAGCTTGTACCAACATACCAAACCAATCCACCATGAATCAAGCTCAGGGTATTCCTTCTCTATAAACTGCATAGGGGACCCCTTCCCCAAAGGATACCATGAGGTAGAAATGTGACAGAGGAAAGCATCAGAGGGGCCTGGGTCACCTGCCCATGCAACATACTTGTGACTTCTGCGTCCTCGTTTTAATTTTTTTTTTCTTTTGAGGGAGAGAGAGAGAGCATGTGCAAGTGGGAGAGAAGCAGAGGGAGAGAGAGAGAATCTTAAATAGGCTCCACACTCAGCACAGAGCCCAAATGGGGCTTGATCCCATGACCTTGGGATCATGACCTGAGCCAAAATCAAGAGCCAGACGCTTAACTGACTAAGCCACTCAGGTGCCCCTGGATCCTCTTGAACCTGATCCCAGATATACCATTTCCATGTTACAACTGATTGTTTAGGCCTTATTGTGTCTGATATTACCCAGCTTCAAACTGCATGGTCAAACACCAGTTTCAACACAGCCCAGTAGCATGTCAGGAGCTCCTTTTCAAATAGTGCATGAGTCTCTGCTGTAGACTACATGGCCTTGCAACAGAACCCTGAGTGTCTCCTGTTAGCACTTGCCTGAGGCTCCACACAGTGTCTTTCTCTGCCACAGACACCTATAAACAATGAATGATCTTTTAGGTCATGTGGCCCAGGTGCAAGCCTGATTGTCCTGCAGCCTGGACCTGCTGCTGAGCCCTTTCTTGCTTTCAAAGCTGGCAGCTTCCATATCACCTAACATAGCACCTTTAGACTCTATTATGACAGAGATCAGAATAGTTAACACAGCCCTGGGAAAAGGCCGTAAATATGTACTCTTGTCTATCCCATGCAAGTGCAAACTGTTTCTGACCCTCCTTTATACCAAACCAGTGACCTCATACTATGCACCTGAGGCCGTGTTAGTCTGCTATAGCAATGACACTGCATTTGGTGCAGAAGCTGCAATCAGGGTACTGCCTGTTTAAGTCATAGCAGTTCACTGTCAGGTGCCTTCATCCGTCAGTTTTTGCAGGGACAGACTGTTGAATTAGATGGGGACATATAACGAGGGTCAGTACCCCTGAATCCTCTAAGTTTTTGAGGACAACAGCGATATCTGTTATCCCCTCCAGTGCTGATATTGTTTGGATTTACTATCTTGGCCAATGGACAGTTTCAGGGCTTCTATTTGGATTTTTGTACCTTTTAATAGTGCTTAATTTCAGCATCAAAGAACAAATGTGAGATTTCTGCCAACTTCTAATTAAGGCCATTCTGAATAAACATTCGGGAACCAAGGAAATGACCATGAGATGTTTCTGTGCACCTACTGAACCCACTGTGAGAGCCAGGTGAGGACTGCATTTATTACCTGACCCCAATTTGCTTCTAGTCTAACAGGAGGGCCATGATGGTCCTTTGAGTATTCCCCTTTCTCTAATATATGTTTACCCTCTCAAGTGAACATAGATATTATGGGAGAAGACAGAGGAATCACTGGAGTATATACTTTCCAAGTGGCATAAGGCCCTTCCTTATGGAAACCTGGCTCTTCTTTATTCAGCGGGTGCTGGGTCATAGAACTGGTTCTGATCTGGGCACTGGGAAGGGGATCGTGTTCTTCCACGGGGCTGGCTGACCCTAGTTTTCTGCTTATCTATTCCTTTTTTAAAAATTTATTTATTATTTTTGAGAGAGAGAGAGAGAGAGAGAGAGAGAGAGAGAGAGAGAGAGAGCACAAGTCGGGGGCAGGGGCAGAGAGAGAAGGAGAGAGAGCATCTTGCGCTGACAGTGCAGAGCCAGATGTGGGGCTTGAACTCATGAGCTGTGAGATCAAGGGTTGGACCCTCAACCTACTGAGCCTTCCAGATGCCCCTGCTTATCTATTCTCGATCTCTTTTGAATATACCCTTGTTGGTCGCCCATCTGTGTTGCCCCTGGGAATACCACATTCTTTGAGCCACCTTCATAGGTCCCCATAGTTGAAGCTCCCTGGCTGCGGATCTGTTTTTGCTGCCTGTTAGGGAAATTATGCTGATCTTGCTTTTGATAGTTAGAAGTTGCCACTGGCCTCTGCTCTTCTGGGGTCCTATCATTTCCATTGCTATCAGGGGGCCAAGTTGTGCAATGGCATCTTCTATGTCCCTGCTGGCCACAGAGGGCAGTCTCATCTTGAGTTTCTCAGTGATGCTGGTGACCCCCCACCAGTGTGCTCTTTTTCGCCCTGGTACATGGAGTGTCCTCCAGGTTGGACTCACCACACAGTGGCCAGCTGGTGGAGTCAGACCCATTCTAGCATGCCTACTTCTCTGAGCCCTTGGCCCTTTCTCCACAGTTCACCACTATAGTACTGGCATCTCCAGTTTATTTAATGTGTGTCATCACTCTTTCCAAGATTTTAGAGGCATCTAAGTAAAGTGCTAGAGCTGTCACTCGGGGCCCTTAGCAGGGTGTTAAATAATGTGTCATGGCAGAACGTCCCATGTCAATAAACTTTCCCGTATTTATGTTTCATCCATCTTGATCCTTCACCCTGAGGATCCTCTCCTTGCATACTCCCCCAGTTCCTGCCGTTCTTGTGAACCAGTCCTGCAGTAGCTTTGGCTCATCTCTCTCCTCCCTTAGCAAGTCCTTGTTCCCAGTTTAGTTATGCTGAAATTTAACCCTAACTACAGACCCAAGAAAAGAGGTGGGGGAGGATCCCTGAGGGCAAGGTTTCTCTTGTAAGTCTCCTGTTTTATTTGAGGATTTCTGCACAGGTTTTAGGAAAGCAGAAAGAGGGGGCATCTATATTTCTAAGATTCCAGAGAGTTCAGGAGAACTTAGAGATTCAGGATTTTCAATGAAACCTATGCAGATATCTCATCCCAACTGTCAGGATCCCTCTCATGCTCCATCAGGGTCCTGATGTTGGCATAGGAGATTGGGCTAGGCAGAGAGTTCAGTCTTCTCTGAAGTTCTGCTACTCTTAAGCCCTGTGCCCTTTTTTGGGGTTGCATTTGCTCTCTGGATGCAGGGGATAAGAGTATCTTTAAAGGCTATTGAGGAGACCCCTAACCCTCCCATTTTGCTTTAAGCTGTTGGTTAATAAAGCTAAGCCTGTCATTTTCGCTTTTCAGTGAATCAGTGGTACTTAGCAACAGCCCTTATAATGACATCCTTCATATTTCTCAAATGTCTGGGACCATGCAGCAGCTGGTGCTTCCCCTTCCAGCCATATCCATCCCATCTTAGTTCATCACAGGTGAGTGCTGCTTGCTTTCTATATCACACACAGACTGATTTAAATATTTTAATCATATTTATTTATTTTAAATGTTTATTTTTTTTGAGAGAGAGAGAGAGCGAGAGCATCAGCGGGGGAGAGGCAGAGAGAGAGGAAGAGAGAGAGAATCCCAAGCAGGCTCCCCACTGTCAACACAGAGCCCGATGCAGGGCTCGAATTCACGAAACCATGAGATCATGACCTGAGCCGAAATCAAGAGTCGGACGCTTAACTGACTGAGCCACCCAGGCACCCCCATATTTATTTATAGGCCTTTCCACATTGTTGTATTACCTTAAGTTCCTGTTTCTACGTGGCCTGGCTCTTCCTTATGGCACTTTGTTTCTTTCCATGAGTGTAATATTGTACTGTGAACAAGCTGCTATCAGGTTCTTTTCTGTGGAATTCTCACCTGAGCTGGGCTGTCTTCATGTCTTCCTCTGCGGAGATCCTAAGATTCTTGTCTGTCCCGGACCAGTTTTTGCCAATAAACCATGCTGGTGTTTCAAATTCAGATACTACAGCCTATGGCTTAGGTTTCTGACTATTCACAGGTGATTCTCTTCCCCTAGCACCTAGGAGGTGCTTCTTCACATTTGCAGGTGGAGCTCAGTAGGGTCCTACTGCACACGTGACTTGTAGAAAAGTGGCTCTCTGTTCCTCCACCTTGCCTGCTGTTGATCTGAGGCTTGACTCTTGTGTTCCTGTAAAGATATTAAAACATTAGCCTCGAGCCTTGAAGGCCCACACCTGGGTCTGCTGGCTACGTGGTCCTCTACACTCCAGTTCTTGCCGCTGTAGGTTTGGTGCCTGTGTCTTTCTCAGCCCCTGGAAATCGTCCTTTCTTTAGTTTGAATTCAACTGTACATTAAATAAATCATTTTTGCTGTATTTCATCCAGCACTTTTAGGTGTTTTTATCAGGAATATGGCCTGAACTTGTCAGCAAAATCTACCATATTTACTGGAAATTATACCAGTTTATTTTCAGAAAGCATGCTGGTGCATCCACTGCTGTCACAGAGGGTTTTATGGACAAATTCAAGGGAGAACTTCAGACATTATAAACACAAATGCAAGGTAGTTTCTCTCTCTCAGCTTAGAGTGGAGTTTCCATTACTTTCCACTTAATATGTGAATTTTAGATTTTTCTTTATGGTGGAAGGAAACACTGTTTCTAAGGGAAACAGTTGGTGTTTGTATATTCCTTAATCCTAAAGTTCATAGGATCATTGATGTGACAACATCATCTTGCTAGCAGGGACTGTTCAAGCTGCAGCAATATTATGTTGAGCTGTTGCCTGGTGATTATGGGAAACTTCAAAATGATAAAGTACTGGACAAAGATATATAAATAGAAACAGTTGGAAATTTCCAGATAATCTTGCTTGATAAATGGACAAAGAAGAAAAAATAGATGCATTTCACTTAGATTTCAGAGAGATGACTTCTGGTTGCATTTGAGTGCTGAGCTTAAACCTGTCTTCAGGCACTAGAAAGTGGGGGAGTAGATACCTGTGTAACAGATCACAATGGGACAGAGGTCGTGTGTGTATGTATGTGTGTGTATAAATTTATTTATTTATTTATTTATTTATTCATTCATTCATTCATTCATTTATTCACTCATTCATTCATTTATTATTCTCCATCAGTGATGTTCCCAATGCATAAGGCAAGCGAAGGCACATTGTCACTCATCTGCTGGCCGATATGTCTACAATTGCCATCCTTTCCATCTTGCTTCCCACACACAACATAATTATAGGCCTGTGAGGTAAGGGCTGGACCACAATATGCCTAGAGGGGTCTAGAGAGCCTGGGGAAGTAGGTGATGTTTGAAAATAAGAAGAAAAAAACTGTCACGTAAAGACATGCTGGGAGCAGAGCTGTGGCCAAAATGATCACATGTGAGACAGCAGCTGAGGCAAGCATCCAGGAGAATTGTATTTGATATTCATTTTTAAATATCACATGTGTAGTTTTAGGGTTGAGAAGCTAAAAATAGGCACCACTCCATATAACCCACTCCCTCTAATTTCTTATAATTAATTCTTCAACAGCTTGTATTTTACCACCATCACGTAAGAGTATATTCAGGACAGTACTAATGTCCCTAAAGAATTAAAGTGGAGAGTTAAAGTCATATACTTATATGAGTAATCAATCCACTAGTATCTCTTCTACATATGTCAAAGAACATTTGTTGTTTCTTGCATTCAAAAAGTGTTTAAATACAATATTCCATATGCCTTGATCATGGAACACTATTAGTTACAAGTAAAATATGGTGACCATTTATTTGAAGGCTGTGTACATTTTATTTATTTTTATATACAGCATGCAATTCATGATTGTGTGTGTTTAATATTTTGGTAGGAAATCTTCATATAAAGCAGAACAATAAAAAATGTACAACACATTGTATTATTTTTCTTTTCCCACTACCTTTACTGCACTTTCCCTTTGTCAAACTTAGTTGGTTTCAATGATTTGATCTTTTTTTCTCTCACTTTGTTTCCTATTTAAGTTCCCCTATGTATTTCTATTTCCTTCATTCCTGAATT
Organism: Felis catus; assembly: GCF_018350175.1. Taxonomy (NCBI): domain Eukaryota; kingdom Metazoa; phylum Chordata; class Mammalia; order Carnivora; family Felidae; genus Felis; species Felis catus. Next base: position 80,827,544 of record NC_058372.1, read on the forward strand.
CTTCATTTTCCCATGTCTTCATCCTTTCCTCTTCTTTTTGGGCAATTTATTTACTTTGTTCCTACTCAGTAAGCATTGCCTTTCCGTGCAGGACTGATTTACATCGTTCCCTTTTCAAAATTGTGATCCAGAGCAACACTGGACAGTAGAAGGAAAGCACCCATAGTACAATTTTCCACTAGGAGCATTACCTTCTATGTGTGAACTCAGCTACCAGAACACTTAAGTCCTTCATGTCTTCTAGTGCCCTGGCACCATGCAGGACATGACACTATCTCCAAAGCACCACAGAAAAGCTCTGGCCCATTGGGTCACCATCCTTATGACTCAGGAACAGTTTTCAAGTGTAGGTCATAGGGCTGCTAGAGATTTAACTCAAACCCCATTATAATCTGTAGGCTTTTTCTGTTTTTAATTGACAAGCTGATTCTAAAATCCATATGGAAGGACCAAGGAACTGGAGTTGCTAAAATAATTTTTAAAAAAAGAACAGAGTATCCATACTTCTTTATTTCAAAACTTGGTAGAAAGCTGCAGTAATTAAGAGAGTGTCAAACTGGTGGAAGGCTAGATAGATGATCAAGGGAACAGTATAGGGAGACCAGAAATAGACACACACATCTATGGTCAATTGATTGTCTTTACAAAGGCACAAAGGAAATTTAATGGAGAAAGCATAGTCTTTTCAACAAATGCTGCTGGAACAATTGAACCTCATATGGAAAAACAAAAAACAAAAACCTTGACCCGTACCACACACCTTACGCAAAAATGTACTGCAAATGGATTGTAGATACAAAGGTAATACCTAGAAAACATAGAAATCTTTGTGAGTTGGGTTTGTCAACTTTTTTTTTTTTTTGAAAGAGAGAGGGCACAAGTGGGGGAGAAGGGCAGAGAAAGAGAGAGGGAGTTAAACAGACTCCACACTGAGCGTGAAGCCCAACACAAGGCTTGATCCCATGACTCTGAGATCATGACCTGAGCTGAAATCAAGAGTCAGAGGCCCAACTGACTGAGCCACCCAGGTGTCCTGGCAACTACTTTTTGATACGACACCAAAAGCAGGATTTGTAAAAGATAGTGTTGGTAAATTGAAAACTTCTTCTCTATGAAAGACACTGTTAAGATAGTGAAAAGATGCTACGCATCAGGAGAAATTATTTGCATAACATATATCTGTCAAAGAACTTGTATCCAGAGTATAGTTTTTAAAAACCACAGAACTTGATAATAAGAAAGCAACCAACCAAATGAGTGATAGGTAAAGGACTTAAACAGATGCCTCACCAAAAAAGACCTAGAAAAAAAAAAACTCTTGAAAAGATGCTCAACATCATTAAGTATTAAGGAAATGAAAATTAAACTACAATGTGATACCACTGCAAACATAGGTATTAAATTGGGCAATATTGTTTGTTTGTGTTTTTAATGACATCGCCAATAGCTGCAGAGACCAATGAGCACCAGAACTCTCATTCATTACTGGTGGGATACAAAATTGTAAACACTTTGGAAAATAGTTTGGCATATTCTTACCATAAGCCCAGAAATCCTACTCCTACATGTTGATCAAGAGAAATGAAAATTTATGTTCACATCAAAACCTGTACATGTATACTTATAGAGGATTTACATCATAGCCAAAAACTAGCAATAAACCAAATGTCCTTCAACTGTTGAATGGATAAACAAACTGTGGTACATCCATACAGTGGAATACTAGTCAGCAGTAAAATAGAACAATCTACTAATATATGCAACAACATAGATAAATCTTATGTGCATTGTGCTTGGTGAAAGAAGCCATACGAGCTGTATCCTCTTTGGTTCCATTTAAATGATGCTCTGGAAAGGCAAACTATAGTGACAGGAAACAGGACAGGTTGCCAGGGGCTGTGGGTGGAAGGAGTGGATGAGGGACAATTTGGGGGTGGTAGAACAATTCTATATCTTGATTTTGGGAGTGGTTATATGGATGTATGCATTTATACAAACTAATAGAACTACATACCCAAAAGGGTGAATTTTACTAAATATAAATTGCATCTTAACCTTAAAGAAATGAAAAAGGGGGCAATAGAAGAAATAAGCAATAAAAAACAAGCAAAAAAAAAAAGGATACTTTTAAAAGTTGAGTGGTGAGTTCATAAAGATACAGAATATTGGGGCGCCTGGGTGGCGCAGTCGGTTAAGCGTCCGACTTCAGCCAGGTCACGATCTCGCGGTCCGTGAGTTCGAGCCCCGCGTCAGGCTCTGGGCTGATGGCTCAGAGCCTGGAGCTTGTTTCCGATTCTGTGTCTCCCTCTCTCTCTGCCCCTCCCCCGTTCATGCTCTGTCTCTCTCTGTCCCAAAAATAAATAAATGTTGAAAAAAAAAATTAAAAAAAAAAAAAGATACAGAATATTATCCTCTGGTTTTGCATTTGTTAAGTATGAAAGTTTCCATAGTGAAAAGTAAAAATAAGAGCAGCAACAAAGCAGACCTCTTGAGCTAACATCCCCTCTCACCACCAGACCACTGGGCTTCCTCTCCCAGCAAAACTTCCTGAAAGATTTGACTTGAGACACACTTTTCACTTCCTCACTGTCCATTCAGGCTTCTGCCCCCAATAATCCGTGGACTTATGTCAAGGTTCTAGTCAAGGTCACCCACGACCTCCTGCCTTCACATAGCCAAACAGGAGATCATTTTCTTTTCTCATTTACCCCACCTTTTAGCAGTTCATGTCAGTTTCTTTTCTCAGTTTCTGTGACATCCTTTTAGTCTTGGTGTTCCTCCTCTCTGTCACACCTTTTTAGTTTCATTTGCTGCCTCTTCTTCGTAAAACCCCTGAACTATGACATGTCTGAGGGTTAGGTCCGTGGGCCCAGTTCTCCTATATTTACATATAATCCCTATATGTCTCTAGGGATTTTCACTGGAGCCTCTGACTTTAAATACTATCTGTGTGCTCATGATTCCCAATCTGCACCCGGACCGTGACCTTGCCCAGAAATGTCAAAGCCATGTATCTAGCGTCCTCCCTGACATCTTCATTAGGAATTCCACTAGGCAGCTCAAAATTAAAATGCCCACAAAATTAGAATGGTCCCATCTTCACCTCTGACCCTGGTCCACACATCCCAGTAAATGGCATCTCATCTCTCCAGTCACTTGAGCTAAGAACTTAAGAACCATCCTGCCTGGGGGCGCCTGGGTGGCTCAGTCGGTTAAGCGGCTGACTTCGGCTCAGGTCATGATCTCACGGTCCGTGAGTTCCAGCCCCGCGTCGGGCTCTGTGCTGACAGCTCAGAGCCTGGAGCCTGTTTCAGATTCTGTGTCTCCCTCTCTCTGCCCCTCCCCCGTTCATGCTCTGTCTCTCTCTGTCTCAAAAATAAATAAACGTTAAAAAAAATTAAAAAAAAAGAAAAAAAAAAAGAACCATCCTGCCTCAAGTGCCGTCATCTCTTACCCTACCCATGATTACTCATTTGCTTCTAAGACAGATACTGAAGCCTCTCAATTTTCGTTTCTACTGCTACGATCCCTATCCAAGTCATTGTACCCTAGCCTATTTGTTTCTTCTGCCTATTCCTTCCTCTCTTCCAATTTCTTTGATAAATGCTTATATCTAATTTAAGTTCTAAAATTCATATATAGTTTTATGAATGGTGCCTGTATTACACAAAACTTTAAATTTCTATGAAACAATACTCTTTCATTTCTTAGAGACAGAGTCTGGATTTTTAAAGCCCTACTGAAGAAAGTCAAACAATTTTATAAAAGTAAAGACGGGAAATTCAAACATCTAGTTTGAAATCATGCCTGTGTAGCTAAATTTGAAGATGGGTTTTAGTAGCAGGTCACTGACAAGAAAGTACACATTATTTATTCAGGAAAATGTAATACTTGAAAACTAATAATATTTGAGCCGGTTGGTACAGATTAAATCTTGAAAGTAACCTTATTATTTTGCTCTGTCAACTGTCTTTAGAGACCTAGAGATAATCCTAAGAGAGAGAACACCGGTTCCTTTCAGAATTTATTTGATTTCATTTGGACTAATTTATTAGGAAGTCATTGGGAACCTAGCCTGGGAAATTAGTACATGGACAAAGCAGCAAAAGTTAATTCATTAAAAATGAGTAGCCTCTAGTGTTATATCCATTGATCATGCATCTATGTTCTTTGGCTGGTTCAGATATAAACAGAAGAAAAAAATGTTCTCTTATCTTACTTCTGACTTAATAGATCAAACTCTTTTAGTTTTCCTCTTAGGAATTATTTACCAAACTGTTAGAATCTTGTCATCTTTCTTCAGATTTTCTAGAATCTCCTTAAATCAAGGGCTGTAATTAAGTATTACTGGAGAAAGTAATAGCAGTGGGGTTGGAGCCAGAAGAATTAGGAGATTGCAAGAGTAGTAGTAAATATCAGCAATAAAAATAGGAAAGTTTGCAATTCTCCACCTGGCTTTGGCTAAGACAACAGTTCAGGGCAGGTGATGCATCTATGTCAGAATCTGACGCGTACCAGACCTAGTGGGCTTCACATAATTGTTGCATAAACCATGGGAAATTTCCTTCATCATCTTATGTTCTTTGTATATGCTTCTTTTAAAAAGGTGAAGTTGAATTTTTATTTTAGTCAATCTGTTTTTCATTTATAAGGTAATCCAAGATTTTCACCAGTGATCTTAATATACTGTCATTTCTGTATTTTATGTGGGTATCATTTCTTCCTACATACATTTGCTAACCTTCATCTGCCATCACTGAATTTAATGCTATTGGTAGTTAGTGGTTTGAACTAATTAAGAATTCTTTAAGCATGAGTTTTTGTGAATATACTACTTTCTCTCTGGTAAATATCCAAATAGCAAGCAAATATGCTTTACACATTTTCCCAACTTCTCTTAAAATTAGGCTATTGGCCTCAAACCCTTTTGTTTTCTACTGAATGAATAATAAATCCTCTGAAATTTTAGTGCATACAATTAGGAGGAAGAGGGAGTTTCTCTGATGCTTTCAAGCTGTGAATAAGTTTTTAAAAGCATGAGTCATTTGTTGTATCTTCCTCTACTTTTCAAGATCCTTTGTGGCTGAGTGAATACTAGCTTTGTTGTGTGTTTTGTTTTAACAAAGTAATACATGTGTATAGTTTAAAAAGTCAAATAATACTGGGGTGCTTATATTAACCAACCGTGGCTAAGTTGCTTAAGCGTCTGACTCTTGATTTCAGCTCAGGTCATGATCTCACAGTTCATGAGATTGAGCCCTGCGTCCGGCTCTGTGTTGATGGCCCAGAGCCTGCTTGGGATTCTCTCTCCCTGTCTCTCTGCCCCTCCCCAGCTCACACACACACACACACACACACACACACGCTCTCTCTCTTCTCTCTCTCTCTCTCTCAAAATAAATAAATAAACATTTTTTTAAAAAGTCAATACTAAGAGGTTATAACAAAATACTGCCACATGCATTCTACAGAGGCAACTATATCAAATACTTTTAGATATTTCTTTTGATATTTACCTATATATTTCCCTTAACTAATACATATATATTGCTATCTCTTTATACTTTTAATTATCTTTTGATTTACTATGTAGATGAGAGTTTTAGCTTTCATATAGCCCCTTTACCCTCTCCTCTCCCCCCATATATTTGAATTACAATTATTAGTTAAATCCATATTTAGTGTTTCCATTTTGTGACTATGCAACTGTTATTCAGAAAGTTGCATTCTTTTATTTAGAGTTAATAATTCCTCAATTTTTCATTTGCTTCATTTTCTTTGTACTTTATAGTTTAGTTTCCTTATACTTCCTACAGTTTCCATATGGTTAAACCATCTAAATAATCTTTTATTTCCATTCTTTATCTGAAAAATCTTTAATACTTCCTTTTATCTCTCTATTCCAAATGAACTAGTTGCTCTCTAGACTTACTACATACCTGTCACCCTGTGTGTGGACAGCTTGAGAGCTGTATTAGTCAGTGTTCTCCAGAGAAACAGAACCAACAGGGTGTGTGTGTGTGTGTGTGTCTGGGGGGGCAAAGAGGGGGTGAGAGAGGGAGAGAGAGAGGGAGACAGAAAGGGAGAAGGAGAGATTTTACATTTTTATTTTATTTTTTAAGCTTATTTATTTATCTTTGAGAGAGAGGGAGACAGAGATAGAGAGCATAAGAAGGGGAGGGGCAGAGAGAGGGAGAGAGAGAATCCCAGGCAGACTCCACACTGCCATCACAGAGCCCAACAGACATGGTGCCCGAACCCATGAACTGTAAAATCATGACGTGAGCTGAAACCAAGAGTCAGATGCTTAACTGACTGACCCACTCAGGCACCCCCAGGGAGAGATTTTAAAGAATTCGCTCATGCAGTTTTGGGGGCTGGCAAGTCCAAACTCTATAGAGCAGGCCAGCTGGCTGGAGGAGGAGTTGATTTTGAAATTCGAGTCTGAAGGTAGTCTAAAGGTAGAACTCCCTTTTCCTTAGGGGATCTCAGTCTGTTTCCTTTTAAGCCCTTCAGCTGATTGGTTGATGCCCACCTGCATTATGGAGAGTAATCTGCTTAAAGTCTGAATCCCAGTGTATCTCATCCTCCCCCACCCCAAATCTTCAAAACTACATCTACACTGGTATTTGACCAAATATCTGGGTACCGTGGTTCAGCCAAGTTGACACATAAAATTAACTACCACAAGAGGTAACTAAGAACATGGAAGATTGTTACCCAAATTTTGAAGGCTCTTTTTTTGTGTGGGAGCCCTATCCTTTCCAGTACCCTACCTTTCAAATGCTGGCCAGTTTAGCAGCCTCAAATTTCCATCTTTGTTTTCTTTTTTCAATGAGACCACCACTGTTTGCTACTTGGGTTCCATTTCTGTGTGCCACTTTGGAAAATGCCCTTAGGGAGAAAACCATGGTGAATGTCAGGTGCGCCTTGTGTGTGTCTCTTCATCGGTGCTGTCCAATGCCTGTAAAGAGTTGTTCTACATATTTGCTTGGGGTTTATAGCTCTTTCTGGTCGGGAGAGAAGTGTAATACCAGCTACTCTTTCATAGCCGGAACAGAAGCCTGCTTGGGCTTCTTAACAAGCCCTCAAACTGCTATTCTGTTCCCACTCTTGCCCTGACAATCTGTTCTCCACCCAGAACCAAGTGGTCCTATGAAAATTAAAGACAGATCATAACACTCCCTTGCCAGCACTCTTCAATAGCTTCTCATCACAATTGGAATGAAATCACAGCTCCTTACTCTAGCCTACAAAGTCCAGAACGACTACACTCTGCCTTTTTCTCCATTCTTATCTTTGCCACTCTCCTTCTCCTTTCCACCCTTCACCACAAGACCATTCTCTCTGTTCCTTGAACATACCAAGCTGCTTCCTGCCTTAGGACTTGGCATCATGTCATAGCTTACCTCATATACTTTTTTCCTCATTGTCTTGTTGATTATTGTCATTCAAATCTCAGCTTGAACATTACCTCCTCAGAGAGTTTTTCCCTGACCAGCCAATTTCGCAGCCCTCGGACATGTTCCAACACATTACCCTGCTTTATTCTCCTCATAGGACTTTATCAGTAATTGTTCATTTCTGAGCAGTTTTCAGAAACTTTTCTTGTTCATTTTCATGCCAATTTTCAATGTCTCTGCAGTACAATGTACTGGAGTGCTCAGCACTTAGGATGGTGCCTGGCACACTGTGGGTTCTCAGTCAAATTAAAATTTGTTGAGGGGCGCCTGGGTGGCTCAGTTGGTTGAGCGTCTGACTTCAGCTCGGGTCGTGATCTCGCGGTCCGTGAGTTTGAGCCCCACGTCGGGCTCTGTGCTGACAGCTCAGAGCCTGGAGCCTGTTTCAGATTCTGTGTCTCCCTCTCTCTCTGCCCTCCCCCCCCCCACAACTCACACTCTGTCTCTCTCTCCTTCAAAAATAAACATTAAAAAAATTTTTTTTTTATTTGTTGAATGAATGAGTGAACCAAAACAGATCCAGAGCTGGGACGACTACCTGTTGTCACAAGCATGTCAATTAACAGGAATTTTGTTTGGCTGCTACTTGTGTGGCCCCAAATTTGGAATGAAACTCTAAAAGACTTCTGTGGCTTGTCATTAAGCAAGCATTTTTGGTGTGTGTTTGCCATGTGTCATGGCATTTTTTGAGTGTCTGCCGTGTGTCATCACCAGAAAAGATGCTAAGAGCACAGCCATCGGAGTCAAACAGGAAGGGGTAAGGGAAGGGTAACAATCTTGTTTTGCCACATCCTAGCTATGTAACCTTGGACAAATTAATTAATCTCTCTAAGTCTCAGTTTCTCCATCTGTGAAATAATTCTTCTCTTGTAAGAGTTCTGTAGAGGTTAAATTAAATAATTCATCTAAATTATTTAGGGTTGGATTTGGCACTGTATTTTGAATGTTTAAAATATATAAGTAGGGGCTCTTGGGTGGCTCAGTCAGTTAAGAGTCCAACTCTTGATCTCAGCTCAGGTATTGATCTTAAGGTCGTGTGTTCAAGCTCCACCTTGGGCTCCATGCTGGGTGTGAAAACTAGTTATAAAAAACAAAACAAAACAAAATATAGTTAGTGTTATCATTAAGTGTTAGTTTATATGATGGTGCTGGCTATTTCGTGGGATTAATAAAAATCTTACCGGAAGGTGGTATTGGGTAGGGATGAAGTACTATACCTAAAAGTCACCTTTTCCAGGAACTTCCTGATAAACCATCCCCTCTGATTACTTCTCGGCTTCATGCACTCATTACATATATATTGAGTATTGCTACTTTGTTCTTCTTCTAAGTTATTTTTTGTTTTCCTTAAACATCAACATCAGTGCTGCAAGGTCCTTCTCTCTTTTTAAGAATATATAAATGTTTGATTTAATCATATATTCCCTTCCATCCCAGTCCCCTTTTCCACCTTTTCCACCAGCAACCATTCTAAAGTATTTAATGTGTAGCTTTAAGTGTTGTCATAAAATGTGTGCTAGTGTCTTGTGTGCATGTACTTCTAATTTCCATATATGTGATTGTGTTACTATCTATCACACTCTTTCTCACATTTGTTTTACGAAGTACGTTTTTTTGCTATGCATGTATCTACGGTGCTTCTTAAGGATGCAGAGCACTCCATGGTGGGCATTTATCACATTTTACACATTCACTCCCCCATTGATTTTCAGATTACCTTCTGTTCCCCATCACCACCAACTGCAAAGAAATGTATCCTTGTGCATATCAGTTTAAAATGTGTGTTGAAGATTTCTTTAGGACATATTTCAAGGTGTGGAATTGTTGAGTCAGGATATGAAATTGTATCTTCCTGGGTAACTGTTCTCACGTATCTCTTTCAAGGTACATGTTGTATATCCCCAATTAACTTGTGAGCTATGGCCCAACTCTTAGATCTTGAAACAAAAAAATGGAGAAATCAGGTCCAACACTGGGTAAGTAGAGACTCAAAGTGGCAAGTAGAACACAGGAAGAATTATTCCATTTCTGTGTGACTATAGACATACGAGTAGAGAAATTGGCTGCTTATTTGCTATTTTTACAGCTTCATCCACAAGAGGATTTGCTGGCATTGCTTGCACAGCATGTGGAGAGTCCAAAATACAATTATCCAAAGGGAAAAAAATTAACACCAAAGAGAATCTAGGCACTAATGGGTTGTAACTGGTTGGCACACTCCCTTTGCAGGCCAGGGAGGGCATGGTCTTATCCTTGATTTGGATACTTTATTCTAATCTGCAATCATATAAAGTCAGAAAATCACCAGTGTGCAAGAAGCTGCAGAAGACTGGAGGGAATTGAGCCCTCAGGGTACATTTGGTTTTTTTTCCTTTTGTTTTTATTCTGACAAACGTCAAACTTTAGAAGAATTGCAAGAATAATACAGTGAACACCTTTCTACCCTTCAGCAAGATTCACTAAGTGTTACCTTTTTGCCATATTCGATCAGTCTGTCAATCTGTTTATCTATCACCCACTGTTTGAACATTTCCCCATAAATCTTCAGCATTCCTGTCCTAAGAACAAGAACATTCTCACCAATAACCACAAATCGAACATCGATACATGCTGTTAGCAAAATACGCTCCATATTCAAAAGTTTAGAACAGGGCTCAGCGAACTTTTTCTATAGAGGGCCAGATAGTAAATATTTTTGTTTTTGCAGGTTAGACAGTCTCTGTGTCTCAGTTCTGCTGTGGTGGAGTAGAAGAAGCCACAGGCTAAAAAACATAACACAAGTGGGTGTGGAGGGGTGCCAATAAAACTTTATTTACCACAACAGGTGGCTGGCTGGTCTACACTTTTTTTTTTTTTTCAAGAATTGGTGCAAGATTTACATTTTACAGTCAGTAAATCTCACAATTCAAGGTATATTACAGAGATCACTCTTGGTTTCAAAAAGGTTTTGCCATGGATTGGACTACTCAATTATATATGATTCTATTGCTTACATTTCTTCATTTCTATGAATCTAGTTCCTACAGATCTACCTCTTACTTCATTATTTGGAAAACATCAATCTCTACCATAAATATTACACAGCCTTATCTTCTTTCAATGTTCTTTTTTGAAATTGTGGTAAAATATACATAACATAGAATTTACTATTTTAACCATTTTAAGTATAAGGTGCAGTGGCATTACGAAAGCTCACATGTGTTGTGCAGCCATTACCACCATCCATCTCCAGAAAATTGTCATCTTCCCCATCTGAAACTCTGTCCCCGTTAGAAACTTACCTTCCCATTCTCCCCTCTCCCCCAGCCCCTGGCAACCACCATTTTACTTTCTGTCTTTATGAAGTTGACTACTCTATGTACATCAAATAAGTGGACCCATACAGTGCTTGTCCTTTTATGTCTGGTTTATTCAATTCACATAATGTCTTCAAGGTTCATCCCTGTTGTAGCATGTGTCTGAATTTCCTTCCTTGTTAAGGCTGAATAATATTCCATTGTGTGTAAAAACCACTTTATGTTTATCCATTCATCTGTTGATGGACACTTAGGTCATTCTTATCTTTGGCTATTGTGAATAATGCTGTGATGAATATGGTTCTAGACTGATTCTTAAAGCCCTAATTTTCTTCCTGTCCAGGCGATAGGATCTAACAACAGATATGAACCTAAAATGTCACCCTCAGCATAATAGTGTCACTTCGCTGAATGGAAGACATGTATGCAAACAATCAAGTCATCTCCCTTTGTCCTTTAGAGAGTCAGCATCTCTTGCCTGGATGTTTCAATAGCCTCATCTCCTTGGCTCCAGATTTGTCCTGACCCACACCGGCACTGGAGTGACCTAAAATACAAAATTGGTCTTTATCACTCTCCTGCACTACACTTTTCCATAGCTCCCTATTACCTACAAGACAAAGTTTATAGGCCTTAACTGGCCTATCAGGCCCTTAGTCTCCTAGCTCGTCTTTATGTCCCCATCCTTACTTCCTCCTAGTCCTAGTCTCTCCCTTCATATTCCAATTGTACTGTGCTGCTTCCTATCATCTCTTCCTCTGAAATAAAAACAATAAATGATGCTATTTGGTGTCCCTTTGCCTTTGCTCACTGTGTTTGCTCCATCTGCCTGGAAAGCGTTTTCTTCCTTTTCTTTGCTAGCTTATACTCACTCATTCGTCAAAATTAATTCAGCAGTGGGGGCACCTGGCTGGCTCAGTCGGTGGAGCATGGGACTCTTGATCTCAGGGTGGGGAGTTTGAGCCTCACATTGGGCATAGAGATGATTTCTTTAAACAAGATCAGTTCAACAGTAATGTTTCCAGGAAGCCTGTCTCAGACATGCCCCGCCAATTCTCTTTCCAGTCTGTGCGCCCCAGAGCACCCTGTGTTTGTCTCTGTCATCACATCATATCATAGTGGTCTCTGTAAGTTTGTCTCCCCAAGTGATTTAACCTCCTAAAGAATAGGGGTCATCTTTCCACTCTCAGTGCTTAAATATCTAGTAGGTGCTTAAGGAATATTTCTGGATTGAGCAAAATTACAGCTTCTTAAAAAGGCATACTAAGCTCTTCGTAAGTGGCTCCAATGTATCTGGACCAGCTTCATTTCCTGCTATTCCAGTCTTTCTTTTGCCCACATGCCCCAACCACACCTAATTCCAATGCTTCCTCAAGTAAGCAATGAAACTCCATGCCTCTGGGCCAATGTTTATTGACAACTCCCTCTGGAATTCCTTACCCTTCCCTTCCTAATGTACTCCTATTCATCCTTCAACACCCAGCCTAAATATCTTCTACTTTGAGGAGCTGTGATTTCGCCAGACAGAAGGAATCTCTGCTTTTCTGCTGTTCGTAGAATGGAATAGCCCTATTACGTACAATACCACAACATTACATTGTCAGTAACTTATGTATCAGCCTTTTCCCATAGCCTGTACCTTGTTTTATTCATCTTTGTGTTTCTAAAGCCTAGTGCAGTGCCAGGCACATAGTAGGTGTTCCATAAATGTTGGATAAATAAGTGGATGAATGAATGATGTAGACATTTGATAACCATAGTCCGAGTGGACACAAAGAGCATCTGATTCAGTCTGTTTTCATTCCAGGATAATATGGCCTAACTTAGTGTCTGGGGTTCAGATGCTAAAAGCATTCTCTCTCCCTCAACATAGCTATTTGTATTTGAGGCTTTATGTAGCCCTGTCCTTCCGTAATTACATGGGGAGTAAGGAGCCTACTCCTTGGCTCCACAAAGGGGAAATGAAGACATAAAACCATGACTGGTAGTCTGAAGTGTCCCAGATCAAAGTTTGAGGAAGAAAACAATAGGGCCTTTGGTAAGAAGCTCACCATAGGGAAGAGGTGAGTGGGACTCAGGTTCAGGTTCTACATCTTCACTGGAAAGTGCTGACCTGGGGAAAGATTCTAGCAACTCTGCTGAGGGAGCCACCTGTCACCATGGGAGAGCTTTGAAGAAAATAGCTTGCACACATGGCAAATGAAAGAGCTGTGATATTAGTCAAAATGCTCTAATACCTGGGGCCCAGGCAACCTGCTGCGGGTCATCTTTGGAGAGAGTAACAGGAAGGAGCATCTAACCTCTTGCCACCAAGAACCACACTGGGCTGTTTGTCAAAGGGTCCACCCCGGGGTAGGTGAAGGTGGATGGTTCTGTGTTTGTGTTGGTGGTGACATCCAGGCATGAGGGTCAACAGACAGGTGGCTTGGTCAAGCCTTATAATTGGGCTGCTAGGATTTTCAGCCTGGAGCTCAGCAAGGGTGGGCTTCTGGCTTTATGTCCACGGAATGCTGGCAGGCTGCCAGAGTGGGCCAATGATTGTGGCAGGAGGCATGGAGGCTTTGTCTGCATTACTATGGCTACAAAGGGGTGATAATGAAGACTAGTTCATAGATACACGTAAGGAGCTCTGGAGAAGTTCTGAAATAGAGACAGCTACTCTGGAAAAGACAGGAAACAATGGGAGATTGAAGCCCTTGTTATTTAGGTCTAATTGTAAATATGACCTCTTTTGTTTTTGTAGACTGGTGGAACCAGGGGCACAGTGATTACATTGATAAATATAAGCCTTTTACTGTTTAAGTGAAAAGGTGCAACTACAAGAGGAAATTATTGCCCAGGATGGACAGGACCAGGGTATCCTCATCGACTTGGACCTTTTCTCATGGTGCACAGTAGTAGATTATCCTGTTTTCTTGTGGTTGATTGGCTGTGCTGTTTGGTCCTGCCAATGCAATTTTTTAAAAAGTAATCTCTATGCCCGATGAGCGCTTGAACTCACAATGCCAAATCAAGAGTTGCATGCTCAGGTGCCTGGGTGACTCAGTTGGTTAAGCATCTGACTTCAGCTCAGGTCATAATCTTGCGGTTCATGAGTTCGAGCCCCACATCCAGCTCTCTGCTGTCAGGACAGAGCCTGCTTCAGATCCTCTGTCTCTCTCTGTCTCTCTGCCTGCTTGCTCTCTGTCTCTCTCAAAATAAATACATAAACTTTAAAAAAAAAAAAAAAAAAAAAAAAAGAAGTGTTGCGTGCTCTACCAAGTGAGCCAGCCAGGTGCTCCTGCCAATGCAGTTTGAAAGGGCCTTCCATGCAGAGCTCCTCAGTCTGATGGGATCTTTACTTGCAGGTGCATCCCAAAGGTTGCCCCCTGACCCAGGAAGCCTTGGAACATCACTCTCCTCTCCCCAGCCCAGGACCCCTACTCAGAGATTGGCCAGTTCCTCCATCATTCTCTCCTCTTGTGTCAGCTTTGCCCTGAGATCACCTTCTTGCCACCCATTTCCCTCACACCCTGAGCCCTGTGAACTTGAACTGCAATAAGCTTGAACCACAGATGAAGAGTCTAAATGTCCTGACCAACAAAATCTCATAAATTGTGGGCTCAGCTCCTTGGGAAGTGGTATGCATGACTTCCTTCATCATATTTAAGATCTGATGGAATTAATCGCTGAGGAACATAATTGAAGGAGACAGAAACAGAGTGGAACAGAGACCCAAGGAGCTGTTTTCCTCCCCAGGTACCAGGATTTTTGCAACAAATCATGTAACCTTGTGCAACAAGTACAAAAAAGGAAAAGAAAAGACGGAGAAGAACATTTCCCTTTGTGTCCTATTGTGGGGCTACTTCATTTGTAGAGATGTAATTGTAGCCTGAAGCGTGCACTTGGGAATCTGTGTTTCTGGGAAGATTGGAGCTCCTCCCATAAAGAGCTGGAGGAGACTGTGACGAGAAACAATCTTTCCAACTAGCGACTGCGACTGAATGAATTGAAGGAGATGCCTTTTTGCTTTAATTTTTCGCCACCCCCAACTCTGCATTTAAGAAAAAAAAAAAGCGCTTTTTTTTCTTTGAGACTATACCAGACTAGTTAATAGAACAGGATAATTCTGGATACAAGGCTCTGCAAAATAGGAGAGTATAATGAGAGGCATTTGAATGGATGTCATTGTCTTTCACAAAGCATGCTTTTGTCTCATTGTTTTCACCTAAGACTTCTTGCAAAACAACGGGCTTTGAAAGTGCAAGATAGGCTGCTTCACTCTTGAAGAGCTGACAGACATCCCACCTTTTCCAGGAGGATTGTGACTGGAGCTTCAATCATTTTTCTCCCCCGTTTCTGTGCAGTAGGTGCGACAATTAGAGAGAACTGTGAGCTGACTATCCTATACCCAGTTCCAATCCTGTCAGAAGGAACTAAAAATACCCTGTGGTCAAACTATAGTGAGTCCTGCTTCTAACGAGCTTGGGCTGAGGGTAGCCAGGGGGCGGTCATGCCACCCACAGAAACAACAGCCAGATGACACAAAACCATCGCATGAAATTTCCTTCATCTGAAAGCCTGCGACCTTTTTTATGATGCTGCACTTTGGTGAAACAAACAAACAAAAAAGTCCATTTCTAAATATAGCCAGCTTTTGTAGGCTGTAGTTAGTCACGTTCCCACTTTGTAAAAAATATCAGAACGCATTTTGGCAGAAATTTTCATCATGATACGTTTTTTTTTTTCCTTTCAGTTCCCCATATTTAAAACTCTGGTGACACAAACATTAAGGTATATAACCAGAAAACCTCTTGTGTATGGGGAATTCTTCTGGAGTCATGTGGTTCTTTACTTGACAAAAATTTATTGAGGACCTGAATCAGGGGTTGTTCCAAGCCTCTGCTTCGAATCAGTTTTCACTATAGTCTTTTGTTCTTGGAGCTCTTTAGGAAATCCCCACATAGTTGGAAAAAAGGTGACTGCGCTCTCACCTGTATATGTGCCATAGCAGAGAGCATTGGAAACAAAACGGAGATCATCAAACACCTGCCTTGTGGGGCTCTGGTGGATTTCAAATGCATTAATACCCATACAACATCTAATCAGAGTCTGTCAAGAGGTGAGTGCTGACTAAATGCTAGCTGTTTTTATTAGTAGTAGTAGTAGTATTTGCATATAGTACGTGCAGATAGATTTATGTACACGTGTACGCTTTCCGTTATAAAGGCACAGATTGGAAAAAATAGGCTTTGTCTTTCAGCATCCAAGTATCCAACGATGCTTATAATTGGGCGGGTCCAAACTGAAGCAAGAGTCTTTGCCTTCTCTTTCCCCCACTGTGGTGAAACACACACAACATAAAAAGTACATTTTAACTATTTTTTTAAGATTTTATTTTTAAGTAATTTTTACACCCAACATGGGGCTCAAACCCACAACCCCAAGATCAAGAGTTGTAAGCTCCACCGACTGAGCCGGCCAGGCGCCCCCACTGGAGCCATTTTTAAGTGAACAATTCAGTGGCATTAACTACATTCACATTGTTGGGCAACCATCACCACCATCCATCTCCAGAACGTTTTTATCTTCCCGAACTGAAACTCCGTCCCCATTAAACACTAACTCCCCGTCTTCCATTGTCTCCCCCCAGCCCCTGGCAACCACTGTTCTACTTTCTGTCTGTATGGAGTCGACTGCTCTGGGTACCTCATATAAGTGGAATCATACACTGTTTGTCCTTTTATGTCTAGCTTGTTTTCCTTAGCATAATGTCTTCAAGGTTCATCCCTGTTGTAGCATGTGTCAGAATTTCATTTCTTTTTAAGGCTGAATAAGGAGCTTTCATTTTAAAATGGAGGTATTTTGGGAAGACCATATGGCTATAGCTCTCACAGGCGATTTCCAATCCTCTCCTCTCTCCTAGGCCTCATTGTATGAATATTCTAATGAGATCTAATGACACGGCTTCCCGGCTTCCCGGCTTCCCCCATGGTGTCCTTCCACCTGCAATGGCTTTGCCCTTGAACTTGGGCTCCAGAGTCAGACAGCCGTGCACTTGCAATCTGCATTTCTGCTGCTTAAGAAATTTATTATCTTGGGCACACAGTTAGGTTAAACCGTATGATAATGCTGATAATTGATAATTTTTATGTACTAAAATGACAATTTCATGTGGCTCAACCTAATTCTTTAGCTCTCTGTTCCTCAGTTATCTTACATAAAAGATAAAGTTGAAAATAGTGCTTGCCTCATAGGGTTGCTGTGAGAACTGAATGGCCGCATGTGGAGCAGTGTTTAGTCTGAGCTTGGCCGAGAGCCCAGAGGGCCAGGGCTGCTGTGGGAGCCAGGTGCCATGGCCTCCTTTGTGGGGGAGGAGCCTCCTCACAAGTCCAGGCTTCCAGAAGTCTCCTGTTCCCCTCTTTTGCCACCTCTCCTACACCTGACTCTACCTTCATCATCAGCTCAAGGCAGGAGAGTCAGCCTGGAATAAGAGCCATTTTTCTGACACTTTAGATGATATAGCACCGTGAACAAAATAAATACTATTCCCTACCTTCACGGAGTTAATGTTCCAGTCAAGGAGGAAGAAAACCAGGGAAGTAAGAGAAATATACGGCATTTTCAGAAAACTAAAGTAGAAGAGAGGGATCTGAAATGTCAGGTGGTACTTTAGGTGAGAGAGGACACAGTGCCCTTGCTCTGTACCTGAAGTTGGTTTGGCATTTGACCTTCTTTTTAGGCCTTCCCCATATCTTCCCCCTCCCTCTCTTTCTCCCTTGCTCCTTTCCTTCCATCTTCCTTTCTTCCTTTCCTCCTTTCCTTCATTCCTTCCTCCCTCCTCTCTCTCATTCTCTTTCTGTCTTCCAATTTGGATCCTGGGCAGCTCTCTTGGCTTACTTGAAACTGGCTTTCAAGGGTGGCTGTGTGCTGACTCTGCAGAGCTCCCTAGATTGGGAATTCCGAGAGAATTCACCCCAGGCCTGTTACAGGTTGCTTTATGCCGCTGCTGGCTCAGCGTCCATTATTAATTGGGCAATCTTGGGATTTAGCAGTGTTCTCTCTGCATTTTACCCCTTCATAACCCCACGTCTTCAAATGTCTCCCACCTGAGGCCTTCGGTCTCCTTGCCAACCAACTCCACGTCCCGAATCGCAAGGAATTACACAACCACATCATCACAAAACCATAATGCCTTCTCATCTGAGCTGTTTCCCCTGGCTGCAGCCAGGCCTGGGGCAGCCTGTTAAAAGATAAACTGAGGGGGCACCTGGGTGGCTCAGTCGGTTAAGCGACAGACTTCAGCTCAGGTCATGATTTCGAGGTCCATGAGTTCGAGCCCCGCATCAGGCTCTGTGCTGACAGCTCAGAGCCTGGAGCTTGTTTTGGATTCTGTGTCTCCCTCTCTCTGCCCCTCCCCCGTTCATGCTCTGTCTCTCTCTCTGTCTCAAAAATAAATAAACGTTAAAAAAAATTTAAAATAAAAGATAAACTGAGGCATATTAAAACATTTTAAGAGTTTATTTGAACAAAAACCAATTTGAACAGGGCAGTATCCAACCTAGTGGAGAGAAAGGAACTCTGAGGAGCTGCACACAATGAAAGACTTTTATAGGCAGAAGGGGACAGAAATAAGGAGGTTATACTGGCAAAAAGGCAGACTGGTTATTGCAAGGTTACTTTCTTTGAGGGGATGGCAGGGACGTATCACACAGATTACCTAACTGGTGCTGATGGGGCAATTCCTGATTGACTGGTTAAGATTCCGGTTCTGGCAGAGATGAGACTGTAATTGAGTTAAATCTCAGTTTGGTGACATGGAGCTGAGCATAAGCAACTCCATTTTGGGCCTGTTGTCTGGTTTTTAAAAGCCCAATCCAGGGTAGTTTATAGGAAGGGTATTCTGCCTTTTCCTCTAGAATGTACATGAGACTCTCCAGGGCCAAAAAAATCCTTTATGAAATACAAAGATAAGATCATAAAGATTAGTCTAGTAAAATACACATATAGCAATATTGGTGGGTGTTTTTTTAAATTTTATTTTTATTTTTTATAATATGTGTGGTTTGCTCTCTTTTGTTTTGAAGCTCATAGTTAGGGCAGAAAATGTGTCCGTGGGCCTGTGGGGAGGACTGGGGGTGGTGGCTGACCATGCTCCCCTACCCTTCCCATCCCGTGGACTTGTATGTTGTTCTTGGATTTGAGGAAAGCCGCGCTGAGTGCTGGCCACTGTCCTTTTGATGCCGCCTCTTAGGTTCACCACTGACTCAAGCTTTTGCTCAGAAAATGCTACCTCATCCCTAATGGCTGCACAACCGGGAAAATATTATTTTCAGATGTTTTAAATTTGTGCGGTGAGAAACATATGTCCTGCCATATGGAGCACAATAGGAGCTAGTTAAGGCCAAAGTGGAAACCAGAATTGGGAGGTCTCTTTTTTCTGTTTTTGAAGTCAGACCTGCGGGCCAGATTTCCCCAACCAGCAGCCGAAGCCGTGCTCTGAATTGGGAGTACGTGTGCATCAGAGAGAAACCGTGTACACAAAAAGGCAAGCCCCTCTCTCTCTCCAGCAGTGCATCCAATTAGGGGAGCTGTATGGTGCTGCTGTAGCCCCATCCGGAAATCAAGTCGCAGACAACTTGGCAAAGACTCCAAATTCACATGCACCATGATATAAGATGTTAAAATATGTTTGCACAATAAGATAGTTGCACTAAGGCTGCACATGTGAAAATTTGCAACGATTAATTTTGAAAATAAAGCTCTTAGAGTTCTAGTAGTAACAGGGTTGGACTTTCACATGAAATGTGAGAAAGAAATGAAAAGAACACTAGAATATGAAAAACAGCATTAGCCTATCAGTCACTGACTCACTCAGCAAGTGCCGCTTTTGTGTGCCATCCAGAGCTGGGCTCTGCAGAGGGAAGATACGTAAGAAAAGCTTCCAATCCACCCACTCCTCCCCTGGCTTCTGCTTTCAGAACTGCTTGGTTTCATTCACTGAACTGCTCCACGTACCAGGCATTGTGTGATGAGCTCTCACAGAGCTCTCTGATGGAGGAAACAGGCAGGGAATCAGATAACTGTCTTACGTGAGCAAAGATTTAGATAATGGGGGATGCTAAGGGAGCTCGGTGGAGGTCATTTGGATGGGTCGTAAGGTCAGAGAATGCTTCCCAGAGGTCATGGCACCTGAGGTGCGACTGAAGTTTACCTGATGTATATTCAGTTATGGCCTAAGGTGACGCTTAGCTTCCGACCCCATGATTCTGGTTTGGCAGCTGAGCTAACATCATACTTGACTTTCCTGAAGCCTATGGGTAGTGGAGGATGTGCCCTAACTCTACTCCGTGCCCTGGCCAACAGAAGGCTCAGCTTTCAATCTCTGCCCAAACAGAACACCCTGCTGAATTACTGTTTCCAGTCTGGGAGGTAGGGATCTCCTACTCTCAGTCCTTGCAGAGCAAGGAGAGAGAGAGAGAGAGAGAGAGAGAGAGAGAGAGAGAGAGAGAATGTAAGTGAGTGGGTGAGGGGCAGAGAGAGAGAGGGAGAGAGAGAATCCCAAGCAGGCTCCACACTTAGTGTGGGGCATGACTTGGGGCTTGAACTCACCACCATGAGATCACGACCTGAGCCAAAATCAAGAGTTAGATGTTTAACTGACTGAGCCACCCAGGCCCCCTGAGGTCTGATGATCTTAAGTTCAATGAGTGGTTGCTTTTTCCTAGCTCTAGGTACCAGTTTGACACCTCTGTGGGGACTTGTTGTCTTTTTCCCCTCTCACCTATCAGAGGTGATCACTCAGAACCTTAACCTGATAGGCTTACAAGAGAAAGATGTCTTTATGGAAAACCCGGCGGGGGGGGGGGGGGCAGAGACTGTTCCCTCAGAGGGAGTGGTGGGGAATTCTGTTGTAGGAATGAAGGCAGAGCCAGATGGAGGGGAGTTAGCTCCCCTATGGATAATAGGAAGCCAAAGCTGTTGTTATCCATGGAACTAACATGATAAAAAAATGGAGTTTTAGGAAAATAGCTCAATGATGGGGTGTAGGATTCATTGGCTAAGAAAAAAGTGTAGAGGCAGGCAGACAAACTAGGGCAATAGAACAATGGTACAGGGTTAGTGTGGTTTTAAGTATTGGCCTTAGAATAGGAAAAAAAAGATGAAGCAAAGGAAGAAGTGGGAAGACTTGGAGGGAGATGGGGGAGCATGTAATAGAGAAAACCAACAATCAATGGTGATGAGTTCATGAAGATAATTGATCTGATTTAGTATGGATAAAGGGATTGTGGCTATTGACTTGCAGTGATACTGGTTTCATTATTCTTTCAAAGCCCTATCCTAAAAATAAGTTCTGTACACTGAGTATGGCCATATGCTTTAAGATTGGGCATCTGTCTTCCCCAGTTTCCCTTTTCTTCCTGTCTTATGTTTCACTGGTCTTGATCCCCCCACCCTTAAGTCCAAGGACCCTACAGTCACAGCACAAAGGAGAGCATACCTATTCTCCACCTCTGCTTGGTAACAGGCAGTAAGGCTTGGATCAGAAACAAAAGCAGATAATAACCTGGATACAACACTTCAGCTTTTTATATAATCTTGATTACATGTAGTTTAGTAAAATATATGACTTTGTTTTAATGCAGAGCTTGAAGAGAAAATTTTTAAAGTCCCCTACTCTTCTTTGAAAAGCGGAATCAAATGAAAAAATAATTTTGAGTTGAATTACGGAAAAAACAGTGATTAAGTCTGAATTCATGAAAACCTTGTTTTGAATGGCCAGATTATTTTGTAAATGTGTTGGTTTCTATGGTCAGGATTTTTCTAGTCTCCAAATTGTGTGACATTGAGGTTTTTAACATTTTTCATTGTGAAACAACAAGAGTGAATCTTTTCAAAAAAAATTTTTAATGTTTATTTTGGGGAGAGAGAGAGAGAGATTGAGTGCAAGTGGGGCAGGGGCAGAAAGAGAGGGAGATACAGAATCAGAAGCAGGCTCCAGGATCTGAGCTGTCAGCTGTTGAACCCAGAAACCGCGAGGTCATGACCTGGGCTAAAGTCGGACGTTTGACTGAGCCACCCAGGAGCCCCCAGCAAGAGTGACTCTTGATGTTTGCTGGCCATTTCAAGTTTGTCTCTTGACATACCTTGGACAAGGTTGTTTCAGAGCACAGAGATGGACCCTCACAGAACTCCAACTCCAGCTTTAATTTGAAAGGAAAGTCTTCCAGGCCAGTCTTCTTTAAGAGCACAGTCCATTGCCTGGAATGCTTTGAGATATTGCATTCCATTCTGAGTGCTTAAAAGCCCTCAAGTGGAAAACTCAGATCAGTCTCAAAGAACTAGCCATGTGTTGATAGGCAACTTCTCTGTGCAATTTCTTTCTGTTCCTTACTGCTAGACCAGCATGATGTCAGTGCTGGAAAAAGTAAGCTTTATGTCTTTGCTGCTTTTTCAGTTTCTGTTTGGAGCATTGGTGTTGTGTTAATCAAAGGCTCATGGGAAATATAATGTCTGGTGCTGGTACTCAGAGCAGAAGAGCTACAATTGATTAGAACATGGAAGGCTCCTTGTAAATGCTATAAATTGCATTGTTGGGTTAGTGTAAAGCTACAAAATAAAATACCTAAGTCTGTTTCCTCAAACAGTTAATATCCATCTTGTGTAGAGGAAAAATTGAGGTGGAAGAGAGGGGAAGGCAATGAATGTTCAGCTGGAATAAAAAATACAATAGACTCCTCTGAGTAAGCTGATGCTTTTCTCCCCATAGAACTCATTTAGGTTAATCTTATATTTAAAGCTTTTAATATTAAATTATAGATAAATGGTCACTTGGAAACATTCAAGATGGCAGAATGAAACAATTTGAACACATATTTTTATTACTCTACATTAGCATAACGAATTTGAGATGTTCAGTCAACTCCTTTAAAAGAGAGAATAGAAAAAGGGAAAAAGACAAAAGCAACGTTTTCAAGAAGCAGAATTAAAACAGAGAACACCTTTCACCTGGTCAATTATTTCAGAGCAAGAGATAAGGCTCCTCATTAAGAACTGGCATCAGAAAAAGTACTTTGTATGAGGAAATTAAACAAGAAAGAAAAAAAGGTAGAGCAGGAAGCAAGGACTGTGGAAAATGTTTCTACATTTTTCTAATTACTCATTTCATTTCCTGGAAAGAAATGGCTGCCCACCGGTAGGTTGATCTAGTTTAATATTTACCTCAAAGTACAATTTTATGGTCTAACCTTTATTAACAAAGTCAGTTACTGAAGAAAAGTGAATGAACTTCAGAAAAATGCAGACTTTCTGATAATTAGTGGCTGTGTTAGAAATGTCTAATTTTTCTCATCCCTTGTGCTGGGTGATGAGAGGTTAACTTGCACAGATAATGCAAACAAAGAGAACAGAAAAATCCAGCAAGCGTGGACATTTCAAGCAACCCCTCTCCCCACCTTTTTTTTTTTTTTTCTATTTTAGAAAATTGACTTGAGATTTATATAGGAAATAAATGAGGTCCTCTGCACTTGACCTCAGCTGGTGGAAAATCACCTAACTCCCACCTCCCCAAATCCTTGCACTTACTTTCACGTTTCTTCTTAACACAGTTTCTGTAGATCAGAGGAGTGATCACTCCTGCCCACAGCCACCTTCGTGAAGTGCCTAGCCCCCATAGCAGAGGGACATATTTATTCACTCTTTGAGCTCTTGGGTGTGGGAAAGAGGAAACTTCCATCTGACCTTTCAGCACATTCCTTTTCTAAAAGTGACTTTTTCAGTGTGAAATCTCTGATGTGGTTGCATTTGACCGAAGTTATTTTATTTTTAACCCATCTAGCAGTGAACCCACATTTACTATTACTGCCTATGTATGTAATAGGGGGTGAGCAGAGAGTGGTTTGACTGGTCGAACTATTATTGAGGTTCAATCATGACTGTCATCTCATTGCAGGTGTTGGTTTTCTGGAAGGTAAACATACAAATAATACCTGACTCTTAATATCTGGCATAGTATTTGTGAATAAATGGTTACCTTGATCAATGTAATTGCTATTGTTATTATAAACTACTAATATTACTTCTAGACCATGTACATGTCTAGGATTAAGAAACCTATGAACTCTGGGGTGCCTGGGTAACTCAGTCAGTTAAGCATCTGACTCTTGATCTCAGCTCAGGTCTTGATATGAGTTCAAGGCCTGTGTTAGGCTCCACAGTGGGTGTAAAGCCTACTTAAGAAAAAAAATAAACTTATGACCTCTAATTGCAGTCTGGAATAATAGATTTATCCTTCCTGGAAATATCTTTATACAAAAAATACAGCAAATACAAATACTTTTAACTTAATTTTAAAATAGATTATTTTGGAGTGCCTGGGTGGCTCCGTCGGTTAAGTGTTTGACCCTGGATCTCAGCTCAGGTCATGATCTCACAGTTCATGAGATGGAGCCCTGCATTGGGCGCTGCACTGACTGCATAGAGCACGCTTAGGATTCTCTCTCTCTCTCTCTCTCTCTCTCTGCCCCTCCCCCACTTGTGCTTGCTCTTGCATTCTCTCTCAAAATAAATAAACATTAAAAAAATACTAATTAAATAAACATTTAAAAAATAATAAAATAAAATGGATTATTGTACCAGCCATTGAACTTAAGGGCTGGACAAAATTAGGCATCATTAGCAAGAGGACATCAGAACTAGGCAGGATAAGCTTATGACCCAACTCCCTGCTTGTTGTGTCTATTTCCTAAATGGAAATCACTATACTTCCTAGCACAGGACGGTGTACTGAATTCATATCTATCTATGCCATATTACTCAATAATAATGACTGAGGCTCATATCAATTGACATGTGAGTAACACCCCTAAGTACTATTAGGGATGGTCTGTCATCACTCTTTTGCTCTCATTCAGAAAATCCAATTAATTGCCTCTGGGTTGAAACATTGGGCTTATGGAAGAAGCAGCAGAGAAGCCAGGTGAAACTGTAAAATGCTGATTTGGGCTTTTGGAGGCAGATGTTCAGATTGTACAGGGGCTGGGAAGTCAGAGTGACAGACCCAATGGGGTTAATTTATTACCTTTGGAATTGGTGGAGGCTTTGTCCAGAAATAGGCAAGATCAGTGTTTCTCAAACCTTAATGGACTATGGATCATCTGAAGATCTTTTTAAAATTCCGATTCAGATTCACAAGGCAGAGGACTTGAGATTCTGCATTTCTAACAAGCCTCTGGGGGACGCCACGAATTCTACTTTAAGTAGCAAGGGATATAATGGCTACTAGGAGATCTTTGGTAAAGGAAGAAAGAGTGTGTGCCAAGAGGTGAGGAGAGAAAAGATAGAAGAAGGGACTCTGGATGGAAATTTGGATCACAGTGCCTGAGGCTGCTGAGGGTCAGGGGAACTGGGTTTTCAGGAAGCAGATCCAGTGCCAGGAGAGCCAAGGGACCTGTGGGGGCAGAGTCCAGGTTGGTTCTCTAAGCCATTTTTCTGGGGAGGCAAGTTGTATGAGACCAATGTTTCAGGATAAGCATAATGATTCAGTGTTAGTTTTCTGAATGGCCTCTCCTGGTTAGAAAGCTCTTTCCATAGGTGGAATAGGATCTGCTGTCCCTCCAAAATAATGAGAGAACCTATGTTGAAAATCTCTATGCCAGTAGAGGATTATAGAAAAGAGAAGCACTCTTGAAGCCAGGCATGGGTTCCACACCCAGCTCCACTAGTTACAAGTTGTTTCTTGCAAGGTTATCCTCTCTAAAACTCAATTGTCTCATTGGCACAATAGGGCTAACCAACTGCTTATCTAGACACAGTTCTCTCTCTGTCCAAGAGATCGTAAGCACCTTGCTTGGTCTGTCAACTTTATGAAACTGATTTCCTGCTTGCAGGCACTGAAATTCGGATGTTCTATATTAGGAAAGTTTATTTCCTTCTATCAATATATTCTCTTGGACCCTGTACTTGGAATTCGGTCTTTGTTATATTGACTATTACACTCCTTACTGAGCAAATAAACATGGCATATAGGCCTATTTTTCTAATCTATAGAAAGACGTTAAGATGAGAGTGAATTTGGTATGTTTCAGGGACAAAAAGACTTCTGCTGTGGTTCAAACAGGGCAGTCAAGAAAGAGTGATATGGGGTGAGATCTGAGAGACACAGGGCCAATTCACAAAACGCTATGTAAGCTTCAGAAAGGATTTCAATTTAATTAAATCAGCAGTGATGCAATGGAGGTTATTTAGGTGCCTAATGATTAAATAAAAATAGCAATGATACCTACCATTTATTGAAGGCTGACCCTGTACCTTGGTGGTGTTAAGGATTTTTGTATATGTTAACATTTAACTCTCACGTTAACCATATGAGATCCTATTATTGCTTACATTTTGTAGATGGGTAAGTTGAGGCTCAAGAGGTTAATTAAAATGCCCAAGGTCACCAGCTGGTAATTAATAGGAAACAAGATACCACCACACTGTACCCTTCTAAGTCCACTGTTTATTTCCATCCATTGTTTCCATTTGGGTTTGTTTAATTGCCAGTGATTGCCAACGGTCATGGCACCTCGAGGCTGCTAGTCACACTGGCTCCATGCAGCAGCGTGAGGACGTGAACCTGATGCAGGTGGAGCTCTCTTGGCAGTTCTGAGAGAAGCACGAGCGTCTTGTCCCCTGGACCATCCTGTCATTTTCCCATCTGCACATCTCTGCATTCACACACGTCCAAGCCCCTATATCATCTTTATGACTCTAACCTGCCTTCCCTCAGGCCACAGCGAATCACTGCTTTTCATTAGGTGGTGTAATGAATCCATCTGCCCAGTGGTACCTCCGAGCAGCAACCCTCACCACACACATCTGCTCCCACGAAGCTGCAGCAAGCGGCGCGACCTCTCGGGGATCGCAGACACTGGGAGAGACTTGGTTTTTATGCCAGCACACATCTCTCCCATCCTCCCTGGCGGAGCTAGCTCCCTTTATGTGGCTTAACAGGGAGATACGATATTCCTAAGCAATTGGGGACAATTCTGAAGGGCAGTCCTATTGACAGGCTTCCTGGAGTGGATGAGAGATGATGACAGGGATGAATTTTATGGATCAGATCATGTCTCTTTTACAACACATTGTCCTTAGAGTTTCACCGCAGCTCGTGAATGTGACTAACACAGGAAATTGTGAAGACTGGTTACCAGCAGGACGGAGGCCCAGGTTTCTGATTCTGCAGGCCCCATGCTTCATTCACAAAGTTGAAAGAGTCACTCTAAATTCAAAGGGAAGCAGCTGCCACAGAGAACTCAAATGGCAAATCAGAGACCCCACTCGGAGTTGGCAGGAGACAGCAGGATCAAACTTCTCTTCTGGTCCCTAACTTATGACAACTATTGCTATTGCCTGGCTTTTAGCAATTGGCATAGGAAGATATTTCATCAGTGGTGTCAAAACAATGAGGATAAAAATAATCACCGCATACTGAGGCCCTGCCATTTATGAGATGCAGGCATCGTTTCTGGGAAGTGTAGGAGCACATAATGCCCATTGTCCTCTTAGTAATTGCCTTGGTCCCCAAGGGTCCTAATGGGGAAGGGGCTTAATGAGCTTTGGCTCCCTAGAAAAAAGGAACAGAAACAAAATACCTATTGCTCAGAATATAACCAGAATGATCCCCAGGACAGAAAACTCTGGAGTTATGTAGGAAAGAGTACTCGCGACTGGTGAGAGGAAGAATCTCTCTATTGCTAGGAGACTTATTTTAATATGGAAGGTAGTATACATCATTTTTGAAGTACATAACAAACACTCTGCTTTGTTCAGCAACTATTTATTGAGCCAGTACTTCCTAAGCATAAAGGAGACAGATACGAATGTGGCAAAATATCTGCTCTTGGGCTAACAGCTCAGTGGAGGCATAAGATAAACGAGAAAAGCATGCAGAGGCAAGTGGGTCTGCGTAGAATTACTACTGGGTGAGGGGCACCTGGGTGGCTCAGTTGGTTAAGCATCTGACTCTTGATTTCAGCTCTAGTCTTTATCTCATGGTTCGTGGATTTGAGCCCCACATTGGGCTCTGTGCTGACAGTGTGAAGCCTGCTTGGGATTTGCTCTCACCCTCTCTCTCTGCCCCTGCCCTGCTTGTGCGCTCTCTCTCTCAAAGTAAATAAATAAACTTAAGAAGAAGAAGAAGAAAAAAAGAATTACTACTGGGTGGGATTAGAGAGGAAGAGAATGGGGTGGTGAGGAAAAGCTTCCTTGAGGAGGTGTCCTTGAAGCCAGTGACTGAATGTTAAGGAAGAGCCAAGTATGCAAAGTAGAAGGGAAGAGCATTCCAGGTAGACAACCAGCTTCCAGGCTATAAGTTGACCATGAGGTTGGTATGTTTTAGGGACAGAAAGACCCCCCAGCCTGGGTTTGAGCAGGGTAAGTGAGAAAAAATGATAGGATGTGAGATCTGAGAGGCAGGCAAGAGGCCAGATCGTATAGGGATCTCCAAACCACGAGAAGGATTTGAACAAAGCAAGGAGAACAGTTAGGAAGCTATTGACGTATTCCACAAGAGAGGTGAGGACAGCTTGATTCCAAAGTGTGTCAGCAGAGGGATTGGGAGAAATGGATAGATTCAGGCTATCTTTTACAGGTGGACTTAAGAAGCTATGCTGATAGGGGCGCCTGGGTGGCTCAGTGTCTGACTTCAGCTCAGGTCATGATCTCACGGTCCATGAGTTTGAGCCCCGCGTTGGGCTCTGTGTTGACAGCTCAGAGCCTGGAGCCTGCTTCAGATTCTGTGTCTCCCTCTCTCTCTGACCCTCCCCCGTTCATGCTCCATCTCTCTCTGTCTCAAAAATAAATAAACATTAAAAAAAATTAAAAATAAAGTTCTGCTGATAGTTTGGACGTGGGGATGATGCAAAAAAAAGTTATCAAGGGTAATTTCCAGATTTTTTTCATGAGCAAGTGTTACCTTTTAATGACACCAATTGGTGATACCATTATGGTACCATTTACTAAGAGAAGACTGGTGGAGAATTGGAAGAGAAATTCAGATTCCCAATTGGAAGGGAAATTGGAAGGGCCATAAGTTTGAGAGGCCTGCTTTGATATCTGTGTGGCAGTGCTTAATAGTCCAAATAGTTGGTGCAGGCAGTGGCAGGTGCATGGATGATATTTAAAGCCCTAATACTGGATGAGACCATTTAGAGAGTGGGTGCAGACCTGGAAGAGAAGGGATCATTGCACAAACCCTAGGCCACTCTGACACTTGCAGGTCAGAAAAATGAAGTAAATTTAGTGAAAGAGCTGAACAAAAGGCAACTGGCAAGTGGGAAGCAGAACCTGGAGAGTGTGTTGAGAGTCAGAAGAAGGTGTTCTAAAAAGAGGGAGTGATGGACCCTGTTGACGTCTGCTGAGAGGCTGAGTATAATGAGGGCAGGGATGCTCATTGGCTTCTACAACATGAAGCACAGTAGAACAGGAAGCCAGCAGAAGTGGGCTGAGGAGGGAGTATGGGAGGAGGGAATGGAGGCAGTGACCATAAGAAACTACTTCAGGAAGTATTGCTGTTAAGGAGAGCAGAGAAATGGGGTTGTGGCTGTGTGGGGATATGGTGCCAAGAGAGGACTGCTTTTCTATCTATATTTTTAACATGGGAATTACAAGATCATGATTTGGTAGAGGGAGTGAAATGGATGATGCTGAAGAGAAGGAAAAATTGGAGGAACAAAGTCCCTGACACGGGTGAGGGAGGATGGGAGCCAGGGCGGTGGGGGGGGGGGGGACAGTTGGTTTGAAGAGGGTGGGACACCTGATCCTTGGTGATCTGAAGGAAGCCATTGAAGGCTTAGGGCAGTAGTTTGGGTGCTCACATGACAAGGGAGGCCCTTCTGGTCACTTCAGTTTTCTTGAGGAAAAGTGAGGCAAGGTCACTGGTTAACACTGGGGTGGGGACAGTGTGAAAAGAGATGTACAACAGTCACTTAGAAGAACGGGAGAGCAAACACTTGGAGAGTGTGACAGAGCTCCCAGGTGGTGCTAAAGGGCACTGGAGACTTGTGACCATGAATTAGAGTGAAACTAGTCAGGAGAGTTGTGTTGAAAGAAAGCTGCAAAATATGGAAGTGTCCCTATAGTTCTCACAGCGCTTCCTACCTGCACTGACTTGAGTAGCCATCAGCATAACCCTGGGGGGCAAGAAGGCAGTGTGAATACCTCCCATTTAGAGATGTTCATGGTGTAGCTTAAAGAGATTAAATGTCCAGCCTGGGTCACAGAAGCAAAGCATCTGACTCTAAAACTTATGTTCATTCCATCACACCAGCATCTGTGGAACTGACTTCACAGCTAGCGTGATCATAGAATGAAGTATGACAACAGACCCATGGCCTTATCTGTTTGGAAAAGATTTTTAAAGTTGATGCTGGAGCAAAATATGGTTAAAAGATTTGTTGAAGGTGATTTATAATAGAAGAATTGTTAAAAATTCTTACAATATGCCCAAAGAAAAATGTGGTTGATAAGTGTGGATGAAAAATGATGCTAACACAGCATGATGGGTAAGAGGGTGGGCTTTGGTATAAAAAATTACCTAGGTTTATAACAAATTGTTTTGAAGAGAGAGAGAGAGGAGAGAGAGAGAGAGAGAGAGAGAGAGAGAGAGAGAGAGAATTCCAAGCAGGTCCTATGTTCAGCACAGAGCCTAATGCAGGGCTTTATCTCATGACTACAAGATCATGACCTGAGCCAAAATCAAGAGTTGGACACTCAACTGACTGACTTATCCAGGTGCCCATAACAATTTTTTTTTTAATTTAAAAATTACCAAGTTTCAAAGCCTGGCTCTACCAGCCTCGGGCTTTGTGACTTCAAAGTAGTTTAACTTCCTAAACTCAGTTTACTCATCTCTAAAATGATCATGATAATATTACTTTCCCTCACTGGGTTGCAGTGAGGATTAAATAAAATAATGCCCAGAAAGAATACAGTACATATACTGTTAGGGCTCATTAAAGTTTTACCATTATTATTACTAGTGAAAACTAAAGATGCAGTGTGAGGAAGGGCTGCTGTAAAATTGTGTCAACAGTTACATAATGTGGACTTCAGCCATTATTTCTCAAAGGTGGTTGATTAAAGAATTAACACGGTACTACTCTAGATAGGAACCTAAGATTATTTATTTTATTTAATTAATTATTTATTTTTTAATGTTTATCTATTTCTGAGAGAGACAGAGACAGAATGCGAGTGGGTTAGGGGCAGAGAGAGGGGGAGGCACAGAATCCAAAGCAGGCTCCAGGCTCCGAGCTGTCAGCACAGAGCCCGACGTAGGGCTCGAACTCATGAGCTGTGAGATCATGACCTGAGCCAAAGTCTGACGCTCAACCGACTGAGCCACCCAGGCACCCCAGGAACCTAAGATTATTTAGCAATAACTTGCCACCAATTCCTAGAATAGAAGCCTAATTGAAAAGCTAACAGATTTGGCTGATAAAACACACATTTTGCTGTTGGCTAAAAACAAAAACAAAAACAAAAACAAAAAACTCAAGACCTTGTGCATATTTATTTATGCATATAAATATGTCATTTAAAATCTATACAGGAAATTCAAGCAAATACGTAATACTGGCCAAAAAACTACATATAATTTGAAAAATTACAAATTCAAAGAAGACATGTTGGGTCAGCAATGTGAGTGACTCTGATCATACCATGTGGGCACTTTCTATCACATTATAGCAACATTTCCAAAGATGAGGAGCTAGTTGTCTTCTCATCAGAGGAGCTCTAGTCTGTCCATATGTGGGACTTTGCTGATGAACCCCATCCTATTTTATCGAGTTTCTATCATGGTCATCCAAGTTATTTAAATAAGGTCATAATGTAGTAGTTCTGGTATTTCTGGTCCCTATGCTGGTTGAATGCTGGCTTATCCAGACCAAATATTAGACAAAACTAAAGAGGAAGTCTGTGCAACTTACAGTAGGGGATCATACATAAATCCTGTGTTTTATGGAGTCTGACAACTTTTTAAAAACTTATGTATAATAATTCTATTGAATTAAATAGTAGAGCTATGCCATGCTGCTCAAAAGGCTACTTTACCTTTCTGGTCTGACTCTTGGAGGTGTTAGTAACTAAGAGATTGGATTTATTAAGCTTAGGTCTCTGCTAAAGAAGGTTCTGGCATAGTTCTCACTTGGTCCTCTCCTTCACAGATATCTGTGTAGCTTTAAACCTTTGTGATGCTCTGACCTCATCTGAGGGGCTGTCTCCAGGCAAGGGCATGTTTAAAGAGATCCACCATGATTGTGATGTACATGTGTACTCGCAAAGTCAAGAATTGCATCTAAAGCAAACCTCTCAGGTTTTATAAGCTACTATATAAATGTGTGTGTGTGTGTGTGTGTGTGTGTGTGTCATACATTCATAGATATATGTCCATTTTGTTAAAATATTTAGGATTTTTTAATGCCTACAAAGCTTATGCTTCTGAGAAGTTGATTAGGAAGTCAAAGTGATTGTGAATCTTTCTGCTACGTCAGCAAGGTATTTCAGAAGCTTATCACAAAACTCTTTATCAGATAAGAATGTTTTCAGCAGTAAACAACAGAAAACCCATCTGAGTCACTTAAACAAATAGAAGGGTATTTTTCTTATAAAAGATGTCTATAAGAAGGTAACCAGGACTGGTACAGGAGCTAAATAATGTCAGTGAGAACCAAAAATGTTTTTTTTTTATTCTCTCCAGACATCATTACCACGTGGCATGTTGCTTCATGGCTGCAGTATGGCTGCCTCTGCTCCAAGCATCACGTTCACATTCAAGGCAAAAGAAAGGAAAGGAAGAGTGGCACTAACGATGTCTTTATCAGGGAAAAAAACAAACAAACATCATTGCTCACATCTCATTGGCCAGGACTGTGCCTTATGGAAATCTTTTGTTGCCAGGAGGTTTCCTGGCCTCCACAGTAAAGGAACAAGGAGGAAAGAGGAATAGGAATGGCCAGCCAATGCCAGCTGCCATATTTTGTATATCCATATGGCTATTCCATCAACTTCCCTGGCATTAGGGAAGGAGCGGTGTTTTATTGTTGTTGTTTGTAATTTAAGTAAGCTCAATACTCAGCATGGGGCTTGAACTCACAACCTGAGATCAAGATTCACATGCTCTACCTATTGAGTCAGTCGGTCCCCCAGGGAAGGAGTCTTCTAATACACCTCCCCAAATCATTCAGCTTTTAAAATTACCTTTACTGTCACTGCTTGTATTAAAAATGGCAATAGCAGCTGTAACTATCATTTACTGACTTACTGTGTGCCAGGCATTGTGCTAGCTGAGTTTTCTACCTTTCCTTCAGCCTGGTTACAGTAATCCTCCCTACAAGAGGATATTCGCCCTGTCCCTGTTTCACAGATAAGAAAGCAAGCTCTCTGAGGCTGGAGAGGATAAATGGTTTGCCCAAGGCTACATACTAAGAAGTGATGGAGTTCGTGAACTTAAGTCCATATGGCTCTAAAGCTTATGCTCTTCCCAATGCAGGTACTGTGCCTTCATACCTGGATCAAATCTGGCCTTGAGTGATCCACACACATGAAGGAATATGGATTTTTTCATAATCACCAAACATTCTTTTTATAGCAGGCTGCATCTAGTCCCTACTTGCTGTCCCCTTACAACTCTTTGAAGTCACTCAAGTGAAAAAAAAAAAGTCATCCTCATGTTGACCGCGTCTCCTGAGTGGTGTTGGTAATTGGGCAGGGGCAGCCAGCTGGCCCTGGGACTCTGCCGGCCTCGCATGAGCACCTTCTCCCTACGCTGTCTGGCTCAGCTTGGCAGCTTCCTGTTGCCATCTTTCCAGGAATTCAGCAAGGGCTCTGGGAAACCCAGGGGCCATGCAATTTGAAAAGAGGAAGTGCTATGGTCTTGTTACTTCTCAACGAGAAATGGACTTTTCAGTGGCAGGGCCAAGCCTCGATTCCCTGGGGGAGACCGCGACTGAGCAATGGTGCTCTGGGAAAATGATCAGGGAGCTCCACAAGGCCATTTGGCAGCCCTTGGATCCAAGTCTGCGAGAGACTGGCACCGGGAACGGACCTATTACAGGCAGAGCGGGCCATCCTTGTTCAAGTCTGATTTACAGGAGATGTGTCAACATGCAGTAGAAAAACTAACCTCTGGCGCTCCTTAGATGGAACTTTCTGTAAAAAGAATGACCTGCTGTAATTGTGAGGCTTTCCTTCTGCTCTAGAAAACCCCTGGGGGCATTTCTGTACTGGATTTATAAGGCCAAAATTCTCAAGCTTTACAGACCAGCCTCTAATGGCCTTAGGGTTCTCTCAGACACTTTTGAGGTCCTTGCTGTGTGATCCCTTGAATAATCAGGGGGCTGGTGGGGGTGAGGAGGTCTCCGGGGGATCTATTTCAAACCATGGAAGCCCAGGTAACTATAATAATAGCCTGTAGATACAGGCTAGTCAGTGCTTAGAATTCCCTCGAGACTCAAAGGTAAATCAGAAAAAATTTTTTTTGATTTTGAGTCTTGCGAATACTCAGTTTTGCTTGTAAGGATGCATTGGTTGCTTACTCTGAGGAGGCAGATGATCAAAGGTAACCCAGGGACAAT
The DNA here is from genome assembly GCF_018350175.1 of Felis catus. NCBI lineage: Eukaryota > Metazoa > Chordata > Mammalia > Carnivora > Felidae > Felis > Felis catus. The sequence goes on from NC_058372.1 coordinate 80,861,900, forward strand.
GCCTCTTCTGTCTACCAAGGGCTCCAAATAGCCTCTGGCTTCTTTGGTTGGGTGCAAGGCAGAATCGGGACTTTCAGTCAGGTATCCCACTTTCTTGTCAGGCTTGTCTTAGGCAGTCAGCCCCCATAAAAGGCCCCCAGGGACCAAAAGCCACAAATGCACACTTATTCTTCTTTTGGCTATGGCAAACAAAGAAAACTCTGGTTCAGCCATCTCTCTACCTTACCTATGGCATCTTCATCCATTGGCAAGAAGTCTCACATACTGGGGACTCAGTCTCCACCATGTACAAATGCTGGTGGACTAGGGTGCATGGTGCGGAATCTCTGTACTCAAAGTCAGCCTAGAGCTCTGCTGTGATTTCACAGCCACAGATGAACTACATTCTGCTTTTAGACTCCAGAAGATTCCTATGTTACTTGGTTCTAATAATGGGACCCTGAGGTTTCTAAATTCATAATTTTATAAATATTCCTTGTCTCCTTTTCCAAAGCTAACAATTCAGATAAGGCTGTAAACATCTGAGGAGGGTCCTCTGAGGCAGCCCTCCAGGCTTAAAATTCTCTTAGACTTTTCTTGCAAAGCAGCAGATGACTTGGGGTTTATCAAATTTTCCATGTCTATTTTTGTCTCCCTCAGAAGGAAATAACCTGAATCTCATGGCTTCTACCATTATATCATCTAGTGTGTCTCTTGTCTTATTCCCCTTCACTCCCTTAATTCTTTGTGACTTTTTGCTCTTTCAAGGGGAAAATCCTTAGGGTAGAGAAGGGAAACGGGTCTGCTTGTCCTAAAAATGGGCAGCCCTTCCCCAGGAGGCAGAAACAAATCTGACAGTTGGGCATGAGGTACATTATTTTCTCAGTCAGTTCGCATTCAGCAAGTTTCTTCGTGATATCACCATCTCTGTCTTCTTGTTTTTGGGCAATTCAGCAGGAAATGAGCAGCACAATGCCTTCCCACAAATGTGCCAGAATGGAGGGACTGGTTTACCACAGACCTCCAACAGGTGAGGTTGCCTGAACAACTCAACTAGATCGGGATTGTTGTTTTAACTGTAAAGTCTACACGGGCTCTCCAGTGGCGTGAACCGAGGGCCCCTCGATCCCTTCAGTGGAAGATGTATTCGGAGATGTCTTTCCAGCTCAAGGTAGTTTCCCCTTCTCTGGGGATGACCTTTACTTCACCATTTCATCCTCAGGAGGTGGCCTCCAGAAACCATGCTCGTTTTTTTGGCCTTGCCTTTTGATGTCTCCTTTGTGGCTTTAAAAGTGGGTTTCTGACTAACTCTGTGGTGATTGGAGGCCTTTTCTCATATTTTATCCCCTCACCGGAGTCTATTGTGATGAAAATTCAAAACTGCATCCTGCCTTCCTCTCACATGTCCCAGGTCCCCCGACCCCCTTACTCGGTTCTCCTTTTCTTTCCCCATGTTCTTCATATCTGACATGCTTTGTCCTTTGTCTTTCCTGCTAGAATGTAAACTCCTCGAGAGCAAGGCCCTACTTTGTTTACTGATGCAGCCTGAGCACCTAGATCAGTGCCTGACGTGTACTGTACCCAACAAATAGTAGTTGGCTAAGGAATGGGAGCTGAGGGGTGATCATGGTCTGTTACGTGGTCTAGAGAAGCAGGAAAAGCCAGCAGAGAGAAGAAAGACGCAGACTTACAGGGAGAGGTAAACAGGAGAACAAGAGCGTTCTCACTGAGTTCCAACCCCTTATTTAAAAAAAAATTTTTTTTAACGTTTATTTACTTTTGAGAGAGAGAGAGAGAGAGTGCGTGTATGAGTGAGGGAGGGGCAGAGAGAGAGAGGGAGACACAGAATCTGAAGCTGGCTCCAGTCTCCGAGCTGCCAGCACAGAGCCTGATACAGGCTCGAATATCCATGAACCAAGAGATCATGACCTGAGCCGAAGTTGGACACTTAACCAACTAAGACACCCAGGGTTCCCAGCTCCAACCCCTTCTTGAGGCCAGGCTTCCCTCCTATCCTTGGGTTTCATGAGTCTTTGTAGTAAATTGCCACCCTTTCCTTCAAGTTAGCTGCAGTTGGTTTCTAGGACTTGTAACAAAAGGACCTTGACAACTTACACAGACAAAAACCGCAGCCTTCCTAGCGCTTGCTCTCTAGTGGAAGGAAACAGACAATGAAAAAGAAGTAGACTATATGGTCAGTCACATAGTGAAAAGAACTAGGGAAAATTAAATCAGGATAAGGGGAGCAGGGATTTCTAGAAGGAAAGCATTTAAAATTCTTAGAGCTCCCTGGGTTCCTGGGTGGCTCAGTCGGTTAAGCGTCCAACTTCAACTCAGGTCATGATCTCACAGCTCATGAGTTCAAGCCCTGCCTTGGACTCTGTGCTGACAGCTCAGAGCCTTAAGCCTGCTTTAGATTCTGTGTCTCCCTCTCTCTCTGTCCCTCCCCTGCTCATACTTTCTCTCTCAAAAATAAATAAAACATAGAAAGAATTTTTTTTTTTAATTCTTAGAGCTCCCACTTAAAATTCTCAGGGAAACCACCTCTCCCCACATACCCCGAGAATGTGATGTTTGAGCCAAAACCCAAAGCAGATGAGAATGTAAACGAGGACTGTGTGTGGGGAAGAGCTTTCCAGGCAGAAGGAACAGCAAGTACAATGGCTTTAAGACAAGTTTCAGAAAGATCAAGGAGGCCGGAATGGCAGAAACCCAGTGAGCCAAGAGGGAAGTAGGAACACAGAGAGGCAAAGAGGTGGTGAGGGGCCCTGTGGGCATTGTAGGAACTTTGGCTTTTACTCAAAATAAGATAGAAAGCCACTGCAGGTTTTGAGCATTATGTTTTAAAAGGATCTCACTGACTGTTGTAGGAGATCAGTGTGGGGCGTGTGGTGAGCAGGGTGGGGGTAGCACCCCTATAAGGAACTACTGCAGTAATCCAGGAGAGAAGGTGGCTCTGAACAGGACGGTGGTGGAGGAGGTGGTGGGAACTGGTCTGATTCTGCAGATCGACGGCAGAGCTGTGCCTCCAACATTTGAGCCCCTTTCCCTGCAACAGTAGGGTGTCTCCTCTGGGTTGTACGAGACAGCCGGGCTGTGTATCCACTGTATATCCTCCCAGTCCCCAGGCCACCCCTCATGGAACACCAGCATGGCCTCTCCTGCTGGGGGAGGCTGTGACCACCACTAAATGAAATCCTGGAGAGGCTACACACCCTTCCCACCTTGAATCCTCTGCTGGGCTGTTTGCTGAGAGGGAAGCATTTTCATGATAGTGGTCATGGCCTTAGGGAAATAGACCAGGAGGGGGAAATGCAGATCCAGTCCTGTGTTTGGCTCTGATTCAGACCTCAGTTTTCTCATCTGTGAAATGAGAGGGTTGACTCCCAAGATCACTCATGGTCCCTTCTAGTTCTAATGGGCTATAATTCTGTGGATCTCAAGACTGAGTCCATCACTGAAGCCAGATCCAGACCAGATACTGCATCATAGGTCATAAAATAAATGACGAATCACTCCAGCAGTTACTGGAAGGTTGTAAGGAGCTCAGCCCTGGCTAAGGCTCTTAGCTACTACATGAAAATGGTCTGTGATAAATACCACTAACTGGAAAGAGAACAGGATACAAAACCGAAGCTTAGATTACATTAATGTCAGAAACAGAAGAGTGAAATATACTGTAATGTGAGTAAGAGTTCTCTCTGGGAAGTAAAGTTATAGGTTTTATTTTTTTCCTAGAACTATTCTGCACTTTCCAAATCTCTTAAAATATTTTAATATAATTTAATGTATGCATGTATTCATAAATTTATATATATTCACAAATGTGGTCTTTATATTCCTTTTCCTGTTTTGATTGCCTCCATTTCTATTCCCCCCCCACACACACATCTGGGCACACCACCCCATAGCCCAGAAACCCATTTTCAACAATGATCGTCAGTATTACGTTGATCACCATCCATTCATTGCTTTAGAAAACAACTCCAAGGCACAGTCTGAACCCTCTACCTACCATGGGAACCATCTTGGCTCTGACCTGTTCTTGATGGGCCAGGGAAAGGAACATGTGACAAAACTAGACACAAGTGCATAGGGTGCGGGGGGGGGGGGGGTGGGGTGGGGATTCCTGTTTCTGTTTCCTGAATGAGTGTCAGAAACCTTAGGACTAATAGGATCTTTTATAAAACAATGGGCTAGCTTTGATAGAAGAGTAGCTTTAGACTGTCCTGTAGACTTTAACTCAGGGCAGATTTTCGCTGGACATATAGGTTGTTTACATGTAGCTCTTGTTAAGGGACCAAGGATCCTGCATGTGTGTGTTTATCTGGTAACACGCCCATTCTTGAGGTAAAGTGCCCCATAACTTGACATAGAAATTGCAGTTAGGAGATCCCTCTTTGGTCATCCAGCCTAGAAAGCAAGTCTGTGGCAGGCAAGCCTCACCCACCGGGAACAGGATGTATGATGGGCCCCATGAGACAGAGCAGGAAGTTGACAGGGTCACTTCCTGCTGAGAATCACCTTAGAGACTCAGAACACTAAGCTCTGGGCTACCTCAGTCCTTTGACTCTTTTCTAAGAACACATATTTGTATATATGCGTATGTCAATATGCACGTGTCTGTGTATATATTTTTCTTCTTCCCTTTAACACCTGACTCGGACTTTGATGGGGCTGAGAAGAAAGGCTCGTGAGAACCGCCATGTGTGGACAGTGAATGCAAAGCTGCTCGGTTCCCAGAGGAAAAACGGGCCCCAGAGAAGGTCTGGGCAGCTGGGGTAGACACGCTGAAAATCACGGAATTACACAGTTCGCTACCAGAAGAAAGTAGCTATAAACAGATATAGTAGCCATGGAGGGACCTTGGAGGATGTTCATCGTGACCCCGCTCTCTTGGCAGGAGAGGAAGCTGGTGCCCACAGACATTAAAGAGAAAAACCGGGTTCTTGGGCAGCTCAGTGACAACTGATTTAGGCACATTTGCCTGCCTGCATCTCAAAGTGACAGTTCCCACTAAGGAGAGAGGAAATAAGACTTCTATTCTTCCTTTGTCATGGTAAAACCAAACGTTCTGGATCCTCCAAGGCAGGCTCAAATCATTATGACTCCCTAATTTACCCTGGCTAAACTGAAAACTAAATGGAGCGTCCTTTTTCTGTGTGTGAGGAAAGGCTGACAGTGTTTGCTCAAGATATTTGCTAAATTACCTGAAAATTTTATCCTTACGGTCTTCTGAGTAGACTCCAAACCTTACCTTGGGGTCTGAGTTTCTCATTCTTGGTGACTTAGTATTATTTTGGGAAACCCTAAGGGAGTGGATTGGCCTGAATATAACCTCTCAAAACACCTTGAAGGACTGGTTTAGGGACATCCATGCCGCAAAACTGAGACTCCCAGCAGCCACAGTGGCAGGAGCACATGTTTACGGACCATGAGACTCTCTCTTCTGAGGTTATAAAACACCAGAGGATTTCCTCCTTTTTTACAAGCCCATGAGTCAACAGCTCCTGTGTCAACAGCTTTTTAATTTTTTTTTTTAAGTTTATTTATTTTTTTGAGAGAGACAGAGACAGCATGAGCTGGGGAGGGGCAGAGAGAATCCCAAGCAGGCTCCACACTGTCAATGCAGAGCCTGATGTGGGGCTGGAACTCAAAAAAACGTGAGATCATGACCTCAGCCGAAACCAAGAGTCAGACGCTTAACCGACTGAGCCACCCAGGCACCCCTCAACAGTTTTTAAAAAAAATAATTCATATACAGGAAAATTTCCTTTATTCGGGCTAATATCAAGGAAGAACTGACTGAATTAGGAGCAGAAATGATTTAAAGGATAAGTTGAAATAAAAGGAGTTTAACCCCAAATATGTGTCTGTATTAAAATAAGGCATGTCCCAAAATTTGTAAGTAATACACCCAACTCCTAGTGCACATAATATTCAGCAGAGGTTCATTAAAAATATTTGGCATCAGGGCATGTGGGTGGCTCAGTCAGGAAGCGTCCAACTCTCAGTTTGGGCTCAGGTCACAATCTCACAGTTCCTGAGTTCGATCCTGCATGGGGCTCTGCACCGACAACATGGAACCTGCTTGCGATTCTCTCTCTCCCTCCTTCTCTCTGCCCCTCCCCTGCTCATGCTCTTTCTCTCCTCTCTCTCTCAAAATAAATAAATAAACTTAAAAAAAATATTTGGCATCAACGGCTTAAAGTACAGGTGTTCTGAAATGCTGAAAAGCCACTGTGTTCTCAGTGATAAAATACCTCTTCAGTTTTATTAATTAGAGAAGAAACTCCCAACTTGCTGCTGAGTGATTCTGTTCTGACGGATGGACTGTGAAAGGGAACTATGACAAAACCCCAAATGTTTCTCAGTGTGTTTGGGGCATGTTTTCTTGAGAGAGCATTCACATGATCTCCACCGTCTGAGACACCCTTGCTTCTTGCACAGTGGCCAACGTATGAAACGTGTCTTTTTTATGGAAAAAAAATTACAGATCCTTTTGGAAAATACATAATTGGTGGAATACTAAAGGAAACCACACTTGCGAGTGACCCTTGGTTTTAGTTTTTTACCTGGATGCAGAAACACATTGAGGGGCGTAAGCACCCCTGAGGAGTCCGATGGAAAATGGTGCATCTGAAATGCTTCTAATGCAAAAATAATGCCTCTATATCCTTCTGTCGGCAAAGGAAGGTCACTGGATCGCTCCCACCCGGTGTGAGCCTCCCTCTTGGCCTCTGATACCCCTTGTTACCCATGACATCCGCAGGCCAGGAGGAGAGCAGAGTCTGTGGCTGCACGCAGAGTCCTGTCTGAGGCAGTTCAGGCAAATGAACTGAAGAGGCATCGTTTTCTCAGGGCTGTCCCCACCATCACTTTTGTCTAAAAACTGTATGTTTTGTTTGAGTATTGTTTTAAAAAACAGTTCGCCCTAGAAGAGATATTGGCCTTTTTAGAAAACCGCTTCTGGCACCAACCAAGAGAGTCTGTGGCTCTAAGCTCTTTGAGAAGGCAGCGTACGGAGAGCCGAGAGCCGGCAGAAACAGCGATGGTTGCTAAGGGAACAATTGAATTGCTGACACAGAGACAGATGATGGGGCTGAAAACTCTTTTTTTCTTCTCCTGCCACATGGAAAAGAAAGCAGATGAGTCAGAGGGAATGGTGGACGCTCCTTTCTGCCTGTTAAGAAAGCTAAAAGGCCGGCATTGCCTACTAGCCTGAAGGGAAGAGTCTAGTGGTGGTTAAGGCAGAGAAAAGCTGAGAGCAACTGGAAAGTTGGGGATAAGCCCGCGAAGCCTGCGGAGAAAACACCGCCTACTAATGAGAAGAAGCGCAGAAGGCGCTTAATCACATGTGCATATACGCTTCTTTGAACGTCCTCTCCTAAATACTTGGAAATATTGTTGATCGGTTAATTTATTTACTCAGGTACCATTCTGTTGCCATTTTCGAGAGCCTGTTGTTTCTTTAAACACTTTTTTTTGAGGTGTGAGTACGTACCTTAAAATCCATCCCTTGTACCCATTGGAGTTTAACGATTTTTAAAGTAATTTTAGAGAGTTTTGCGTCCATTTTCCCAATTCAGTGTTAGAACATTTCCATCTCGCCAAAATGTTCCCTTCTGCTGGTCCACAGTCAATTCCTACTCCCAGCCCCAGGCAAACTAATGATCTGTTTTCCATCTCTATAGATTTGCCCTGTCTAGAAATTTTATCTAAATGGAATCATATGATCTGCAGTCTTTTGTATCTGGCTTATTTCGTTTCACAATGATGTTTTTGAGGTTCATCTGTATTGTACCATGAATCAGTAGCTCATTCTTTTTTAATATTGAATAATATTCCATAGTATTACATATCGCATTATATATATGATTATATACATGTGTTTTATGTATCACGTTTTGTTTATCCATTCACCAGTAGATGTTTGGATTGATTGGATTGTTTTCAGTTTATGGTGTTTATGAATAATGCTGCCATGAACATTCATTCATGTCATACAAGTCTTTGTGTGGACCTACATTTTCATTTCTCTTGGGTACATACCTAGGAACAGAATTACTGGATCATATGGTAAGTATATGTTTAACTTGTTAAGAAACCACTAACTGTTTCCAAAGTGGTTTTTACCATTTTACATTCCCATCAGCAATACCTGAGGGTTCCATTTTCCTTATGTCCTCCATCTACATTTGGTATTGTCAGTCTTTTTGATTATGGCTCTTCTAATGGGTGTGTAGTAATATCACATTGTAAATTTCAAGTGCATTTCCCTAATGACTAATGACATTAAGTATCTCTTTATGTTGTAAAGGGGTTTATTAGGAAAAATATTTGAAATACTAGAATTTTGAGTGGGAAATCTGAAAACCAAAAGACTATGAGTTAAGGCAAATGTCTGAATATTTGCCATTAAGGCCTATAGGACTGTTTCTCATTGTAAATTGCTTGCATCGGAATCACCCAGAGTGTTTGTTTAAAATGCACACCCTCCCTCACCTGCAGAATTGATGCCTGTGTAGGGGTTCCAAAGCCTATGTTTTCAACTGCCCCTTCCCTGGTTCTTTTTTTTTTTTTTTTTTTTTGAGTTTATTTATTTATTTATTTATTTTGAGAGAGAGAGAGAGAGAGAGAGAGAACAAGCAGGGGAGGGGCAGAGAGAAAGGGAGAGAGAGACAAAATCTCAAGCAGGCTGTCAGTGCAGAGCTCAATGTAGGGCTCGAACTCACGAACCACGAGATCATGCACTGAGCTGAAATCAAGAGTGTGCCGCTTAACTGACTGAGCTACCTAGGTGCCCCTCCCTGGTTGATTCTTATGCACATGGGAGTTTAGGAGCCAGCACCCTTCACCCAAGGTATTTTTGCTCACCTGGTGACTGTTACATGGATTGTAGGTTCAGGAATTTCCACCGCTATGTGAGGGCCCCAAGGAATGAGTAGCCCTTTAGAACTTTGGCTCAAGCATCATGAACTCAGTGTGTAAACCTTCAAGAAAGCCATCTTTCTGACTCTAGATTTCTTCTCCTCGACATGGAAAAATTACAACTCATCAGACACAATGTACATAATCGTTGCATGTTATTAGAATTGCAAGAACCTGGTTCCTACCTCTTTCATAAGGTAGGATAGAAGAACACAGACCTGAGATTGTCCACAGAATTAAGTGCACTGAGCTCAAACATAAAAATACAGTCTTGACCAAGCGCACAAAAACATTAGCCGTTTTCAACAAGGAAAGCCCTGTTTTAGGAACATTTCCAGAAGGAACGTTTTAGCTTTGTCATTGGGTCAAATAAAAACTCATTAGTGTATGGCTTCAGTCTTTCCCTTAGAATTGAGTCTGGTGGTCCAGGATGGATGCAGCGTCCTAATCAACGTAACCAATTCCTCAGATACCGTGAAGCCTGGCCGACCTAAATGATTTAAAAACTCTCTTAGGGGTGCCTGCCTGACTCAGTTGGAAAAGCACGTGACTCTTGATCTCAGGGTCATGAGTTCAAACCCCACATTGGGTGTAGAGGTTGTGTAGATAGATAAATAAACAAAGTTCAACAATAAAATAAAAACTCTCTTAGGCTTGGGGTTCTTTATCATCACTAGGTCATGTTGTATGCATAAGTTTGCAAACACTATTGGTGTCACCCAGGAAATAAGAACAGAAGTCAAAAATGCCACAGCCAGGCCAGGCTTTGGCAGGATATTTCACTTTAAAAGGACGGTTTGGGACTCAACAGGACACATTCTTTGTACACTGTGATAATGGCTTGGAGCAGAGAGTATTGATAAAACTGGTAGAAAAAGGTTCAAAGAGCTTTGAGTGGAGGTGGGGCTGATGATTTGGAATTTTACCAAGAAGCTGCTTTTCTTTCCATAAAGGGAAGGCTAAAAAGGGAATCATCCCATTTGTACTTCAAACTAGTTTTAAATATATTAGGAAAAAAATACATACACACAACAAACCTCCTACCCAGACACCCTCCCACTGGCTGGTAATTCTATTTGAATGATCCGTGGGTGGCATCCTGGGCAGCCAGTACATCACTGTGCTACTCTGTACCTCCAGGGACATTCGGAGTGTGTGCACGTGACAGCAGGACTGAGTCCCGCCTCTACCCATGCTCTCTGCGGGACCCTTTCCCTCCAAGTGGCTACTTAGAGGCTTTGTGCAAGAGAATTCCTTCGCAGGAACCCAGAAATGAAAACATTTATGGAATTACTCTGCACGAATTACTTGGCACTGAAAATTGGAACAATTAGCAAACCTTTGTGACGAAGGAATGTTGAACGTGAAACAACTTGAAAATGGAGTAAAAATGGACCTATTATTCTTTGACTCAATTAGAGCTCACAAAATCTATTCAATATGCTTTTGCCAAACCATATATTTATCTGTGCATTTGGAGAGGAGAGGCTACTCCCAAGCAAGGCCCATTCACTCCAGCCCTGCCCCTCACCAACCTTGGAAGGAAAGGAACAAGCAGTGCCTTCAAATGGATAAGAACTGGCTCGGGGACACGATATCTTGTACACACGTAAAACCATGCCAGTAACCCTGGGTTATTTTTTGTAATGGTCGCAGATTTTTAAAGAAATTAACGATAGAGAAATGGATCATCTGAAATAATGCAATTTAGTAGTGTGACTTTCTTTTCTTTCAGATAAGTCCAAATTATGGCCATACTGTTCCCTGTATTTGTCCAGATGGTAAACTAGAGACGTTGGTTGGAAGTGAGCTTTAAAATTGGCACAAATTTAAAATTTCTGTCCTCCTAAAACAAAAATATCAAGTGGCCTGGTAATAATTTCACATTTTCAAAAGGCTATGAAATCCTTTTCTAGCTTGTCGATCCATATTATTTTTAAAATGTAATCCGTATAGTTATCATTAACGTCCACCCTCTGGGGAATGAGTAACCAGTGACTCAAAGCTGCCACCAGAACTTGAGGGGGCTATAAAGGCGCTGTGGGCCTCACTCCTTCCGTGCAAGTCGGGGATCCCTCCTCTTCCAACTTCTTGTCAGCTAGCCCGAAATCACTGCATGTCAAGTATGTGCAAGAAAATGGCACTGGAGAGCTGTGTCTTTGCCCTACAGTGATCATTGGCCAGGGACTTCTTTTTGGTATTGTTTTCTTCTATCACTTCTTTCTCTATCTCTTTAGCTCTCTGTCTCTGTCTCTCTGCATTTGTTTTTCCTTTGAGAGTCATCTTTGCAGTAATGCAAATACTTATTTTTATCCCTCAAAATTTTCTGATTCTTAGAATATACAAATTGGCAGTGTCTTGACGTTTATGTGTATAAAGTTTTTTCTGTTTCAGCTTTGAGTATCTTCCATGTTAGGACTCTATTTTTGGGGGGAAGGGTCATTTTTAAATTTTGAAATAATTTCAGAATTTCTGAAAAGTTGCAAGAATAGTGCAAAGAATTCCCATACACACTTTACCCAGATTCTCCAATGGTTAACATTTTCCCACAGTTGCTCTATCATATTCTCTCTGCGTCTATACATATTTATTAGTTTTTGGCTGAACCATTTGTGAGTAAGTTGCAACACGATGATGCCCCTTTACTCTTACATACTTTAGTGTGTATCTTACCATGAAAAGTACTGCACTTCAATGCTGAAAAAAGAAAAAGCAGATAAGCAAAAAGAAGGAAATTAAAATCCATCTGGATTCTTTCTACCCAGAAATAAGCATTTTGCTGTATATTCTTCCAGTTCTTTTCCATGCACATATTCAAATTCCTTACACAAATGTGACATTATGTATACAATTTTAAGCCCTGCTTTTAGAGGCTACATAGCACAATGGAAGAGCTCTGGTCCTGGAGTCAGCCTGGGTTCAAATCCCCTGTGTACTACTCACTATCTGTATTCATTTCCTGTGGCTGCCGTAACAAATTACCACAAACTGGGTAACAGAAATTTATTCTCTCACAGTTCAGGAGTCCAGAAGTCTAAAATCAAAGTGTAAGCAAGGTTGGTTCCTTCTGGAGCTCTGAGGGAGAATCTGTTTCATACCTCTCTTTCCTAGTTTCTGGCAGCTGCTGGCAACGCTTGACATTCCTCGGCTCATAGAGCTGATTCCTCCAGTCTCTGCCTCCATGTTCACGTAGACTTCTACCCTGTGTCTCTACATGTCTACACTCTCTCCTTTCTCACACAAGGATACCAGTCATTGATGAATCCAGTATGACTTCATCTTGCGATCCTTAATTAATTACCTCTGCAAAAACCCTATTTCTAAATAAGGTCACTTTCTGAGGTTCTGAGTGGACATGAATTGCAGGGGGCCACTATCTATCTCACTATGTGAGCACTATGTTCATGGATAAGAAACTTTACCTTTCTGAGTGTAAACTCCTGGGGTGTTTTAAGGATTAAATGTAATAGGGGTGCCTGAGTGGCTGAGTCGGTTAAGCATCGGACTCTTGGTTTTGGCTCATGTCATGATCTCACTGCTCATGACATCAAGCCCCGAATCTGGCTCTGCGCTGACAGTGTGTAGCCTGCTTGGGATTCTCTCTCCTTTTCTTTCTGCCCCTCCCCCACTTGTGCTCATGCTCTCTCTCAAAATAAACTTTAAAAAATGTATTTACATACATAAAGCAATTAGCACAATGCCTAGAACATGGTAAGCATTCAATAAATGTTAGCCATTGATTTTGGCAACATAACATGATTATAACATAATTTATTCAATCAGTAACCTCTTTGCTATTTAGATTTTTTCCAGTTTTTTGCTATGATAAGCTCCTAATAAACATCCTTGTGACTTAAATTTTTGTAAAATTTTCACACATTTATTGATTATTTCCTTAGCATAAATTCATAGGCATAGGACAAAAAATTCTAAGCCTTTTGATTTAACAATTCCTTTCTTGGACCACATGGTTTTATGACTGACTTCCATTGTCCGTTTTGGGAAATCATCCTTTGCACAGCGGTCTGGAGACCTAACTCAGTTTTTCCCTAAATTACCATTCCTGGAAATACACACTATGCTAAAGGTCTGATAATGTTGGTGCCTGTTCACTAGGTGACTCTCCTCCCCTGCGAGCACATGTGGCCTTGGAGGAGAAGCAGAGCAGGACGTGTCCCTGGGGCAAGGCTGGGTGAGCATGAGAGGTACCAAATCTGAAGCAAAGCCACTGGATTCTGCAAAGCAGTTTTGAACACTCAGGTAGACGGTAAACCACAACAACCGTGGCAGGAAAACAGCCTGCCACAAATAAAAGCCTAAAGCTCCAGCTGACACTCTGGTGTTCACGTCTTAATAAGAAATTGCTCAGCAGTTCAAACATCCTAGTTCAAAGCCCTCACCACACGTGGAGGAGCCTGAGAGGCCATCTTTCCGGGGTAACCCTCAGGCCACAGGTGACTCCCGGCCGACTTGTCAGCCCCCCTCCCTCTTCTTCCTCCTCCTCCCGGTCACAGGGGGAAGTTGGCAAAGCAGAAAAAGGACAGGGCCTTATGCAGTGTTTCCTGCTGCAGCTGGAGGATTTAGGTTTCCAATTTTAATTCCGCTCTCCCTTTGGTCAGCACACAGAAAGAGGTTCATACAAATGCACCTGCGAGCCAGGTCAGAAATAAAATGACTGCAGGCACGCTAAGGCACCCATATTTGACAGTTTCCTCTTGGAGCAAACACACAAACCTTTAGTCAGCTTCTTTTGACCACAATTAGAAAATATTACCAGTGTAGGTGACCACAAATGGTATTTAAAAACATCTTGACAGTTTGGTGGGGGGCGGGGGGTGCAAAACAGAGAAATACTCCCCTCCACACACATGCATACATACATACATGCCCAGCTTTACTCCACCTCCCACACAAAACTACTTTTGATTGATACACTTTTTTAAAATAATGTTTGAAATAGTTCTAAAGTCATGAATTTGGGGGTGAGTGGATCTATCTGAAAAATCTATATTTAGCTTTGCAAAGGGTTTATGAAAACTTGTTTTTATTTTGATTGTTGTGGGTTCACGCCCCTGGAGTTTCGTTTTGACTTTTTGGGTTAAATGAGTTTCAAAATGAAACTCTTCCAGTTGTCAAAATTTCCCCCAAGTTTTAATTTAAAAACTGGAGGCTTTCTTATTCCATAGGTTCTGATTATTAGTCTTTCTCCAGAAGTCCTCTCCTCTCCTGGTAGCAAGCTGAGCATATCCTTCATGCTGTGTGTTTAATGCCTTTCTCTTTCTTAATGCTTTGGGAAACAGCAACCAATTGCCAAGGGAAAGCCCTTGGTTGAAGTGTCAAAAGAGTTGAGCCCGTATTCTTTTTTTTTTTTTTTTTTGAAGATTTTGTTGTTAAGTAATCTCTACACCCAATGTTGGGTTAAACTTATAACCCCAAGATCAAGAGTCACATGTTCTACCGACTGAGGTATCCCAGAGCCCCTTGAGCTCTTATTCTTGTCGTGAGTGGCAAAGCAAACTTTATCAGAGCCTTGCCTCAGTTTCCCCACTGGAGAAATGGAATGCAAATATCTCCTCTCTATTTTTAAGGGTGCTGTGACCAGAAAACCAGGTTGAAATTTAGTGTCAGTTAAGGAATAGTATTCCTCCTACGTGAAAGTTGTTGTCATAGGAAGGGATTCATCCACCAAATATTTTTACAAGCATTTGAGGCTTCTGGACTTGATATCGGAAGCTACAAAGTGTGAATTCTTGCTACTCCAGAAAGGTACAGCCACACACAGGTCCTCTGGTTGGCAATGAGAAGGATGAATTATTAAGCCAATCTAAAAAGATAATAAGGTGAATGAGCTAAACAACACTCTATACTTCCCTCTATTATCACAATTTATTAGGATTACTTTTTTCATGCCTGTTAAACATTATGCAAAATGTTTAATAAGCTACAACTATATTCAGCTAAATACAGCTATATGCATTTCCTATTGCTGCTGTTATAAATTACCATACGCTGAGTGGCTTTAAGCACAATGAAATTTATTATCTTTCAGTGTGGGAGGTCAGAAGTCCGAAATCAGTGTCACTAGGCTAAACTCAATGAGTCAGCAGGGCTGTGCTCCTCTTGGAGGCTCCGGGGGAGAATCGGTTTGCTGCCTTTTCAGCTTCTAAAAGTTGCCTAGGTTCCTTGGCTCCTGGTCCTGTATTTCTGTGACCTCTCATAAGGACCTTTCTGATTACATTGGGCCCACTTAGATAATTCAGAATAATCTCCCTATCTTAAGATCCTTCACTTTGTTACTTCTGCCAAGTCCCTTCCTTCATTTAAGGTAACAACATACTTGCAGGGGTCAGGATGAAGACACCTTTGGTGGGCCCATATAAAAGCAGGAACCCAATCTCCCCTGCTCTGTGTTGATCCCATTACCTAGCACACACCTACGTCACAGCAGGCACTTACTCTATATACATAGAATGAACAGAAGAAATAGATTATGCCTGCTGTTGGCAGTTCAGTCCATCAGATGCTTATTGAACACCTACTATGAGCCAGACCCAAGGGGCACAGAGCTGTCCTGGAGCACACTGCCTGACAGGCAGACCGTCAAGGAGGAAACTGAAAGGAGCAACAGCAAGCCTGGTTGTCCAGAGCCAGAAAGAGCAAGGGCACCTTAATAATTCTGTCTGTATCCTTGCAGTTTCCTCCTGTAGCTATTGGCTGCTGTCTTCTTGAAGATTTCTTTGAACACATTCCCCTTGGCAAACGTGATTAATTATATTCACATTTATTTCTTTATTTCTAGTCCACCCCCCCCCCCCACCTCCGGGTACTCTTCTGATGTGCCTAGAATTTCTACTGAGAATTATTAAAAGAATCAATGATCAAGTCTCAGCAGAACCTCCCCATCCCCACCCATGTGCCCCACTCAGGGAAAGCTCAGGGGGCTTCAGGGAGGTCTGAAGTGCAGCTCAGAACCACAGAATAGGTTAAATGGGTTTCCTGAGGCAGGCTGGGAGCCTAAGCACTGTAGCTTATTGGTTTTATGTGTAAATGCATTTCAAATTTCAAATAGTGCAGATACACATGTGACCCTTCAGAATATACCTGTTAGCAAGGTACAGATGCCTGCTCATGCACCAGTGTCCAGAACCTGACTTTCCCTGACTCATTTCAGAGCAACTCAGGTGAGTTACAGAGTACCATATGGTTTAAAGCCTTTTCTACAGGAGGCCTTCTGGTTTCAGAAGGACTGTGCAGATGCAGGCCTTCTAAGGATCCAATAGCCATCATCCGTCTAACTTAAACTTGGGGCTTTTTGCATTTCTCCCCTTTCCCCTTCTCTCTCTCTCTCTCTCTCTCTCTCTCTCACACACACACACAGTATGAAAGGGAGTCCAGTTTATCTAATATTTAAGCAGACAGTTTGGAGGAGAAGTCAATGGGAGGCTGAGGACAGAGAGCTCCAGAAGCTCCAGTGGCCACAGAGGACAGAAGTGGGATATACCAGTGGCTGGTGGGGCCAGGTCTAGACGCAGGTCACTCGAAAGATGAAGACTGTCTGGTATTTGCAAACGCACATCTTCCCTCCCCTAAGGGCACTGGGTTCTTGCAGAAATACATATTTACCCATTTTTGAAAGGTTGATGGGTCTTCCTGGAGTTTGAAAAGATGCCTCTGCTGTTCAAGAGGTATGAGTTATGTTGTGAACACATTTGGTTCAAGTTTAGTCTTGAAAGCTTTTCCTCTACAACTTCTCATGTCCTATTAGCTGATAGCACTCCTGAGCATGAATGTTTTTGTGCTGCTGCCCTTTCACTGGTGGAAGTTGGAAAAAATACAGAGTGCTAATCCCACGCACCTGCTTTCAATTCTGCCCACATGGTTTTGGAGTAGGAGGTCTGTTCGCTCCGAATATTTCTACACAGTTTTCAAAACCTGCATTTTTCCATGCTAACACATCTCCGCTTGTCGGCACCTAATTGAACACACACACCCACCCCATGTGTTCACATGCTTACCCTTTACCTTCTCAGAGTCTGTGAGTGTGTGCTAGGATGACCACTAGATGGCAGTATTTGAAACACTCCCCGCGTGCTCAGGTGAAGGAAGTTTGAGAACTACCCAGAGCTGGGGTTCCCAGATATTAATCTGTAGAATTTTTTAAAAAGAAAAAGGGGAACACTACATAGGCTTGTCAAGTTTTTGTTTTTACAGGGAACATGATTAAGATATAAATCAACTTCCACTCTTTCCTGAGAGAAACATTTTAACTATAAAGAAATAGGAAAGATGGAATCTAAACATTGGGGATTGTTCTCTAAACCTAACAAATGTAGCTTTACGGAAAACTGACCACATTGTCCTTTTGTCTTCATTTTGATGCCAACCAAGGAAAGTGTCATCATGGACAGCATTTGGGAAATAAACCTAGAGGACAATTTGGAATTCCAGGATTGTTTCCTTGAGTGAAATCAAGATCCTTGGGCTGCACTATGTTATCTCCAAATTGACCCTGAGACCTAAGGATTTCCATCGAGAGGCACAAAAGAGAAGCAACAATTG
The DNA here is from genome assembly GCF_018350175.1 of Felis catus. NCBI lineage: Eukaryota > Metazoa > Chordata > Mammalia > Carnivora > Felidae > Felis > Felis catus. The sequence continues at coordinate 80,879,369 of NC_058372.1, forward strand.
CACTTGATCAAACCAGATTTGATAAAAGTAAGAAGCGTGTATCCAGACGACTACCTAGGAATCCCTTCACATATGCTGGCTGTGTTGCTGAGCTACCTGCCTGATCATCTGGACTCCTTTGGTCTTCCTTTGCTTGTCACGATCAAAGAGGATCAATGTCAAGCCTCTCTGGCCTTCGGGATGAGCCCATCTAGGCGAACTTCTGCTGAGACAGGCCTGCAGGATCTTCATGTTGGTCCCAGGTTGCTGTGTGAGGGCGGCACCAACCCAGACCCTCCATCTTGGCATCTTGCTCTTACTCACCAAAGAATTCTGCAATAGAACACGGGGCCCTATCTGCGTGCCCCCTCTTCTGTGGCAGAGGTAGGATGAGACACCATGCAGTGTGAAAGGAGGTGCTAAACACAAATATAGTGAGACAAAGTATAGGCTTTCAATCAGAGAGATCTAATTCTAGGGTGTGGACAAATCACCTCACCTGTCTAACCCTCAGCGTCCTGAAGATCAGGAGAGTAATAGTGTATACCTCTCAGTCACAGTCTGACTAAATGAGGTGATCTGTGTTAAGTGTGTAATACAGTACTTACTGTGTGCTTAATATGCATTAACAAATATTAATCATGTAATCAATTTCGGTGCAGGGTGCTCCTTTCTAGAGACAGTCAGGCTGCTTCACCCCCAAAGATGCCTTTCTTTGGCATGTGAATACTGCACATACTGTTTTGGAAGAAATTTGCTCCTGGTAAATCTCCACTTCTGAGTCTCCGATTCCCTTTGAACAGTCCTTTCTCCGTAGCAGGTCACATCACTGAAAGTGACTGGGACGTTAAGCAGCCTGAGGATGCAGGAGACCCGGGATGTCTCCTTCTAGGACCCCAGGCAGCTCTGCCTACTCACAGGGATGGCAGCAACTTGGTATTCAGAGTGTGGGGAGTCCAGTTAAGCTTTTCCCTCATTCACTGTACTTTATTCAGTAGAAAGTCCCGCAGCTGGTATCTCCCCAGCAAAACTATGCAGCCTCTGGTAAGGTTGGAGAGCTCAGAGAAAACTCCAGATAACCAAACACACTGAAACTGATACTGCGACACTGGAGTTGTGGGTTGACTAAGCCCAGCCTGGTTAGGAAACCCCTCGCTTGTCACTGCCACAGTAGTGGATGGAAATTGGCCTCTGGAAGGATGTGCTTGTACTGCCACCTAGTGGCTAAAAAAAAGCCAGCCTCGGTCTGGGGAGGAACCTGGACCCCACAGTCAGACCCAGCTGGGCAGTTACCACCAAGAACTAACATCTTCCTTAAGGAAATTTTGTTCACAGCTTTGCAAGCTAATCCCCTAATTTAATTTAATTTAATTTGATCCCATCGTGCCCCTAAAGCACTGCAACACTATGAGATTCAAGGTAGAGCCAAAAGACCAGCCTGGGAGTCTAAAGGCTCATTTGAGTCACTAGCTTATTGTATAGCTTTGGAGAAGTGGCTTAAACCTTCCATTTCCTCTCAGAAAAGTGGAAATTAACAATACCCAGGTTTAGTGGCTGTGAGGTTTACACCCCTTTATAAACTGCATGATGTTCTCCCCTGACATCTTGCTCCCCCACTACCTGGATTCTGCCTTTGCAAACCCCGATGCCCATGCCCCACCCTTCAGTAAAACCAACCAGCCACCCTCCTCTTATTCCCCAGGAAGTGGAGACCCCTCTCCCTTGGTAGTGCTAAAACAGAAAATTAAACCGAAAAAAGTGGGAAAGATCCAGTCCAGGATGTGCTCATGGAAAGAGCTCACAACAAAAAGAGTCAAGGGCTACCCCTGCCATTCACAGCCACCCATTTACCGGGACAACACTTCATTTAGAGGACAACATACACTCTGAGGTGGGTTGGCAACAGACAGGACATACTGAGTTTATATGTAGTGGTGGCCCCCTAAGTGGACACCAAGGACTCTGCTTGTCTTCCCCAGCCTGGGGGCCTGGGCCTGGACATTCATGTGTGACCTGGAAGGGAGGGGGCATTCTCAGAACAACTTTCTGCCTGACTCAGCCCATTTGATCTCTGAAATCCTCCCAGGATCTGAGATTCTTCAAACCTTTCAGGGCTCCCCTAGGCTCAGTCCCCCTGCCTCTCGTTCTCCATGGGGCTGGCTGTAGCTGTGAGTGAATCCTGTGTCCCTGGCTGACCTCTAGGGCAGAAATCTCCCAAATTACTTGATTGTCCGCCCCATCTGTAAACTCATTTTCAGCATGCACCTCACTATGAATATTTGTGTGTGTAACTATATTAATATATCATGCATATTGCAGGACATCTGCAAAAAATTGATAATCTAAAGGGGTGGGAAATTAATACATAATGTATCATCACTCCTATGCCCTAGAGTGCATGCAGGTCTGGGTAGACCTGGACCCTTTCTCTGGAAGAGCTGTAGCCCAAGCATAGGGAGTTTATATCTCATGAGCGGCATTAGATAAGAAAAGCTGGACACACAAGACAGATCCTTTCCTGAGGTCCCCACATGAACTGAAGCTTAGGAAGACATTTGCTGGGAAAGTTGTCAAGGTATGAGGAGGAAGCACAGTTCTCCTCCTAAAATACACGGTCCTCAGGGTGTCTCAGAAGAGCGTGGCCATGCAGGATGGAGAAGCCCAGACACAGGTCACTAGCTTTCTTGTCCTGTCACAGGATCTTCTGATTCTCCTTAGGGGACTCTTGCCATGACTTGCTGAAATACAGATAAACAGCTCTCCAGCATCTACTGGATACAAGAATTAATGGCTCATTTACATACTCTTTATCATTTAACCCCCAAAGCAATCCTGAGAGATCAGTGAGAGATCAGTGAGGCCCCATCGCATAAGGAAGCTGAGGCAGGGAGAGGTGAAGTAATGCCCCAAAGACCCCGTATCTCGTCAGAACCAGGGTCTCCCAATTGCTAAATCCCCCAGATTCATCGTACAAATTCAGAATAGTCACCTCTTGATAATAATATTAGTATAAAATCAGTTAACATTTATGGATTGCTTAATCTTTGTAAAGGCTTAACTGCTGCATTTGTTCCTCACAAAAGCATTATGAATTGGTTCAATTATTTAAAAAGGAAACTCAAGCTTCGTGAGGTAATTTGTTCAGAGTTGCCAGTTCTGTGAAGTTGTGAATATGTGATGTCTGACCTCAAAGCTGGAAACTGTAACCATTACTTCCTTCCCTAAGTCAGTCTGGCTCTGCTGACCGGGAGATGGGAATGCCAGACCCAAAAAGCAGCGTTCAGGGATTGCGGAAGCTTCTCCCACCCCTGAGTACTGCCTGTTCTGGGAAGGGTTTATTGGAAGGGGGTTCTATTAAATAGAATTAGTCTATCTGATTAGAAGGCAGGGCAGAGCCAGGAGTTCCTGTTCAGAGTCCATGTGAATCTCTCAACTTGTTTTCTTGCTATGAAATGGAGAGGCTGGACAAAATATTCCCCAAGAATCACCTTTACCTCTGGGGCACCTGGGTGGCTCAGTCTTTAAGTGTCTATCTTCAGCTCAGGTCACGATCTCACGGTTTGTGGGTTCAAGCCCCACTTCAGGCTCTGGGCTGACAGCTCAGAGCCTGGAGCCTGCTTAGGATTCTGTGTCTCACTTTTTCTCTGACCCTGCCCCACTTGCATTCTGTCTCTCAAAAATGAATAGATGTCAAAAAAAAAAAAAAAGATCGCCTTTACCTCCAATTTCTATGGTTCTAGAAGACAGAAATGGACATTTTTGTGTGGAGAGGGGACATCTGAGAACAAGGATACTCTCGCTGTTTAACATGGAGTCAATTCTGCTCCTTGCCTGGAGGACAGTAACCCCCCAACCATGTTCTCTAACTTCTAAGCACATGCTGTTTGTTCTTTTTAATTTAAGTATCATGTAAACAAAATCAGTCCTTCACTTAATTCCTGAATTTTAGGGAAATATTCTTTTTTTTTTAATTTTTTTTAACGTTTTTATTTATTTTTGAGACAGAGAGAGACAGAGCATGAACGGGGGAGGGACAGAGAGAGAGGGAGACACAGAATCAGAAGCAGGCTCCAGGCTCTGAGCCATCAGCCCAGAGCCCGACGCGGGGCTCGAACTCACGGACCGTGAGATCGTGACCTGAGCTTAAGTCGGACACTCAACCGACTGAGCCACCCAGGCGCCCCGGGAAATATTCTTTATCTTTGGAGACTCCTTGGTTTCAGAGTATGGGACTTAAGAATATCAAACAATACTCACATGGCCTTGTCCTCTGTGGGTGTTTTTTCTTCAGCAACAATGAAACCAGAGTTTTACCCCAGAATGTACCAAGTCCCCGAAAGACAAAATTTGGGAGATATATTGAAATAACAGGTTCAAAAAGCCTTCCTAAGAGTTAATAGTCTGTAAACATCCTTTTAGCTAATTTTTGAAACTTATCAAGTGTTGTATATGCTCACGAGGGAAACGTTTACAAATATAAAAATCTAAGCTGGTTTAGAAACTTCCCGTGATAGCTTGCTGCCTCTAACCTATGGCACAGGACAGTGAATTTGCAGTCATCCCCCAGACCACACCTGCCTGCAGGTCAGGGGCCATATCTCATACATCTTATTTTTCCACAGCCATGGTTCAGTGCTGTCCCTGTTTGTTGAATTGAATGGATTTTTAGGGAAGAGGAGTTCACAGGTTCGTTTAGTCCTGCTACTGGACAGATTTAATAGAATGTTATTTGCCAGCAGAGCTAAGATATTTTCAGGCACTGTGCTCCTCATAGGCGGGCAGATGTAAGGAGAGCTCACTAACTCCTCACTCACAGGCAGCAGGAAGGAAGAGCAAGATTATTGGGAGCCTCTGCAAGCAGAGGCTAGTTTGGTTCTGGAGGCTACTCCCTGCTCATTTTTTGGTATTTCAGCATGCCCACATCATACCAGAAATAGGCTGTAGGAACTGGCCACCCGTGAACATGTAACTGGGCCCAACCGCCACTGTGGATAGAAGAGTCTTCTTACACCATCGTCCACCTAAAAAGCAAGATGTGTTGCCTTTAGTCTCTAGGAGCTTGTGGTCTTCCATGTTGCAGGATATAAGGGTCATTGTTAGGTCCTACCTACTCCCCCACCTTTCCAACTAATCTCCTCTCATATGAGCTAGAAGTTCCCACCTTTAGATTTTATTTTATATAGAGCTCTAGAGAGGAAAGAGGCTTAAGAGATCATATGCCTGCTTTGTTCAATATAGTAGCCATTGGCCACATGGGCTAGTGGCTACCTTATTTAAAGTACAGAATTAGAACATTGGCATCATCACAGAAATTTCTATCAGTGCTAGAAGACAAAAAGCACCCATTTTAAAGGCATAGAAGAGATTAGTCATCCAAGGTCCTTGGCAGAACTATGAGTGAAATCCAGTTTTCCATACTTGAAAGCTACTTCTTTCTTCACTACACTAGAAGAGGTGTCATTTAAAGTACCCAGGGAGAGGGGTGCCTGGGTGGCTTAGTTCGTTAAGCATCCAACCTCGGCTCAGGTCATGATCTCACGGTTCATAAGTCCGAGTCCCGCATCAGTCTCTATGCTGACAGCTCAGAGCCTGGAGCCTGCTTCGGATTCTGTGTCTCCCTCTGTCTCTGGCCCTCCCCCACTCACACTCTGTCTCTCTCAAAAATAAATAAATATTTAAAAAGTTTTTTAAAAAAACTAAAATGCCCAGGGAGAGGTATTTTTTTTCCTTCCTTGATGGCATGTTAATTCACATCATCACAAGTTAACAGATAGGACCAGCTAGTCCTCCCTGGATACAGTCAAGGCAGACAGTGTGGAGAGCCAGGTAGGATGAGTCACAGGAGATGAGGGTCTATCATGACTCAGGACATAGGCTAGCTCAGACACAGGATGTATGTTGTCCGTGTCTGTATTCCCAGGGCTTGGACTAGAACTGGGACTTCACTGTGCCAAAGGACATGAGCCAGGGGCAGCACAAGTTGCTGGGTATCAAGCAAAGGGACAGTAAAGGGAGACTGGAGAACTCTCACCAGTGTCTTCAATAAGAAGTAGAGTGTTGCTGGGGCACCTGGGTGGTTCAGTCAGTTCAGTGCCTGACTCTTGATTTTGGCTCAGGTCATGATCTGTTGAGTTTGAGCCCGAGTTGGGCTCTGTCCTGACAGTGTGGAACCCGCTTGGGACTCTCTCTCTCTCCCTCTCTCTCTCTGCCCCTCCCCTGTCCATACATGAATGTGCTCACTCTTGCTCGCTGTCTCTCAAAATAAAACAAACAAACAAACAAACAAAACCCAGAAGAAGAAGAAGAAGTAGAAGTAGAGTGTCCCTGGTCAGTTTTTCACTTTGTTTTGTCTTGGCCGTCCAAATTTATGCTTTACTTATTGGGATGTGTGACACCATTCTGGAGCTGTTAACCTTTGCCTTAGTTCCTATCATATGATACTTAGTAATGAATTTCAACTTATTGTGAAAACATAGGCCAGACATAGGTTAAAAGTTTTGTTTTATTTTGTTTTGTGCAGCTATAGAGCTGAGCCTTAAGAGTGTAGGATTAGAACTGGGTCTAATCTCCAGCACTTTTTTATCCTGGGCACCTCACTTAACATTCAGTATCCTCATCTGTGAAATGGGAGAACAGGAAGGATTCCTTGTCAGGATTGTTGAGGAGATCAACTGAGGTAATATTTAAGACAATGTGCAAAGCAGAGAGCTCAGTACAGGTGTTAATTAGTCATTATCTTTATTGTTCCCTCATTTGGCACCTCCTTCATAGCAATTATGGTACTGAATTCTGGGTGGCCAGCATTACTTTAGGTTTACCAGATGTACGTTCCCCCCCCCCCCCGCCCCCAGATTTATTGTGTTTAAACAATGGATGGATCTACCTTATATCTTTATTTGAAGATGATGTAGTCACAGTCTGGTTTTTGTGAGGCAGCACAGAATAGTTTAATGGTTCAATTAGCTCCTTGAGGAGATACATGGTGCTTGAGATATGCCAAATAAGCAGCATGCAACCTCTGTGGGGAGAAAAGAAGTCAGCCGACTTCTTGTGAAGACACAGCTTCCTGCAGAGCCAGATGTAGTTCACATTTTCCTCTTGCTTTTTCCCAATAGAAGTGCTCAGGGGGGATAAACTTTACTTAACCTAATTAATTTTAATCACAGCTTTCAAATCTCATACTGTGAAAAGAATTACAAATTGGAATACATTAATAGAAGCCATAGTTTATGCTGTAAGCTAATCATGAAATGTGCATTTACATTTTCTGCATGAGTTTGCAATTACCATTAAAATAAAATTCCGTTATGTCCTTTTAAATTACCAAAATGTGAAGAGCAGATTGAGCCAGGCCCATTTTTGTGCTAAATTACTAGAAGAATGTCTAAATTTCCAAGAATCAGACAGCTTCCTTCATTTGAGTTGCAGCAAGGAATGATTTTCAGTCATCTGCTCCAAGCTATTTCTGTTTTTAAATAATAATCTTTTAAACTAATTGTGCAAATGCTTCACCTGCTTTCATAGGTGGTCCATTGAGTTTGGTACAGAGGACAAATTATATATATTACATTATTATATATACATCTGTATAAATATCTGTGTGACTGTGTGCATACATACATGTGTCTATACACATAGGTGCATTTAGATCTATACATGTAATTTTGCTTTTAGGTTCCATGTAGGCTTTTATTTTATGGAGGTATGTATGGAAGTAAACGCTTCCTGGTTCCTCAGAGGATCTGAGGCAGTTTAGAGGAAACACAGAAGATGCAGTAATAAGATTTTAATAAAGAATGAGTTCCCAAGTCAGAAGACAATGGCAAGACGTCGGCAGAGTAATGTCATTGCCTCTACGTGTGTAGCGCTCAGCAGTCTTTTACCTCCTTTCACACACTTCCTCCCACTTGGTCCTGTGGTAGGCTGCACAGGGGGGATCGTCTCCATTTCACACATGAGGAGACTGAGTGTGTCAGCAAGGGAAAAGAGTGGGTCTTTCAACTGCAGTCTGAGGCTCATTCTACCGGAAGGCTCTGGGAATCTAGAATCACAATTTTTGAACTATGAGGTCAAGGAGGAACAGGTGGGCATGAGTGGTGGCCACGTGCCAACAGCATCCTGGTATCTCGATATTAGTGATGGTGAGGTGCAGGCTCCCCAGGGTACTTTATGAAGCTTCAGCTGGTTTGTTGGCCGTTTGGGTGGACTCATTTAGGCTTTAGTTTCTTGGGAATATTTTATATTGAATTATCCCTGGGGATGTTGCTAGTAGCTCACTGGCTGGTTCTCTAGCAAGGCACAGAAACAGCATCCCACAACAGCAGCAATAATTATAATAGCAGCTTCCAGTTATTGATTACTTACTGTGTCCAAGACCCTTTGTCATATTATAGTCTTCCCCTTCAGTGCTCTGTCTCCTTTTTTTCAGGTAAATATTCCATTGCTGCCAAAGTTTCTATTCAAGATGGCTTGAAGATGCCCACCAACCAGTTTGTCTACCTGTGCACATGCCAAGATCATGAGGGCTCTTACCCCTGGCTGGGCTACATGGAGGCAGAGGTACCAAGAGATCCAGGACTCTTTTTCCAAGAGTGGTCCAATTCCAGATACTAGGTCTCCTTTAGATGCCAGCTTCTGACCTGCTTCCTCCTGGCCTAGGCCTTCCTTTATTCATGGCTGACATTACTTGCTTTGGAAGCAAACATCAAAAGAACCGGGGTGTCCGGGCGGCTCTGTTGAACGTCTGACTCTTGGTTTCAGCTCAGGTCATGATTGCACGGTTCCTGGGATCGATCCCTGCATCGAGCTCTGTGCTGCTGGTGCGGAGCCTGCTTGGGATTCTCTCTTTCCCTCTCTCTCTGCCCCTCCCCCATTCATGCTCTCTCAAAATAAATAAATAAAATGTAAAATATATATATGTATCAAAAGGCCCTACCCTAGGATACCTCTGGCCCAAGCACAGAGCCTGGATCTCATTCATCATCATAAAGGACAGTGGACAGTGTAGGGTACCTGAAGGCCTTGGGCTTTCAGATCATGCAGACCTGAGTGTGAACTCTGGCTTCACTGTGCGCCCACTGGGAGGTTGGGTGATTTAGCGAAATGCTCTGCACTTCAAGTTCCTCATTTGTTAGCAGGGATTTATAGTCTGCTTTGCACAGGCTTTGGCTGAAGATGAAATGTGACAGCTGTGTAAAGCTTAAATATGGTCCCTGGCACATAGTCAGTGATAAGTACCCCCCCACCCCGACTCTGAGGCTCTGCCCGGACCCTTGCCTGAGCTCCTGCTTCCTTTTTCTGTGCCCCTTAGTATCTTACTTAATTCCTGTCACAGGAGGTATTTGGGCCTATTTTCTGAGCAAGTGCCAGCCCCACACCACCATTTCTACCTCCTTCTGCCCCACTTCCACCCTTCACTTCTAGGTCTGTGGAGCCAAACCTGAGGGTCTGGACTCCTGCTAGATGGGACCCTATGTCCCAGGGACACGGAAGATCCAAACACAGTCCTCTGGCAGACTCTGCACTATTAACTACTGATTTGAGGGCAGTGAATCCCCTGTGGTCTGTCTAGGGGGCAGGTGATCAAGACTGTGGCAACAAGAGCGTTAGACCTTGCTGCTCAAAGTGTGCTCTGTGGACAGCAGCACTGGCATCACCTGCGAGCTTGTTAGAAATGCAGAATCCTGGGCCACTGAATTAGAATCTGCGTCTTAACAAGATCTCCAGTGATCCATTTTTCGGTGGATATCAAGGCTTGAGAAGCCCTGGACTGGACCCCAGAAGACAAGGGCCCCGGGAATCATTTCTACAAGAGAACGTGGATTCTCCATTCCAGGGATGAGCATTGGTTTCTAACAGAGCCTCCAATAGGTATGTTCAAAACATGCATTAAAGTCAAACTTATCTGTGTAGGAGTCAATTTTGTCTTCTTTCTAGGTTGTCTAAAGCAAACCTTTGAATCTTTCTCTAAGACCCACAAATAATACAGGATGCTGCTACCTTGCTTCAGATTAACTTGCTTGTCCTCATGCCATTCAGTTAAGTCTCCCAGACCATACCTACCCCAGCCCTTTCCTATCATGGAAACACAATCACACACACAAAGGCTTACACATAGACATAGATGCATACACATACATGGGCATACATTACACAAACGCACACACTCAACAGGGGCCATGCCATTTCCCACTCTGGGACCTAAGCTTATGTTGTCTCATCTGCCTGGGATGCCTTCATGCCCTCATTTGGCTGAATTTTAGTCTTCCTTTAAGTTTCATTTAAAGTGTCAGTTCAGCGGTGCCTGGCTGGCTCAGTCAGAGGAACATGTGACTCTTGGTCTTGGGGTTGTGAGTTCGAGCCCCACGTTGGGTGTAGAGATTACTTAAAAATAAAATCTTTAAAAATAAAATAAAAAAGTGTCAGCTCAGCCAGAGTCACCACTTTGCTCCAGCAAGGGATTTTATACCACGGCTGTGTGATGGTATTTCTATCATCACCACATTGCATTACAACTGTTCTGTTTATGGCTTGATCATGTCCTGGAAACACTGAACCAAGTCAGGGCAAGGGCCAAGTTGTATTTATTCATCTTTGTGTCTCCAACACCTAACGCAATGTTAGGCACATTGTAGAATGCCCTGAAAATGCTTATTGTCTAAGGGAAGTGGTAAAAAGCTTAGATTGTTCTAGTGGCTTCACATTTTGTCCTTTGAAATTTAATAAGAATGGAATAAAATTACTGCAGACTCAAAGTGTTTGGGGAAAATTGTGTTAAACCTTGCAACCCAAATGGAAAAAGCAGATCAAAGGGAAATTAGATGGCAATTTGTTTTTTAAAAAAATCTGCAGCGGCATTTTAATTAGAGAATATTCTTCTCATTGAAATTAAGAACTCCCAGGGAAATACTTGGTATGTTAGAAGATCTCTCCTCACATTTTTCCACCAGCCATTGCAGGACCTGCTGAGCAGCCTTTGTGAAGGAAAGCTCCAAGGAGGACAGGACACAGCACAATGAGACGCTCAGCACTGACACAGCATTCTGCACTTTGCACAATTAAGGCTCTCACCTCTCCTCACCCTGCAGGGAGAAGGTGGCAGTACTGACAGGTCTTGATGACTGAGGTAAGAGGCTCTGAGCATAACTGACCTGCTTGATGCACACAACTGGACTGTCACAGGCACAGCTCAGCATTCTTGATCCCTTTCTCATGTCAACCAGTCTTTCCCTTACCTTGGAATGTAATCCCTTTTGACATATACATCACATTCTAAGGTTCTTCATAAGGAGGCAGTCTGGACTAGATCAGTGTTTCCTAGAGGTGGGATGTCACAGAGCAGTAAAATAGTTGGAACTAAATTTAAGGGTGACTAAGTTTAGAATTGCCAATTTTATTTTGCTGACCGGAAATGCTAAGAAAATCTATGATCAGAATTAAGTCATAAAAGAAAATAAATGTTGACATTAAAAAAAAAAAATGATCCTGGGGCGCCTGGGTGGCTCAGTCGGTTAAGCATGTGACTCCCAATAGCGGTTCCGGTCGTGATCTTGCTGTGGTGAGATCGAGTCCCATGTAAGGCTGAGCATGGAGCCTGCTTGGGATTCTCTCTCTCCTTCTCTCCCTCTCTTTCTGCCCCTCCCCTGCTCGCACTCTCACTCTCTCAAAATAAATAAACTTAAAAATCCCAGAAAAAAGCTCAACTTTTAAAAACCTGAATACATTTAGCTTTATGAAAAACTCACCGCATTTTTATTTTTTTTCTCTCATTTCACAGCAGGCCAGTGACAATGAGCGATAGTTTGGAATAGTGTTTAGGAGATATGGGCTTTGTCAATCTTTAATATGCTAGATTCATGTATTTGTTGAAATCCTGAAGCCAAGCTTTCAGAGCAGAAAAGTGAGTGAAAGCTTGCATGCTGGCATTCCACACCCAGGCCAGTCACTAGCTTGCTCCTTACGTAACTGTGGCCTGAGGCACAACTCACTCAAGCCATGACTTTTCCAGAATCGGTGTGTCTCAGCTTTCTGTTCATTAAAGAAGATGGGGGACTTGAAACCTTGGTGTGATATTTCACAATGTGTTTTACGTAGGATTAGGCTAAGCAAATGTTCTGAGCTGAAGATTTTGTCCCGTCATGTACCCTACTCTTATTTTTGCTTTATCCGCACAAGAAAAATAAAGAAGATAACTTAGTACTGAGATGTGAATTTGGGGGCTTATATGCTAAGGGAAAATAAAAATGAACACAAAACTCTGTGTACATTATAAGAAAATTATGGAATAAAAAGACTAAAAATAATTACAGTGATTGGTTGATGGAGGGGGGTTGTGGATAAATTTCTCTTACATGTTTTCCAAGTTTTGTTACTATATTTATATTACTTTTAGAATTAAGAGTAATTTTGTAATTATAAATAAGTGAGAAAAACTGAAGAATGACATCTTTACTGACTTTTGGGGATGCCACTGAAATGCTGTAAAAGCAAGCTGCAAACTAATGAAAGTTGTGGCAGACTGTGTTTGCCAAAGATGGCCACAACAACATCGTCCCTCCCACAGACTCCTCTTACAAAGGACCTAACACTCCTCCCATTGAGCCCTTACCCTTGAACGTGGACAGATCTTTGTAATGGCCTCAACCAACTGAATATAGTAGGACCCAATGTGACCTTTGAGGCTAGATTATAAAAATGCCACATACCTCTGGTCTCCTTTCGTGGGACACCACCGCTTGAATTCAGCTTCCATGCTATGAGGAAGTTCAAAGAAGCAGCCCATGTGGAGATGCTGCAGTTGACAGTCCAAGTGAGGACTGTCAACTGCCAGACATGTAAGTGAAGAAGCCTCCAGATGATCCAAGCTCCAGCCTTTGAGTCTTTCCAGAGGCCTCAGACACCATGGAGAAGAGATGGCTGTCCCTTCTGTGCCTGGGTTAAATTCCTGATTCATAGAATCCCTAATTCTAAGCAGACTTAAATGATTGCTTTATATCTTTAAGGTTTGGGGTTTGTTACATAAGGAATATATGTGTAGTATAATTCTCTTTTAGTAAAATTAATAAGAGCAAAAATGAAATCCCCGTACATCCATCTATCTATCTATCTATCTACCTACCTATCATCTATCTATCTAAGACATCTATACAGTTGACCTTTGAACACTGCAGGGTGCTGGGGCACCACTCTACCCACCACACAGTTGAAAATCCAAATACAATTTTTGACTTCCCCAAAACTTAACTACTTAACTACTAAGAGCCTACTGATGACTGGAAACCTTACTGATAAGACAGCTGATTAACACATACTTTATATGTTATATATATTTTATATACTATTTTCTTATAATAAGCTAGAGAAAAGAAAATGTTATTAAGAAAATCATAAGGAAGAGAGGGGCCTGGGTGGCTCAGTTAAGTGTCCGACTGGTGATCTCGGTTCAGGTTATGATCTCACGGTTTGTGAGTTAGAGCCCCATGTCGGGCTCTGAGGTGACAGCCTGTTTGGGATTCCCTCTCTCTCCCTCTCTCTCTTTGCACCTCCCGCTTGCACATGCACTCCCTCTCTCTCTCTGAAAAGAAAGAAATAAACTAAAAAAAAAAATGAAAATCATAAGAAGAGAAGATACATTTATAGTACTGTACTGTATTTACTGAAAAAAATCCACGTATAAGTGGACAAGCATAGTTGAAACCTGTGTTATCCCGGGGTCAACTATATATACAAAAACACCCCTGTACATGACACATAACTACAATTGTTATCGTGTTAAAATAAACATAACAAAATTTACAATTTTAACCACTTTTTGGACTTTTTAAAAAATATAATTGACACACATCATTTTAACCATTTTTAAGTGGACAGTTCTATGGCATTACGTATATGCACACTGTTGTGTAATCATCATCACCATTCATCTCCAAAACTTTTCCACCTTCCCAAACTGAAACTGTACCCACTTTAACACTAACTTCCTCCTCCCCCCCTGCCTTGGCCCCTGGCAACTGCCCTTCTGCTTTCTGTCTCTATTAGTTTCACTCTTTGAGGCACCTCATACAAGTAGAATCATATAGTATTCGTCCTCTTATGACTGTATTTGTCTTCTTATGACTGGCTTACATCGCTTAGCATAATGTCTTACAGGTTCAACCATATTGTAGCATGTGTCAGTAGTTCCTTTCTTTTTAAGGGTGAATAATACTCCGTTGTATGTGTATACCGCAATTTATCCACTCCTTTGTCAATGGACACTTGGGGTTGCTTCTACCCAAGTGTTGTAAACAATGCCATTGTAGCGTAACGTACAGACTTGTCGAATCACTGTTGTACACCTGACACTAAGGTAACATTGTGTATCAGCTACACTTCAATTAAAAAAAAAAATAACGCAATAGTAAATAATGTTGCTATGAACGTAGGTGTGCAAATATCTGTTCAAATCCCTGTTTTCAACTCTTTTGGTTATATACCCAGAAGTAGAATCTGGGGAACATATGGTAATTGTTTTACATTTTTTGAGGAAGTACCATACTGTTTTTCAGAGTGACTGTACTGTTTTACATTCCCACCAGCAGTGCCTAATAGTTCCAATTTCTCCACATCTTCAACAATACTTGCTATTTTGGAATTCTGTTTTTTATTTTTTTATAACAGCCACCCACCCTAGTAGGTGTAAAGTGGTATCTTATTGCGAGATCTCATTTTAAGCATTTTTTAAAATGTTTATTTTTGAGAGAGAGAGAGAGAGTAGGAGTGGGGAGGGGCAGAGAGAGAGAGAGACAGAGTCCCAAGCAGGCTCTATGCTGTCAGCACAGAGCCTGATGGGGCTTGAACTCACAAGTTGAAATCCTGACTTGAGCTGAAATCAGGAGCTGGATGCTTAACTGACTGAGCCACCCGAGCGTCCCATGAGATCTTATTTTCATTTTCATTTCCCTAATCATTAATGTTGAGTATCTTTTCATGCGCTTACCGGTCATTTGTATATTTTCTTTGCAGAAATAGCTATTTAAGTTCTTTGCCCATTTTTAAATTGGGGTTTCTGTTTGTATATAATCGTTTTACTGTATATATCCATGAACAAGGCAGAGGCAGAGAAAAACAGCCAACAGAGCGTTACCTCAGAGAGTGTGTGCTGGGAATAAGGAGACCAGGAAAAGTGAGTCCTCTTTGCCTTTTATGTCATGTATTGCCATTGTTTTTCACTTGTCACCAACATGTGTCATTAATTGAATAAAGAAAAAAAAGTAAAGAAATGATCAATACAATGTCATTTTGCTTACACATCTTAAAATATCTGACTTGAGGTTTTTTGTTTTTTTCTTAAATAGTACAACCAAGAAAATGAAACAGTCTTGAGCTGACCCTCGAAGCAAATTTCATAGGTAGTATTTCAATAATGAGAAGAAAACTTCATTGTTCTCGCTGAAGATCCTTGGCCTGCCTTTCCCCTTCTCTCCCCTCCTCCCTTCTGGAAAGAGCTCAGACTAAGAGAGGAGCCTGTCTCTCTTTAAAGAGAGTATTTGTTTCCATGGTAACTTGCCTTCTTCATCTTCAGAGTTGTAAACTGGGAAATTCTATTACAGGCTTACCCAGGCAGTTGCTTTTGAAATGGTGTCTGATATTAGCTATTTGTTTCATTCACCTTTGCTGCTCAGGAATCTTTTGAATTTGGTGATTCTGTTTCTATCAAATGAAGGAAGTAAAATAAAGCAATATGAGCTGATTATAATCGGTCTGATTGGGCCTGCTGTGCATTGTCGTCAGGAACTGTCGCTGGCTGTGTTGGTGGAGCCCCTGGGTGACTATGTGATGTTTGAGGCCCAGGCCCACCTCCGCACTGATGCCCGCCAGTGGAGCCCAGCACACAGAGCTGCTTGGGGATGCCCTGCAAGGTCAGCTGGAGAAGAAACAGAAACTACCTCTGTGGTCAAAAAATGATGTCTTGTTAATGGATTTCATGTCTTATCTATGAGATTCCGATATGGGCAGGTGGAGTTATTACACTCCTGCTGTGAAAGCAACTGTAGTTCAAATAGGTGCAAATCAAGCAAGTAACCAAATTATCTGAGGCTGGTGATTTTCATTTCTGTAGTAGCACCATAGTATGCTTGGAAGGCTTCAATTATTGACTCTTGGAATAGAAGGTTTTGAGGGTGTTTATTGACCACTGTGTTTGCTATGCATGAAATCTATATGGTTTTTAATCTTTCTGAACCCTCAAACAAATGACATGTAAATCAGTTTACAGACAGAAAATCTCTTGAAAGCACCTTTTCTACCCAGGAAACTCAGCTACTTTATTTCATAGGAAAGCAACTTCATGAGATGATCCTGGAAAAAAGACATTCTATTGGTTTTCCTTTCTTTAAAAAAGCTAATTGCTAATCAACAGTTTACCTCCAGCTTCTAAACAGAGTTCTTAGGTGACATATTAATATTTAAAAATATTTAGATTGGGATGATGAAAAAGTTCTGGAAATGGAGCGCTGTAAAACAATGCAGATGTACTTAATGCTACTGAACTGTATGCTTAAAAATGGTAAAATGGTTAAAATGGCAAACTTCATGTCATGTGTATTTACCACAGTGAAAATAGTATTTAGAATTTTCCAATTGGAAAATACAAAAGTTTTTGCAATTGCTAAAGAGAAGTACATTAAGCAAAACACAATTATCTGACTCTTAGACTCCTAGCTTTTTTTACCAACTTTTTTGAGGCATAATTCAAAAATTAAAAAAATTGTATATATCTAAGGTGTACAACTTGAGGTTTTAATACATGTGTATATTGTGAAATGATCACCACAATCAAGCTAATTTTTTTTAAGTTTATAATGTCTTTTCCTTTTATAAAATGTTTATTTTTGAGACAGAGAGAGAGAGAGAGAGAGAAATGAATGAGTGAGGGGCACAGAGAGAGGGAGACAAAAGATCAGAAGTGGGCTGTGCACTGACAGTAGAGAGTCCGACGCAGGACTCGAACTCAGGAGCCATGAGATCATGACCTGAGCTGGAAGTTGGATGCTTAATGGACTGAGCCACCCAGGCGCCCCAAGCTAATTAAGATATCTAGCATCACATAGTTGTCATCTTCTTTTTTGTGTGTGTTGGGTGTGGTAAGAACTCTTAAGAACTACCCTCTTCACAAGTTTTAAGTATACAATACATATTCTTAACTACAGTCACCATGCTGTACATTATTAGATCTCCAGAATTTACCCATCTTGCCTGAAAGTTGTACCTTTTGACTAACGTCTCTTTATTTTCCCTATCTCCCCTAAGGCCCTGGCAACAACCATCCTACTATTTCTGTGAGTTTGACTATTTTAGATTCCACGTGTAAATGAGATGAAGTATTTGTGTCTGGCTTATTTTGCTTAGCATTATGTCCTTGAGGTTCATCCATGTTGTTGCAAATGGCAGAATTTCCTTCTTTTTCAAGGCCAAATAATATTCTATTGTACACACTCTCTCTCTTTCCCTTTCTCTCTCTCCACATTTTCTTTGTTCATTCAGTTGTTGACATTTAGGTGTTTCCATGCTTTGGTTACTGTGAATAGCCAAATATCTGTGGGAGTACAGATATCTTTTTGAGATTTGGGCTCCTCACTTTCTAGGAAGCTTTCCTTCATCCTTAAACTCAGGCTCCTCAGAAAATTCCAAATTTCAGTTTCTTTCATCATTTTCAGTTCTGAAGCATTTAAAAGGCTTTCATTTGCCCATGAAAGATGAGAAAAGTACTATGTTCAGTAGCCCCTACCCTTACAGACATATTTGTATTACTCTGTTCCCAACTCATGCCTTGGAGGAGTCTGCTGTCTCATAAGGATAATCAAAGGACATAAATGATCCCAGAATTGCAAGGGATCTCTGTGGCCACCTCAACTGTTGTCCGGCCAAAGTAGGCTTTCCTCTCTGGCATCTCTGACAGGTGGACAGTTTTTGCCTGCTTCCAGTGATGAACAGCTCTTCACCTCATAGGCTGCCCACTCTACCTTTGATCAGTCTCACCACACAGTTGGTGGATAGTTTGTCTTGGCCCTGTGTCAGGCACTGGAGACACCAAAGGGAACAACACGAATGTGGTCCTGCTCTCATAAAATTTACATTAGAATGTTTTTCTGTCATTTAGGCTGAAATCTTGTTCCTTTACCTGAAGGTCACTTGCTCTAATTATGTCTGCAGTCATAAAGAGTGCATGATGCCACTAGTGAGGGCCTGCCATGGGCAGCCCAGTGCCAAGAGCCCTGGTGGCTTCATTTCTTTTACTCTTCACAGAAATCCTATGAAGCAGAGACCGTCACTGTCTCCATTTTGCCATTGAAGAAACTAAGACTTAAATGGTTATGTATCTTGGGGCGCCTGGGTGGCTTAGTCAGTTAAGCATTCGGCTTCTGATATCAGCTTAGGTCATGATCTAGCAGTTGTGAGATTGAGCCTCACATCAGGCTCTGTTCAGCACAGAGCCTGCTTGGGATTCTCTCTCCTCCTTTCTCCCTCTCCCTCTCTCTGCCCTTCCTCTCAAAATAAATAAATAAATAAATAAATAAATAAAAGTTATGTATCTTGCCTCACTAAGGTCATACGGTTACTGTTTCTGCATTTGTATTCACTTATGCATTTATCAAACACTGGTTGGGAATCTACTGTGCAGAAAAACTTGGTGGTAGCTGTCCTAAAAAACTCATGGACAGGGGTGCCTGGGTGGCTCAATCGGTTGAGTGTCTGACTTATGCTCAGGTCATGATCTCGCTGTCCATGAGTTCAGGCCCCGCGTTGGGCTCTGTGCTGACAGCTCGGAGCCTGGAGCCTGTTTCAGATTCTGTGTCTCTCTCTATCTCTACCTCTCCCCCGCTCATGCTCTGTCTCTCTCTCTCTGTAAAAGATAAATAAACATTAAAATTTTTTTTTAAAGAACTCACGGGCAAATGGGGGAAGATATCAAGCAAACGAACAGGTATAATGCAGTGTACTGGGCTGTGCTCTGGTGGTGATGACAACTTGGAGGAAGGTCTCTCATTGTGTCTATGGGTCTAATCAGGCTCCTGATCAATGCAGCCAGCCCCTGCTGGTTTCTGTCACACATCTGGCCCTCCAATCCACCCATCACCTGTACCCTGAGTGATCTGTTCAAACCGTGAATCAGTTTCGTCATATTCACTCATTTCTTTGTTCAGCGGACAAATATTTTTGAGTGCATACTTTGTTAGCTTCTGGTAAATAAATCAGATATGGTCAGGACATTTACAGAGTTTGTAAGGTAGGTAAGAAAAGGATATAGGCAGATGAATAGGATTATTAAAAACAAAACAAAACCATACAACCATGGAGGGAAACAGTTTAACAGTTTCTCAAAAGGTTAAGCATAAAATTACCATATGACCAGCAATTCCACTCCTAGGTATATACACCCAAAGGAATTGAAAACAGGTACTCAAATACCTGTATACAAGTGTCCGTAGCAGCATTATTCACAATAGCCAAAAATTGGAAACCCAAATGTCCATCAGTGGAAGAATGGAGAAAGAAAACATGGCAGTATCTATACAATGGAAATTTACTTAATCATGTAAAGGAGCTGAACAGAAGCTAGGCACAAAATATTACATATCATACAATTCTTTTTATATGAAATATCGAGAATAGGTAAATCCATACAGACAGAAAACAGATTGATGGTTGCCTGCAGCCATGAGTTGGGAAGAATAGAGAATGACTGATAATGGTACAGCGATTTCTTTTGGGATGATGAAAATGTTTTGAAACCAGACAGAAGTGGTGGTTGCACAACACTGAATGTAGTAAATGCCACTGAATTATATACTTTAAAATTGTTAATTTTCTGTTCTGTGAATTCCACCTAAAAAAAAACCAAAAAAACCCCCAAAACCCCAGAAAAATGTAACAAAGGAGCCTACTGGGATCAAGGAAGGATTCTCCTAGGAAGCACAGTTTAAGCTGAGACCTAAAGGTCCCAGCTGAGCAAGAGTTAGCTGGGAGCAGGTTGTTGAGAACATGCCACTGGCAAGAAGTGGGTGTGGATGGAGCTGAAGGGGAAAACAGTGGCCAGATGAGGTAAGGATTTGTAGGCCTATAAGTGTCTCAGATTTTATCATAAATGCCATGGGAAATCTGAAAAGTTTTAAGCCAGGGACAGTTACAGTAGTCTACATGTTATGACTTTTGATTTCTGCAGGAATGGATGGCAGGGGAATACGAGGAAAGCAGGGATGCAGGAAGAATGCAACGCACAACAGTGACTTGGATGAAGGCTCCCTGGGGCTGCCAATTGGTCCATATCCCCCCAGGGACATACCTGTCACCATGACCTTGACCCTTCTCAGTTTCCCTGGCCCACCTCACCCTGTCCACCTCACAGCCTCTGCTCCAGCCCTAAGGAAGGACCCTCGGTCTTGAACCTCAGGAGTTCAAGACGTACTGTAGTCTAAGGGTCGCCTGGGTGGCTCAGGTCATGATGTCATGGTTCATGGATTTGAGCCCTGCCTGCATCGGGCTCTGTGCCCATGGCTCAGAGCCCGGAGCCTGCTGTGGATTCTGTGTCTCCCTCTCTCTTTGCCCCTCCCCTGCTCGTTCTCTTTCAAAAATAAATAAACATTAAAAAAAAAAAAAAGAGGTATCACAGTCTCTTTCACTTGAGGCCACTGAACATTGTGCTTCTATTCTGAAACATTTCCCCGTAATGTTTGCCTGGCCAACTTCTCTCCAACCTTCAGTATTCAGCCAAGGCATCCCTTCTCTCCAGATGTGGTTCTGGCCCCAGGCTACTATATATAGGGCCCCCCCTTCAGAATTCCCTTTAGTACTCTGACCTAATTCTATGATGGCACATATCACAATGGGTGGCAGTTGCCTATTTTACCCCTTTGTTTTTTTTCCATTAACTTATGAATGCCTTAAGGCAGAGACTCATTTGTCCTGATGCCTCGCATCATACACTACGATAGATGAATTCTTTCAGGAGAAAGGAGTCAGCACTCAAGATGGCTCCCCTCGAGGTCTCCTTTGAGTTTTCGGTTAACATCATTCCTTTTTTTCTCTGAAAATCTCCATTCCCACCCTCCCCACAGATACTATCCCTTGTTGAAATGCTTGCTTCTTTCCATTTTTCAGAATATCTACATTCTTATACAATATTAATCATAGTTCCACAGACTTCTCAATGGTGAACAAGCCTCTCACCGTTGCTTTTGTTCATACAGAGCACAGAATCGAAAATGCTGACATATTTTTCAGTAGGAAATTTTTCAGTATGAAAATTTTTCATATTTTCCTTCCTTTTTCACGACACTTCTAGCTCTTTAATCTGAACACTAGCAATTCACAAATAACTTATTTTTAAGTAAAGATGCATTATTCTAATGGACATTTCACCCTCATTTTGCAAGTACTGGTCAAGTTTTTACTCTTGAGAGTCCAATTTTTAGAAAATAATGCGCCTGGGTGGCTCGGTTAAGTATCTGACTCTCGATTTTGGCTTAGATATTGATCTCATGGTCATGAGATTAAGCCCCGAGTTAGGCTCTGCACTGGGCATGGAGCCTGCTTAAGATTCTCTGTCTCCGGGGGTGCCTGGGTACCTCAGTTGGTTGAGCATCTGATTTCAGCTCAGGTCATGATCTCATGGTTCATGAGTTTGAACCCCGCATTGGGCTCTCTGCCGTCAGCACAGGGCCCACTTAGGATCCTCAATGCCCTTCTCTCTCTGCCCCTTCCCCACCCATCCTCCCTCCCCCTCCTCTCTTTCAAAAATAAATATTAAAAAAAAATTCTCTCTTCCTCTGTTCCTCCCCCTCTCATGCACGCTCTCTCTCTCTCAAAATAAAAATAAAATATATTCATTTCAGTGTTACTCAGGACCTTATACATTTCCTGAAAACATTCACCTATTACATCCCTGAGTGATGTTCAGACTTCAGCATAATGTTAAGAGCCCAAGCTGTTTATACTGACTGAGTCCCACCTCTGCCATGCTCTAGCTACCAAACCTCAAGCAAATCATTTCACCTCCCCATGCTTTTGTGCCCTCATCTGTAAACTGGGGATAATAATGGTACCTACCTTAGAGGTTTTGTGAACATTGGACAAGTTAACGCTTATAATACACTCAGAATAGTGGCTGGAATTTGCAGCAGCAACAAATACCTTCTGAGGAAGAGAAAACAGAACAGGAGTTGCTGTGCATACTACAACGGCTGAGAGAGACCTCCTGTCTGCACAGCTCCACCTGCTTCTTTCTGCTTTATGTGCAGAGTAGGGACAGGCTGGAGGTACCTGCCTGGGTAGTGAACTCCGGCAATACACCCCACTGCGAAACACATCTTTCTAAAGCCACAACAGCCTTAGGGACCTTGGTCTGGTTGTCATGGTAACTTCCCACTTATCAAACTGATAAAAAAAAAAAAAAAAGCAGCATTCTTTTGAATGCCTAGACTGAAAGAATCATCCCCTACCGAAAGAAAAAGAAACAACATTCTTGATAGCATAGCTTTAACTTAATTTTCATATTAAAGACTTAATCGATAAGAAAAAGCTAAAGACAGTCTGAGGTCTAAATCTAAGCTAAACCTAAGACAGTCTGAGGAAAACTTAAAAAATGGAAAATACTTCTTCGCTTTTTTCTTTAGCTAAGCAAAATCAACATGACTGAACCATTGCTACTTTTTGACTCTATCAACTTTCTGATTAACCTTTAGTGAGCATTTATGCCCCATTTGCCTCAAAAAGTAGAAGCAGTTTTTAATTCTATAAGAATAAAAGGGAATTAAATACGGGATTAAAGAATATAAGAATAAGAATCCCTTTTAAGAATAAGGGATTAAAGGGGTGCCTGGGTGGCGCAGTCGGTTAAGCGTCCGACTTCAGCCAGGTCCCGATCTCACGGTCCGTGAGTTCGAGCCCCGCGTCGGGCTCTGGGCTGATGGCTCAGAGCCTGGAGCCTGTTTCTGATTCTGTGTCTCCCTCTCTCTCTGCCCCTCCCCTGTTCATGCTCTGTCTCTCTCTGTCCCAAAAATAAATAAACGTTGAAAAAAAAAAATTTAAAAAAAAAAAAAAAAAAAGAATAAGGGATTAAAATCCAGACTAGCAACCATGTAAAGGATGTAGATGGCCTAGATGTCATCTACTTGGCACATGTGTTACTCAGGGGACAAGACATGGAGCCAGACACCTCCTTGGGGTTGGGCAAGGATTGAGAAAGGAAGGATCAGCAAACTCCACTAAAGGTCAGGAAGGTGGTTCAGCCAGGCAGGTGGAGCTTGGTGCCCAGTAGAAGGTAACTGGCCATTCAGGAAAGCAGCTGACCTTGGAAAGTTCTAGCAGGGCATCATGGGCTACAGTATGGAACACCTGGTAAGAGACCATATTTGGATGCCAGATAGGCAGGGAATTGGACACCTTGAGTTGGATCAGTTGCTAACATATTTGATGGTGGTGTTGACGGAGTTAGGACCTACAATCGGCAAGATCAAGGCAGGACTCCAGTCCTAAAGGGAAGCTGTTATCCTATCAGGGCATAAGCTCAGAGCCAGATGGGCAGTAAGGGGAAACCTTATGTTGAGTCCCTGAGTGGCCCACAGTCCCAGTGTGTGGACAGGACTGAGCCAAGTCACATGGACGATCATGGCAGAGATACAGTAGTAGGAAGAGGCTCTCCCTGACTGGTGGTATCAGGCATGCTATCTGCTCCAAGTGGCTGGAAATCCAAGTTGCTGTGGCTTGCTGCATCGGGACATTTACTAATTAACAAGAAGTCTGGAGAGTGTGATCTCAGGGCTGATGGGGCAGCTCATCAAGGTCATTCCCATCCTTTGCTCCATCACCCTTACAGGTGGGCTTTTTGTCACCATCATCACATGATGGCTCTATGTATGTATTAGGTCCTCACAGTGTCCTAAGCAGGAAGGACAGATGGGAGCAAAAGTCTGTCTGAAAAAAGAAGTCTGAAAAAAGACTTTTTCAGGAGCCCCTCAGCAGTCTTCTGCCCACTGGCCCCATGTAGGTGACTCAGCCACCCCAACCTGTAAAGGCAGCTCAAAATGCAAATCTCTCGTTTCCAGCCGCCACAGAGGCAAGGGAGAGGGCTGGCAAAGATGGAAATCTTTTTTACATAAATCTTCCTTTTAAATCTTTTTCTTCCTTCCATTTCCCCTTAATTTGAGCAGCACCCTAGATGCCCCTTCCCTCTCCCTTGTCAGAAGAATATCAAATTGCTTTGACTCCTTTTAGGAAAAAATGGTGTTGATTTCTTATGGACAGTTCGTCCCTCTGAGACTGACCAATCCTTATTCTTTAGGGTCAGGTGTTAGAACATGTGAGCCTTGCACCACAACTTGTAGCCCACAGTGAGGTGCGGCACTAACAGCTGGACAGATGGCAGCCCAAGAGAATACTACCCTACATTCTTTGTCTTGGACAACTGCCAGACTCTCATGGGCCAAGGAGAGTCAATTTCAGGCCGTTGAGTTTTTGACTTCTTCCCCTCAACCCAGTCTATGTCCTTGGACAGAAAAGGCCTAAGCATATAACAATTAAACAATTAAAAAAAAAAAAAAAAAAAAGAAGTATGTAACTAAAAGATGAGTTCTCCCAGCGTAAAATGTTCCAGAAAACAGTTGAGCAAGAAGACCATTATAGGGTCTTCTGACCTGGAGGTGTCAGCCTTCCGAGGATGAACATACTACAGAACTGGGTATATCTTGGGGAGAAATGTAGAGGCCACTGGGCAGCTAGACTGGAATAAAGACATAGTCAGACATATCATATTCATGAATCAGAAAGTTTACCTCACTTGTGCCTCTTCTAAAGAAGTTGCTGGATGACATAGCACAGCCACAGGATGACAGCTCAGAACTGGCCTGGAGAGCACCGAGTTTGTATGGGAGCTCAGGGAATTGTACTGGGTGTCTACAGAATGATGGCTTCAGAGAGTAAATAGATCTGCAACTGTTTGAGAATATGAAAAGTTATTAATAGGTGTGGGTGATGAATCTGTTGGAGCATTCATTTTTTTTTTTAATTTTTTTTTTTCAACGTTTATTTATTTTTTGGGACAAAGAGAGACAGAGCATGAACGGGGGAGGGGCAGAGAGAGAGGGAGACACAGAATCGGAAACAGGCTCCAGGCTCCGAGCCATCAGCCCAGAGCCTGATGCGGGGCTCGAACCCACGGACCGCGAGATCGTGACCTGGCTGAAGTCGGACGCTTAACGGACTGCGCCACCCAGGCGCCCCGGAGCATTCATTTTTAAAAGGTGATAAATCTAGCTCTTCCTTGGCATTGCCTGTGGAGGTGGCAACCATCTCCTACTTGGTATCACGGCTGCCCTCAGACCTCTGGTTCATCTGGCACCAGTCAGACTGATCAGAATGAAGCACAACTGGTGGAAACCCAGAGGCATGGACAATAGGGTGTGCAGAAAAATCAAGGGCCAGATCTTGATGCCCAGCATTGGTTAGGGGAGCAACAGGAAAACAAAGCACATGCTGCCCAGTGGCTTCCGGAAGTTCCTAGTGTTAGAAATAAGCCCATCAACCCAAAGGAGGGACGCAGAGTCTCAGAGCACAGTGAAGTGAGGCTTTAATCAACATTCTTGCAAGAGCAGGTGTCTAACAGGCACACTTGGGCCAGTTACAGCAGACAATTTATTTCTTAGCCTGGGTCCCTCTCCTGGTTCCTCATTGGC
This sequence comes from Felis catus, assembly GCF_018350175.1. Classification (NCBI taxonomy): domain Eukaryota; kingdom Metazoa; phylum Chordata; class Mammalia; order Carnivora; family Felidae; genus Felis; species Felis catus. Next base: position 80,905,057 of record NC_058372.1, read on the forward strand.
TGAGTACTACAGAGGTTACAGCCTTACCCTGATGTCATCTATGTCCACATAAGGCAAAAAGTAGTCTGATTAGAACAAATGCACATTCCCGGAGGTGATGCAGAGACTTTCAGTCTCTTCTCCCTTTGTTCTCTGGCATATGCTTATTGCAAAGCCCAGTGATCATCTATTGACAAATGAAAAAAAGTACTAGGAGAAACAAATGGTTTTAAGAGAAAGGCAATATAATTACAGTCAGACCTTACTTGGCTTAGTTGTGAACATTAGTTATATAGTCATAATGCAATACTGAGTGATTTGATCCAAAATTGATCTAACTGTATTGGGATGAAAGGGTAGGGGAAATGGGAGAGGTGTGCATAAATTGGTTAAATCCTCCACTACAATATGAAGTCGAAATTTTGGTGTGCAGAATTCAAAAGTAAATAGCAGTATAAACATATTATTTACAAGCATGGGGTTGTTAAAAAGAAACAGACCCCAAAGGGAGTCACCTGTGCTAAGCCCCATTTCAGCTAAATGGGTTAATACCTAACTTAACTGTGGTTGTTGTCTCTCCCAGGAGTGGAATTTGGAACCAATCTGTCAGAAATTCCTGGTCAACACTAGGGAGTTAATCTGCCTGACAGACTCCTGCCCTCCCCCCAAAGGAAAGTGACATTGCCTGAAATAACCCTTTTTTAAAAATGACTTCCTTGTCCATGACTTCTGGCTATAAAAGCCTTAAATTTTGTAGAGCTCCTCAAAGCTCCTTTCTACTTGCTAGATGTGATGTTGCTCAATTCATGAATTGCTGAATAAAGCCAATTAGATCTTCAAATCTACTCAGCTGAAAATGGATTTTAACAAGGTAAATAGACTGATAGTGAGAGGTGGGGCAAAAGTTGCTCATTTTGCTGGAAGATAAATTTGATTTTGAAACTAGGTGCACATATTACCTTAAAAAATTAAAATCCATCTTTAAAATGCATTTAAAAAGTCGGGCAAATTGTTAATTTACTTGCTGAGGTGTATTCTGCTTCTTTGCTCTTGAAGCTCGCACCCGCCCTCCCCAACCTGTGGTCAGGCCACCATGGATGTGCTATACAATCAAGACCCTTAATGAGCTGACCCAGCAGGCAGAAATGGAGGAGGCGTCAGCATTTCAGGGCTTGTTTGGCCCTCTAGTTAAGGCGAGCTGAGTTCTGAGGAGTTTTAATTAAGCTCAAATTGGGAATGAAGGAAGGGGAGGAATTGGGAGAAGAGGGGGAAACTCCATGCCTTGTTCCAGCTTGCCTTGTCATACATTATTGCTTACATAGCAACGATCAGCCCTACTCGGCTACCACCAGGGAAATTATCATATGTAAATAAGAAACTCGGGATTACAAAAGGTCCTTGAATGCTCAAAGTGATTAGTGTTCAACTTAATCTTCAGGGATTACTATTTATGCCAAGTTAATAACTGAAAGGATATTCTGTAAATGACTCATTTAGTCATAGCGCACACTTACGGTTTTACACAAATAATCACTACAATTTATGATGATTAGAGTATTAAGTTCAATTTCCACTTATGTTTGGAGGCAGCTGTTTCTCCTGGTGTCCCTCAGGTTTAATACAGCAAGACTTACAAGGGGTCATATGCTGTATCTGGGAATGCTACCCTGCCATTTTATCGGAGACAGACTCTTTCCATTATGCTGGTCTTGCAAGCACATTCCTTGTGCAGAGCAGCAGTGATTTGGCCCAAATCCAGGACTCTCCCTACAGTCTTAAGAGATCTTCATTGGGAAGCCTGACTTTTACATCTGTTCACAGAACATTTACTGATTCCTAAATCAAGGTAACATTTTTAAAAGGACTATGAAGAATTTCTGTTAACATTGTTATTACTGTAAGCGAGAGGACTTAGAATCTTTCCGGAAATGAGGAATCTACAAATACACATTCAATTCTATTTCCCCTCCCAATATTTTGATTCATTCTTCCTTATCATCAACACCTTGGGTCCATGTACTAGAAGAAGGGAATTTGCCCTAGTGGAGAAAGGAGTAGGTAACATTAATAATACTGAGGGTAAAGGCATTTAAAATCTGGTCTAGGCCATCCTGTGTATGGAAAGCAGGGCCAGCACCAGGGTCTGCCTCCCAGATCTTTTTCTTCCAGGGAATTGCTATTCCTTCACACAGTCAGCTATAACCCTCTCATTTTCAGGCTCCAAAGCGAAGCACATCTGATGACTGCACTTCCTTCCTAGCATCTGGGAGCAATCTTATGAATGCTGATAGGGGAGAAAGCAGAAATGTACTTGTTACCATTACATCTACATTACATCCTACAGAATAGGATACCTATCTTGGAATTACAAATAATAAAAACTGGAGATTGTCATGTCAGTGAGTAGTATGACCTTGTTCTCACTACTATGGTTCTCTTCCCTCCATTTCTTTATATATTAAAAAAAAAAAATCACTGAAAAAGCAAGATGGCTATTCACCAAAGTTAAGAAGTGTATCCACGTTTTCTTGAAATCAGTTTGTAGAGGACAGTTTTATGAGATTAAATGTCACATTTTAATGGATAATAAAATGCCCCATTCCTAACAGCCAGCAGACTAAGAGAATTTGGAAGAAAAGTGGTAAAGGAAATCTTTTAAGGAACAAATATTTAATACTTGTAAGTCCCATTTGACTATTTTTTGACTATTTTTAAGTATAAAATAAAACATTTCCCCTCAAATAACCAAAGCACTCTGTCTGAGTAGGGGTAAATTTTATTCTTTCATTTTAACGAACCTGCCTCTTGCTCATACATGGGCTGCAACAGACGACTTTTGCATTGCGGACCAACCACCTACACATTTGTCACTGTGACAGGTTGTTATTTAAGGGAAATGGCAGGTTGTTCAGCTCCCAAACAGTTTTAAGGAACAATTATAGCAATGTTTAAACATTTCAGGCAGCAAAACTGGCTCAGGTACTAGCCTGTTTAGGCAAAGAAAACTGTAAAAGCAGATTTCCTGTATTTTTCGATATATCAACCTACACGAAGGGTACGTGCATTCTGTTGCTTTTAAGATAGTCACTTATGTTAGCAGCATGTAGTTCTAACCGTGATAGTTGGCATGGCTAGTATAGGAAAAAGTAGACTCATCTGATGCTTTCTAAGTGTGAGAATAAATGAAAATAGCTTTAAAACTAAGGTATTTCTCTGCAGTATTTTCTCTGGTCTTTTGTCACACCCCCAAGTGGTTGACAAGTATCATCCATTGGCGGGGCTTGAAGGACAGCAGGAAACTCCCCCTTTACCACTTAAAGGAAGAGTAAGCAAAGTTAAAGGCCATTTCATTGCTAGTAAAGATATGCGCTCATGAAAAGGAACCAGCAACTTTGGTTCCCGGTTTCAGAGTCTGATCACATAGGCACAAAGGTGCTTTATCTATGCAAATTTTTTTGTCTACACCTGTATTCTGTTGATGGAGTCTGCTCACAACTCTATAAGCTGAGTGTCTCAGTGGCAGGCAGAGATTGGGATTTATTCCTCATTGATTTATGAATTTGCCTTCATTTCTTTCTCCCAAGGGAGACAATACACCATCCTGACACTTTCCTCATGTGCTTCAAACCAAAAACCTTATTGGGGTGCAGAGAGATTTATGATTCATTATATATGTGGCTGCAGAAGTACTCTGAGAAACTGCCAGTTGTAATTTGTTCTCTTCTAGATGGTTATAGACCAATTCATTATACTGTGCTTTTTTAAATATTTTCCTTCCTTCCCTCTTCATTTATTAGACTTTTTATCACTATTTATAGACTGTGGTAATCACAGAAGATCAATTAAAAAAGAAAAGAATATTCTTATCTAAAAATAATTATCTTTGCAGGCCTTCCTCAGGTTGGTTACCTTATATATGCTATAAATGCTTATGAATACACTTTATGAAGCCCTATAATCATCTGATACAACTACTTTTAAAAGTATTATAATTTAAGGGGATCCAGAGTGGTTCAGTTGGTTAAACATCCGACTCTTCATATCAGCTCAGGCCATGGTCTTACAGTTCGTGGGATCCAGCTTGCACTGGGCTCTGTGCTGACAGCACAGACGCTGCTTGGGATTCGCTCTCTCCCTTTCTGCCACTCCTGGGGTTGCTCATGCTGTCTCAAAATAAATACACACACACACACACACACACACACACACACACACACACACAAAGTGTTATAGAGGCACCTGGGTGGCTCAGTCAGTTGAGCTTCCAACTTTGGCTCAGGCCATGATCTCACGGTTCAGGACTTTGAGCCCTGAATCGTATTCTCTGCTGTCAGCATGGAGCTGGCTTAGGATCATCTGTCCCCCATTTTCTCTGCACCTCCCTTGCTCGCTCTCTTTCTCCCCAAAATAAACAAACATTAAAAAAAAAAAGATTGGATTAACCTTAATATTAAAAAATTTAAAAATGAGGTATAATTTAAAACATTTAAAAAATGTAAATCTGGGATGGAGAACCATCTATCATGCTAATGGTCAACAAAAGAAAGCCAGAGTAGCCATACTTATATCAGACAATCTAGACTTTAAAATAAAGACTGTATCAAGAGACGCAGAAGGGCATTATGTCGTAATCAAGGGGTCTATCCACCAAGAAGACCTAACAATTGTAAACATTTATGCGCCAAATGTGGGAACACCCAAATATATAAATCAATTAATCACAAACATAAAGAAACTCATTGATAGTAATACCATAATAGTAGAAGACTTCAACACTCCACTCACAGCAATGGACAGATCATCTAATCAAAAAATCAACAAGGAAACAATGGCTTTGAATGACACACTGGACCAGATAGACTTAACAGATATATTTAGAACATTTCATCCTAAAGCGGCAGAATATACATTCTTCTCCAGGGCACATGGAATGTTCTCCAGAATAGACCATATACTGGGACGCAAATCAGCCCTAAGTAAGTACAAAAAGATCGAGAACATACCATGCATATGTTCAGCCCATAACGCTATGAAACTCGAAATCAACCACAAGAAAAAATTTGGAAAGGTAACAAATACTTGGAGACTGAAGAACATCCTACTAAAGAATGAATGGGCTAACAAAGCAGTTAAAGAGGAAATTGAAAAGTATATGGAAATCAATGAAAATGATAACACCACAACCCAAAACCTCTGGGGCGCAGCAAAGGTGGTCATAAGAGGAAAGTATAAAGCAATCCAGGCCTTCCTAAAGAAGGAAGAAAGATCTGACACACAACCTAACCTTACACCTTAAGGAGCTGGAAAAAGAACAGCAAATAAAACCCCAAATCAGCAGAAGACAGGAAATAATAAAGATTAGAGGCAAAATCAATGCTACCAAAACCAAAATAAACAGTGGAAGATCAATGAAACCAGGAGCTGGTTCTTTGAAAGCATTAACAAAATTGATACACCACTAGCCAGTTTGATCAAAAAGAAAAAGGAAAGGACCCAAATAAATAAAATCAAGAAAAGGGGCGCCTGGATGGTGCAGTCGGTTAAGCGTCCGACTTCAGCCAGGTCACGATCTCACGGTCCCTGAGTTCGAGCCCCGCGTCAGGCTCTGGGCTGATGGCTCGGAGCCTGGAGCCTGTTTCCGATTCTGTGTCTCCCTCTCTCTCTGCCCCTCCCCCGTTCATGCTCTGTCTCTCTCTGTCCCAAAAAATAAATAAAAACGTTGAAAAAAAAATTAATAAAATCAAGAATGAAAGAGATCACAACCAACACAGCAGACATAAAAACAATAATAAGACAATATTATGAGCAATTATATGCCAATAAACTGGGCGATCTGGAAGAAATGGACAAATTCCTAGAAACATATACACTACCAAAAGTGAAACAGGAAGAAATAGAAAATTTTAACAGACCCATAACCAGTAAGGAAATCAAATTAGTAATCAAAAATCTCCCCCAAAACAAGAGTCCAGGGCCAGATGGCTTTCCAGGGGAATTCTACCAAACATTTAAGGAAGAGTTAACTCTTATTCTCTTGAAACTGTTCCAAAAAATAGAAATGGAAGGAAAACTTCCTAACTCTATGAAGCCAGCATTACCTTGATTCTGAAACCAGAGACCCTACTAAAAAGGAGAACTATAGACCAATTTCCCTGATGAACATGGATGCAAAAATACTCAACAAGATACCAGCCAACCGGATCCAACAATACATTAAAAAAATTATTCACCATGACCAAGTGGGATTTATACCTGGGATGCAGGGCTGGTTCAATATCCGCAAAACAATTAACGTGATTCATCACATCAATAAAAGAAAGGATAAGAACCATATGATCTTTTCAATAGATGCAGAGAAAGCATTTGACAAAATACAGCATCCTTTCTTGATAAAAACCTTCAAGTAGGGATAGAAGGAGCATAACTCGAGATCATAAAAACCATATATGAACGACCCAACAATAATATCATCCTCAATGGGAAAAAAATGAGAGCTTTCCCCCTAAGGTCAGGAACAAGACAGGGATATTCAACATAGTATTGGAAGTCTTAGCCTCTGCAATCAGAAAACACAAAGAAATAAAAGGATGATAATCGGCCAGGAGGAGGTCAAACTTTCACTCTTTGCATATGACATGATACTCTATAGTATTTCACCAAAAAACTTCTAGAATTCATCCATGAATTCAGCAAAGTTGCAGGATACAAAATCAATGCACAGAAATCAGTTGCATTCCTATACACCAACAATGAAGTGACAGAAAGAGAAATCAAGGAATCGATCTCATTTACAGTTGCACAAAAAAACATAAAATACCTAGGAATAAATCTAACCAAAGAGGTGAAAAATCTATACACTGAAAACTACAGAAAGCTTATGAAAGAAATTGAAGAAGACACAAAAAAATGGAAAAAAGATTCCATGCTCCTGGATAGGAAGAACAAATATTGTTAAAATGTCAATATTACCCAAAGCAATCTACATATTTAATGCAATCCCTATCAAAATAACACCACCATTCTTCACAGAGCTAGAAAAAGTAATCTGAAAATTTGTATGGAACCAGGAAAGACCCCAAATAGCCAAAGCAATCTTAAAAAGGAAAACAAAAACAGGAGGCATCACAATCTTGGACTTCAAGCTATACTACAAAGCTGTAATCATCAAGACAGTATGGTACTGGCACAAGAACACACAGATCAGTGGAACAGAATAGAGAACCCAGAAATGGACCCACAAACGTATGGCCAACTAGTCTTTGACAAAGCAGGAAAGAATATCCAATAGAATAAAGACAGTCTCTTCAGCAAGTGGTGCTGGGAAAACTGGACAGTGACATGCAGAAGAATGAACCTGGACCACTTTCTTACACCCTACACAAAAATAAACTCAAAAATGGATGAAAGACCTAAATGTAAGACAGCAAGCCATCACAATACTCGAGGAGAAAGCAGGCAAAAACCTCTTTGATCTTGGACACAGCAACTTTCTTTCTTTTTCTCTTCTTTCTCTTTCTTTCTCTCTCTCTCTCTCTCTCTTTGGCTGCAGCAACTTCTTACTCAACATGTCTCTGGAGGCAAGGGAAACAAAAGCAAAAATGAACTACTGGGACCTCATCAAAATAAAAAGCTTCTGCACAGTGAAGGAAATAATCAGCAAAACTCAAAGGCAACTGAAAGAATGGGAGAAGATATTTGCAAACACCATATCAGATAAAGGGTTAGTATCCCAAATCTATAAAGAACTTACCAAACTCAACACCCAAAAACCAAATAATCCAGTGAAGAAATGGGCAAAAGACATGAATAGACACTTCTCCAAAGAAGACATCCAGATGGCCAACATATGAAAAAATGCTCAACTTCACTCATCATAAGGGAAAATACAAATCAAAACCACCATGAGATACCACCTTACACACCTGTCAGAATGGCTAATATTAACAACTCAGGCAACAACAGATGCTGGCGAGGATGTGGAGAAAGAGGATCTCTTTTGCATTATTGGTGGGAATGCAAGCTGGTGCAGCCACTCTGGAAAACAGTATGGAGGTTCCTCAAAAAACTAAAAATAGAACTATCCTGTGACCCAGCAATTGCACTCTTAGGTATTTATCCAAGGGCTATAGGTGGCTGTTTTGAAGGGACACATGCACCCTAATGTTTACAGAGGCACTATCAACAATAGCCAAAGTATGGAAAGAGCCCAAATGTCCATCGATGGATAAATGGATAAAGAAAATGTGGTGTGTATACAATGGAGTATTACTTGGCAGTCAAGAAGAATGAAATCTTGCCATTTGCAACTACTTGGATGAAACTGGAGGGTATTATGCTAAGTGAAATTAGTGAGAGAGAGACAAATATCATATGACTTCATTCATATGAGGACTTAAAGTGAAAACAGATGAATATAAGGGAAGAGAAACAAAAATAATATAAAAATAGGGAGGGTGACAAAACATAAGAGACTCATAAATATGGAGAACAAACTGAGGGTTACTGGAGGGGGTGTGGACTAAATGGGTAAGTAGCACTAAGGAATCTAATCCTGAAATCATTGTTGCACTATATGCTAACTAATTTGGATGTAAATTAAAAAAAAAATAAATGGAAATCACTTTTTTGTAAACTAAGAAATTCATATTTTTGTTGCAGAATCCTTTAGAAAATACAGAAATACAAGGGCGCCTGGGTGGCACAGTTGGTTAAGTGTCTGACTGTTAATTTTGGCTCAAGCCATGATCTCACAGTTTATGAGTGCAAGCCCCACGTCAGGCTCTGTGCTGACAACGCGGAGCCTGGGGTGGGATTTTCTCTCAAAATAAGTAAGTAAACATTAAAGAAGTACAGAAATACAAACCACCTGTAATTTCACCCTCCAACAGCAACCAGTGTTCCCACAGACCACTGCATCTTTTAATGCATGACTTCCCAATGTTGTCACTTCTGTCTCCTTCTCCTTCAAACCTGCTGAGCTTTTTAAATTATAAAGTTATCTATTCTCATTAAACATGTGAAACAATTCACAATTACATAAAAAAGGTAATAATCTGTCCACTGTCATCTACCTTTTCTGGGATCACTACTTGTTAAGAGTATCCTTCATTACTGTTTTCAGTATTCATATGCATGTCATATTATACATGCAGGCTTTTTGTTTCACTTTAATTTTTTTTTTTTTTTCACTCAAACAGCATCATATATCTGCTCTTCAGTGTCCTATTTTCATGTAGCAATAGGTCATGGACATTAATCCAGATCAACATATATAGACTTAATTCAGTCTTTTAAAAAAACTACATAGTTTACCATAACTTAATGTTTTCCCTATTAATAGACATTTTTGAGGTTTAGGGTATTTTTTAAATTAAAAAATATATTTGGTCATTATACAGTATTTCAAGTAACTTCCTGGTATTTATATTTTTATGTACAAGTGTTCTTAATCCTGTATTTCTCAAAATGGGAATGTTCTAAGAATACGATTTTACTTTTCATAGAAGCTACTAGACTACATGTCCAAGATCTCTACACTAAAAACTATAAAAACACTGCCTAGATAAATTAGAAAAGGTCTAAATAAACAGAGAAAATCACCGTGTTCACAGATTGGAAAATTCAATATTGTTAGTATGTCAACTCTCCCAAACTTGGTCTATATATTCAAGGCAATCCCAATCAAAAGCCCAATAAGCTAAATTTTTTGGTAGTAACTAGTAAGTTGATATTAAAATTGTTAAAGCTTTAATTGTAATAAAGAACTAACCTTGATGATTTTAGGACTTGTTCTAAGGCTACAATTTGATATAAATCAATGGAAAGGAATAGGAAAACCACGAACACATTTGCTTATATATGGTCAGTTGATTTCAACAAAGATGCTTACTTAAGGTGATTCAATGGGGTAAGAAAAATCTTTTCAAAGAATAGGGCTAGAATACAACTGGATAGCCGTATAGAAAAATATGAACATGGATCCTTATTACACAATAGTCAAAATGGATCATAGACCTAATGTAAAAGCTAAAACTGGGAAACGTCTAAAGCAACACAGGAAGAAAAATCTTTTATTTAAAGATACTTTATTTTACTTTATTTAAGTAGGTTTCATGCCTAGCACGGAGCCCAGTGTGGGGCTTGAACTAATGACCCTGAGATCAAAACCTGAATTGAGATCAAGAGTCAGACGCTTAACTGACTGCGCCACCCAGGCACCCCCTTTTAGATTTTTCAGAACACAGAAAATGAAACATAAAATAAGAAAATTAATAAATAGACTTCATCAAAATTAAGACACCGAACAGCCAAAACAATCTTCAAAAAGAAGAACAAAGCTGGAGGTATCACAATCCCAGATTCCAAGATATACTACAAAGGTGTAGTGATCAAAACAGGACAGTGCTGGCATAAAAAGAGACACACACATCAATGGAACATAACAGAAAGCCCAGAAATAAACCCATGCTTTTATGGTCCATTAATTTGTGACAAGAAAGACAAGATTTACAATTGGAGAAATGTAAAAAGTCTCTTCAACAAATGGTGCCAGGGAAACTGGACAGCTACATGCAAAAAAAAAAAAAAAAAAAAAAAAAAAGCTGAACCACTTTGTTACACCATATGTAAAAATAAACTCAAAATGGATTAAAGACCTAAATGTGAGACCTGAAACTATAAAGTTCCTAAAAGAAAATAGGTAGTAATTTCTTTGACATCAGCTTTAGAAACATGTTTCTACATAGGTCTCCTTTGGCAAGGGAAACAAAAGCAAAATTAAACTGCTAGGACTACACCAAAATAAAAAGCTTCTGCAAGTGAAAGAAACTATCAAAAAAATAAAACAGCAACCTATTGAATGGGAGATATCTACAAATGATATATCCAATAAGGGATTAGTATCCAACATATATAAAGAACTTAACACCAAAAAACCTCCAAATAAGTAAATTAAAAATGGGCAGAGACCTGAACAGATATTTTTCCAAAGAAGACATACAGATAGCCAACAAACACATGAAAAGATGCTCAACATGACTAATGATCAGGTAAATGTAAATTAAAACTACAGTGAGATATCACTTTACGTCTGTCAGAATGGTTAAAACAAAAAACACAAGAAATAACAAGTGTTGGCAAGGATGCAAACTGATACAGCTACTGTGGGAACAGTATGGAGGTTTCTCATAAAATGAAAAAATAGAATCATCCTTTGATTCAGTGATTCTGCTACTGGGTACTTACCAAAGAAAATGAAAACATTAATACAAAGAGATATGTGCACACATATTTATTGCAGCATTATTTATAATAGCCAAGATATGGGAGCAACCTATGTGTCCAATGATAGGTGAATGGATAAAGATTTGGTGTATGTATGTGTATAAATACACACGTATACATATACATAGACACACACACACACACGCACACACACACACATGTGCACACACACACATACACACAGAATTATTACCTAGCCATAAAAAAGAATGAAGGCTTGCCATTTGCAACAACATGGATGGACCTAGAGTATATAATGCTAAGTGAAATAAGTCATAGAAAGACAAATACCGTATGATTTTACTCATATGTGGAATTTAAGAAACAAAACAAATTAACAACAACAAAAAAAGAGACAAATAAACAGTCTCTTTAAGTACAGAGGATAAACTGGTGGTTGCCAGAGGGGAGATGGGTGAGAGGATGAGTGAAATAGATAAAAGGGATTAGGAGTACACTTATCTTGATGAGCACTGAGAAATGTACAGAATTATTGTTTATATTGTACACCTGAAACTAATATATAACACTATTATATAATAAAAACTAAAAGCTTTTTCTCTTTGACAAATACTAAGAAAATGAAAAAGGCAAACCATGGACTGGGAGAAAATATTCACTGCACAAATATCAGACAAAAAACTGTAACAAGAGTATATAGAAGTCTTACAACTCAATATTAAGAAGAGAACAACCCAATTAAAAAAAACTGACAAAGGATTTTAACAGGCATTATGCAAAATAAACTATATGAAAGCCCAGCAGGCACATGCCAAGATTAGTCATCAGGGAAATATTCAAATTAAAACTGCAGTAGGAGGAGCACCTGGGTAGCTCAGTCGGTTGAACGTCCGACTTCAGTTCAGGTCATGACCTCCCGATTCGTGGGTTTGTGCCCCACGTCGGGCTCTTGGCTGACAGCTCAAAGCCTGGAGCCTGCTTGGGATTCTGTGTCTCCCTCTCTCTCGGCCCCTCCCCCACTCATGCTCTGTCTCTCCCTGTCTCTCAAAAGTGAATAAAGATTAAAAAAAAACCAAAAAACTGCAGTAGGATACCACTACACACTTATTAGAATGGCTAAAATTAAAAAAGACTGAGCCTAGCAAATGTTGACAAGGATGTGGAGCAACTGGAACTCTAATACTGCTCTACTACTGCTGGTGGAAACATGGAATTGTACAGCTACTTTGGAGGTCTGCAGTTTCTTAACATGTTAAAACATATACCTACCATAAAACTCAGCTGTTACATTTCTAAGTATTTACTCCAAAGAAATCTATGTGAAGACTTGTACACAGTGTTCACAGATGCTTTCTTTAAGAGCCAAAAAGTGGAAACCAAAAATTATCCATCAGTAGTTGAGTGCATCAACAAAATTTGCTGCATCTGTACAATGGAACCCTGCTGAAAATAATAAAGGGACAAACCATTCATATATGCAGCAACTTAGGTGAATATCAAAATCATTATGCTGAGTGAAAAGCCAGCCAAAATAGACTATATTCTATAGGATTAAATTCTAGAAAATGCCAAATAATTAGTTATAGCAAGCTGATTAATGGTTGTCTGGGAAAGGGGGTAGAGGAAGGATAGGTTATCTAGGGGTACAAGGAAATTTCTGGAATTGTGGAGACTCTCAGTACCCTATGGTGATTTCACAGATGCATTTATTGCAAAAGTTATCAAACTGTACACTTAAGTATGTTCAATCTGTATAAAGATTATATCTTAACTATTGAGCACTTATTTCCTAAGAACTTTAAAATCACTTTGTCCAGTTCAAACCAAACATACTCTCAACTCCACTGGATTTTTGACTAAAACTACATTAAACAAATAATCTGTAAGTACATACAGCTATGTAAGAATTTATTTTTTATTTTAGAGAGAGAGCACACTTAGGGCTGAAGAATCTCAAGCAGCCTCCATGCTCAGCACAGAGCCTGACTTGAGGCTTGATCCCACATTCTGGGATCATGACCTGAGTTGAAATCAAGAGTTCAATGCTCAACTGACTGAGCCACCCAGGTGCCCTTATGATATTTTCTCATTTAGGAAAATGTTAAGTTAATGTCTTATTTATATTATTAAGGCTATAGTGTTCATCGGCCCTATTTCCTTTAAATGTTTTCTTTGGTATTTTGTAGTATTATTGACATTGTCAGTAGGGCAAAGGAAAATCTCATTTCTACTTCTGGTTATTATAGAAAAACTACTAATTTTGTTTTTTTTTTTTTTTTATAATTTTTTAATGTTTATTTTTGACAGAGAGAGAGACAGATCATGAGTGGGGAGGGGCAGAGAGAGAGGGAGACGCAGAATCCGAAGCAGGCTCCAGGCTCTGAGCTCTCTGCACAGAGCCCGACATGGGGCTCGAACTCACAGGCCGCGAGATCATGACCTGAGCCGAAGTCGGATGCTTAACCGACTAAGCCACCCAGGCACCCCGAAAAACTACTAATTTTGATACATATCAGATACAATCTATCAAATTAGTTTTGTGGGTTTTCTATATAGTTTTACATTCTGCAAATAAAGATAATCTTTCTTATTTTCTAGTTATTATACTAATTATTCTATTTTGGGGTCTTTTCATGAGCTAAAACTTAAAAAAAATGTTGAATAATGACAGGGCATCTTTGCTTTGTTTCAGATTATAATGTTTCAGATTCATTAAAATGACAGTAATTTAGGGGCGCCTGGGTGGCGCAGTCGGTTAAGCGTCCGACTTCAGCCAGGTCACGATCTCGCGGTCCGTGAGTTCGAGCCCCGTGTCAGGCTCTGGGCTGATGGCTCAGAGCCTGGAGCCTGTTTCCGATTCTGTGTCTCCCTCTCTCTCTGCCCCTCCCCCGTTCATGCTCTGTCTCTGTCCCAAAAATAAATAAACATTGGAAAAAAAAATTTTTTTTAAATGACAGTAATTTAACTATTTAATATGCTGTTGGTTTAGAGGAGTGATCTTTATCAAGTTTGGGAAATTCCATTTTAATCCTTTTATTTGTAAATATTATCAAATATCCTTTAGGCATCTATTGGTAGAATTGTACAGTTCCTTTAATTTATATAATGAATTACACTGGATTTTTTAAAATGTTTCATTTTTGCTATCAGTACTACTTCATGTGCCAATCTTTTAATATTTTGAAGCACTCAATTTGGACAGCTTTATATACCAGTTGTAGAACCAGTTGTAGAATACTGTCAACCTTAACACAGTTATTTTGCCAGCAAAAAGATTTGGGAATAGTAGAGGAATTGCAATTTGGGTCATGTAAGTGATGGCAAACCATAAATAAGTCAGATTAAAGGAAAATGATACTTCATAGAGAAAAGAAGGAAGTTGGGAGGGGTTGTTTTGAACCAGTCTATTGGAGGAAAGTGAGAGTTCAGGGTCGTGAGGGTTTCTCATTGGCTGAGTTGTGGTATTTTCTTATTGGCTGGGGTAGTTGCTGGCATGGAGAAATTCATTCTTACTCCTACTGGAGTAGTCAAGTAGGCCTCTTCCTATTGGGAATGCAAGGTATGTCTCTCCCTGTTGGGGTGTGCAATTGATGGTGAGTGGTAGGGAATAAGAACACCCTCTTCTGGCTTCCCAACTTTTAAAGAGTTTAAGTGATATCTACACCCTATGTGGGTCTTGAACTCACAACCCGAGATCAAAAGTCACATGCTCCACTGACTCAGCCAGCCAGGCACCCCTCCCAATTCCATTTTAAATGAGGTCTCCTTTATTCAGTTTCACAATACTTTTATTTTTTTTTAATTTTTTTTTTTTTTTTAACGTTTATTTATTTTTGGGACAGAGAGAGACAGAGCATGAACGGGGGAGGGGCAGAGAGAGGGGGAGACACAGAATCGGAAACAGGCTCCAGGCTCCGAGCCATCAGCCCAGAGCCTGACGCGGGGCTGGAACCCACGGACTGCGAGATCGTGACCTGGCTGAAGTCGGACGCTTAACCGACTGCGCCACCCAGGCGCCCCCACAATACTTTTAAACAGACATATAGTATTACATGGTAATATAATACTATGCCTTCTGTGTGCATCACTCTCCCCACTCCCACCCCATCTTCATGTTTACCAACTCAGGAGCTCTATGAACCCTGTTCTTTTGGAGTTTTTATGGGGGGCTCCATTACACAGGCATGACCAATTAAATCATTGGCCTTTGGTGACTGAATTCCATACCTCCAGCCCTTTTTCCCCTCCCTGAAGGTGGGTGTTGGGTGGGGCTAAGTTTTCTCACCTCCTAACTGGGTAGTTGGCTTCTGGGGCAACTAGCTCCCATTCTCACCTAGGGGCTTTCCCAAAAATTGCCTCATTACCATAACAAGACATCTTTATGGCTCTCACCACTTAAGGAATTTCAAAGGTTTTAGGTGCTGTGTACCAGGAACAGGGAAGAAGACCAAATATAGAATTTATTATAAATCACAATGTCACACTCCGCCTCTCAGCTTTCACAACACTAGATGGGTTAGAATCTAGAAAGCTGACGATGGCAATACCCCTTCTATCCACTCTATGGTATAGGTAATTCTCAAATCTGTCGGTGTAACAGAATCACTTCAGGAACTGGATAAAAGTTTATATCCCTGAATGATAACCTGTCATTGTGAAGCAGAATTTCGAAGGTTGGGGCCCCTAGAATGTGCATTGATAAAATAATAATAATAATAATAATAATAATAATAATAATAATAATAACAATAAACTTAATGCCATTAAAGTTCTGATTTATTTATTTTTTTACTCCTCTTGTTGACACTATGCTTCATCTTCACCAAATCCATGGGACAACCTTTGGAATCACTCCCTTTGGGTCCACCCCTACCTGCAGGGATCCAGGTTGGGGCCAGTAGTGGGAAGGGAAGTTCCTGCCCCTGTAGGATTCATGCAAGGGCTCCAATGGTTGTGCCCATGGCAAAGGGCCCTGAGTTCCTGCCAAAGAAACATGGTTTGTGTAAGGCTTTGTCCTCCTGGTTTTAATTTTTACTATGCAGAAAACAATAAAAAGGTAAAGAACTCTTAAAAGGAAAAAAATTACCACAATGTCAATACTTGAAGACAACCACCATGTCACTTTAGTATTTTCTCTCATAGTCTTTGTTGGAATTGTTCCATTCAACGGCATTATGATTTCATTTCCATTAAAGACCAGACTTTTATAAATATGCTTAGGAACCTAGTTTTCCTCCCCTTTATTAGGTCTATAAGAAAATGTATTCCAAGTTCTAAACTATTAAAATGAGATTTTTGTGAGCCTTGAAGCTAAGAAGACCTGGGTTTGAACTGCAGCCCATCATTTACTAGCTGGGCAAGTTTTAAACATCTCTGTTCATCACTTTATTTCTAAAGCAAGAGTAACATTTACAAAATGCCTAAAACATAGTATACACTTAGTAAGTGTTAGTTACTTTCTTTATGATACCTCCAAGTTTAAAAATTTTTTCCTCATAATATGGCTAATTTTGCTTTCTCATAATTTGTTCTACCAAAGTTTCTATTACTTCTTTCATTCGAGATATAAAGTTTCTTTTCTAAGGTGGATTGTCATTACTGAATATCTAAATTACTTCAAGTCTGATTTCCAACCAGTGTTCTATTTTTTTTTTTTAATTAATTTTTTTTTCAACGTTTATTTATTTTTGGGACAGAGAGAGACAGAGCATGAACGGGGGAGGGGCAGAGAGAGAGAGGGAGACACAGAATCGGAAACAGGCTCCAGGCTCTGAGCCATCAGCCCAGAGCCCGATGCGGGGCTCGAACTCACGGACCGCGAGATCGTGACCTGGCTGAAGTTGGACGCTTAACCAACTGCGCCACCCAGGCGCCCCTCCAACCAGTGTTCTAACTAAAGTGCTCTAACTTCACATTTTGAAGTTTTATTTTTCTTTAAACATATTATTTTTTTAATTTTTATTTTTGAGAGAGCGAGCGAGCAGGGGAGGGGGGAGAGAGAAAGAGAGAGAGAGAGAGAGAGAGAGAGAGAGAGAGAGAGAGAGAGAGAATATATAAAACAGGGTCCAGGATCCAAGCTGTCAGCACAGAGCCTGACACAGGGGTTGAACACACAAACTGCGAGATTATGACCTGAGCTGAAGTTGGTGCTTAACCGACTAAGCCCCCCAGGCGCCTCTGAAGTTTTATTTTTCTAAGCTGCATCAACTGTAAATATAGGGAAATCTTTAAGTATTATACACCGTAATGATTGGGTTTTGACATTAATGTCCATTCTTGTGAGGGGCCAGCTTTTCCTATTTCCATTTTTATTGTGGAGAACAGGGGCAGAGAAAATGGGGGAGGCAGTGGTCTATTTTCCTTTCCAAGAGTGTGAAGAAGACTACTCATTGTCCTCTAAATCTTTTTGATCCTTCGTTTGTAACTGAATTCCCCCCTTCCAGTTAGGCACACAGCTGCCCATTCATACAGACATTTCAGGCCTCAAAGAGGGTAGGGTTAAGGTGTGTGATTAAATTCTGGCAAATGGATGTGACCAAAGTGACCTGAACCTTTGCTGCTCTTGCCCTTTCCCTCTCCTCTTTGGCCAGGATGCAGATGAGCAAAACTATCATAGAAGCCATTATTTTGGGCAGCATCCAAATTTGTCATTATGAATCATAGGCTACATGCAGCAGCACCAAGACTGGGGAATTTTCTGATATTGCTGAAAAAAAAAAAGTGAAAAGGGAAGAAATATTCAGCTTAGGTCTAGGAACTTGGTACCACTTCCTCAAGTCTCCTATACATAAAATGTGGAATCATGAATGGGAGGACAGAATTAATGTGGTCAGACATGAGTTTTAGTATGAATTTTGAAGTTAAGACTATTGTCCAACAATGTACTAGTATATATTAGCCCTACTGTATGGAAATAGATTGTTTGTGAGCATATAAATTATAAACTGCATATGTGGCTTACAGAATAAAGACATGTTTCCAATCCTTAAATGATATCTGTTAAAAGGTTCTCTGGTATATGCAAAAGAAACAAGCGGTACTGATTTTTGCAAATAATATGCTCATGACATATGGATATTTAGGTAAGTATCTTTGCAGGAAATGGATTAAAAGTCAAAAAGGTTATGAGGGAATATCAGCATTTTTTCTTCAACCACAAAAAATTACACCCGTTTTTAGGTTTCTTCATTCTCTAATTTGAATTTGGTAAAGTTATCAATGATTAATGTAGTCATTCCTTTAATAACTAAAGAAGAGATTCCACAAAGAGAAACAGATAGTAAGTCTGAGAAGCAACTGCATTTTGCAGATGACTTTTGCTTTTCAGAAGATTTCCGGTGTACTCAAAGCAATTATCGTGATGCTATGTGGCATCTATAAGATATCACTGACCATTAAATTACAGGATAAAAAATGCATTTCATTACTTGGAAATGATTTCACTGAAAAAACTGACATCAAGGGCAGGTCATTTCAACAAACTCAGTTTTGGTGGGACCTCATGGCAGGGATGAGAAGCTCTGAGAGCAGTTACTCATTACTGATGGAAAAGGAACACAGGTCCCGGCAGTAAGCAGTACATGATCTACCAATGTCATCTTAGTTATTCCCATGGGCACCGCAATAGTACACAGGACTACAGAGAGCATCAGTATGAGAGATCCCTATCAAATACTTTTTACCAAAGACTGTTTTGTTCAGTTAGAATACTGTCTCCCAGGTTTTTGAACAAGCAAAAAAGCAGCTGCAATCTAAATAAAAATGAAAAGCAGGATTTTAAAAAAAAAATTTTTTTTTTCAACGTTTATTTATTTTTGGGACAGAGAGAGACAGAGCATGAACGGGGGATGGGCAGAGAGAGAGGGAGACACAGAATCGGAAACAGGCTCCAGGCTCTGAGCCATCAGCCCAGAGCCTGACGCGGGGCTCGAACTCACGGACCGCGAGATCGTGACCTGGCTGAAGTCAGATGCTTAACCGACTGCGCCACCCAGGCGCCCCAAAAAGCAGGATTTTTTTAAAAGTGACACTGACCAACAACTATTTCCTGAAAACTACCATGAACCTACTAATGTGCTACTGTCCATGTCCATGTTGTATTTCTAACACCCAAATACAGAGATAAATGGGCTTACTTTACCAAACAATGCAAGGGATTTTGTAAGCAAAGTGTTAAGGTTCCCTAAAAACAAAAATAAAGCAATCTTAAATGTTTCAGAACCTGACAACAATGCACAATCAAGCTGGCCACAATGGACACATCTATAGCCTCTTAAAACCTATGTTTTCTCTTGAAGACTGATACTGAAAGGTTTTCAAGTATCACTAAAAGTGGTTTAATTAAAATTTCCTGTCAAAGGAATTAAAACAACTGTTCAAGAGGAGGAAAAAAAGCTTAAAAAGAATACATATTGAATGATTTCATTAATGTAACTAGAAAATGCAAACAAATTTATACTGTTAGAAAGCACATCAGGGTCTGGGGCTTAGGGCCTAGAGTGGACGGAGGCAAGGACTACAAAGGGGCATGGGAGACCCTGGGGAGGCGGGAAGGAAATGTTCAGTATCTTGCTTGTTGGATGGACTCCCAAGTGTATACACGTCAAAACTCAGTAAACTGCACTCAATAAGTGGATGCAGTTTAGTGTGTAAATATTACATCCCAATTAAAAGACAAAGAACAAAGAGGTAAAAACAAAAATACAAAACAAACCAAAAATGGAAAAGCCTGAATTAAGCCTTTCCTAAGAGCAGAGAACAAATCTTTCTAGACCAAACCTCACAATATCATTATTTGTATTTCCATTTTTAGCAGGTCTTTCAGCTGAGGGGAGTGAAAGAGTGACGACACCCATCACATTGAATAAATAATGTGGAAACTGAAGCACTCAGCAAGTTTTAAATTACGGCAAAGTGGTATAGAGCACAGACTTGGGTTTAAAAGTGCTGGCTAGAGGACCTGGGTGGCTCAGTCTGTTAAGCGTCTGACTGTTGGTTTCGGCTCAGGTTATGATCTCATGGTTTGTGGGATGGAGCCCTGTGTCGGGCTCTGCACTGACAGTATAGAGCCTGCTTGGGATTTTCCTTCCCTCTCTCTCTCTCTGCCTCTCCCCTGCTTGTGCTCCGTCTCTCAAAATAAATCAATAAACTTAAAAAAAAAATAAAGTGTTGGTTTTGTTGTGATCTATAGAGTGGTCACAAAGCCTCTGTTCCTGCAAGTTACCTCAAATCCCCCCCTTCCCCCACTGACCATTTGCTACTCAGTTTACAAATTTTCCCATGCTCTTCTTCACATCATGGGCTTATAGTGGCTACAGAGTCCCCTTGCATGAGATTCTGCCTAAAACAGCTGACGGGGGAAAAGTAGACTCAGGGACAAGTCTTAGCATTTAGGAGCCCTTTTTCCATCTGCGAAATGGGAGTACAATCGAACTACCATGTGACTAAAGAGAACATGTAACTTGGCATTAGCCATATGGGCTTCACTTATAATACATGCTCAATAAATATCTGTTAAAGAAATAAGTGAATCAATGAGCTGATTTACTAAAATGAAGATCGAGTTTATAAGAATGTGTATATGTGCACCACAGGTGCTGGTTGGGGGGTTAGTAGGTAGATAATGGAATGAAATGCTTAATGTAACTTAGATATACTACAGGAAACCAGTTTCCTAATGAGAAGAATCACTCAGTGATGTATATGCCATTTGTACCTCATATAAATCATGATTTAATGAAATTGTGAAGAGCACCCATTTAACAAAAACTTTGAATGGTTAGATAGATTATGTTAAATGGCCAATCATCTAGCTTCTCAAAAATCATGATTATGTTACAACAGTGTTGAGTACTGTAAGAATACTCACTACTCAGTTTTTATTTGACTTTGTGTGAGGTAAACATATTGCAGAGCAGAACACCTCACAGCTTATTTGCTGATATAAATCATTAACCATTTTTGTAAACAAGTTTAGAATAACAATCTGAATTTTATTACAAACAAAAATAATCTAGAAAGCTTCCTTCAATTATACAGTATGCACAAGGATTTCTGCATTACATGGTTTTACATAAAATGTTTTGAATGATACAAGTGGGACTTCCTACCATTTGAAGAGGAGTTGACTGCTGAAAACCATACACTTAACAGAAAGAAAAAAGTTTCACAGGCAAAACCTATCATCTCTGGCTACAGGCAGGAGCGGAAACTAGGAACATAAAAGAAGCTTGGAGAAAAAAAAAACAAAACAATAAATACTCCAAAATGCTTTAGCAAAAAGAGTCAAACATTTGTAAACAACTTTTAAACAAATCTCTTTACTATGTGGTGTTGCTATAAAGTCAAGTCTTAACTGATTTTCATTTGACTCAGAAAAGTTACTTTTACTGCTGAGTATTTCTCTCTAGACTTTGTTTTCTTTCCCTGGAGAATAAAATATAATTAGGTATTGTTCGAGATTCTGAATTTCTTAGAGGGGGGCCTTTGAGCCACTTGCTTGTCTTTTTGCTATTTCCACCCAAAAATGAGGGTTAGAGTGAAAGGTAAAACCAGAATCAATAAAAATTTTGGCTCCTTATTAGTCTCTGTTTGGAGGTTTAATGGGTGAGGATGCTGATAAAACTAGCTGTGGATTTTAATTATCCCTGCTGCACTTTTATCCCATCAGGGATAATCAGGACTTAAAAAGTATGAGCTTTGCAACACAACTACTTACAAACCATGTAGGCTGAGCTGCACTCAATGTGTAGGACAATTACTGTTTGAGAACCCCCAGGAACTTACTGTAAACAAACAAGCAAGTGTTCAAGAGCCTGTTTTTGTACTTGGTACCATGACGTAACACTACTATTTTCTTTCGTTTTCCTACTTGAGACTTTTATGAAGTGATTACATGTAACAATAATAAATTTTCCCTTTAAGTATATATGATATATAGTAAAAACACATTAATGACTAAAATAAAATCTGAAGTCAAGCATTAGCAACCACACTTGAATGTCTTGTGCTCTGAGATAATCAGAAAAGTCTCTAAACACTGACTAGGTCCCTCTTGGTGAAGTGACACATGTATGTAACAAGCAGCAATGCTAGGAGTTATACTTTTCCTTAGTCTACAGGTATTTTCTGTGCCAATTTTACTATTAATGTGTTGAGACCAGTATCACTTTCAGCTAGGTAATCAAATTATTTGGGAATGATAACCTTTCTTTCATTTAAATCAAGCAATGGTAGACATTTATTTACTGGAAACTTTCTAATAATAGATTTTGAGGAAGCTAAAAAAAACACAGTTTAGTACAAACTGTCCTTTACCTTTATTGCTTGTATACACAGGAATACATTATAAAACTCAGTGGAAGGAGGAAAAAAGTAACAGAAGAAAAAGTTACCTGCTTTAGCATTTTTTAAGAATAGTTTTGATAACTTCTTAGATCAACTTGCTTATCTGAAACAGAGTAGAACTACAATACAATCATGATATAATTCTAATAATCACAGAAATTATGCTTTCATTTTTAATTTTCTCTTCATAAAACATTAATGCTATAAAAATGAGGTTGATGACATCCTTATTTAAAAGACACCTTGTACTGGTATCAAAATGTGATTTATTTTAATACCAACTGAAAAAATAGAGCTTATATAGTCTATTATTTCAATGAAGTTTTTTTATTACTTTTATTTTCAAAGTTTACGGTAGCAAAGTTATTGTTAACAATATAAATTTTCTCTTTATAAGTGTTGAAATTCCCTTAAAAGTGTTGAAAGGCAGCAGGCATTCTAGGATGGGCTTGTAAGGAAAATTAATTATTCCAATGTTGATAAAGAGTATACTTGATGAATTTATATTTCCTTCTTTAACTTCCTTACTAAACTTCTCCTGATTTGCCAGGTTTTTTTTAATTTTTTACTCTTTTGGTATCATAAAAGAAATCTAAGCCCAAGCCTTTTAGTTGGAGCAATTATTTCCATTTTCCATCATTTCTCTTCAGTTTTTCAAATATACACTACAACAATCCAATAATCATTGCAGGAAGGAATGATCATTTAAGCTGGATCGTGTTCATTTACCTTTTAATTTCATTTAGGAGATATTAATATTAGAGTCATAAAGTCTTTACAGTCTCAACACACATACACACAATCACAGAATTAAAAATCTTTATATCTTAAAAAAAAGGGTTCCATTTTGTTCAATGTATCATAATTTCAGTCCAATGAAATATGCTTTTATTAAATACAGCAGCCGCCACTTACCTTTAAATATTTTATGGATGGAACTAAGTTCAGTACTGATTGAAGGATGCTGGCATCAGAGCCCTCACTTTGGAACTATCTCTAAAGGTTCTGCATTTCTATAATGTACCACTGATTATTCTAGATTTTATAATACCCTGTCTTTAACTTGGTATATACCATCTTTTGGAAAAAAAAAATTATTTGTTTTTTGAGATGAGATACAAGAACAAAATCATTCTTGAGGTTCCACCTCGAAAAAAGGCGATGTTTGCACATAGCAGCTAGTTTGATACCCCGTTTTGTTAGGCTAGCCTTCACACAATGAGCATGCATATATAGCCATGGTTCACTGCATCTGTTTTGAAGTTGAGAACTGCTGCTTATTCAAGTCACAGATGCCCCCATGTTATGCAAGGAGACAGTTGAACTGCATGTCCACCATGAGAAAAAGAAAATAAACGATGAAACAAAATGCAGCAAATATAGGCAGTTGGCATTCAGAACACGCCCAAAAGCTAACACTCACGAATTGTCATTAGAAGGGCTTTTCTTTCCTTAAAAAAAAAAAGTCTTTCTTTGCATATTTTAAAATTTGAAGGTCCCAGAGAATCATGAAGTGCCTTGTCGTTTTTGCTGCTGGCTTCTGATGACCTCTAGTTGTTTTTTACATTGCTGGTAATAAGTAGAAAGGCTTTTGTTTTCATCTAAAAGCTTTTTATGTTCCTGCACCAGACGAGATGTATTTTGCTGGTCCTTTTCATCCTGGTCCAGTTCTGCAACTAGTTCTTGCCTAAAAACAAATACCACATAATAAAATATAGTAAAAGATACACGATAGAAAAAATTTATACGCTAATAACCAATGAGCTCAACTAATTAGAACTTTTATTCTGGCTCTGTCATTATGCATCTCAGGGACACCATGCAAATGTAACTGCGGGCTAGAATGGAGACTAGCATCCACTCTTCTGGTTTACCCATACAAACACCATAATCCTTTTATTTTAATAAGTAACTCTACTTAGACAATTAGTGAATACAGATAAAATGGTATAATTAAAGTTTTAGAAAATTTTACCTGGTATCCTTTTTGTGTAGGAAGAAAAAGGCTGGGGAAGGGCTCTGACCACAGGAAAATAACATGATGTTTTTACCATTCACATTCCACTTTTACACTCATGAACTTTT
The DNA here is from genome assembly GCF_018350175.1 of Felis catus. NCBI lineage: Eukaryota > Metazoa > Chordata > Mammalia > Carnivora > Felidae > Felis > Felis catus. The sequence goes on from NC_058372.1 coordinate 80,929,711, forward strand.
ATTCATGTTTTGAAGTCAGTTTTATTTAACCACAGTGCCAAGTGGGGGCTAATACAACATTTGCAAGCTAATTAAAATAGACGCTATCAACTTAAATCTGTTTCTTACTTTAAAACAGTGAGAACAATACAAAGTACCACTTTCAAATGAGTTATTCACTTTTAAGAACATTTTTAGGAATGACCCTTAGAGACTTTCATAGCCTGATAAACTTTTTTAAGCCCCCTTTTATTTGGGAGATGTTCAGTATTAGCTCCTATAGCGAAGTTACTGGATATAACTGAATAACTAACGAAAAGCCTCCAAATGGTTTTCTTGTAATACTTCTCATTTTTAAAGTATTCAAGGGGTGCCTGGGTGGCTCAACTGGTTAAGCTTCCGACTTCAGCTCAGGTCATGATCTCATGGTCCGTGGGTTTGAGACCCATGTCAAACTCTTGTCCAGCTCAGAGCCTGGAGCCTGCTTTGGATTCTGTCTCTCCCTCTCTCTCTCTGCCCCTCCCCTGCTTCTGCTCTCTCTCTCAAAAACGAATAAACATTAAAAAAAAAATAACGTATTTAAAATTGATTAAAACCATCAAAGTGTTCACATTCCCTCAATCCACCATTTATTTTTTCCAGCTCAGAACTCCTCTTTCAAATGAATAAAGTATGAAAAAAGTATAGGTTAAACATGTGAAATAAGAAAGTTTTTTTTTTTAAATAAAGTACTAACAGTTCTGTAGTTAGCTCCATAATTTGCAGACTCTAATATTTATTTCCTATATAGCTTTTAAGGTACTGAATTGAAATCATTTACATTGTTATAACAATAAATTGCGATGGAGCTACTTTTTGTTTGTTTTTTTGGAAGTACAAAAAGAAATTATTCCAGGAAGCAAGAAATTTTCACTTATTTAGATTAAAATTAATAGACGGAATCCTATTACCATATATACGTATAGTTGCCATGAGTTTTTCCTATAGCACTTCATTTTAGTTACCACAGTAACTCAGCTTCAGAGGTACAAAATTGCATGAGGTACAAAATTTCATGACGTTCATGTTTAAGAAAACTGAAGTTTTGGGTTTCTTTAAGAATTTCAAATAAAGGAGTATGGGAATTGTAGTTCTTAAAAAAGCGAGGAAGGCAGCCTCCATAACTCTTAGAAAGACACATGTGAGTATAAAACTCCCAAGAAAAACACTCACAGGTATAAAATAAAGTAATTCTATTCTCCTAAACAGATACCTGGAGAGAACAGATCTACAAAATGTTTCTAAGATAAAGCACAAGTGAACATTAGTAAATCAAATTATTTCACTTATGTCCAAGGAAACAATAAATCTTTATAATTATAAATCTAAACAGCTTTTAATTTTAAAATTCTTAGAATGTAAAATATGTTTATGTAGCACCAGTTTATTTTCCTTAGTTTTAATGTATGTAGTCAAAAAGGTTTAGTTTTGCAAGAAAAATAGCCAAAAGGTGCTACAAACCGAAAGGCAGAACATATGTAGAACCTCCAAATTACAAATATAGTTGAACAACATGGGTCTGAACTATATGTGTCCACTTATACGTGGATTTTTGTATAGTACTGCAAATGTATTTCCCCTTCCTTTTGATTTCCTTAAAATTTTTTCTCTAGCTTACTTTATTGTAAGAATACAGTACATAATACTCATAACATATAAAATATATGTTAATTGACTGCTTATGCTATTGGTAAGGATTCTGGTCAACAATAGGCCATTAGCAGTTATGTTTTTGCAGAGTCGGAAGTTACATGCAGATTTTTGAATGAGTGGGAGTTCACAACCCCAACCCCCAAGCTATTCAAGGAAGTCAAGTTAATGCTTAATGCATTATGCTTAATGCTTAATGATTAATTCTAAAATTAATTCTAAATTAATTATTTAGAATTAATATTTAAATTTTAAATTAATATTTAAAATTCTAAAAATTAATACAGTTTTCATGTCTTTAAACAATATTTCACCTTAACATATTTTAGACCCAAAATACTAATGTTTTTATTCATAACAGTCAACTTACTTTCTCTGTAATAACAATGCAATTTCTGTTTGAACTTTCATATATTCTTGTGCCATTTTACAATGCTGCTCAAACACTGCCATAGATTCTTTGGAGTTTGGGCACGGTGCTAGAGGCTGAAAATAAATAAAGAAAGTTAAAACATAATTAAATCAAATCTCAATATCAAGCTGAGAGTTAATATGGTGACTGTGATATATTTTTATAGCACTAAAGCAATGATCTTTTAAAAATAAGTGTTAACCCATGGCCTAGAAAATTTCAGTGTCCTTTTGTCAGAGTTAACTCACAGCTTAAATTCACACCTGTGGTTTTAACACTTTCATTGTTATAGCGGATCATGACTAAAGTGATCACTGGCCTCTGGTTTTACATTTCAGGTTGCCAAACCATATTATACCAAGAGGGTTTATGGCTCTCATACTCATGAGCAGACACTGAAGTGTATTACTTATATTTTCAGTCACAATGAACGTGACAGTGTATTACAAAATCTACTAAGTAGAAATGAGCTTAAGTAAATTTTATATTGTAGTGCACTGAAAGAGCAAAAATGCTATTCTTGGCATCCTTAAACAAAGATATGAGAGTATTTTAAGACAACTGTTAAGAACATGATTTTGCCAATTTTAAACTTGATTAACTTAACTGAATGAATTATTTTAACTTGAATTTAGAAAGTTTGGGGAAGCCAAATAAAAGCATAAATAAATGAATATACGATGACAAGATATGAACACTTTCTAGGTAGATTCTAGAAAGATTCTCTAGCTTAGATAGCTTTCTAGATAGATTCTCTAAACCTTTTCTATAAGGAGAAAATAAAAACGGTCACTGAGAAACTACCCCTTTACCTGTAGCTGGTGATCCAGTGTAAGATAAGCCATTGGGATGGAGTTATCCGATCCATTGGTATCTGGAATTCAAGTATGTGTTTATTTATTTTCTATCATAAATAATTATAAACAAAAAGCAAGAAAGCTTCATGAGATATTGGCATTTTGTTCCTAAAGTAAGCAACACATAAAATAAAAGTTATTGCTACTGGTAATGAAGAGTCTATTTCTGAATTTAAAGGTAAACACAGAACATCCAATTACCAGATAATCAGAATGCAATCATACTCTCATACAATTTAAGTTGGCTATAAATTACGTAATATTAAAGCTTACAAATGCTTGTTCAATTAAAAACAAAAACAGTGGTATGGGACCTTTTTAAAATTTGGTCTTCACTGACCCCACCTAATCAAAGCTTTCTTTCTCTTTCTTTCCTTGACCATGCTAAATTTGCTATAAGGCTGTGTCAACCCCTTGAACATTCGTGCTCTTTAACGAAGAAAGAGGGGAAAATAAGAGATACATTCTCTTCCAATGGATTACCTTCAATTTATATATATTCTAGTGTGAACCCTCAACCCACCTCCCCTAATGAGAATCACTGCAGAAAATGAAAGATGTTTTTGATGGGAGTATGTTAAACACAGGTATAATGAACAGTTAGGTATATGGAAACTGCAGTTCAGTGTCCTGTGTGAAACAGTTAAATGGATTAAATCAAACAACTAGTTGATTTTACCAAATTGTTTGGACGGCTTTTGTTTGTATTTCATAAGAGGTAAACTGTCATAACTTGCATGAGTCACATGGGATTAACATTTATGTCTCCAGAAGCAGGCAGGATAACTGTGAAGTAATATGGACTTTTTATTCCAGAAGTAGCTGCCTTCCCACAGTTAGGAAAGAGTAAATGAGCTACACAACTGAACTGTTCAGCCCTTTTCCTGACAAGTGACTCCTTGAAAGAGTGGTATAGATAAAGACAAGGTCAGGCTGACAGTAAGGCACTGTATGCAATGCAATAAAAAACTAGGACAGTTTGATGGTTCACTAACCTCAATAATTTATTGTTGACTGATGAATATTCTAGTTTCCTTTTTTAAAGCCATTGAGAATGTGCTTGCAAGTAACTCTAAAAGCCAAGCTAAATCAGATGAAATAAGATAATGCATATAAGAAATACCATGCAATGCTGGCATATGGTATGCAGTCAACACATGGTGGTGATGGTTACTATTACTGTAGTCGTTGTTGTTATTGATATAAAATGGGAGCATTAGAAAGGACAGGCAATTTAAATTCTAAAGTTTGTTTTTCCGATTGAAAAAGTAATGCTTATTAAATACCAGAGTGCAATAAAGAAAAATAACAGCATATTGCCTAGTAGAGGCCTACCTACCTTAAAATCATATACACTATCATAAATGTTTCCTGAAATGGTTAAACAAGAAATACACTTAATTTGTTATTTCCCTCACCAATTCTTTCCCCACCCACAACAAGACTTTCAAACTATGCTCCCATGGAACACTATTTTCCACAAAATTACAACTGATTGGGGCACCTGGGTGGCTCAGTTGGTTAAGTGTCAGACTCTTGGTTTTGGCTCAAGTCATGATTTTGCAGTTTGTGAGTTCGAGCCCCACACTGGGCTCCATGCTGATAGTGCAGAGTCTGCTTTGGATTCTCTCTTTCACTCTCTTTGACCCTCCCCTGCTCACACTCTCTTTCTCTCTCTCTCTCTCTTTCTTTCTAAATTCATTCATTCATTCATTCATTCATTCATTCATTCATTCGTTCATTCATTCCCCCTGGGGCACCTGGGTGGCTTAGTCAGTTAAGCACCTGACTTCAGCTCAGGTCTTGATCTCACGGATTGTGGGTTTGAGCCCCGCGTCGGGCTCTGTGCTGACAGCTCAGAGCCTGGAGCCTGCTCCGGATTCTGTGTCTCCCTCTTTCTCTGCACCTCCACTACTAGTGCTCTGTCTCTCTCTGTCTCTCAAAAATGAATAAACATTAAAAAAAAAATTTTTTTTTAATTATTTCCCCCCGACTTTATAGGAAAAATTAAGTGTCTTGAACTCTTTTAAAAACACTTCTATTCCTATTACTCTTTCTTAAATCTTTGATATTTGAGGGCGCCTGGGTGGCTCAGTCGGTTGAGCATCTGACTTTGGCTCAGGTCATGATCTCGCGGTCTGTGGGTTCGAGCCCCGCGTCGGGCTCTGTGCTGACAGCTCAGAGCCTGGACCCTGCTTCAGATTCTGTGTCTCCCTCTCTCTCGGCCCCTGCCCCGCTCATGCTCTGTCTCTGTCTCTCTCTCTCTCTGTCAAAAATAAACATTAAAAAAATTTTTTAAATCTTTCATACTTGATGTATCTTATTAAATAAATACCCTGTATCTGATATGTATTTTAGAATTAAGTGTATCAGTGTTTCACAGTATTCAGGGAATGGAAAAAAAAAGCCAAGGACTGTTATTAACTATTAAAGTACTCAGCTTACACTGCAAATATAGTAGTTTATTAAATTTATTAAATAAAGCATGCTAAGTTTATTTTTATTTTTAATGGGCCAGTATTCTGACTCTAATAATATTACAAGGAAAGGGCTCCATGTCTTATACTTCTGTCTTTGCAAACATTGAGTGTTTCCCCCCTCTGTGGCTCCCTCTACTGTGTCTAGCCATCTCTCTCACTAACTGCTCTTGGTTATGTGTCTTTCTTTATCCCCACTATTATAAATAGAAACCCAAAGGCCCTCATTATGTGCTGTGATCATTAATCCGATGTATGCTTTTTACTTTTCTCTGAAAATGCATAGAAATCCCTTCTCTTTTGAAGTAAAAACATCTGATTAATTTTTTTAAACTATGTATGTATGCACTTGTAATTTTTTCCTAAATCAGGGGCCTTCAAAGAAAAAGGATTTGCCAGTATCTCTTCCCTGTAATTTACTGTATTAGCTTGATCATCGATACTTTTCTTAGAAACAGTGCAAAGCTGAACTTCATTAAATATGAGGCTTAAACCACTCTCAACTTTTAAAATTATATTAAAAATTATTTAAAAATGCCAAAGATAAGTTTCAGTTGAATTCTGGACCCAAGTACAATTTCTAACTATTGGCATTTTGTGGTATCTTAGGTCCCAAAAAGAAAAAAATGAGACTGGGGTTGGAAGGTTGGAAGAACACGGGAAGTAGAAAAAACACAGCAGTTAAGTGAGAGGGACGTAAGAGGATTTTTATTTTACTTTCATGAGTTCACATCTGCCACATGGTGACTGGTATGTCTAGATCAGTCTAGGCTGAAGTCAGGAGGCTGAGTTGAGTACCTCCTTCACCAGAGGGCTGAAGACCCAAAAAGAGCTAACAGTACCTGAATGTTAATGATCAAGTCTGTCAAGAGCATTTCCCTATGTACCTCTGAGGAGAAGCACACAATGATGAATTCTGCACATGCGCTGCTGAGTACTGGTTAATGTTCTGGACAGTCCTAGGTTGGGCAATGCTAGGGATGAGACTTAGAGGAGTTTTTGCCACCACTAAATTTAAACTTGCTAAAACTAGAGAGTACACCCTTGGCTAAACATAGTTGTATCTTACACGAAACAGAGAAAAGCTACTCAGTTAATTTTTTATATTAAATTATGAACTTGACTAAGCCATGCCAAATATCTATAAATACTTGTAAGTAGTGTTTTTGTTTGTAAAGACAGAAAGCTGACTTTTTAATTTGGATTTAATTGCCACTATTAATAACATAGTTGATCTTATACAAGATCCCAAATGATCTGATTTTCTAAGGTCTAAGAGATCATCTTTCCTTCTCTGACATAATAACATATAAATAATAAATTTTTATAGAACCATACTGCTGAGTATTTATTAAGGAATTCTCTTAATGCTAAGGAAAAGTTAATTCCACTATGGCACATAATTTCCTGCTTGCCCATAATAAACCTATTCCATCATTAGATTTTAATACTAATATTTTAACCAGTTAGTCATTCATGTTAAGGATTTTAGTGACTCTTCACAGGCTTTTTAAGGTCTAGTTAAAAATTTGGAGATTTATTTATTTAAATTTAGAAATTTAAATTTCTAACTAGAAATTTATGTATCTGAAATGAAGTCTCCCTACCAGTTAAAAATGATTCAAAAGGTCAATGGTCAGAAATTTTTTTTTCACTGAAGTGAGGTACTGGCATCTTGTGTCTTTAAAACAAAAGACTGAGATGAAGAGGATTATTATTCTGATTTTAGTTCTTTAAAAAATAATGACTTTACTACTATCATATAGTAGGATGGATCAAAAATAGGAAAATCAGAGATGTAAGTTCAAGGATACAATATCTTCCTGTCTGTAAAAACCCCAAATCAAACCATGTTCAAAATACATGTTTAGTATCTGGGGGGAAATGAAGTATCTGGGGAAATGAAGAGGGCAAGACAATCTGAGTACTCAGAAAGTCATCTTTAAGTTTATTGCTAAATATTTGATTTTATTAGTATAAAAATCTAACCTATTGTAAAATGTCTGCCTTTATTTAAAAAAATTTTTTTTAATGTTTATTTATTTTGAAGAGAGAGGGAGAGAGACAGCGCGTGAGAAGAGCAGGGGCAGAGAGAGAGGGAGACACAGAATCCAAAGCAGACTCCAGGCTCTCAGCTGTCAGCACAGAGTCTGACGTGGGGCTTGAACCCACAAACCATGAGATCATGACCTGAGCCGAAGTCGGATGCTCAACCGACTGAGCCACCCAGGCACCCCCCAAAATGCCTGCCTTTATAAAGATCAGAGTCATAACACAAAGAAATGAAAACAAACATGATAAATTCAGCTTCATAATTATAATGAGGAAATACACTGGTCACCTGTGGAATCATCAGGAGTCCATGGATGACTTCGACTTGGCTTTTCTGAGGTTGGTCCTGAGGTAGTGATCATTCTGACACTAGGACTGGATGACCTACTGCTTACCTGTAGGAAGAAGTAATAGAAGGAACAACATGTGATGTTTATGTGGGAATAAAAAAAGACAAGAGAAAATTTTTATTATAAAGCAAAAGACAGGCTTCCATTTCTATCAGCAGAGGTCCTAAAACACTCTTGCAAAAAATATATCCTCTAAAAAGATACCTCTTAAAACTTGGTGAGCTTTCAGAGCACCCAGGTGGCTCTGTGGGTTAAGTGTCTGACTCTTGGTTTTGGCTTAGATCATGATCTCACAGTTCATGAGTTTGAGCTCTGGTTCGGGCTCTGTGCTGCCAGCACAGAGCCTGCTTGGGATATTCTCTCTCTCTCTCTTTCTGCCCTACCCCTGCTTGCACGCTCTCTCTCTCTCTCAATAAATGAACTTAAACAAACAAACAAACAAACAAGAAACAAAACTGCTGAGCTTTCAAGAAAGTAAGAGAAATGCTCTGAGACCAGAAATAAAGCAGGAGTAGGAGTCTAGTAAGTGCTTAAGCTATTAGACGGGAATTTCAGTTGAACACGAATGACCTAGAGCTTTTGTTTTGCTTACTTTCTGTACTCAGAGGAATAAGCATAAAGTCTTGGGCCTTTGTAGGATGGGAGTGAGACCAGAGAACTGCCTTGCTTAAAGCTAAAACCCAAGAAAGTCTTCACTCTTGGGGAAAAAGTAAACTAGGAAAAACATCTACCCTATAAAAGCAGATAGCAAATAAATTTGTCTGCATTGGTAGTGGCTCTGGGTGAAGGGGAGAAAATGTATACTGTGAATTCATAAAATATTTCCATAATTGATAGAAGATACAACAAATCCCAATGACAACCAATCCCAAGCAGAAAAAATAACAGAAAAGCTACAATAACTGAGTTAAACATGGGTCATATCATCGTCAAATTCTAGAAAACAAAGACAAATAGAAGATAGAAGGAGGCAGCCAGAGAAAGATTATCCACAAAAGAATACTAGTGAGATTCTCAACAGCAAAAAGGAAGCCAGAAGCCAGAAGCAAGTGGAATATCTTTAAACTGCAAAAAGAGATTAACTGCCAACTTAGAATAGGTTAGCCAACAAAAATGTAAAGAATGAGGTCAAAATAACATTCTTAGACAAGCAAAAAGGGAGTCTACCATCCATATACTCTTATAACAATATCTAAAGCATGAACTTTAGGGGTAAGAAAAGTTTTCCTCTGATGGAAGGGCCTAGTTACAATCAGGAATGTTGGTAAACACAAGGATGAATCTATACACAGAAAATATTAAACAATGGAAACATGACTAATTTACAAAATTACCAAGCAAAAAATAAATAAGATGGAACTAAAAACTGAACAAAAGCATAAGCAAAATAAGGAATGCTTTAAAAATGCTTACATTGTTGAGGATAAGAATAAAGATGTTAACTTTAGGTTCAGTATGAGTGTTAAAGTTTCTCAGGTAGTTACAAAACATAATACATATGACTCCAAATAAGAAAGACAAATAATGGAATGAGAAATGTATTTGTTCAATTCAAAGGAAGGCAAAGAAGGAGAAAAAAAGAGAAAAAAGAAAGCATAAAATAAGGAGGAGCAAACTTATCAATAATATAAATGGATTAAACTCTTCAATTAAGATATTTAAAAAAATCAGAGTGTCAGGCTAGATTAAACATTGTTTATAAGAATTAGATCTAACAGAGATAGAGAAAACAGGAAGTTAACGGATAAAAAAGGATAATCAGGCAAACCTACCCAAAATAAAGTTATTCAGCTATATTATATGAGAGAGGATACATTTTAGGGCAAAAAAAAAAAAAAAACATGATTAGAGAAGGAGATAAAATGATAAATGAGTCAATTCACTATGTAACAACAATTCAAAACTTATGTGCTCTACCTATTATACTACATGCTGTATCTATATATCGCTTCCAAATAGATAAAGCAATAAAACTGCAAGGAGAAAGGGACATATTCACCATTATCATGAGGTATTTTAATACTCCTCTGTAAATATTTTATAAAAGCAGACCAGGGGTGCCTGGGTGGCTCAGTCGGTTGGGCGGCCGACTTCAGCTCAGGTCATGATGTCGCAGTCTGTGAGTTCGAGCCCTGCATCGGGCTCTGTGCTGACAGCTCAGAGCCTGGAACCTGTTTCAGATTCTGTGTCTCCCTCTCTCTGACCCTCCCCCGTTCATGCTCTATCTCTCTCTGTCTCAAAAAATATAAATAAATAATTTAATAAAAAAAAAAAAAGCAGACCAAAAAATATATATATATAAACTAGTGAAACCTGAACTCCAAAAGATATGACTAAAAATTGGAGAATATGCATTCTTTTTAAGCACCATGGAACATTTATGAAAACTGATCATGTACTAAACTATAAAGCAAATCTCAAAAAAGTTAAAAAAAATTATTATATAAACCATGTATTTTTGTACTGATTCAAAATTAACCTTAAAAATCTCATGTTTAGACATTAAAAAAATTTTTTTTTAATGTTTTTATTTATTTTTGAAACAGAGAGAGACAGAGCATGAGCAGGGAAGGGACAGAGGGAGAGGGAGACACAGAATCTGACGCAGGCTCCAGGCTCCGAGCTCTCAGCACAGAGTCCGACACAGGGCTCCAACTCACAGACTGTGAGATCATGACCTGAGCCGAAGTTGGACGCTCAACCGACTGAGCCACCCAGGCGCCCCTGTTTAGACATTTAAAAATACTTCTAAATAACTCACTGGTCAAAGAAAACAAAGTGGAAATGAGAAAGTAAGTGATTTTTACCATGGAACACAGTAAAACCTGTGGGATGCAACTAAAGATGCACTTGGAGAAAAATATTTAATTCTAAATATTTAGATGAAAAAAATCAGAAGTAGTGACAATTTACAAGATAGACATTTAACTTACAAAGTTAGAAAAAGAACAAAGTTATCAGTCCCCCCCCCCCCGATAACAAAATAAAAATGAGAATACTACAAAAATTTGGTGGTTAGTAAATTAAAAATAAAACAAAAAAAAAATCAAGTGTAACAAATTCCAAAAAATATATAAATCACCAAAATTTCTACACATTAAAGAAAACCCCAAACTCAGAGGATTTTACAGTTGAGTTCTATCAAACAATCAAGAAAATATTGCTTTCCATCTTAAAGAAATTATTCTAGAAAAAAGAAACACTTCTTGACTCATTCTGTGAAAGCAATAAACCTGATTAAGAAACAACAGAATAAGAAATACTACTAGCTAACCTCACTGATGAAAATACGTGCAAAGTTAAAAGTCCTAAAAATTACACTAGCAAATGAAATTTGGCAATGTAAAGACAATAAAAATAATTTGAAAAATTGAGGGTATCCCACAAATGCAAAGGCCACTTGATGACAGGAATTCTATTAATCCAATTCATTATATTAACAGATTAAAGGAAAAAATTCTCAATAGATATATAAAAAGGCATTTGACAAAATTTAACAGCCATCTATGAAACTACATTTAACAAACTTAAATTCCATTTAAGAGAAGATAATTTCTTAACCAGAGATATTTATAAAAAGTCTAGAAACGTGGTCTGAGAGAAAATGGTACTGTAGGCTGGTGGATGACAGGGAGGCCACAGGCAAGGAATACAAAGAAAAGACTCCTAGGCATCGATCATGTTCCATTTCCTAAGCTGTGTGGTGGATTCATGAGTGTCCATTTTATTATCAGCTTTCGCAACTTACATATTCATATATTCTTATCTATTGTTATTTCATATATTAAAAACTCTCAAAGGACATATGAACTAAAATGGATTTTATAAGAATCTTTTTTTTTTTTTTTAAATTTTTTTTTTCAACGTTTATTTATTTTTGGGACAGAGAGAGACAGAGCACGAACGGGGGAGGGGCAGAGAGAGAGGGAGACACAGAATCGGAAACAGGCACCAGGCTCTGAGCCATCAGCCCAGAGCCCGACACGGGGCTCAAACTCATGGACCGCGAGATCGTGACCTGGCTGAAGTCGGACACTTAACCGACTGCGCCACCCAGGCGCCCCAAGAATCTTTTTTTTAAAAGCACCTGTTTTTCTTGAAGTGTTAGTGAATACCCTACAGAAGACACAAAAAAGAATATGGAGTTATACATATACAAAGTAAAACATAAAAAGCACACACATTCATGAAGAACCTTATGTCCAATTTCAATATGTAAACACAGAAAAACACTCAAAGGGCTGCCTGGGTGGCTCAGTTGGTTGGGCATCTGACTTCGGCTCAGGTCACGATCTCACGGTTTGTAAGTTCGAGCCCCACATTGGACTCTGTGCTGGCAGCTCAGAGCCTGGAGTCTGCTTTGGATTCTGTGTCTCCCTCTCTCTCTCTGCCCCACCCCTGCTCACACTCTGTCTCTGTCTCTCTCAAGAAATGAAAGAACATTAGAAAAAAAAAAAAAAAAGAAAAAAGTAAAACACTCAAAGACTGCATTAAGTAAAACGAGGGGCAATACAGCAGTGGAAAGTACCCTTGAGTAGAAATTAGCAATGTGAATTCTAATTATAGTACAATGTCTGATTTAGTTTATTTCAAGAAGCCTCCTTTATCTACAGAGGGGTTGGGGCTGGGTTAAAGATGTGATGACTTTTAGTGTATCATTCACTGCTAACGTTCTGTTATTTTAAGTTTTGACAACTCACAATGAATTGAGGGTACTAAAAATAAAAGGCACTTTTATAACAAGTTCAGAAATAAATCATAAAATAATTGAAGAAATGACTGGTGGAATGTTACTCTCATCTTGGGTACCTACTGAAATTCCAAAAAGCTTTTCTATACCATAAACAATTTTCAACTCAATTATCAGACCAGTCTTTTCCAAAACCTTAGTTTATGCATGCCACACTTACAAAGGTGCCCTGTGTATAACAATACTCATTCTGTTCTCTCCTCCTTGCTAATTCCTCTCCATTCTGTAAGGCTCACCTCAGAGTCCCTTCCACATTAAATGCTCATTCTTGTTATATTCTTGGTTCTTTGAGCACAAAGCCAGACCCTGTGTTTGAAGATTGCTTTATTCTAGCAGTGTGTAAAGTACAAAATGTTCATTTACTGGTTGTTATGGAATAATTCTGAAATTTTCACCCTGGCATTCCTGACCTTCCATTGGCAGGTTTTACCTTATCCAGATGTTCTCTACTCTGACAATTCCTTATGCCCCTCTTTCTCTCCCTGTTTTTAATCTTGACTCCATATTCATCCAAGGATTATATGGTCTAGTGCAAAGACCAAGTATGAAAACTGAACTATATGAAACTGACTTTTTAAAAAAAAATGTTTATTTTTGAGAGAGAGAGAGCGCAAGCGAGCAAGCGCACACAAGCAGGGGAGGGGCAGAGAGAGAGGGGGACAGAACCCAAAGCAGGGTCTGTGCTAACAGCAGACAGCCTGATGCAGGGCTTGAACTCACAAACTACAAGACCATGATCTGAGCTGAAGTTGGACGCTTAACTGACTGAGCCACCCAGGAGCTCCAAAACTGACATTTTTAAACATCAAAATATCAGCAAACTCACATGATTTAGTCTAAATATATTTTGCAGACCTGGGCTTAAATCCCAGTCTGCCATTGATAGCTGTGTAAACTTGAGTAACTCAGCCCTTAAGCTCATTTATCAAGTGTGGATGAGAAGTAGTAGTAATAGTTTAAGAAGTCAGGCACTGGATAAAATACAACCCAGAACTGGAGTCTTTAGCTTGCCATTCATTAGCTCTGTGGCTTTAGGTTAAGTTATTTAACCTCTAAGACTCAACAGTAAAATGAGGACAGTATTACCCACTTCATCAGTTTGTAAAAAATCAAATGAAATAAAGTACCTGAAGGGGTTCTTGACACGATAAAAATGCTCACTAAATGAATGATAATTAGGTTGTATCACAAGACAGGAATATATGAGTGCACTTGCAGCACCTAACAATTCCCTCTCAAGATCAAAATCACAGTTCTTTCTATAAAACATATTTAGTGACTAATTCCTATCACAAAGACATTTTTCTCCTTTGAAGTTTGGCTGTATTTATAGTCTGCTACTACATAAACTTAAACTTGAGCTGGAAATAGTTTATATTACCCTCAAAGGTTGCTATTCCTCAAAAGCATTATAATACCCTAAGGGGAGAAATCATGTATACTTTTATTTTGTATTCCCCAGGATTTAGGATATTGCCGAATATACAGTAACTACATAATAAATACTCACTGAATAAAATGATAACATAAACTGTTAGCACTCAGATATAAGATGGATGTTTAGACTCATTTACCTTTTGTACTCAGGAGAATTAGAATACACACCAAAAAGAACCAGTGATGAAATATGTAACTCTTCCTCTTAGGAAGTTGTTACCCTTGGTAAAACAAGTACAGACTCTATGACATTACTCACGAGTTCTTTAAACCTTCTCTGACTAAAAGAAAGTTTTGATGACTTAAGGATAAAATGATTTGACCATAGTTATAATTTCTATTATAAACCAAGAACAATTTTTCTTCAAAATGCTGGCAGAGGGGGGTTTCAGAGTCAATCTAATTTTGTGCTAATATTCTTACTTTAACATTTTAAGAGGAGAAATAAATACAAGTGCTTGTGGACACGTGAGACTCAATATAAGTTATGAGAAATTAAACAAGATACAGTATAAGTAAGACTTGGGCTTACAAAAGATAAGAATGAATTTGTATTAAAAAAAAAAAAAAAAAAGCAGGGCACCTGGGTGGCTCAGTTGAGCTTCCGACTTCGGCTCAGGTAATGATCTCATGGTCTGTTGAGTTCGAGCCCTGTTTCGGGCTCTGTGCTGACAGCTCAGAGCCTGGAGCCTGCTTCGGCTTCTGTGTCTCCCTCTCTCTCTGACCCTCCCCTGTTCATGCTCTGTCTCTCTGTCTCAAAAATAAATAAACATTAAAAAAATTTTTTTAAAAAAGCCACTGACCATTTGTCATGTTAAAACACATATTCCTATCTGGACCTAGTACAAATTATAGTACCGTATTCCTTAAGTTTAAATCTTTCCCAGGAGAATCCTTTGCTACTCATTTATTTTTCACTCTCTACTTTCCAAGAACATTTAGCACCCCAGGTGCATAATCATTTGTTCTACTTGAGATTTCCTATGGCTATAAAAACTAAGAAATAAGACTAATATTCTTAAGTCAAGTTTCAAAACTAGTCTTTCCTTAAAACTACAAAAAGACATGAGGTAAATTTATACCCTTAAATTAACTAAGTAAGCCTTCCTATTTCAAGAAATTGGTATCTCAAAGAATAACAATATGCTAAAATGTTCATATTAAAAAACAAAAGAAATATTTAAAGACAAGCCATAACTGTATTTTTTGAACACCTGAAAAATACAAGATATAAGTAAGAGGATCAGGTAATATTTGACAATGAAAAAAATCAAACGATTTTATGGATTAAAGTTATGTTACTGCTTGCAAACTAAGGTATACTCTTATTTTATAGTAGCTATTTAAAAAATCACTGGTGAAATTCTTACGATTATATATGCTCTCAAACTACTAAAACTCATTTGGGTTCCTCCTTCCTTCAGGATATTTACAATTACTTTATTCTTATACAAAGTATAAAGTTTAAGCGAGATAGAAAAACTTGACTTACCACAGGATTGGATATGAAAGTGGTTACGGGAGTTCAGAAATGCCACAGTGCAATTTAAGGCAGCAAAAGAATACTAACCCAAAATTAAACCAGAGGGCAAATTACCATCAGTGGATATGAAACAGAATTGGACTTTGCCCAGAACTTTATCGCTATATTTATAAAAAGGAATTGGGAATTATTTTACAGACAAAAATAAAGCTTTGCATTTTATGTCTCACCTGAACGACTGGGAAAATATTTTTATAAGAATTTATGGCCAGAGATACTATTTAGACTGAAATTTAAAAGCTATTTAAAACCCTCAGAAATTTTCTTACTTGCTAAGATTATACAAACACAAAACACAGAGATTAAATAGTGATTTATATAATAATTTTGCTGAAGTAACATATGAATAATATAAACATTAAAAAGAAATGGGTATCAAGTTGGTGATGTGGTTTTACAAGGGTACTTCCTCCATTATAGCAGTCACAGATAATTCAATTAAATCCATACATGACAGGTAATACTGACAACATTCTTTCTAATCTGAAGGTGTAGGCTCAGTCTAATTCTAGCTTCACTATAAGGAAATCCATTAAGGAAATTTTAGAATTTTATTATTCTTATATGGTCTTTTGGTCTTTAAATTCTCCAAGAGAAAGGTGTACTATGAACCAGGAATTATTTAAAATTTTTTAAACATTTATTTATTATTGAGAGACAGAGAGAGACAGAGCATGAGCATGGGAGGGGCAGAGAGAGAGGGAGACACAGAATCTGAAGGAGGCTCCAGGCTCTGAGTTGTCAGCACAGAGCCTGATGTGGAGCTCAAACTCACAAACCAAGCAAGATCATGACCTGAGCCAAAGTCAGACGTTCAACCAACTGAGCCACCCAGGCGCCCCTGAACCAGTAATTATTTAAAACTATTAAGTAAGTCTCTGATTTAGACCTTTAACAGAAAATTATCCTGACGGAGATGCACACTGAGGATAAAGAAGTAGTATAATAAATTATATCCCTTGAATAAATAACAATTGATATGTGATTAAATTAGGTCTTTAAGGCAAATACTTTCTATGATCCTTAACAGAAGCTTCTCTTTGATATAGAAATAATTGAATGCCAATGGGATTTTACTTCTTTCTTAGTGCTATTTTTGTTTGATTTCTGGATAGTAATATACTGTAGTGAGACATGTATGGAATCTGAGAAACTCAACAGATGAACACAGGGGAAGGGAAGGTACAATAAGATAAAAACAGTGAGGGAGGCAAACCGTAAGAGACTCTTAAACACAGAGAACAAACTGAGGGTTGCTGGAGGGGCAGTTGGTGGGGGAATGGGTTAAATGGGTGATGGCCATCAAGGAGGGCACTTTTTGGGATGTAAGAGATGAATCCCTGGGTTCTACTCCTGAAGCCAAGACTACATTGTAGGTTAACTAACTTGAATTAAAAAAGTGCCCCCCCCAAAAGCCCCCAAAACCAAAAAACTAAACCACAACAAAAATATACTATAGTGAGAGCAAGGAAGTGGTAAGTACCCTGGGAAGTATACTATGGGGAGGTGGGTATACATTACTAAACATCTACAGTGTGTCTGGTACTTTCGCATGTTGTAAGAACCCCATGGGGTGAGTGTTATGGTCCCCGCTGGTACATAAGATTGCTAAACCTCAGGAAAATTAAAGAGCTTGCCTTGAGGTATATATTTGACTAATAAAAGTAGATTTTAAAGTCCATATAAAATACAGCATGCCTAGTTCTCTAAGTAATCATAATCACATCATCTTGCAGTTGTGATTTTTACTGACTGCTGCCCCCTCCAAGAGACATCTTGAAAACAGATCTATATTGGATACAACTCTAGAAAGGACATGCAGACATACATGAAAATATTTAATTTTAGTAAAACATAGAAAGGCTCACCCAGATGTATAAAAAATAAATTTGTGCAGCCATCTGTAGAAATTTATTATCAAGGTGGATTGGCCTTGGTCAATAATATGGTAAAGCTAAAACTCATCATCACTGAAAACTACTTAAATTAGTAATCATGATGCAGACTACTGGAAGTCAAAACACTTGAAATGGAAGAGATGTAGGATTACTTTAGCACACAATACATGCAGTTTTGCATGCAAGACAGAAGGCAGCGTAGTTTGTGTGTTCTGGAATCGATCTGGATTCATAACTTGGTTATACCCATTACTGGCAGTACAAGGGAAGACATTTAGGAATGTTTCTCTAGCCCTCAGTTTATTCATCTGCAAAATGAGGAAAATGAAAAGTACCAAATTTACAGGGTTAAGATTTAAATAACATAAAGGCCTGACTGGCACAAAGTTGGTGCACAACAAATAAATGGTGGCTGTTACTACTATAGTTCTCTAATTGATCTGGGCATAAGTCTGATGTGCCCAAAAACATCAGGGGGCTGGGCCTTCTTAGGATTGTCAATGTTTCCTAGCCAAAGACCACCAGGAACATACCCATGGTGGGATGCAATGGGCTTAACATTCATTGCAATGAAGCACAGTGCTCACTATGGGGGACTGTGGGGTCTCTCTGAGAGGGTTTGAGAGAGAGCTTATAGATTTGGGGGCAGGCTCCAAGGAAGGAGGGGTTCACTCTAGATTGGCTACTGTCAGAAAGCAGAGGCAATTCTACAGGGAAGGCAGACTAGAGTGAGCATAAAGCTGCAGCTGGTAAAGTAGTCACTCACATCAGCTAGAAGGCAATGTTTGGTATTTTGTGTGTGCCACAGCGACCTTGGTTTTGTCTGTGCTGAGACAACATTATATGTTCTTGTTTTGCCTCATCTTATCATGGTCTCAGCATAACACTGTCTACTGGTGTTCTGAGAAATTATTATGTCCAGATTCTATAACAGTACTTGAGGCCTCAGTGTCAGATCAGTCCCTAGACATCCTGGGGCTGCTGTTTTCCTTCTCAGTATGTTTTCAAAGTATCTAAGATGCCAGATCCATTATACGTGCTTAATAAGTTTCCTGATTTAATACAAACCTGAATTAATTTAAAAGTAAGTTGTAAGGATGCAATATTTTACACAAATACTCACAACTACCTTTAACTCAGAAGCTTGCTTCATTCACTGTTCCACTCAAGAGAAATGGCAGTATGAAAACAACCAATTTAATTTTAATTTACGGATGTAAAGTCTAAGTGATTTTAAGTTGTTGTTGTTTTTTTTTTTTTTTTTTTTTTTGAGAGAGGGCACAAATGAGCGAAGGGCAGACAGAGAAAAGAGAGAGGGAGAGGAAGGGAGGGAGGGAGGGAGGAGAGTGGGAGGGAGGGAGGGAGGGAGGGAGGGAGGGAGAGAGAGAGAGAGAGAGAGAGAAAGAGAGAAGTGGGGCTGGTGCTCATCTGATGCAGGGCTCGTGCTTACCTGAAGCAGGGCTTACCCGAAGCAGGGCTCGAGCTCACCCAATGTAGGACTCAAATTCACAAACCATGAGATCATAACCTGAGCTGAAGTCAGATGACTGGGACACCCAGATGCTCTAAGGTCAGTCTTGAATCAAGCTCCAAAGTATAAACTCTACTCACTTTACTTTTCTGTATAAGATGTAATCTTAAATTTTATTAATAAGTTTTCTCTCTTCCTCTGATGACTATACGGGATGGGCAAATTCTTTTCTTCATGTTCTTTATCAATTTCCATGGCTAAAACCAACCAACCAACCAACCAACCAACCAACCAACCAACCAAAACCTCCCATGTATGTTTTATCACTGTGTAGCCAGACTTTAAAAAGAAGTATACCTTCAATTCTGAAAATCCAGATTGTGCATACTTTTCTTTTCATATAATGAGTGTTATTTTCATGAGTAATTAAAAACATTTAATGGTCATTTGCCATTAAACATTTCAGGGGAAAGTGTTTAGGATTTTCTAATCATTAGGATTATTATTTGCCATCCTCATCCCAAACTGACATTTTAAGTTTATAACACTTAAATAATTTTGAAAGAGTTGATCAATATTAAAAACTGGCTGTACAATGGCTACATATCATCTGTCTTAGAACAGGTTGCACTGCCACCCCAAATTCCCCCTCACTCGAAATCTATAGCGGTCTGTGACAATTCAGGCAAATGACTATCAAACAACCATAGTGTGTCTCAGTTCCAGGGTTTTCCTACTGAAGGTATTGTAAATGAAAAGGGTAACAATCATAATCTCAAGAAATATAAAACTTAAGAGGAAATAAGGAAGGCTTGCTGTTGGTGAGGTCAGTCCTGAATTATAGCCAATGCCTTTACTGTTGAGCACAGAGAAAAGCACTTGCACTAGCAGATGCTCCTGAATTGCCTTAGAGCAGGCTTCTCATTCCCAGTTGAAGGGAGAACACTTGGCTATAATTTCTCATAACTGGAATATCAATGGCAATAGTAAACAGAGTTTAAAAGGCTGAGCTCATCAAGCCTCTGAGGAATCAAAGCAAATACCAGAGGCTGAACTATCTGTTACTAAATGCCCTCATTAATACTTGACGTATTTGAGGGGGAGAAAGTGGGAAATTTCATCCAAAGGTTCTGGAGTTTCATAAAAGCAGATATACAGAAAAAGTCATAAAATAAAATAAGATAAGATAAGACAAGATAAGATAAGATAAGATAAAATAAAGTAAAATAAAATGACTGTATTCATTTACAATACCTTCAGATTTAGGGTCACTTACTATCATATATAATAAGTTAACATATATGTTTAATGTATGTGTGTGTGTACAGGCATTGTGAGAAATAAAAATATTTCCAGATATAAATGAAGATCAAGGATCTTTATCATTTAAATATCTCAAGTGGTTTGTGTTAGTTAAGTTGATGGCTATAAAGGGCTTTCAAATTTTTATTAATGACTACAAAGATTCTCTAAAATTTAAAAGATTTATAAAAAATGAAGTAATAATAAAACACCTTTCTGGAATGAAAGGTACCAGTACATTTTACTGTAAGTTAAATCACTTTGTTTATAATATATAATCTGTAATTTTACATAAATATGAACTATAATGTGATATTTTTATGACTTCAGATATATGGCATACTCATAAAATTTATTTGAACACAACTGAAAACAAATCAACAAATACCTCGTAATTCTCATTCATTTTAAAAATATATAAATTACATATGTCAAGTCTATTGATCTGAATAACAGAAAAAACAATGGCTGAGCTGCCACTTTTATATACTTGTTGGTTAAAAGTCTGTACTAGTCACTAATGGTTTAAATTATAGCACTGTCTGGATCATTTTGAAAGAAAGTGATAAAGAGGTAAGAGGAGTTCAGAAGAGCATCCAGAAATGTAAGATGAAGAAAATCTTAGCAAGTGTGATAGAAGCCCTTCTAGAATTTACCCATGTGCTTAGTAAACAGTCTTAAGCATATTTCGCAAAAATAAAAATCCAGTGGATATTACAAAAATGAAAGATGTTAGAGTCATCTATGTATGTTAGTGCCTTATGTGATGCTACAGGAGTGACATTTTGTTGCGGAAATATTTATTAGTAAGTATTAGTAATTATAGTAAAATAATTAGTAAAAAAAATCTTTTTGACCTTATTGCTAAAAAGGAGTCACTATGATTCACTTTAGAGACAGGGATAATGACAAAGTGTTGTATTACACAGTTGATACTTCCTTATTAAATCATATATAAAAACCATATAACATATATGGAGCACTACTGAATTAATCAACTTAGTTTGATAAATTATCCTTCAAGTTAACCTAATAATGGCATCTATACTTTTTTCTCCTAAGTATTTAAATTCAAGTGCCAATGAACTTTTCTACCACAATTTTAGGTGAACTCATAAAATTACTTTTGCACTGTATATATATTATAGTTAATTCTTAACTTCTGCCCATTATTCTCCTTCAAAGAGAATTCAAATGTCAAGTCTTACCTGACCAGGTTCTGTTCCAGTAACAGTCAAGTCTTGGATGGACCTACGTCTTGGCTGTCCGTTGCCTTTTAAAAGATTAAAAAAAAAAAATAGAATACTGAGATCTATTCAAACAGATAACAAGGTTGCTACTGCTATGTAGGAAGTTGGAATTTGTTGCTCCTTGGATCTACACAAAATGTTTGTGGGAAAAATAATTGAGTTTATTGCTTAAAAAAAAAAAAGAGAGAGAGAAGAGAATGATGTAAGGAAAGGAAGAGAAACAGCTGTAGAGTTTTAACTCAAAAATTGCTGGTCTACAATAAAGTAGGTTCTAATACAATAACCACTCCTACCACACGAATAGCTGCTGAACTCTCTTGCACCATCTTCTGTCATGTATTTAAATAGATAAATGCTTGTGGGCCAGGGCTGATGATGGCATCTATTTCAAGGGTCTTACGTTACAGTTTCTACAGCAAGACAGCTAGCCAGCAGGTTGTATGATGTGACTGACTTTAACCAACAGCAGTACCTTGTTCATTCAAGGCCAAAAAAGATGCTTAGGTTTAAACTTATTACAGAGTCACACTTACTTAATCCCATTAGTCTTTGTCAGAACCTAGCAATTTATTATTGGAGAACAACTCTTAATTTCCTACTGAAAATCAATGACTCTCATTCCATTCTCAAATATACAGCTTGTTGAAAGTTGTATATTGGGCTATTGTGTTAATCTTGCTTTAGGAACTTCCATGCAAATAATAATTTAATCTAAAAATCAGCTTATGAAAAAATTCTACAAATGTAAGTTTTTAGCAAAATAGAATAAATTAAGCAATAGCTTCACTCAGCACTTTTATTTGGGAATAGGGCTGTTTATATGGTATATCCAAGATGAGAGATCAGCTGTCTAAAAGGAAACACCAAAATATTGTAACAGCTGACACAATACTCAAAATTCTTTTGACTCTGAAAGCTATATTATATAATTTCTTAGTGAGGAGGCAGCACTCAGAACATGTGCTCTAACAGTTCTGGCCTGATTAGCAGACAGAATTTGTTCTTATAATTTTATATTTCTCTAATCCTAAATTTCTTATTTTAAACCAATCAGCAATATAACTTAGCATCTTAATCCATACGACTCCATTATTATTTTGCATGTAAACTAAAAGGACCTTACAAAAGAATAATGTTTAATGCAGTAATACATGCAGTAAGCATAAAAACTCAAGTTTATAGCCAACTCAAATTTATAAGGACATCATCACTTTTTTTTTTCATTTTAAGCTATGTTTTAGAATTCTTTGCATAATTTTAGCTCAAATTTACTTCAAATTCCATTTTATTCCAAGTTCCAACTTTTGAATACGAATTAAAATAACAAAAAAAATAGCACTTTTATTGAATCAGGCACACTAATATACTTTTGTGATAATTTTTAACTACCCCCTTTTCCCGGGGACAAAAAATCCCACCACCATGAGTAATAAGCAATTTTAGGCACATTTCATTCAACACAATCATTCTAAAATTAGCCTAGATGAGACAGGCTTGTAAAAGTGTCTGGAATTCTCTTTTCAGATTAGCAACATTTGTGAATCTCAGGAACCACCCAGCACATGTGTTTAAAAATCATTACATCACCACTACAATAACACCAAAAACAAAATCAAATCTAGGTAGGGGTAGAAGGGGAATAAAAACTTTTAAGGAAGTAGGGTAAATAAGAGGTGACACAGTTAACAAATGCCATAAAATGAGAAATCTTCAAGCTAAAACATGAGTCAAAGCAAGCAATATTAGGCAATGCATTTTAATTAGCATAACCATGGCAGAAACCATCTGGCAAACAGTTTAGACAAAGCAAAAAAGGACTGCAATCAACAAATACTTGTTGCTCCAATACTGTTTTTAAGTTTTAGAAATATGAATGTAAAAAAATAAAATTATTATTGCAAATGAACACTGGGTGTGTTCTTAGTAAATTTAACTTAATGCTGAATTTTCTTTGCAACTAAATACTAATTTAGAAACTCTCTTATTTTACATTTTTTTTATGGTTCTTTGCAATGTACATACCTATATTACACATGGTAGTATAAATGAAAAAAAAGTAGAATTGAGGGCCAATATGATATCAACAGATGCCTGATCAAGGAATCTGAATCCTGCCAATGATGTCCTGAGTATTCATTGTGTAGTAAGTTCCGGAACTTTCATGACTTATGATAGAGAACAAGTGATTATTTTTTTAGAACAACTTTTCTAAGTAACAGCAACAAAACAGCTACATCCCTAGCCCATCATAAGACCTACATTCCCCACCCCCCAAAAAAGAAAGGGCAGTTGAAATAGCTTATAGGTCAATTCAGTTGTTTTTACAATAATGTCACAAAAACAGCATCAGTCTCTTCAAAAAGCTGCTCTTAATAAGTACAACTTATTTCCTGAACTGGTATTTGAACAGAGTCCTTCCCAGACAGCCACTTCTGTGGTTTTTCTTAATGGTTTAAGTAAGCTCAATGTTTCCCTTATCTTAACTACTCTTATTTTTCTATCTCCCAAACTTCCTGAGACCCTTTTCATGTAAAAATCAACAGTACATTTTCCTGGAGACATCTCTTAACCAAATGTTGGAAAATTTGAGATTCATAAGTTTTGAATATTGAAAATTGTGGGACACTGTTCTCTTGATGTGTAAAATACATAAGATTTTAAAAAATTGTATAGCACTACACTGCATTATATCACTGCTTCATGGTAAACTGAATATGTAATTTAAAAACATATGTTCTCATTTAGGCTGCCACAAATTTCATTTTCTTTTACTTATTTGTACAAATTCTGGCTTATTCCTTAGAAGGAACGCCCTTCAGGGTGGGTTTTTTCCTCCTATCAAAGGAAAGTATTATTGATGAGTTTTGCTTTCTGATAAACCACCGTTATTAGGTTAGAGATCAACTTTTTATATTACAAAAAGTGATCTTGATACAATATAAAGAGACTACCTAAACATTCTCTTTAGGGTTGGTTACATGAACTTTCCTATTTAATTAGGCATAAATACAGAATTTCATTGAAGGTGAGGTGGCTACACATGGAGAAGCAGGTATATTTCAGCATAGCTCTCCTTGGGCCTCAGCATCCCTAATTCAAAGGTTTACAGCTGTTAATGACACCATATGTCCAAGGTAGGTAGGAACTTGAAAGATTTAGAAAAGTTTACTTCTTTTTATCTCACTGTTTCTACACATTAGCACTACACTATTCAGGGGGAAAAACTACACCAATAATTTATGTACTACAGTTAAAGGATTAAAAAAAAATTTTTTTTAACGTTTATTTATTTTTGAGACTGAGAGAGACAGAGCATGAACGGGGGAGGGTCAGAGAGAGAGGGAGACACAGAATCTGAAACAGGCTCCAGGCTCTGAGCTGTCAGCACAGAGCCCGACGTGGGGCTCGAACTCACAAAGTGTGAGATCATGACCTGAGCCGAAGTCGGACACTTAATCGACTGAGCCACCCAGGCACCCCTAAAGGATGTTTATAAACATTAGTACCTACTGATTCTTGAACCAAATACAGTATTAGAAAGGTTATATTCTTAACCTGATGGGAGAAAGCAAGATAGTGCCCAAGGGTCCTTGAACAGTATCAGCCTCCAGCTGTCCAGCATTCTACAAAACCCTTACTGCACCCTGCCTCATCTGTTTGCCAATTACCTAAGATATTTGAAACTTCTAAAAGAAAAAAAACTTTACATTAGTATTAGAAATTCAACTACCCATTTATGTTTGTTAAATATATTTGGGCTTTTCCATACTCCTCTTATGCTACTTAACTACTCATCATATTCTTGAAAAGCAACTAATAGAGGACTAAATGTGTCTGATTGAAGTTAAAAGTGAATATTCATTAAATTTTTGATATCTGAATGCAGCTGAAATCATAAGGACACCTAAAATTTCACTTTTAAAAAATTAAAAAATAAGTTTAATGTTTATCTTTGAGAGAGAGAGAGAGAGAGAGAGAGAGAGAGAGAGAGAGAGAGAGAAACAGAGTGCAAGTGGGGGAGGGGCAGAGAGGGACAGAATCTGAAGCAGGCTCCAGGCTCTGAGCTCTCAGCTCAGAGCCAGATGCAGAGCTCGAACTCACAAACCATGAGATCATGACCTGAGCCGAAGCTGAATGCTTAACCGACTGAGCCACGCAGGTGCCCCCCCTCTTTTATTAGTGTTTATTTTTGAGAGACAGAGAGAGAGAGACAGAGAGAGAGAGAAGAGAGTGAGAGAGTGCGTGTGCAAGCTGTGAGCTCAGAGCCTGATCTTTCAGCTTTAAGAATAATATTACAAACAAAAAATATCAATTAAGTTCAGGCTCTTCAAGGACCTGGGTAAAAACATTTTATATGACTGACTAAAAGACATTTGTATATTCAGTATTATTATTTAATATATCCTTAAAAACAGTACGTAAGAAAATCATCTTTGGTCAAAGCATTCTACGATTCTAAAATGTTACGCCATATTATTTTAGCTTTAAAATACATATACTACTAAAGTACCACTGTTCAAGGTTCTCAAATAGCACATTAAGGCAAATTCTTATTTACAGAATAAATGAGAATTTTCAAGTGTTTAAAATGAAGTCAAGCTGTATAATTTAGTCTGAACTAAGAAATTCATAAAAACTGTTTATTTGGAAAAATTTACTTTTGTAAGTCTCATATTGGAAACATGTATCATTTCAGGGTAGCAATTAATCTGGTATAAACTATGTATAAGGAATTTCATATTAGAAAGGAAGTGCAGAAGACTAATGTTTCAATTAAATCTTTTACAGGTGGATATATATGTATGGATTTGTTAGTACCTTTTTCAGTGGCTTTCAAAATGCATTATCACAGGTGATTTCCTGAAGTGCTCTAGCTACTCACACAAGGACTCCAGAATAGTTCATCTTTTTTGATTACCAAAGCTAGAGCCACAAACAAAATTTGCATAACTATCAGAGTCTCCTACTCCATGCTTTATTTTTTTTAAATTTTTCAAAAAAAAAATTTTTTTTTCAACGTTTATTTATTTTTGGGACAGAGAGAGACAGAGCATGAACGGGGGAGGGGCAGAGAGAGAGGGAGACACAGAATCGGAAACAGGCTCCAGGCTCTGAGCCATCAGCCCAGAGCCTGACGCGGGGCTCGAACTCACGGACCGCGAGATCGTGACCTGGCTGAAGTCGGACGCTTAACCGACTGCGCCACCCAGGCGCCCCATATTTTTTTTAATTTTTAAAAATGTTTATTCATTTTTTGATAGAGACACAGAGCACGTGGGGAAAGGGCAGAGAGAAGGGGAGACACAGAATCTGAAGCAGGCTCTAGGCCAGGAAGAGGTACAGAAAATTGTGTAGCTTGATCCATAGGAACTCGTGAGGTATTAAAGGTCCATTTCTGCATGACCTGAGTCACTACTAAATTAATAAATGCTAGCCATAGGTTGCTTGCTCCTCCTCATTTGAATGATGGCAAGTATAAAATAGTGCTGAAGAGCAAGCAAACAACATGATTTGAATTTGTTTACCTGTGACTAGATTAGGGGTTTTAGTCACTCTAAAGATGTATTTAAAAAAAAATTCTTTAGAGTAACAGTGTGTATTTTACAATTTTAAAAACTTGGTAACTTTTAAAAAAATTCAAGAAGCAATATACTTTAAAAAGATAGATTTGTATTTGCCAATAAGTACACATAAAAATTTTTGTGATGCTTAGATGAACACTCTTACTAAAAGAGGCAGTTCAGGAATGCCTAGATAGCTCAGTCAGTTAAGCACTCGACTCTTGATTTTGGCTTGGGTCATGATCTCATGTTTTGTGGGATCCAGCACGGAGCGTGCTTAGGATCCTTCCTCTCTGCTCCTCCCTGCTCATGTACTTTCTCTTGCTCTTTCTCTCTCTCAAAATTATAAACTTAAAAAAAAAAAAAAATCAGAATTAGAAAAAGAAAAAGAGGCAGTTTATTCCAAGAAGTACATCAGACTCAGTATACTGCACCTGGCCAAAGGAAAGTTATTATTCAAACTACTTACTCATAACAGATAAGATAAAAAAAAAAACCTATATTAAAAAAAATGCTTACAACTGGGATCCAGTGCTAATGAATACCAGATTGGGTATATCAAGAGGCACTGTAATACCACAAAGAACTTGTGGGAAGCTGACTTTGAGGAAAAAAAAAATTCTAGAAGGTACTAAGAAATTTTGGGAATTAAGTAATGCCCTCCTTTATAGTTAAAATGGCCATGTAAGACATTTGAAATATTCCCAAAGCATGGGTTATATTTTCATATTTAATTCAATTTAAAAATAAACCTAAGAACACATTAATGTTTCGCTTTTATGTCCAACTGTAGTAATTCCAGTGCTTATATTCTTTCATTAAAGAAAGCGAAGCTGATTAAGTTAATATTTGGATATCTGGGGGGGGGGGATCAACAAGAATATTTAATAAAATGTATTAATGAATACCATTTCTATTTGAACAGCATTGTTGCTCTGACAAATTAAGAGCAGAATTAAAGTTTCCTGACTCCATAAGGTCTCAGTTACCATAAAAGAGGGTCTGCTGGCCAAAGAGCTCTCTTTAATGTGAACACTAAAGAGGAGCAAGGCAGAATTGCTCTATCTTCTCTGACTCAAACAAAAGAGGAGAAAATTGATGTGATTTGGTGTCCGATCTAAGTTGGGACCCTAGCTATGTGTTTCTGGGAAAACCACATAAAACCCATTTGATCGAAGTTCCTCATTTGTAAAATGGCTGTAATTTTATCTGGTAATCCAGTTATAAGACAGCTATGGACATCAATTAAGATGATGTACTTTATTTAAACTACTTTAGAGTCACACAGAGCATCTATGTGAAACCAGTTTCTCAGCCTTGCCACTGTTGACATTTTAGCTGGATAATTCTTGGTTTGTGGAAGATTGGTACATTGTAGGATGTTTAGCAGCATCCTGGGCTCCTGCCTACTATATGCCCCCTGCCACTTGTGACAACCAAAAATGTTTCCAGATGTTGCCAAATATCCTGTAAGGAGCAAATTCATTCTGGTTGAGAACCACTGAGACTATTCTTTCTCTTCATTCTCCCTCATTATTGTGTAAAGTACTGGCTACATCATTCGTTATGTGTGTGTGTATTTGTTAATGCTTATTCGTTAAGACATGGATTAAGATTATATTGCCATTTACCTAACTTCTCCTGATTCACTCAAACATTAATGATAATCACAGTTTAAAAGTTTAAATGTTGCCACTTTTTTAGTCAAAATATCACTCCCTTAAACAGCACCTTTTGGTATGGAGGTAAAATGATTGCAAGTTCTGCAAGCAGGCCATGACTCAATAAGTAAAATTACTATGTGAGAAGTGGGTTAACTCCTCTCTGAACAGCAATAGTGGTATTATAAAATAAATCACTTTGAAAAAATAAACATTAATTACGCTAATATAGTCTTATACAGACCAAATGCCAGGATCCTAAGAATTGTGTAATTTCTGTATTATACATATTTATAATTTATACAGATTTTATATGTATCCTAGTTCCTAGCCATGGGAGGTCAATAATAGTTTGTTCAGTTAATAGGCACATATTTATTAAACGCAATGTGTGAGGCACCGTGCCAGATAACTCTGATACAATCAATAATAAGTAACAAAGGCATGGTGTCTATTCTGTTTTCATTTTACTATGGGAGAAAAAGACCTCTAGATATTCAACTACAATGCTATGCTAGAAATACAATCACAAGCAATACACACTGCTGAAGAATTCACCAAAATCACATCCATGAATGTGTGTAGGGAAAACTGTGTTTCTTTTTGGGAAGAGGTGGAGGAAAACCTAAAGCAGAGGAATAAATAAAAGATATATATTATTTTAAGTTTATATATTTATTCTGGGGGGAGAGCAAGGGCATGTACACATGAGGTGGGGAGGGGCAAAGACAGAAGGAGAGAGAATCAGCACAGAGCCTGATGTGCAACTAGATCTCATGAAACCTGCACTGAGATCAAGAGATGGATGCTTGCCTGACTAAGCAACCCAGGTGCCCGAATACAGGATCACTTTGGTGACATACATTAACCGATATATGCCATTTAAATTTCTATCAAAAATGGTAATTTAGATTCATCTATGAAATTATCACCATGAGAAGAAATAAAAGCAATTTACCAATTTTAAGACACTGAAGTACCATGTGTGACTTAGGTATAAAAACATGTAATTTGCAAAAAGATTCTCCTAATAACACATAAGAATCAGAATTGACCACGATTCTTTGTCAAGACACCATGCAAAACAGCAAATCTCATTTAATTTTACTCTGTTTCTATTTTCTATGTTAAGGCAACATGGTATTTAGCAATTCTCTTTTCTCAACTTCGTATTTCACTTGCTACCAACAGAAAGAGGCTCGGATAGGAAGCCTCAAGAGAGTCCAAAAAGGAGAAACCAAGGAAGGAAAAGAGCCCAGGACATCAAATATTTTTAAATAGTTGTTTCCTCTTTCTGCTGAGAGAAAACAACGTCTTGGTTCAGCTCATGTGTGCTCACTTAAAAGCAGGGAGGACGATGGTAGAATTCTGGGCTAGCATTCTCCCTTGTGTGAAAAGGTTTACTTTGCCTTCTATTTTACTCTCATTTTTGGAGATTTAAGGTATCCTGTCAAGCCTGCTTCATTGTATATAAATGTATAGTTTTCAATCTGTCTCCCTAGTTACTGTATGCAGGTGTCTATTTTCATGTCCTATAAAGATTGGAGCAAGAAGCATTTTATAAGTACCAGGGATCATTATTCCGGTCCCACAGCTATTAGACCAACTCAGGTGGTCTTTGATACCTGATATGACGATCTCAGGGACATCCAGAATGTTGCCAAATGAAGCAGTTTTACGGTGGCCCCGTTTAGGCTTGGAATAGGCTGCAAAAACATATATATACAGTATACATGCAAACAACCACAAACAGTAACACAGAAAATGATTAACTATAAAAACAGAATAATTTTCAAATAGCTATGTTAATAATACTTCATGCAGAATGGCATGCAGGACTGTCTAACTTTTCATCCATGCTTGGAAAAGGCGTGATTTAGGAGAAAACTATCAATCAAGACGTGTCACATACTGGTTTTAATTAGGAGGAAAAAAAAAGGACAGAGACAAACAAAGCTGCAGGATAATGAGGAAGCAAAATTTCAAACATGTTCATAGAAACAATCTACCTAAGTGAAATCACTGATAAGCAATGGGGAGCTAGGATGAAAGTGGGAAGGGAGAGAGGAGTTAAAAAGAAATAAGCTGCCATATTTTTTTAATTACACAAACACAGGAATATATATTCCAGATAGACGTTTCTTGAAGTGTGCTATAAAGTAAAATTCGGTGATTAAATAGTAATTATTGAATCAAAGAATGAAATGTATATGCTTTTATAAATATAAATATTTACACATACTTCTATTAAACTGAGTGTTTACTGTAGTTTTCAAAGTTCAAGGTGCATTCCCATTACATGTGAACAGTGTTAGAAGCTGGAGAATTCGAATCTTTCAAAGTAAGACAATTCATTAAAAAAAATCTGAATTGTATGAATTCAATGGATGTTCAACAGCATCTATTCTACATTTAGAGAGTGAGATAATCTAAATGTGTGTGGTTGTTTTTTAACTAGTGAAATATCACTTCTGTAAAGAATAATAATAAATGAGTACCTGACTAGAAAACTGACACTAGCAAAGATACAAAACTATAATAATGCCACTTATTTTAAGGCCATTATCTTAATAATGCCACTAGCCATCATTACTTAGCTGATCTAACTTGAATGACATCCCTGAAGGGAAAAAGGTTCCCCAAGAGTGAAGGTATGTCCTGTGTGCGCTATTCACCTGACACTACACTGAGAAGCCCTCACTTGACAGAAAAACACTTATGACGCAGGGACCAGGAAGGCTTGTTAGTGGCTAGTGAGCTCCATTCAACTTGATTATTTATGAAGATTCATCCATGTGGCAGAGACTGCGAGTCCCCTTCCAATCTCTGTCTTTCCCATCTTTCTTAGCAACAGAACTCTGACTTTACTCAAGGCAGCAATGTTCCCAGATAAAAGATCACAGATCCTTCTTTCCCGTGCAGCCATCTGTAGCCATCTGACCATATTATGATGGCCAAAGGCATATATGGAAGTTGTTAGGGGGAACTTCTGATAAAGATCTTTGAAAGAGCTTGGGCATATACCCTTTGGCATTCCCCTAATTCTCCTTTCTTGCTGCCCTGACTGTGGATGTGATGACTAGAATTGTAATAGTTATTCAGCAACACAAAGTCTTTGAGGAGACAAATCACACAATATGGCTTGTGGCACAGAGACAGAGAAATTCAGCTGCCTAATGATCATGGAGCCTACCTTCAAATTTCTTTATTTAAAAAAAAAAAAGCTTAGGTGTTAAAGACATAGCTATTTTGAATATTCTGCTATATCTAACTGATTCTAATGCTGATACAGTCAGTGATCATAATTAGATGAAGACAAGTACAGTATGACATTCCTCTGGAAAACTTTCTGAAAAAAGCTCCACACAAAATGAGAATATTCCATTTACAAAAAAAAGAGAAAAATACCTAAAAAACAAAACAAAACAAAACAAAAAACACACAAACCTGGTTAGCTAAGTTAAAGAATATATACGCTAATATACATGAAAATACACATGTATACACATATATGGCTTAAAAGACCAGAGGTAAATATATAAAATTGCTAAATGCTTCTCTCTGAGTGGGACAATTATAGAAAATTGTGGGTTTTTTGTTGTTTGTTTACATTTCCACATTTTCCACAAAAGAAATGTATTTACTTTTATAATTAGCTCCCCTCTACTCCTGGAAGAATTGGAAAGAAAACAAATTAAACCAGTATTACGACCCTTGAACAACATGAGTTTCAACTGCATGTATCCAATTACATGTGATTAAAGAAAAGATACAGTATAGTACTATAAATGTATTTCCCTTATAATATTCTTAATAACACTTTCTTTCTCTAGCTTATTTTAAGAATACAGTATATAATACATATAACATGCAAAATATGTGTTCAGCAATTGTTTGTATTATTGTAAGGCTTCAGGTCAATGGTAGGTTATTAATGGTTAAGTTCTGGGGTAGTCAAAAGTTACATGTGGATTTTTGACTGCATGGCGGGTTAAGGTCCCTAACCTCTACAATGTTCAAGAGTCAACTGTAACTGTTTTTGTGCTGACCAGTACCTCTGTAATTAATCATTTTAAGAAGTGAAAAAATGGAATTCAAATGCTAACTTTTCCAAGATTGAATGAAATTACCGTGATCTTTTATATTACACTTATCTATTTTTGCTACCAGAAGGAGAAGGAGCAGACAGTAAAGCCAAGCGACACTTGGATCTATAGTATATTTTTCTGCTAATTTCAAAACAAAATATTTGCCATTATGTGAAGTTAGCACAAATTCTAGTAGAATCACTCAAAATCCTCTGAAACATACTAGTTTTGGCAAAATTTCAATTTCCCACTTAAATGTTCAGCTCATGTTTGAGTTGAATTACATTTGATAAAAATATAATTTATGATCCAAATAATTTTACAAGTCATACCTGCCTTATTTGGAACTGGAGAAAAACATAAATTATTGTTAGTAGCTTAGAAAGTCTACTGTAAGCCCACTTCCTGCTTTAAAAAAATTCATAACACAAAAAACCCCTGACATCGCCATAGGTGAAACAACTGAAACTACTCTTTCCACTCCTCTGCAGATTTTTACTTCCTTTTTACCTGTTGTCGCAGCAATCCTGGCTTCTATTTCAGACATGTCAGCACTCATCCTCTTGCCCTCAGAGGTGGGGGGCAAGCTCTCCACGCTGCTCCCACGGGAAGCTCCCAGGCTTAAACGTCCCGATTCACTCTGTTAAAATTACAGGTCAATTTGAATTATTGAAATTCTTTAAATTTAAAAATCCTGGGCAACCTAGGAGGAGGAAGATATCAACTGAGATTCTTAGAGATTCTGTGCTGTTCTGAAGGAAAAAGGAGGTTCTAAGGGAGAGCAAGCTACAAACACTGCCTTTAGGAAACGGCAGTCACTAGAGTTGGAAGTTAAATGCTACGATTATTCTTTAACCTAAATGTATCATGTAAGATGAATAAAATCACTACTTAACATACTTTTAAACCAGTAACAGCAAAAACATAATAAATCTGAACAGTATGAAATGACAGACTGAGGACAAACTCCTTTAACTGAGTAGTAGAACCAAGAAATAATCATCTTACATATTTAACCATTAAAGTTAGGGAACATCACAGGGAGGGAGTTGCGCTGTTGGCAAAGGCAGCCATAATCAGAAGACAAAACAATTTGATCGGTAATAAACAGTAGGAGAATCTCATTTTATGTCTCTATTCTTATCTGCTTCAAGAATAAGACTCAGCACTTGTATAATGGAAGATGCCAAATAATTAATTTTAGTTAGCATAAAGTTATGACTACTAGTAAGGTCATCACACAATTTTACTTTTAGTAACAAAACAAACCTGTTGCTTTGCCTGATTTTTCAACAATTTTGATTCTAAGCGTTTAATAGTATCATTTGTTGCAGGAATTTGCTCCATATTAGTGTCACTTTTATTACTGGTATTTGTAGAAGCGATGTCCATGAATGAGCCTAGGAAAGCAGAAACATTTATGACTACAGGTTGGAATAATACAGATGCTTTATTCAATAATATGTAACGTTGGGGCGCCTGGGTGGCGCAGTCGGTTGAGCGTCCGACTTCAGCCAGGTCACGATCTCGCAGTCCGTGAGTTCGAGCCCCGCGTCAGGCTCTGGGCTGATGGCTCAGAGCCTGGAGCCTGTTTCCGATTCTGTGTCTCCCTCTCTCTCTGCCCCTCCCCCGTTCATGCTCTGTCTCTCTCTGTCCCCAAAATAAATCAACGTTGAAAAAAAAATTAAAAAAAAAATATGTAACGTAAATTATTTTCTAAACTAACAAGACATGAATATGAACAAAATAAGACTTTTCAAGTCAATAAAGATATCCAAACAAATCCATTTTAAATGGAATTTTAAGGATAGCACAGAAAGGGAACCAAAATGCTTATTAGTCTTCTAATAGTACAAGGATGACTTTAAGGTTCTTAGCCTGAGCTGGTAAATCAGAGTGGCTATTAATCAAGATGGTGAAGACGATGGGAGAAGTAAGTTTGAAGGGACTATCAGAAGTTTAATTTGGAAAACATAAGTTTGATTTCCTATCAGGTATCAAGCAAGTAGGTGGATATAGGAGTACAAAGGTCAGGTCTGGGATGGAGCAAAATACCAGCAAATAGATGGTATATAAAACCACGATACTGGATGAGATCATGAAGGAGATGAGTGTAGAGAAATAAGCGAAAGGCTCAATGACTGAGCCCTAGGAATACTGACATGTGTAGGTTAGGAAGATAAAAAAATAACCAGCCTAGGAAACCATCAGAAAAAGTGGCCAGAGATGGAAGATGAAATCTAGGCTACTATGGTATCCTGATGATCAACTGAAGAACATGCTATAGAAGGAGAGAGTAATGAACTGTGTCAAATGTTACTGAAAGTCAAAAAAGAAGAGAACTAAAAATCATTCATTTCAATTTAGTTATGTGGAGACAACTGGTGACCTTGACAAGAGCAATTCTGGAGTAGCGGTATAATAAAAGCCTGAATGGACTGGGCACAGGAAAGAATGGGAAGAGGTAACAGAATGTAAGTACAGACTATACATGACTTGGGAATGATTCCAGTAGAAAGACTAACACTGATGAGGCAAGAGACTGAGGGAAGAACAACTGGGAAGAGCAGATGGGATATAGTGCACAAGCAGACACGCCTGCCTTTGGTGAGAGCATGGAGAGCTTAGCCATTTTAACAGAAGAGAATGGAGAGCAGAAGGGCCCAGATACAGGTAGGTGGGCAGATGTAGTGGGGCAGCTTCTGGAAGCTACCTTTTCTGATTACTCCAATTTTCTCAAAGAAATAACAAATGGGATCAGCTGAAAGTGTGTAGTGAAGAGATGTTTGAAGTTTGAGGAGAGAGGCTAAAGTATACAATTAAGTCATCTAAGAGAGAGGAGATAGACTAAAATATGGCACAACTATCCAACGTCATTAAATCACTAAGGCATTTGAAGACCTTAAACATGAGTTGTCTCCAGACACATTCAGCTGCACTGCTATAGACAAGGGGAAACTGAGTGTCAGATTTAACAAATTAAGTTTAGCCAAACAAGCTTAAGATAAGAAATTATAATAACCAGCTGGAATTAAGTGAAGGGAGGATGAAAGGAAGGACCTAAGAGAACTGTGGCTCAGTAAACAGAAGAATCAAAGGACTGAAGGTCACAGCACTTAAACAGAGACAGGGTTTGGAAGCAGTGGTAGAAACACATGATGGAATTTTAGAGAAGTGCATTTAAGAATTCAGTGCAACTCAAAAGATTTTTGGTAAAAATGGAATTTGGGAACTATTAAACCAGATTAAAATAAATGCAATTATTTAGATCAGTAAAAATATTTGTCGGTAAAAATACAATTTTAAGTACAGGATAAATATTGTATATATACACACACAAGCCCTTTTGTTTTAATTAAATTAACAATGAATGCTTAAAATGCCATATAATTTGAGAGGCACAATTTTTCTAAGAGTTATTTCTATGGTTTTTGATGATCACGAACTTCAATCCCACTACTACTTGATATTTAGAAAAGTAAGGAACTTTGAACTAAAAATAAGAGTTCTTAAATAAGAGTTTCTATAGACACTTCTACAAAGACCAAAAAGTAGGGTGTTCATGATGAAGAAATACGTTGTTTTTTATATTTACAATAATTTCTAATATTCTTTGATGTAGCAGTATCTGTGTAAAAACGATTTTTATTTTTCAAATAAAGAATGACATTCCCAGCAATACAATATCCCATCTTTTTATATATAACTATGCAAGAATTCTAAGACTTGGAAGCAAGTCTTTAGTAACTCTTTAATCTCGGTACCTTCATGAAGAATGATGCACCAGGAAACTCAAACTGCAGTCAATCATATGAAATGAAGAAATTAAAATGCAAATAGAGACATCATTCATTGCCTCTTGATTATAATTTCATGGGAACAGAGACACAAAAAAATTAGGTTATTACTCTTCCAATGTATCCATTTACCTGTACTGGTGGCAGAATTGCTCTGTCCTTCATCTGAGTACTGACAAGGATACTGTAATGGCTCATCTGCTCCTGGAAAGTACTATGTATGAAAAAGTAAATTACAATTTAAAATTTCTTTAATACAAATTAAATCCTGTAAGAATTAACTTGCAGAGTACACATTAATTATTTCTTTGTTCTGGGATTTGAAAGTAGGAAAATGCTGCTTTATTTTCTGTAAGGCATACACTGAATTTACAGATACCTAAACTCAGTATGTTCCTTAAGTTTTTGATTTTACAAAGATGATGATAATGTGCTACTCTTTTGAATTTCCACTATGATCAATGCCATATATCCACTTAAGTATCTATTTTACATAGAGCCTAGATAGTTTTGAAGAAAACAGCATACATTTCTGTAAAGGAACACAGGAAATAGTATGACTCCTCACAATGATATAAAACGTACTTATGTTCTCATAGTAATGATATAAACTTCTGAACTGCTGAAATTATTGTTAGTCTGGCAACTGAGCCTGTTATGTCATAGAATAATTGTTAGAACTAATATTTTGACTATCAGAGATAGATTATGGCTGTTTCTCTATAAACTGGAGATGTAATATTGGAAATTTTTGCTGGATAAATATTAGAACTTAGGGAAAAAAGGAAGGTCTTCTTTTCAAATCAGACAAAGCAAATATAAGTACAATTATAATTTGAACAATTTATGTATCCCAATGTTTTCAAGTATCTGACTATGGCGACCAAGTTGTTTTATTATGACCATATCTTTAGGGCCTGATGTATAGCTGGTATCCACACATGATGGGAAGTTTTAATCAGAGTAGTTCATGCTTGGTTTCAATAGAATAAACAGATCTTTGGCCATTTAGGAAGTATATATTTAAGGAGTTTGAAGGGTTCTTCTAGTGAGCAAATTGTTCTGAAATTCAAGGACTTTTCATAAGTATGTAAACTTTTTTTTTTTTTTCCAACGTTTATTTATTTTTGGGACAGAGAGAGACAGAGCATGAACGGGGGAGGGGCAGAGAGAGAGGGAGACACAGAATCGGAAACAGGCTCCAGGCTCTGAGCCATCAGCCCAGAGCCTGACGTGGGGCTCGAACTCACGGACCGCGAGATCGTGACCTGGCTGAAGTCGCTCAACCGACTGCGCCACCCAGGCGCCCCAGTATGTGAACTTTTAAAAGTCAAAGTAGCGCTTGATAGATTTTGCTAGTGCACCAAAAACCAGAGCCCTAAAATTATTCAAATAATTCTAAAAGTATTTGTTTATAGACTAAGACATTTTGATGATCATTTAACAGGGTTCTTCTAAATTTAAAAATTCCATAAATCCTAGAAGTTTAACTTTTTAATGGCAAATGAAAAGCTAAAAATATGCAATGAAAAACCAGAAGGTAAAAATCATTTAAATAAAGGTGTCTGGGAATGCAACCATTCTATTGCCCTGCAGATAAATGATTGTTTGAAGAAGATCTGCAATCAAGAAAATTTAAAATTTAGTTTGGCAAGTATTAGAGTCAGAATATACCTAAGTCCTGTAAAGACATTTAATTCAGCTTCTCTCACATTACAGATGAGGCAACAGGCCCCCAAAACAAACACATTTGTCCACTAAGTTACACAGGAGGAAAAACCAAGTCCAGAAACCTAGTCTAGCTATCTTTCCAGTATAAAGAACTAGACTTTTTTTCTTTTCCAAAATAACATTTCTTCCTTTGATTATAGGAGTGATAAGTACCCATTCTAACTTGGACAATACAGAAAAGTATAAAGCAGAAAAAAGCAATAATGTCTCTTTACTTCAAAATCCCATTCAAACTCAGTATATATCAAATTCCCCTAAATCCAAAGCCCCTCAAGAGAAGGATTATACCCGCATCAAGTGAGTCATTATTTTCACAATCTCCTCCATTGAAGGGCGCTGAGAAGGATCTTTAGACCAACAACGAGTCATCAGGCTCTCAATGGGCTTAGGTAAATTTTTGATCAGTGGTGGTCGAGTACCTATAATTGAAAATTAGAGGGGGGGGGGGGAAAGAATGTATTTACCCAAAGAATGGTGTAAGCTTTTTATATGTATTTCCAATACAGTAGTTATTTTATAGTTCTTGTAATTTAAGATTTATTTTGGAATAATAAAAGTACATTTTTTTTGGTCTATTAGGTTAACATATTTTCATAAAGGGGAAGCTATACTTTTTGCAAAGTTAAATTAAAATTTTTATATGCATTATGGTTAAGAGTGAGACTGAGAAATAATATTTCTTTTGTTCTAATATTGTTCTTTTAACAAATAATAATGGCTTAGTGTTTTATTAAGAAAATAAAATGGTGGCTTGAGGTAATCTTCCTTGAACTGTATTTTCAGATTTACTGTAAAAATTTCAAATGTGTTTGAAAAATCTTCCATAGCAGAAAAGTCACATCACTGTGGTATCATACTCACTGACCTCCAAATGACTCTTTTGTTGGTGGCAGACATTTTTTGGCTGCTGTGAATCTGTCATTTCACAAGCTGAAAACTATCAACTTTTACGTAATTACCAAGACTGTAATATTATTAGTGAAGGTCCCTATCTTAAAGAAAGCCTCAAATATAATGAAGTTTTTGTAATTTCACCAACTAACAAGTTAGTCTTTATTCCTTACTTCACTGTCAATTATTTACTGACAACTGACAGAGAGAGCATGAAACACTGTCTTGTCAGTGCTCTAGTACTCTCTACAATGACATTAAAGGTAGTAAAATGAAAGGTAGTACAGGAAACTGGTAAAAACACTTAAGATTACTCAGATGATGGCACTGTTTGACAAGTCTATTAATGACCTAATTAGGCAGGTATTTGTATGATTTGTGGAATAGTGTATTAAAATGCCAATAAAACTAAAATGCCATAATCAGAATGATTACAGCCAAATGATAAATTAGAGAGTGATGTAAAAATTAGGAAGGTTAAACAAGGTTTCCCTTCATGAAGAGTTTATTTTTCCAAATAAAATGTGAAGTAACTAGATTATGAAGAACATGTATTTTAACATCATAAGTGGTTAGAAACATAACTACAGGTCTAAAAGGAGAGGGAGGGATGCAAAGAAAGAGTTCATATATCAATATAATTTAAAAATATGGGCACCGAGAGTCACAAAGATCTGGATATGAATCCCAGCAATACCACTTACTAATCTAGTGACCTTGGGCAACTTCCTTTTCCTGTTTAGGTCTCAGTTTCCTAACCTATAAAACTGTAAAATGAGGAATAGTACTCCCTTCATAAGGATGGATGAGGAGATAAAAAGAAAGAGTATGTGAGGAACTCTGTTTTGTCTTTACGAATAGCTTAAGTAACAACTCTTATTATTATTCTTTGCTTCCTCAAGAGAAAAGGTTATACCTCCCTCAACTACCTTGATCATGAGA
The DNA here is from genome assembly GCF_018350175.1 of Felis catus. Lineage (NCBI taxonomy): Eukaryota > Metazoa > Chordata > Mammalia > Carnivora > Felidae > Felis > Felis catus. The sequence continues at coordinate 80,969,849 of NC_058372.1, forward strand.
AGAGATTTTACTTATTTATTTAATTTTTAAATTTTATTTTCTCCACAGAGTCCAACCCAATGCTTTTCTATCCCCTGGAGAAAGCCATCCTAGGTAGCTGGCTCTGGCTGTACTGATGGCCTTTCCCAAATCAGCAGAATCAGCAGACTTCCTCAGCCTTGTTCTAAGGATAGGACCAGTCTGGGCACTGCCCTGACTGATTTGGGGGGTGTGGGGAGGAGTGCAGGAGACTGATGGCAGCAAAGTATTCTGGCAACAAAGAACTGGACGTTTTAATGTTAGGGATAAATGATTTTCTTTGAGGTAGACACAATTTTCCAGACAGAAAATATGCAAAATAATTAAAGAAAAATTTCTTTTTACGAACCATTATGAACAGCCCACATGATACGGAAAGCTGGGCCACCAATCTCATCAAAGGGTTTCCGACGTGTTATTACTTCCCAAAGGATAATACCCCAGCTGAAGACGTCACATTTTTCACTGTAATTGCTACCTAGAAAAAAAGGTGGTATAATTTCAAGACTTTTTTCCACATGACTTACAGAAACAACTGTTTTCATACATTTTAAGAGTGAGCACTGTGTACAGGAAGATGCTGCGTGTAGAGCTGAGAAATTACTCTTTGTGAAATACCTTAAGTCTCTGCAACAAATATATTTATTTAATGAATTGAGTGTTAATGCACTAAAAAAATCACCTTAGAAAGTTGGTCATTTTCTACCTTTTCATTCAGAGGCATAGGACCTTTCTTCTATTTATTTAGACTTATACTTTCCCTGGGACACAGTATGAAACATTTGTACATTACTTTCTGTAATTTTTTAATCTTAAATTTTCTTCTCCCATTATTCTTTTGATGGATAGAACTACCCTACTACCAAAGCAGAAGAAATTTCTAATTTAGTGATATGATTTTCTTTTCAATATCTGGCAAGATAAAATTTAATTTGCAAACTTAAAAGTTGTAAGCAGTGAAAATTATGCATAACAAATTTATAGTAAGCAGATTACGCTGCCAAATTTGTAGGATCACTAAATTGGTGGGTGAATCAGCACAATAAACAGCCAAAACCCACAAAAAACCCACTGTAACAACGAACAATTATTATAGTGATAGCTACACATGTACTTAGCACGTGCATTACACATGCAACTAAGCTGCACACTGTAAGCATTAAAATTAGATTACAGTCGGACTTGGGCTACGGGTGCTGACATCTTTCAGAAATGAAGAAGTCTAGCTTAATAGTATGAGCTTTGTTACTCTAAATATTAAAAGTAACTTTTATTTCTGGGCTTTTTTGAATAAACAAATCTTTTTGCTTTCCATACTACAGTAATACTATGTTATTTTAACACACAAAAAAGTATTTTAAATAGTTTTAAAACAATGTATTCTGTATATGAACTTAAAAACAGGAGGCATTATTTAATTTTGTATAATTTAACATTTGCTGGTCCATTCACTTTTTGATTGAATTTTAGGGCAAAATAGGTCCACTCAAGTGACCGTGTGCACAGCAAATTTCTCTTTCCCTCAAGTGGCTATAAACAAAGAAACAAAAATCTTTAAATTCATCAAAAATAAAAGAAATAAGACATAAGCAGAACCTGACTGATTACTAAACATATCTAAATTTTATGGACAGTCTTACTTCTTAATATACAAATCATACATCTTCAGTTCAACTTTACTCATTTAACAGATAGCTTGATGTTTTCATACAGAAACCTATCATGAATTTATAGACCATTCTTTTAGAACTTGCGTGAAATATGGAGATGTAAAAGAAAGCGAACAGGGGTACCTGGGTGGCTCAGTCAGTTAAGCGTCTGACTCTTGATTTTGACTCAGGTCATGATCTCACGTTTCTTGAGATTGGGCCCTGCGTCCAGCTCAGTGCTGACAGCACTGGAGCTTGCTTGGGATACTCTCTCTCCCTCTCTGTCCCTCCCCCCACTTGTTCTTTCTCTCAAATAAACTTAAAAAAAGAAACTAAACATAAGATTTTTCTTTACTTGTCTTTCTTAGTTATCATATTTCTGCCAAATTACTTGTATTCCAAAGGCATGCTCATTTCAACTTTAGATGTCAATTTTTAATTGCTAGGAAACCAATACAAAAGTACAGTTGAGTCTTACTATTCCTCGTATTTATGTTCTATGAAGTTTCTGCGAAGACTGAAATTAGTGAATGCTGAATCATTTGCTCATAGGGGCAATCAGAGTTGGGTTCCTGTGAGGCTCTTAATGTCAACTGGTCAAAACATGGAAGTCTAGAAAACCTCCAAAAGCATGGAGGTTAAAGAACACCCTACTAAAGAATGAAAGGGTCAACCAGCAATTAGAGAATAAATTTAAAAAAATATGGAAACAAAAATGAAAATACAACAATCCAAATGCTTTGGGATGCAGCGAAGGCAGTCCTGAGAGGAAAATACATTGCAATCCAGGCCTATCTCAAGAAACAAGAAAAATCCCAAATACAAAATCTAACAGCACACCTAAAGGAAATAGAAGCAGAGAAGCAAAGACACCCCAAACCCAGCAGAAGAAGAGAAATAATAAAGATCAGAGCAGAAATAAACAATATAGAATCTAAAAAAACTGTAGAGCAGATCAATGAAACCAAGAGTTGTTTTTTGAAAAAATAAACAAAATTGACAAACCTCTAGCCAGGCTTCTCAAAAAGAAAAGGGAGATGACCCAAATAGATAAAATCATGAATGAAAATGGAATTATTACAACCAATCTCTCAGAAATACAAGCAATTATCAGGGAATACTATGAACAATTATATGCCAACAAACTGGACAACCTGGAAAAAATGGACAAATTCCTAAACACCCACACACTTCCAAAACTCAAACAGGAGGAAACAGAAAGCTTGAACAGACCCATAACCAGCGAAGAAATTGAATCAGTTATCAAAAATCTCCCAACAAATCAGAGTCCAGGACCAGATGGCTTCCCTGGGGAATTCTACCAGACATTTAAAGCAGAGATAATACCTATCCTTCTCAAGCTATTCCAAAAAATAGAAAGGGAAGGAAAACTTCCAGACTCATTCTAGGAAGCCAGTATTACTTTGAATCCTAAACCAGACAGAGACCCAGTAAAAAAAGAGAACTACAGGCCAATATCCCTGATGAATATGGATGCAAAAATTCTCAATAAGATACTAGCAAATCAAATTCAACGGCTTATAAAAAGAATTATTCACCATGATCAAGTGGGATTCATTCCTGGGATGCAGGGCTGGTTCAACATTTGCAAGTCAATCAACGTGATACATCACATTAATAAAAGAAAAGATAAGAACCATATGATCCTCTCAACTGATGCAGAAAAAGCATTTGACAAAATTAAGCATCCTTTCTTAATAAAAAACCTCGAGAAAGTCGGGATAGAAGGAACATACTTAAACATCATAAAAGCCATTTATGAAAAGCCCACAGCTAATATCATCCTCAGTGGGGAAAAACTGAGAGCTTTCTCCCTGAGATGAGGAACACGACAGGGATGCCCACTCTGACCGCTGTTGTGTAACATAGTTTTGGAAGTGCTAGCATCAGCAATCAGACAAACAAAAGGAAATCAAAGGCATCAAAATTGGCAATGATGAAGTCAAGCTTTCACTTTTTGCAGATGACATGATATATACATGGAAAATCCGATAGACTCCACCAAAAGTCTGCTAGAACTGATACATGAATTCAGCAAAGTTGCAGGATACAAAATCAATGTACAGAAATCAGTTGCATTCTTATACTAATAATGAAGCAACAGAAAGACAAATAAACTGATCCCATTCACAATTGCACCAAGAAGCATAAAATACCTAGGAATAAATCTAACCAAAGATGTAAAAGATCTGTATGCTGAAAACTATAGAAAGCTTATGAAGGAAATTGAAGAAGACATAGAGAAATGGAAAAACATTCCGTGCTCATGGGTTGGAAGAATAAATATTGTTAAAATGTCAATACTACCCAAAGCTATCTACACATTCAATGCAATCCCAATCCAAATTTCACCAGCATTCTTCTCGAAGCTAGAACAAGCAATCCTAAAATTCATATGGAACCACAAAAGGCCCCAAATAGCCAAAGTAATTTTGAAGAAGACGACCAAAGCAGGAGGCATCACAATCCCAGACTTTAGCCTCTACTACAAAGCTGTAATCATCAAGACAGCATGGTATTGGCACAAAAACAGACACACAGACCAATGGAATAGAATAGAAACCCCAGAACTAGACCCACAAAAGTATGGCCACCTAATCTTGTACAAAGCAGGAAAGAACATCCAATGGAAAAAAGACAGTCTCTTTAACAAATGGTGCTGGGAGAACTGGACAGCAACATGCAAAAGAATGAAACTAGACCACTTTCTTATACCATTCACAAAAATAAACTAAAAATGGATAAAGGACCTGAATGTGAGACAGGAAACCATCAAAACCCTAGAGGAGAAAGCAGGAAAAGACCTCTCTGACCTCAGTCGCAGTAATTTCTTACTTGACACATCCCCAAAGGCAAGGGAATTAAAAGCAAAAATGAACTATTGGGACCTCATGAAGATAAAAAGCTTCTGCACAGCAAAGGAAACAACCAACAGAATGGAAAAAGATATTTGCAAATGACATATCGGACAAAGGGCTAGTATCCAAAATCTATAAAGAGCTCACCAAACTCCACACCCAAAAAACAAATAATCCAGTGAAGAAATGGGCAGAAAACATGAATAGACACTTCTCTAAAGAAGACATCCAGATGGCCAACAGGCACATGAAAAGATGCTCAACGTCGCTCCTCATCAGGGAAATACAAATCAAAACCACACTCAGATATCACCTCTCGCCAGTCAGAGTGGCCAATATGAACAAATCAGGAGACTATAGATGCTGGAGAGGACATGGAGAAACAGGAACCCTCTTGCACTGTTGGTGGGAATGCAAACTGGTGCAGCCACTCTGGAAAACAGTGTGGAGGTTCCTCAAAAAATTAAAAATAGACCTACCCTATAACCCAGCAGTAGCACTGCTAGGAATTTACCCAAGGGATACAGGAGTGCTGATGCATAGGGGCACTTGTACCCCAATGTTTATAGCACACTCTCAACAATAGCCAAATTATGGAACGAACCTAAATGTCCATCAACTGATGAATGGATAAAGAAATTGTGGTTTATATACACAATGGAGTACTACATGGCAATGAGAAAGAATGAAATATGGCTCTTTGTAGCAACATGGATGGAACTGGAGAGTGTTATGCTAAGTGAAATAACTCAGAGAGAGAAAGACAGATACCATATGTTTTCACTCTTACGTGGATCCTGAGAAACTTAACAGAAACCCATGGGGGAGGGGAAGGAAAAAAGAAAGAGGTTAGAGTGGGACAGAGCCAAAGCATAAGAGACTCTTAAAAACTGAGAACAAACTAGGGTTGATGGGGGTGGGAGGGAGGGGAGGGTAGGTGATGGGCATTGAAGAGGGCATCTTTTGGGATGAGCACTGGGTGTTGTATGGAAACTAATTTGACAGTAAATTTCATATATTAAAAAAAACAAAAAACAAAAAAAACCCATAACCTTGTTTTAGGTGTGTTTCTGTTTAAAACACCTTATTTAATATATATTGTGGATTCTTAATATTGAACTCATGGAACTGCACTATAAATCATACCTGAATAAAGATTAGCTAGCATGCATTTTTCTCTCTGTAAGACATACCAGTCTTGTTATACTTTGGAACACTAGAACACTTCAATGCTGCTCTTGGAGGCCATCTTAAACAGTAAAATCACCAACAAAAAGCACATAAAGAACAAAAAAAATGTGGTACTATGTAGATCATAAAAACAACACAGTATGAGAGCTGAAATACGAAGGTGGTGTGCTGTCTCGTTCCTTAGCCGGGAACTTGTGTTGGATGACTCACAATTTTTCCCTGCTCCATACATGACCACAAATAACCATGAAAGCACCATGAATACTGATTTTAGGGTTACAAATAGGTGATTTTTACAGTTGCAATAGGTAGAATATGAAAATGAGGATTGAACATATACTTGAATTTGCATAGAATGTTGCTAGACAATATAAATCTTACTATGATCTAGGACTGTATTTGTTTACTACCTTCTTAGACTTTAGTACAGCTGACCCATGAATACTGGATTTATACACACATTTTTTTTTGACAAATACAGTTTAACACCATAAATGTGTTTTCCTTATTATCTTAACATTTTCTTTTCTTAGCTTACTTTATTGTAAGAGTACAGTATATAATACATATATAAAATATGTGTTAATCAAATGTTTATGTTATTACTAAGGCTTCTGGTCAATAGTAGACTTTCAGTAGTTAAGTTTGGGGGAGTCAAAAGTTACACGTGGATTTTCAACTGCATGGGGCAGTGGTGCCATTAACCTCTGCATTGTTCAAGGGTTAACTGTATACTTTATGATATGTACTATGCAGGAGTAAAACCATGGAAACAGGGTAAAGCCATAAACACATACTGGAAGTACATGGAGTAAGAAGGAAGATTATCAATCACAACATGCTTTTGTCATTTTACCTTCAAAAACTTCAGGTGCCATCCAAGCAGCACTGCCCTTGTTATTGGTCATGTGTGTCTGAATGTCACAGGCTGTACCAAAGTCACAGATTTTTAAAACTGTCCCCCCTGCAACCAGCAACAAGCTGTTTACAAAAAAACAAAAACAAAGGTTACTAGACCAATACTTGATTCCTACAAAAAAAGAAGAGACATTTGTGGAAACAGAAAGTGTTAAGCAAAATGTCACTATTCAACTTCTGTCAAATGCTTCCTGGTCACTCTAACAGCTTAACAGTTCAGAGGAATATTAGCAAAGATTAACTGACCTTAACCTAGTTCTCTTAGGGAGACTGCTAGACCCACATTTTGATGTCTCCATCTCTATCTCCATAATCTTTCCTGACTATATGTCTCTCTGGGCCAAAATTAAACATGGGGTTTTAAAAAGTTCTAGGTCAACGTTATGGTGTCCTGAAATGAAAGTGGATGGATTTCAATACCTTCATAAATCACTTGCACCCTAAACTTAATCTACCCCTTGCAGTGTTTTTCAAGCTGCAGGCAGAAACCTAGTCATAAAATATAGATCGTAAAATCTAGCCCAAAGATCTGGAAACCTAGGTCACAAAATTGATTCAGTAGGCTATGACAGCATTTTAAAAAATAGAATAGAAAATACCAAAGTGTGTCACAAACAGATTAAATACTGTTTCATGTATGTTGTTTCAGTTTTATACACATTAATATGTACACAATAGACTATGAAGTATGTCTTACCATGGATCATGGTCCAAATGTTTATAGACTTGTTATTAATCTTATGGCGAACAGATATGAATCTTTAGTTTAGCCTAATGTATCCAGACTGGTTAACTGTTCACTGACCCTATTTCCTTTCCCTCCTGGGCAAAAAGATTAGATTTTTTAGATTTCTGAGCAGTTAGATGGGGCTGTTCGTCCATTCTAGCCAATGGATTGTGGGTAGAAGTTATGTACCTCACTTTCAAGCCTGGCCATAAAGATCTCCCACAGACAAATTTACTCCTTCTTCTTTCCTCGTATGCCACTGCATGCAGAGGATTTTGAATTACAAGACAGAAGAAGCCTGGGATTCTGAGCCACCAATGTGAAAAACTCACTAATCAGAAACACTCATTTTGGACGTCATACGAGTGAAGGAAAAAAAAATATTTTGTAAAGCCACGAGATTTCAGAGCTTATCTATAATAACAGTGCCACTCTAACCAATACGAGAAAATGGTACAGAAGTGGGTGGTGGTGTAACAAAAATCTAATATACTGTATTTGATATTAGCTTAGTAGTAGGCACAAGAAAGCTAAAATTGGAGGCTGGAAAAATCCATGTAATGACATGGCAAAACATTTGGTAAAATCTGTCTCCTACGATAATTTGTGGTCCTAAAGGACTACAAAAGCTGACTGCTTCTAGATTCCAAACAGAAGGAAGTAAGACTGACAAAGGTCCACGAAGACTCAGTACTGCAGCAAAAAACACATTAAAAGAGAGTAGTACTTCCCACCGAAACTTAACGGCTTCAGGGTGCCACTATTCAGTTGAGAAAATGCGATGTGGCCAGAAATAAAATAAACCAGGTTCAAGATTTTGCCTAACAAAAAATTCTGGTAATAGTTATAGGCACATGAAACTGACTGGAACCAGAGATCACAAACCTACTTTTGAAGAAATTAATATTGCCAAAGGAGCAAGTTTCTAATTAAAAGTTTGATTGTTTTGAGTCTTAACAACAATCCTCAGGACCCCAGATCTACATAAGCAGGATGTAGGTTATATAAACTGTAGGGCTTCTGAGGACAGTCTATGCCAAAACCCACGTCTGACGTGGTATGAAAATGCACAAGGAGTCTAGATGAGGGTGAAAGTTGGAGTCATGAGCAATGGATAAGGGAGTTCCTTTCCAAGGGTAAAATCAAGGTCGGATCAAGACCAACGCTCACAAATCCAGGGCAGAGGGACCAGACAATGCAGGACTTCATTCCTACACATCAGTAACTGCTATATGCCTCCATGCTTCTCTTTTCCCAGTGGAAATTTTACTGATTGTCCTGTCTTTCTGCCATTATGTATTGTGTGAGTTGGGAGAAAGAGGTGAAGAGGTGACAGATAAACTTGTCCTTTTAATTGCTTTCCAAATGAATTAAACGGGCCACACCCAGACCAGTTGGAGAGCATGGTATGTCATCCTGAGATCCTGGATGGTGAACTAGATGGTGACTGGAAGAGCCTTTGGGATGTTTAACTGGCAAAGAACAGTAAGTGGTTCTAACCTGTGGTTAGAGCAGTAAATAAATACTTTGGGGGACCGGGACTGGCCAACTGCTCATAAAAGCCACCCCCAACTTCCTCTGGGGCACACAACACTTTTCTGAACTTCTAGATGCAGCTAAGACTGAGTTGTGGCCACTGATATGTGGGTAGAGGGAGGGTTACTTCTAGGTGTGGCCCAAAAAATCTCTCACATGATCTCCATTCTCTTTATCTGCTGGCTGAATGCCTATGTTCCCAAAGTCCTGGAGGATAGCAGAAATACAAGATGGAGGGAGCCTAACTGGGTCCTTGAATGACTACATGGAAGACCATCTGCCAAAGAAGAACACCTGTTTTGGATTTTACATGCACAAAAAATACATTTGTACTATGATAAGCCCAGTATGAGCTACAGCAGCTGGTGTTAAAATAGCTAATATTCTCAGCTATTAAGATTCCAAAGACCCTGATACTCAGAGTCTTAAGCTTCTTATATCCCAATGTAACTTGTTAGTCCTATAAGAATTGAAATATATAAAGCATTCTGGAAGTGTAAAAAGACAATTTTTATTAGTTTGTTATTAAAGAGTTAAACATTTAAAAATAAACGTGTGAGACACTCTCTAATATCCTTACCTAAAAGACTTATAGTCATGTTGGTTACTCTGTAAACAAGTAGAAATAATTCTTTATTTTGAATCCCCTTCTTACACGCAAAAAGGTATTTTTGTTTTATATGGCCAACATTTATCTTAATGTATGTTTACTCATTTTGTTTCACCATTCCTTCTTGAACCTTATACTTGTCTACATAATCATTTTCTTTCTTTCCCAAATACCTTCAATTAAGGTCCATGTATTGTAAATTCTCTCAGGTTTTCTATCAAAATGTCTTTAACTTGCACCTTTCTCCTTAAAAATAATTTAGGGCAGGTACACAATTCTGCGTAGGTAACTATTTTTTCTTAGCTCTGTGAAGTTATGATTCTAGTTTTCTAGCTTCCATTAATGGGATTGGAAACTATACTTCAGTCTACCTGACAATCCTTTGTAGGTAATCTCTTTTCTGATTAGCTGATTTAAAAATCTCCCCTTTGTTTTTGTTGTTCTGTAGCCTCCTTACGGTGTGTCACAGGGTACACTCCTTTTCATTTATCCTATTTACAATTCATAACTTTGTCCAGAAAATTCTTGGCCAATACGTCTTAAATTATAATCTCTCCCCATCCTATTTTCTTCACTGGAGTTCTATGCTGTTAGTCTTTTCCTTTTTCCTATGTTCCTTAACCTATCATTTTTCTCATCTATTTGTGTTGTATTCTGGGTAACTGCAGATATCTTACAGCTTACTGATTTTGTCACCTATTCCAGATCTATTGAAATTTTTTAATTATTCCTAAATGTTGTGTTTAGTTCTTTTGGTCATTTTGAATAGTTTTTACTCCTTGAACATTTTAATTCCTTTTTTAAAATTAGCATACTTATTTTATATTCCATATTGATAATTTCTGATATTTGGAGTCTTAATATTTGAGGGCTTAATTCTGTTCTGTGTTATTTCTACTGACATTCACTCATGGTAACCTGAATGCTTATGGGTGTGGTAATTTTTTTTTTTTTTTTTTTGAGAGAGAGGGAGAGAGAGAGAGAGAGGGCATAGCACGCATGAGCATAAGCAGAGTAGGAGCAGAGGTAGAGGGAGAAAAAGAATCTTAAGCAGGTTCCAAGTTCAGCATGGAGCCCGACACAAGGTTTAATCCCACAACCTGGGGATCACGGCCTGAGCCGAAATCAAGAATCTGACGCTCAAACGAGTCCAGCCGGCGCCCCACAGGTGTCGTAATCTTTATTGTGGCTTTACGATTTGATCAATTTTAATCTGCAATAATTAAGTCTGGACTGAAAGAATAAGACTTTAAAATGGAGTTTCACTATTAGATGCCCTCCCTGGTACACTACCAATCCCCAAAACAGTTTTAACCTGTCTTGCTGGGATTTTTCTTGATTGTGCAAGTAGGGCAAATTCAAACTCACGACAGCAGGAAGGGAGACAGCTCTGTTAAGAAATAAGAAATAAAAGCTCTGCCTAGTTAGAAAACTGATTTTTTTCCTAGCCTACTTTTAAGTTGTTCTCTCCAAAGACACTGACTTTATAGAGAGGTCTCAGGTCTGCTACTTTACCTGGTGCAGAACAAAGGACCTGTCTCCAGTTACATAAGAGCCATTAAAACTGGGGACTCTACATTTTTTATACTGAAAGAAGCTCACAGTAGAATCCCTGGCTTCCAGGCTTGGTTTAGTTCTTTTAGGATTCAGTTCTCTCCATCTTTTGCCCTGATGAATTCCCTCATCTTCTTGTGAGATCACCTATGGATGTAAAAAGATGTTTGTTGCTGGGGCTCCTGGGTGGCTCAGCTGGTTGAGCATCTGACTTTGGCTCAGGTCATGATCTCATGGTTGGTGGGTTCAAGCCCCGCATAGGGCTCTGTGCAGACAGCTCGGAGCCTGGAAACTGCTTCGGATTCTGTGTCTCCCTCTCTCTCTCTGCTCTTCCCCCACTCATGCTCTGTTTCTCTCTTTCTCAAAAATAAATAAACATAAAAAAATTAAAAAAAAAAGAGGTCTGTTGTAATATGTAGTATCTCTGGGTGTTTGTTGTAGGATGATTTTTCAGTTGATCTGGTTTGCCACATTGCTGGAGGGTCAAAATTCTTACCATGTGAGCATAAGAATCAAAGCCACATTTGTATACAATTTCTATCAGCACACATAGGTTGTCAGGATTTAAATGCATAGCTTTAAAGGCTTCACTTTATGTGTTTTTCAAACTAGGGTATGAAACCTTGCAAGTATGTCAGTGTATGCCAAAGTAAGTGGTAGGGAGCCCACAGAGCCCCAGGTCAAAGCTAGCACTTCTCCCTGGACTATCACTTTTACACAGCTGTGAGTATTTCTAACATCCCAAGATTGACTTGAAAACAAACTACACAATATATGAAGTTGAATGCAAAATTTGCATGCAATATTCCTTAAGAAGGCTTATTGGGCTCTGTCCCTAGTAGAACACTGAAGTTATATCATTACTTTGTTCTAGGCAGTGGGAAAGTTTGAGAAGCACCAATTTTGGGCATTGAAAACTATACAGAATCTCAAAATGTCAAGTGATTCAGTAGCATTGTATTTTCTAAAAACAGCTCTATAAATCAAGTTTTCCAAGTCTAAGATTGCTTACATGAACAGAAATAGTTTCAAATACTTGCTTAGAAAGTAATAAGAAATTCTGTTTATTAAAAATAAAGAGGTAAATATCTGAATATACTGACATGAAAAGATGTCCACGTAAGTGAAAAAAAGCAACATTATATATAACATAACCCATACATGCTTAAAAAACGAAATAAGACCGAGGTTACCTTTGAGGAGCAGAAACAGGAAGCAGGAAAATATTGCTTTATATTTTTCTGTGATTTTTGAATTTGTTTTCAATCATGAATATATTTATTTGAAAATAACAACATACACTTTAATTAAAGAAAAAAGGTAAAATAAACCAATATAGAAGGAAAAATGATCTTTATTTTAAATGTCCTTATTATTAAAAAAAATTTTTTTTTAACGTTTATTCATTTTTAAGAAACAGAGACAGAGTGTGAGTGGTGGAGGGGCAGAAAGAGAGGGAGAAACAAACCAAAGCAGGTTCCAGGCTCTGAGCTGTCAGGACAAAGCCTGACGGAGGGCTTGAACCCACAAACCATGAGATCATGAACTGAGCTGAAGTCAGATGCTTAAGCAACTGAGGTACCCAAGCACTCCTTAAATATCCTTACTTTTAATGTCCTTCTAAAAAATTTATGTTTAGAACGTGTGTACAGGAGGAACATAACTCTATTACAGTTAAAATGACCTAATGAAAGATTTCCAGAAAAATTTTCTGAACTTAAGATTCTGCCTTTCCTAAGTGCTTTATTAACCAAGTACAATCACCAAGTAGCATGCTCTTACTTAGGTTTTCCTCTTCATAACAAACAGAAAATAAAGATAATCTGTACCATCACATTGTAGTAATATTCGAAAGCAGAAATGGAATTCATTCAAATTATAAATTTTATAAATTCTTTGTATATAATTTTATACTAAAATTCTAACTGGAGAGTTTCTTTTCAGTCCAGCATGACTAGGATAAACCAGATAAACTACTATATACATCTCCATTAGGTCACAAATATTTCTATGCTAACTGAAGTGGAAAGAATGTTAAATGCAATTTATCTTTATATGTCCTTCAACAAAAAGTTTCCTGTTTTACTGTTCTTGTTCCAGCTCTACTCTTTACCCAAGATAAGAACTCTAACTGGTTTCCTTGTTTCATATTGGTATATCAAGGTAGTTTATACTGAATGACTTTTATATTATTATTATTATTATTATTATTATTATTATTATTATTATTACAATTAGTACTCCTTTACTCATAAGATTTTGATAGGTCATCAGCCATGAGCATGACATTCAAGGTTCACTGAAATATGAACCTAGGTGATCTTTGCAGGCTTATATTCATTCACACAGCTGGGACCAAAACACATTTTTATTTCTGAAGTATTACACAAATGAACCTGCAAAAGAAGAATAAAATAGGGGTACAAACAAAAGTCGATATTCTATAAAACACCTAACCAAATCATCAGTTGCCTTTTTTTTTTTTAAGTTCAATTATTTTGGGGGGGGGGGGCAGGCAGAGAGAGAGAGAGAGAGAGAGAGAGAGAGAGAGAGAGAGAGAGAGAATATCTCAAGCAGGTTCCACACTGTCCGTGCAGTTTGATATGGGGCTTGAACTCAACGAACCATGAGATCATGACGTGAGCTGAAATCGAGTTGGAAGCTTAACCGACTGAGTCACCCATTCTGTGGAACTCCTCTCGACCAAAGAATTCAGTTTTCCAGTGATAATAATAGAGCATGTGGACTTGTACATGTAATTATTTATGTAAGCATAGCCATTCCAAAGAATTTTCTTCTCCCCACTACATTCTGAAAAATCAATTCTAACTCTAAAGCCCAATTTGTGCATTAAGTGCCCCAAAGACAATCTGCAATACTATAGGATGAGTACAATCAGAAGGATGACCAAGAGGAATGAATGACTTAGGCCAGACTTCTTGTAAGTATACTGATGGTATTTAAGACAAAAGAAAGAGTTCCTATACACAAATGATTTTAGTAGGACATATCCAGTCTAAGGAGGTTGGCTAAATAAACCTAACATTTATGGATTTATGGGGTATAGGTAGATGGAGAATGAAGGCAGTCACTTAAGTTGTATAATTATGGAATAGAAAAGATATTGGAAAACTGAAAGGACTTCCTTTTGTATTTTCATGTGCATTGTTTTGTTATTCCAAAGCCAAAACATGCCCTAATAGAAGGAAAAGGGATATTTTTGGAAGTTCCATCTGATGGTTTCTGGCTTCTCCAGAAAAAAGATGCTTTGTACCTGATGCTTGCCTGGATCCTTTGAATCAATAGTCAATTTGTTGTTGGATAAGAGCTATGATTCTCATGAGTTTGTTTTGATAATTCAGCTGTATGTTAATTAAGAGAGGAAAAACAGGACTCGATCTTCATAAACAGGAAAAAAAAAAAGACAAAGTGATTTCTTCTTCACTAGGCAAAACAGGTTGCTAAGGTACTAGCCTCTGGAGTCAAGTTAAAAAAATTAAGGTGTCATGAATCTGGGTCTTAAACATTATTTGACCAGGGACCCGGGGAAAGAGAAATCAGTTTAAGCCTGGGAGTAGAAATAAGGTACACTAGTGAGAACAAGTGATTCCAAGAGCTGAAACCTATGTAGAATGTATCAGATTAGACATGAGAGTGACAAGTTGTACCCAGAAGGGGCACTTTAATGCTTTAAACCTGCATCAAGAGAACGGAATACTTGAAACTGATTTCCTAGGGGAAACCTCTTATATGAGGCTGATGTGGTGGCTGGGGGGTAGAGAACGAGAGAATGGCATGTGGAGACTGTCACATGTGGATAAAGAAGAAAATAATCAGAGAGAAAAGGGGACAATACCTGTATGTTTTCTTTAACTGAATACCTATATAAACAAAACAAAAAAAACCCCCAAAGTTTCACCCTTTAAAATACTTATTCAGGGAATTGTGATCCTAGGATCCTCAATATGGAGAAATCCAGAAGATTTTCAATTTCTACCCAGATGCCAGAAACGTTCTTTTGCCTTCCTCTAAAAGGGCAAATGATAACCACTCTGTAAATTTTTGTAAAATGTCTACTATGTGTGGACATTGTGCTAGCTGTTAGGGATATAGTAGGGAACAAGACAAACTTGTCTCTGATCTCATGGAACTGTCTAGGGGCAATGATATATACAGCAGGCACAAAATAAATTTATAGCCTTACCAATTCTAGAAGTTTGCAAATCCATAGCAAGAATTATTAAAAATAAAAATTCAACTAAAATTAAAATCCTACTAAAGAGAACATTTTAAAATGCAAGCTTAAATAACTAAATAATGAAGGTGAGTTAAAAATAAACACTCTCAAACAAGCCAAAGGGAAGAGAAAAGAGAAAATCACGTGCAACAATTAGCTTGAATTAGAAAGTGGTGGTGGGGGAGGGGGGGAAGTGGTGTGGTGGAGGGATGGAGAGAGAGAGAGAGAAGGAGAGCAAGACACTGCACTATTAGAACTTACTTTGGTGGTTTCAGGTCCCTGTGAATTAGAGCTTTGGGTTGCATGCTGTGAAGATAAGCCACTCCTTGGGAACACTGTAAACACCAACTCATTGCGTGGGCAGCAGTGTAATATGGCAATGGTTCAGCACCATGCAGCACTGCAAAAGAAAGGCACAAACTAAAAAGAACTTTATTGCATATAACAAAAGACACAGGGTGAATGCAAGCACTGTCGGAACACATGACCAGGTCTATTTCTACATATGTTCCCATCAGTCCTGCTTTTAATTATTTTCTAAATATAAAGATAGAAATATCTAGTAATTTCAAATGGATACATACCACATAAGTGCCTAAAATCTAATAGTACTTCTAGTAAAGGTTATATATATGCTCTATCTAGCAAAATCAATATATATTACCACTTTTCCACTGATAGATACTGTCTTTCACAAAATAATGTAAATTATAAACAATATGATAGCATACTATTGTAACAGAGATATAGAGAAGTAGTACAGAAGGAAACAAAACAATGTAAATCAAGATATTTACAATTATGCTTTCTACAATAGCTAAAAACTAGAAATAGTTCAATCAAATAAAACAATGGAGTATGAGAGCTACCCATTAACAATGATGAACACGGTAAATATAAATAAAAATTTAAATAAAATACTAACTTAAAAAATAGAATGCAACAATTTATTTTACATAAATGCAACAATATATTTACTACACGGTGTTTTGCAAGAGTGAAAAAGTTAGCTCTGTTCTATAAAAATAACTAAATGACACAGTGTCCTTCATTGTTAAAACATTCTGTGAAGGGAGTTTTCACAATTTTATTTTTCTAAAGAGAGCAAATTATGCAGAATGAAATGGAAGTATGGTTAAAGAGTTCTCAAATGAGGAGGCTCAAAGCTAAGAGAGGGCAAAAAACAAAAACACTAAAAGTATGAAGATATTTTAAAATGTGTTTAAAAAGAAAATTTTACCTTACTTAAATGCTTTTAGTATTATGAAAAGTACCACTTAGACTTCTAAATTTCATACACCAATGCTGCAGCATTTCATCTTTTCATTTCTAATCTTTAGCAGATTTTTTTTTTAATTACCTCCTTTTGGGATTCTGAGGGTAAACTGTGAAGAACATTAAGCAACTAACAGTGTATATTAAGATCTCTTCAATGATTTTATTCTACTAGATAAAGACAAGTCTAATGACACTCACCATTATATAAAGAGCCCCCTTCAGCATATTCCATCACAAGACACACCTAAAAGAAACACATGTCAGAATAATTAACTACAGTGTTGTGGCATCTTAGGTGATTTGGGCAAGATAGTTCAGTTCAATCTTTAATTTTATAAATGCATTAAAAATTCTTTTGGTCTCTAGTATGTGAATGGTATTAACGGAAAGAAAAGGGGACCCAAGACTCTGTCTTCTATACAAGGGGCCCACTGTCTAAGAGTGGAAATGAATGTGAACACATAATCACAAGATCTTTGAGAACTTTCTCCAATGCTGAGTAGATGCTGTCACAGGATGTCCTAAATCTCATAACACGATGAGTTTACTGGATGAGACCACCTAAGATAATTCCTCCAATATACTGTGTTGTTAACAGACTAGAAACAAATACAAAAAATACAATTTTTTTGAAATATTCTAACAGATCAAAACAGCTTCAAAAACTACATCCCCTTAAACATTTACCATGTCACTGCTTACAGATGGGTGACAATGAAAAAGTGACAAACTTACTGGATTCAAGCAGGCCCCATACAGCTTTACAATATTAGGATGGTTCACGCGGGATAACTGTCGAAGCTGTAACAAATTAAGGTTTCTTTTAAAAGGTGCTAACTTATGAGAAACTGATTTCACAGCATCATTGTAATTTCATGGCTGTACAAAACATTAGTCCAATCACTCAACAATCATCATTCACTATGTAAGCAGGCACTGTGGTCATAAATGCCTGCCCAGGATGGCAAAGATTCCCTGCCCTAGAGCTCTCACGCTTTAGTTGAGAGATGGACATGTAAACAAATAATTAAGGTAATGTGCAAAGTGCTGTAACAGGAGTTATGAACAAGTCATGGTAAGTACAAGTAAGAATAAACTTTGCCAAGAAATGTTAGGACACTATCCCAGAGATGGCACTGAGCTGAGTTATTGAAGCCAGAAGAAGCCATATCATTGTCATCATCTTCATAACTATGGCTGAATAGTCTATCTACTCTGTGCCGGGCACTGGGGGGGTACTTTATAATAGATACCATATAATTCTCACAACTCTGCAACGTAGGTATTGTCATTTCTACCTTAAAAGAAGAGGGACCTTTAAGATAAAGCTCAGAGAGGGTTAAGTGAGCTGTTAAATATCGTACAGCTAGGAAGTGGTATAGCCAGGGTTTGAACTTTGGTTTATCTGACTTAAAATCTGCACTCTTTCTGCATATGTGTGCTGTCTTCCCTATTTCCTTCTCCTATCTCTTGAATTAATTGCCTCCTCTGCATTCCCACTACCATTGCCTTAGTAACATGACTGCTGTAGTAATTGCCGTGTGTTCTCCTAGCTATTCTTCCTACTTCCAGCTTTAATCTTCCCCAATCCAATGAATCACACTAAGGTCAGTGAGAGGTTTGGCTATACTGTTTCTCTTGCTCTACATCTCAAACATCTGTTTATGTGTCCCTCCAAACTGCACCTTACTCTCTTTCTTCTCTCTTTTATGTGTTTTCCTTTCTCTTCCTCTTATTATTTACATTATACTGCTGGCTCATATGAAGTCCAAAAAGATAAACCTTTTTATTATATGCTAGTAGAAAGCTATATTTTTCTACAGCCAACATCTGTGTATTTTCAGTCCTAACACAAGAATATCACTATTTATTATATTCATTTATTATAAATACATATTTATTATATTTCATCTTAAGGTTCAGGACTGAGCTTCAGATAGCAGATTATGTAAGTATTCCTGCTCCCTCCTCAAATCCTACTAAGACATTAAAGGCATTTTTTCAAGGCACAAAGAAGTATAAAGACAATGTGAAATGAGAAGACAACAACACATTTTTGAAGTTGGAAAGCAAATGATTAGCAGTAACGGACACAGCAGATCTAAAAAAAAAAAAAAAAAAAAACAGAAAAGAAAAAATGAGAAGCAATGAGATTTATCTCATAAAATCTCCAAAGGGTTGGGAGTACCAGGTACCTATGCAAATAAGGCAATAATGGAACAGAGAGACTGGCTGAAAGGTAGACCAAAGATTCCCTCCCTTCCTGACTTCAAACAGCTTAGTGATGCCTCTGTATCATCCCAAAGATTAGAGGCTGTTTCTTTGATATAGCAAAGAGTCTCTGGATTGGGGGATACCAAAGAAAAGTAAGGAATGAGCTCAAAGTAGTTGCCTCTGAGAAGCAGAAAACTTGATGGGAAGGAGGGTAAGGGAATAAAAGTTTTCAAAGTAAGAACATGTAGAGGACTCACATCCAATGTGGCTGATCCAAAGCCCAGTGTGCATCTCTCTCCTCTAGTTTCTTCCCCTCCTTCTCTCCTTGGTTTCAGAAAGTCTAGGCTGTGGTTGTTGGGAGCCTAGGCCTTCAACCAAAAGCACTGTACCCACTTGTTGGGGTAGAGGCCAGGGTGATGACACAAAGGAGTCTGAACCAGGCTCTCTGTCTGGGTCTTACTGAAAGTTTGTCTGAGAGACATAACTCAGTGGAAGGGATGACAGATTGAAGGTAGCAGCCTGTGAGAACACCTATTGCTCTTTTTAGGTAGGATGATAATATATAAAGGAAGAGCCAAGGTCTTTCCAGAAGTGACCTGATAGAATTCATCACGTGGTTTTCATAGGGGAGGTGCGCACTGGGCTAGTGCTATAAAGTCTTTATTAATTATTTATTTTATTTTTACACTTAAAAATTTTTTTTACTTATTTTTGAGAGAGAGAGAGAGAGAGACAGAGCACGAGCAGGGGAGGGGCAGAGACAGAGAGACAGAGGGAGACACAGAATCCGAAGCAGGCTCCAGGCTTCGAGCTGTTAGCATAGAGCCCAATGTGGGGCTCGAACTCACGGACTGCGAGACTATGACCTGGGCCGAAGTTGGACACCCAGCCAACTGAGCCACCTAGGCGCCCCTATGTATTTTATTTTTAAATTCTGATGTCTGAATGTCTCTCTGGAAGAGATGTGTCTCTGATAAACTATCTGGAGTTGAGAGATGGGATTAGAAGGGACTGGCTGCAGGCAAGGGAGTCAAAGATCCGTAAATGAAAGTAATCGAATTTGAAGGTGAGAGAGACACAAAGAGGAGGTGGGGTAGAGGGAAGACCAATTGCTTTGTGGGAGACTGGAGCCCAAGGTCTCAGAACTAATGAAGGAAGAAGTGTGTCCCAACCTTGTGAATCTCTTAAAAACCATTCAGTTGTACTTCCAACAGGTGAATTTTATGGTACATAAAATAAAGCTTTAAAAAAAGAAAAAAAAAAAAAGAATATGTGGACTATTTGACAATCTCAATTATATGTATATGTAACCTTGATAAAAAATTTTTATCCAAGCTATTATAATCTTTTCAAGTCCTGATTCCTAGTGTTTAACACATATGCTTTTACCTAGTTTTGTGAAAGTGCCAATACACTTTTAGACCTTATCTAAACCATAAACAAATATCATGAGTAAGGCAAGGCTGAGGCCAGACTCTCGAAGCATACTATTAGAGATCATCTTTTCTTCATGATGACCCCAAACTATCAGCATTTCTCAACTCATTCAATTAATTACAAAAATCCACTTCGTCATATCCCAACTAGGTTCTCAGTCTCCATGCTATGCATTTAAAAATATCATAAAGTATACTTTGAAATTATAATTAAATATAATCACAAACATAAATTCAGAAAGGTTTGTAAGATAATGACCACTTATCCACTGGTTAAAAAGTGATAAAACTGATATTTTTTTAAAGTTTATTTATTTTTTTAATTATTTTTTTTTTTCCAACGTTTATTTATTTTTGGGACAGAGAGAGACAGAGCATGAACGGGGGAGGGGCAGAGAGAGAGGGAGACACAGAATCGGAAACAGGCTCCAGGCTCTGAGCCATCAGCCCAGAGCCCGACGCGGGGCTCGAACTCACGGACCACGAGATCGTGACCTGGCTGAAGTCGGACGCTTAACCGACTGTGCCACCCAGGCGCCCCTTAAAGTTTATTTTTGAGAGAGAGAGGCAGAAGAGAGCTGTGCATGAGTTGGAAAGGGGCAAAGAGAGAAAGAATCCAAGCAGGCTCTGAAAGAACGTCTCAGAGCGTGACATGTGGCTCTAACCCACAAACCATGAGTTCATGACTTGAGCAGAAACCAGTCAGACCCTTAACCGACTGAGCCACCCAGGCACCCCAAAACCGGACTTAATGAACTGCTATAATTTAATATACAACATAGTACAAAATTAAGAATAAATTTGACAATAGAATAATCTCAATTACTGAATTCTCCATCATCAAATCTGTAAGAGAATAGTTGTAGATTTTCATGCTAAATGTGAAATAATCAAATTTGAAATTTTTCCCTGTAAAATGATCTCATTTGAATTTCTAAAAATATTCAGTCAAAAATGAATGCATAAAATTTCCCTTAATTTTAGATAATGGGAGAAAATATCATTTCTTTTCTATTTTAAAATTTAAATTCTGTGTCTTGAAATAGATCTGAATTACATGGATGAGACTATATTTTAATAAAGGGATGATTCACTTATGTAGTTAGTTAAGAGTCTTTTCCTCTACTTTTTAATCAGAATTAAGAGTGTGAATGAAAAATGTTTCCATGGCATTATCTTTGGATCTACCAAATTGCTGAGGTTGAAGTATACAGAGAAGCGACAACTGAGAAACAACTTCTTTCACAATATTAAATTCATAGAGTATCTCAGGTAAAGAATTACACAATGGAAATAAGATCTCAACTTACCTCTACAATAAAAGCTTTCCTCTCAGATTCACTTTCTATTTGTTTGATGGCAACATCTTTTGCTCTCCATTTAGCTTTGCAGACTACTCCAAAGGCTCCTCTTCCAACAACCTGAGTTAAAAAAACAAAAAACAAAACAACAACAACAACAAATCACCCATGAGAATCAGAAATAAATAGATCCAGCCCAACATATAACACTGAAGCTGACTTGAAAGATTTGGAAATGATTTTAGAAATCATCACTCTCTGGACTTGCCACTGAGCATGTATGAAGTTTCACTGAAGTGAGAAAATAATGAACTTGTCTCTATCTTTTGAAAGTTTATGACCTAGACAGCTCTTCATTGTCAAGTAAAACCAAAACAACAATAAAAAAGACTCCTGGAACAAGAAGAAAAAAAGAAAAGAAAAGAAAAGAGAAGAGACAAGATGAACAAGGAGAGAGAGAGATGGTTTGGGAAAAGAAAAATAAAAAGCAGGAACATACAATCGGTGTTTAAGCTATCATACTTATGAAATTAAAAATAGCTTTTGAATAATTCAATAGGGGTATGAAACAGAGGGAAAGGACAAAAATACAGATGATAAAAGACTGGCCCCTGTGACGGTAGACAAAACTTAGTATTACCTATATCATGGAATACACTTGGAATCCATCAAGAAAAAGAAATGAACTGCTGATTGATAAATGCTACAACATGGATGAACTTCAAAAAACACTGTGCTAAATGAAAGAAGCTACATACAAGAGACCACACACTATGATTCCACTGACGTGAAATGTCCAGAAAAGGTAAATCCATACAGATAGAAAGTAGATCAGTGGTTGCCTAGAACTGAGAGTGAAAATTGGGATTAACTGTAAATGGGTAGGAGGAATATTACCAAGGGGGTGAAAATGTCTGAAAACTGATTTATGATGATGGGTGCATAACTTGGCGTATTTGCACAAATGACCGAATACTTCAAATTGGTGAATTTCATAATGTGTAAAATATTTCATTAAAGTTATTTTTTTTAAGTTATAAAAGGTTGGCCATGTATTTTATTATTGTTGAAAGCTAACTGATAGGGACCTCATGGGTTCACTGCTCTCTCATGCTATTTGCTTTACTTTTAAAAATGTTTGAAATTTGCCATAATATAAAAACAACAGAATAGCTTTTGAAGCTTGTTAAGATTTTATTATTGTAAACGACCTTAGTTAAGTGCCATCTACTCCAATTTTTCAGCTTCCAATGTATCTAAGTACCTTGTGGCAATGCTTTTTCCTTAAGTGAAATATCTGTCTACACCTCTCATTTATGTACTTTCTATGTTTTGCTTTCATACATTACCTCATTTACACAACCATAGGAGGTACATATAATGTTATTCTTATTTTAAAGATAAAGCTTCTAGCTTTAAAAAGGTAAACTAACTTGCTCAAAGCTGTATTAGTTAGTAAAGAGCAAGTACGTATTGATCCCAGAGAAGTTAACACCAGAATGTGAAGGATCCTAATATGTACACATATAACTCTATTCTATGCCAGAACAGGGGGCACAGAGAGAGGGAGACACAGAATTTGAAGGAGGCTCCAGGCTCTGAGCTGTCAGCACAGAGCCCTACGTGAAGCTCAAACCAATGAACCGTGAGATTGTGACCGGAGCCAAAGCCGGATGCTTAACCAACTGAGTCACCCGGACACCCCGAGGAGCTTTCACTTTAGACAAACTTACAAGAATAAATCCATGGGCAAAAAGCTCTTCTGTAACAAAGTTGGCTCTAGCTAGGCGGATCAGATAATTTATTATTTACATCAGAACTCTTTTTAGAGTAAGAAGTAAGTGCCAATAATAACCACGAGGACAGTAGCTGTAAATGGGGATGTATGGCCAGTTTAGCAATAGCTCAAATTCTATTTCATACATTACACAAAACAGTATGGCTATTTCTCATGTTACATAATGTATAAAAACACCCAAATGGTTAACATTTATTGAATGTTTCCATTTTATTTTATTTTGTCATCTCTAAGTATTTTTTGTTTTCAATTTTAATTCCAGTATAGTTAACATATGGTGTTATATTAACTTCAAGTGTACACTACAGTGATTCAAGAATTCTACACATTATTCAGTGCTCATCATGGTAAGTGTACTCTTTAATCCCCTTCATAAATCCACCTCTCCTCTGGTAATCATCAGTTTGCTCTCTTGGTATTTCTCTTGTTTTTTCCCTTTGCTCCTTTTTTTTTTTTTTTTTTAATTTTTTAAATGTTCTATATATTTTTGAGAAGAAAGCACAAGTGGGGAAGGGACAGAGAGAGAAAGAGAAAGGGGAATAGAAGATCTGAAGCAGGATCTGTGCTGACAGCAGCAAACCCAATGAGGGTCTCAAACTCACAAACTGTGAGATCATGACCTGAGCTGATATCAGATGCTCAACCAACTGAGCCACCCAGGTGCCGCCTACATTTTGTTTCTTAAATTCCACACATGAGTGAAATCATATGGTATCTGTCTCTGACTTATTTCACTTAGCATAATACTCTCTAGCTCTATCCAGGTTGCAAATGGCAAGGTTTCACTGTTTTTTTTTTTTTTTTTTATGGCTGAATAATATTCCATCGCGCGCGCGCGTTGTGTGTGTGTGTGTGTGTGTGTGTGTGTGTGTGTGTGTGTGTGTATCACATCTTCCTTATCCATTCATTTATCAATGGACACTTGGGCTACTTCCATATCTTGACTATGGTAAATAATGCTGCAATAAACATAAGGGTTCATGTATCCCTTTTTAGGGTAAATACCCAGTATAGTGCAATTACTGGATCACAGGGCAGTTCTATTTTTAACCTTTTAAGGAGCTTCCATACTATTTTTCACAGTGGCTATACCAGTTTGCATTCCCACCAATAGAGCATTAGGGTTCCTTTTTTCTCAACATTCTCACCAATATTTGTTTTTTGTTTTTGAGTTTAGCTACTCTGACAGGTGTGAGGTGATATCTCATTATAGTTTTGACTTGCATTTCCCTGATGATGGGTGATGCTAAGCATCTTTTCATGTGTCTGTTGGCCATCTGGATGTCTTCTTTGAAAAAATGTCTGTTTACATATTCAGCCCATTTTTTAATTGGGTTCTTTGTTTTTTGGGTGTTGAGTTGTATCTGTCATATGAGAAAGAAACCAACATCAGTCATTTGCACTAGTCATCCGGTTACTTTAACATGAATGGGTATTGACTAAACCTGGCACCATCAGAGTAATGGAAAGAGCACACCCGGGCTCTGAAATCCAACAGACTCGAGTTTGAATAAAGGTTCTACCTATTAGCTATTAGTGCTGGGCAGAGTAACATCTCTGAGCTTCTGTTTTCTCAGCAGTAAAGGGGAGATGCTTACAATCTCCTCAGTGGTATCTACAGGATTCATACTCAAACAAAACCATGTAGTTTCTTATATCCTACAAAAGAATAATAAGTGCTTAGAGTTAGGTATGAATCAATGTAAGGAGCTGTACAATTAACCATGATGAATAGCAAACAGGTCTTTAAAACAAATTTCAACTTTACAGCGACATTAGACTAAGAAGGTATGGATGGAGAACAGATTACCTATTGATATGATAACAGAATAATGATTATGAATTCAAAATATTCTTCAACCATGTATTTACAAAGCAACTGTACTTAGTAGGTGTCCTCCTGTTTCATTTTCCTATTTTAAGTAAAGTCCACATAGGGATTCCAAACATTATATTTGTAGATCATTCGCTTGTCACAAAAACCGTTAGGTGTTGTATGACTAGTTGTGATGCACAAGTGCCATCTAGTGCTGAGATGATGGCTGACTCTGAATTTTCAACTTAAAATCTTGGGAACAAAATGTGGAGAAATAAGGGCATGATAAACCTTCTTCTATTTGCTCAAGAAAGCAGCAATTTTTTGAAACACTTTGAAATATAAAATAGGCACATTTATGTAAGAAGAGAGCCAATGGCTTTAAGAAGCCTCCATTCATGTTAGGGGTCTAAGATATTTCACATGTATGGTGAAACAACAGATATAAAATGATAGTAAAGAAAGTACAAGATGCCTAAGGTTGTACACATAAAGTGAAATGCATGATTAAAAAAAATAATAACTGAATTCAAAGGAGTGAGGTTAGAAGCACTGGGTGTTATATGTAGGGGATGAATCACTGGATTCTACTCCTGAAATCATTATTGTACTATATGCTAACTTGAATATAAATTAAAAAATAAATAAGTACATTAAAAAAAAAAGGAAGCAGAGTCAATGCTTAAAGAATTAAACCTTTGTGTATCTAATGATTCTGAACACTAATTCCAATGAACGAAAGGGGTTTTTCCCAACCACCAAAGAAATTCTCAGATACCAACCAGCTGGGTGTCCTACAATTCAATTCAACTCTGACACTATCTACTTGGACACAGTATCAGATCCTGCAGGTTAAGGGCTCAGGTCTATAAGACTGTCCCTCCTTCCACAACTTCAGATGCCAGTCACAAGTCCAGGATGTCACTTGTGCTTCTGACCAATGGCTACAGATTGGAGGTTCCAATGACTCCCTCCTTGGGTTCAATCAATTTGCTGGAGTGGCTCACAAAACTGAAACATTTTCCTTACTGTATTACCAGTTTATTATAAAAGGACATAACCCAGGAACTGCCAGATAGAAGAGAACCAGAGGGCAAGATATGCAGAAAGCGTGCAAAGCTTCCATAACCTCTCTAGGCAAGTCACTCTCCTTGAACCTCTATGTGTTCACCAACCTGGAAGTTCTCCAACCCTGGCCTTTTGGGTTTTTATGGAGGCTTCATTAGACAGGTATGATTGATTACATCTTTGGTCAATGGCAAATGATCTGACCTCCAGCTCCTCTCCTTTCTACACTCCCCTCTTTGGAGGTCAGGGGGATGGGACTGAAAGTTCCAACCCTCTAACCAAAAAGTAGGCTCTCCTAGCAACTAGCCCCCATCCTGTGGTAGGGTTAAAAAGTACCCTCAACAGGGGCGTCTGGGTGGCTCAGTCGGTTAAGCGTCTGACTTCGGCTCAGGTCATGTTCTCACAGTTTGTGAGTTCGAGCCCCGCGTCAGGCTCTGTGTTGACAGCTCAGAGCCTGGAGCCTGCTTTGGACTCTGTGTCTCCTTCTCTCTCTGCCCCTCCCCAAGTTGTGCCCTGTCTCTTTGTCTCTCAAAAAAATAAGTAAATGTAAAAGTAACCTCAACATAACGAGAGAGAGAAACAGAAACATTTTAATTTTTCTTCCCTTAGGAAATTCGGAAAGTTTTGGGAGCTGTGAGTGAGGAACTGTGGACAACGACCAAGTATATATGACAGAAATACACATTTGGTCATTCATTTTTTATAATTGTATTCTTTTTTTTTTTTTAATGTTTATTTATTTTTGAGAGAGAGTACGAGTGAGGAAGGGGCAGAGAGAAGAGGAGGAGACACAGAATCTGTAGCAGGGTCCAGGTGCTGAGCTGTCAGCAGAGCCTGATGCGGGGCTTGAACTCACAAGCCATGAGATCATACCTGAGCTGAAGTCAGACACTTAACCGACCAAGTCACATAGGTGCCCCTATGTTTGGTCATTCAGATGACCAAATGTATATTCCTTATAAATCATCACACTGCAATATAAAAAAAAAAAAAAAAAAAATGACTTCCCATTTTTTCAAGTGGCATAAATGTAGAGATATTAAGAGTAAAAAAAAAAAATATATATATATATATATATATATATATATATATATATAAAGAATTGACTTTTGGGGCTCCTGGGTGGCTCAGTTGGTTAAGCGGCCAACTTCGGCTCAGGTCATGATCTCTCGGTCCGTGAGTTCAGGCCCCGCGTCGGGCTCTGTGCTGACAGCTCAGAGCCTGGAGCCTGTTTCAGATTCTGTGTCTCCCACTCTCTGACCCTCCCCTGTTCATGCTCTGTCTCTCCCTGTCTCAAAAATAAATAAAACGTTAAAAAAAAATTAAAAAAAAATTGACTTTTGCCTTCATGGAATAAAAGTGAGGTAGAGAAAAAATTCAAGACAACATAACAGTACTTAAATAATTTTTTAAATACTTACTAGCTTAAGTGAGCCAAAGGTAAGTCTATAATGGTGGTTAAAGAAACACCTCATCCCCTTCAGGGATAGGCTTAGAGATTCAGGACAGGCTTAGGAATTTGAGGGCAGAAAGGACTTATCCTTCCCACTTCTCAAAGAGATTTTTAAGAGAGGGCAGCTTCATACAGCTCAGCCACCCTGAAAAGCTACACATGATTAAAAATGCAAGGGGAGAGGGCCTAGATGGCTTAATTGGTTAAGCATCCCACTCTTCATTTTGGCTCAGGTCATGATCTTGCAGTTTGTGGGATCAAGCCCTGTGTCAGGCTCCAAGGTGACATCACCGAGCTTGCTTGGGATTCTCTCTCTCCCAACAGAATATGGAAATGATAACAACAACAACAACAACAACAACAACAACAAAAACTGCAAAACAAAACAAAACAAAAAAACTCTTGCCAAAAATTCTTGCCAAAAGAAAAGTGAAGAAACTGAAATTAGAGTCTCTTGGACTATAGGGAGGAAGCTGTTTTAGGGCAGAATGTTGGAACCTGTATCTCAGGCTGTGGGATAGTAGACAGCTCAAATACAGGGAGCTAAATACAGAGATCAGCTGAGTTTTGGAGAATCAATGAAGGCCAAAGGGGAAGGCCTAGTCAGTAAGCAAGGGAGAAATGGGTAAGTTCTCCTTTCAAAGGTGTGAAGGTAAGGATCATACCAAGAAAACAATGAACTTCATTTGTTTACTCCTTAAATCAGTAGTTTTTGAACATCTACTACATTCAGCTACCATTTAGCTTATCAGAGATATAGCAATAAATAAGACAAAGACTATGATCTACATGGAATGTGTTTTCAATTAATGGAGGGGAAAGATAATCAATAGGCAAAAAGATGAATAAGAAGAATATCAGATTGCAAAAAAATGCTATGTAGAAAACAAAAAAGGAGGATGATAGGACAAAGAGACTGGTGGAAGCTTTGGGACAGATAGTATGGGAAGGCCATCTGAGGAGGTTACTAACTTGATATTTGAATGATACAAGGAACCAACAAAGAAGAAACAACTAATCTGAAGGCCCTAAGGGGAAAAAAACCCTCATTCCCTATTCAATAATATTTCAACCTCAGCTATAGATTAGGTGCTACCTTAGACACTCAAGATATAGAAGTGAACAAAATAAACAATAATCTTTGTTTCTACTGCTTATATTCTTGTGGAGAGAGACAAAGTAAAAACATGTAATATCTGGTAAATAACCAGTGTGCTAAAAAGTAAAGGAACAAAATCTTGTGTGCGTGTACACACATGTATGCACTACCCCCACCCAATTTTAAACAGTCGTCCTGTAAAGCCACACTGAGAAAGAAGACATTTTAGTGATGACCTAGAGAAAGACTTGGAGTGTTTCGTGTGGGCGGTGCATAGTGGGAGAAGGGAAGAGAGATACAAGATAAGACTGGAGAGACAGGCAGAATCTACATCCTGAATGGCTTTCTGCATCACAAAAAGGAGTTTGGATTTCAGTCTAAGTGCAATAGGAAGCAACAGGAGAAATTTAAGAAGGAAAGATGTGATACGATTTTACATTAAAAAAATAATTCTAGCTCTTATGTGAAAAATGGATTTTAGGGAAGCTAGAATATATACAGAGACCAGATAGAAGGCTAATAGCAGCCCAAGTAAGAAAGAATAGCTGTGAGGACAAGGCTGAAGGCAGTGCAGAAAAACGGGCAGATCCAGGATATGTTTTATAGGTAGGGTCAAAAGAGCTTGCTGATGGCATGCATGTATGCAGGAGGGGCAGAGAGGAAGAGATGAATCAAGGATAACGTCTAGGTTAGGCAACAGTTTAATGAAGGAAAACAAAGAACAGAGCAAGCAGATTTTTTTTTTTTTTTTTTAATAACACAGAGGTGTATTTTAGTCATACAAAGTTTAAGATGTCTATTAGATATCCAAGGGGAGATATCAAGAAAGAAAATAGAAACATGAGTCAAGGAGAAGTCAGGCAGGCAAATCATCAGCATTTAGTTGATTATTTCTGGTCTATCAACTGGATGAGAGATTACCAGAAAATACTATGGGGCACTGGAACTGAGCTCTGAAGAACTTCTATATCTAGAAAACAGAGGAGAAAGAACCAGCAAAAACTGGAAAGAACAGTCAATAATATAGCAAGCAAACCAGAAGAGTATCTCAAGAAGCCAAGGGAAGATTTCCAAAATGAAAGCAAATGCAAAAACAGCAAAAGCATTAATCCAATGGCTCTCAAAATGGATCAAAAGCATCAGCATGACCTGGAAATTTGTGAAAAATATAAATCCCCAGGTTCCAACCCAAAAGTACTGAGTCTGAGGGTAGGGCCCAGCAATCTGTGTTTTAAGAAACTCTGCAGGTGATTCCGGTTTGAGAACAATATTAGGTTATATTAAAAACATAACTAATGGTGAAACAAGGGACTTCAGTGGAAACCATCACATAGATCAGTGAGCCCTCAACTGCTGTGGATATTATTTTTTCTTTTTTTTTTTTTAAATGTTTATTTCTGAGAGAGATAGTGTGAGTGGGGGAGGTACAGAGAAAGAGAGAGGGAGACACAGAATCTGAAGCAGGCTCCAGGCTCTGAGCTGTGGGTACAGGGTTCAAACCCATGAATGGCGAGATCATGACCTTAGCTGAAGTCAGATGAGAGTCATTACCTGAGCCGAAGTCCAACGCTCAACTAACTGAGCCACCCAGGCGCCCGTGCTGTGGATATTACTTATCAAAGTTTTCCAGAGCACTAAATGCCATCTTGGGCATGAAGAAAGAAAAAGGGGGATTCTTGTGAACAACCCAATGTTTTTCTTGAAACACAGATTGACAGAAACGAGTGACATAGAGGGCAAATTGAGACACACTGGCATCTGAGGTATGAAAATCCTCATATTCAAACTAAAAACAAGGAAAGGAAGTTACTTTTTACTTACTATCTAACTTCTAATTCAAGTTCACAAATCAAATATGCTTTTTGGATTGCATTCATATCTGAATAACCTAAGTTTCTTTGACACATTGTCATTAACAATTATTTTGAATTTACTGCTTTCCCCAAAGACCAATTTCCACCAAGAGTGTTAAAAAGGGCACACATCTAAATTATAAGTATCTCCCCATCACTTGCATCCATACAAAACGGTGAACCTAGAAATAAATATTAGATATTTTTCACAGTCCCTCATCTGTAAAAATAGAAGAACAGAGGAATGCAAAGAGGACTTTGGTTTTAAAAGGGAAGTCACCTAGAATTATTTCCTTCTAAATTTATGAATGCTTTCTAAATTATTCTTAGATTAATTCTCTTATGATGTGCATCTTTCCCCCTGTGGTGTAGTGATTTTGGGTCCACGACTTTAATCTCAAATTTTAAAGCAGATTTAAATGTATTTTTTAAATAAAAATAGAACAGAAGAATATGAGATAGTATGTAAAATATTTCCATATAATTAGTATTAAAAAGCACAAGTATCAAAATCAGAATTCATTTTGTGTGTTTAAAGAAAGCAACTCCTTTAAAAACTAATTTCTTGATGATGAGTGATGTTGAGCATTTTTTCATGGGTCAGTGAGGACTTTAAGATACAAAACAGATGAACATAAGGGAAGGGAAGCAAAAATAATATAAAAACAGGGAGAGGAACAAAACATAAGAGACTCTTAAATATAGAGAACAAACAGAGGGTTACTGGAGGGGTTTTGGGAGGGGAGGTGGGCTAAATGGGTAAGGGGCATTAAGGAATCTAGTCCTGAAATCATTGTTGCACTATATGATAACTAACTTGAATGTAAATTTAAAAAAATAAATTAAATTTAAAAAAAAGCTAATTTCTTCAGGATGGAAGACTATTCTTTCATCCAAGTCATGTTATTAAAAACAAACACAAACCCACCTGAACTACACTAAACGGGAAAGGATGACCTTGTGTTCTTAATTTACTATGAAATAATTCTTCTTAATTGTCCCCAATTCATGTTATTTTTAGTTCAGTGACTATAGTTGTCACTTTGGTTTGGCCCTGCTCTTTGGACTATGTGAATGGATCCTGGCTATGTTGCCACTGCTCTGGCTAGAAATTTGGAACATGACAGAACAAGCATAGATCATATATTTATTTGTTAGAACTTAGAGCCTCCAACTATTACAGAACTTAGAACTTCAATATCTATTAATACACTGTGGCAGAGGAGAACTGCCATCTGATGACAAGACAGACCTGATAACATGAAAGTAAAGCTTTTATTATTCAAACTTACTTTTGAATTTTTGTGCAATCTTTTAAAACCTGCCATAGACACCTGACACAGTTAGTAGGCCTTTCTTTCAAATACATGCCCATGTCATCTTCTAAGCTACACAGGCACAATTTAAGAGTTATCGTGTGACTATCTCTTTACTGTGGTAACAATTCCAGATTTCTAATGAAATCAATGATCATTAAGTTTCACATGAAGAGTTTATTAATAATTTTGGATATCCCACAATTAAATACTGAGTATAACAAATCTACAGACTCAGTTTAAGAAGACCACTATAAATAAGGTTTTTCTCCAATATCAGATGCCCATTTACCTCTAAAAACTACAAAATATCATGGCCAAAATTCTTTCTAGATTTCCCTTTAAAACAAAACCTTTAGGTCTCTATAATGAAGCTTAAGAACATATAAACAATGCAGTGATTATATGTGCCTTGCTTAGATTACACTTGAGGTCCACACTGTGGGTCTCCCTTTTAAAAAGCATCCATGCCAAAAATAGGGTCTTTGTAACATTTTAGTAGAAGCCCACCAATACATGGTTTACTTACAGCACCTGCCCCTTTACAGCATTTTTTACCCCAAATGAACATATTTGCTAGGTATAATAGTAATGGAATCAACATTTGGAAAGAGAATCAGATTTCATTTCTAGTGTAAATGCTGCCTTAGCCAAATCACAAACTTACTGCAACCTCTGGTTTTATCACATGCAATGTAAAAGAACTCGATGAGCACTAAATCCTCACAATTATGTTGTGATAACTTCATTTACTCATTCAACAAATATTTATTGAAAAACATGGTGCTAGACATTGGGGTTACAAGTGTGAATAAGGCACCTTACATTGTGCTGCGGGATACACAATTTTGCTTACTGGTAAGTGCCACAAAGGATATAGAAGTGACAAAATCTAGGTTGCTCAGGGAAAGTTTCCCTGTGGAATAAACATCTGAGGTGAGACTTGAATGGTGAGAGGTGCCAGCCATGTGAAGTTCTTGAGGGAAAAGCATGCTGGGCAGGGGAGGGAACAACTGTAAAGACAATTCACCTTTGTGCCTTTCCCAATCTATGATGCTTACTTTATTCAAAATCTATTTTCAAATTCTTTTCCATTCAACAAAGTGTTCTGTGATTAACCCTACTTTCAAATTATAGCTTCAGTGCTCAGTTTACATTATAGTCATAGTTCTAAATTAGTGGTTCTGAAAATGTTAATTATTAACTGTTCTGTGTTTATTCTAGTCTCCTAATAATAAAAAATTTCAAGGAGAGAATCCTAGAATTCTTCTGTTCATCTTCCACAGTACCTTAGCAATATTGTGCACAAAAGAGAATGTTCATTACATGCGTAGCACCAACTACTGCAAAGGAAATCAGTATTTTGTTTCTCCATTTTCAGAATAAGGTTTGGTCAGAGTGCTTCAGAAAGAAACAAAGCAACACTGTAAACTTAGTAGAAAGAGTAAGTGACTCATGAGTAAGAAATCTCAAATTCAATTCTCAGCTCTACCATTTACTTACACAAGAGGTTTCTAGTAAATCAATCTCTATGACCACTGTCAATATCTGTAAAATGGGGATATCTGTCCTGTCTAACCAGGATTAGTTGGTTACCAACTACCTTCCACAAGAGATCATATGACACTTATTGTGGAAACAGAGCATTAATACTGGAATAAATGTGTTTTCATTTCAGACCTGGAAGAGACTTTAAATAATCATGTTCAGGCCTTCACTTCACATGAGAAATCAGACCCAGAAAAATGAGATTACCTGATCCAAGTTACTTAAATATATTATGGCACAATGAGTATGGCATCCAAATTTTTTAAATACCCAGCCCAGTACACTTTTTACCACACCACACTGCCTTTACCACTTCTTGCAACCTAGTCCTCAATGTACATACTTCACAATTTATTCTAATGTTCTCTACATTCAGCCCCAGAATGGTAAAAACTAGGTGATTTTTTTTTTTAAGTACCTACCTAGGTTTCTGAGGCCAAGGTCTCACATAATTTGCTATCAGAACTGAATTTAGGAAGTTCCACACTAATTAGGAATGTATGGATTATAATCAGCTGATACCTTAAAGATATATATCTACTAAATGACTACATATTTGGCCTGTGGTTGGAGTAGTTTTCATACATAGTTTCTAACTGAATCAGTATAATGCTGCTTCAGTTACACTGTTATTTGGGAAATACAGAACGTGATTTTATTTATAGGCAACATATTTGTACTATGTAAAATACTGAAAGCAATATAAAAATACTTTTTGTTTCTAGCCATCTTTCTTCTCTTATTTATGATTTTAACCAAAAGTAAAATCTAAGTTAAGAAACAGTTATTGAAGGGGCGTCTGGGTGGCTCAGTCGGTTGAGCGTCTGACTTCGGCTCAGGTCATGATCTCACGGTCTGTGAGTTCGAGCCCCGCGTCCGGCTCTGTGCTGACAGCTCAGAGCCTGGAGCCTGCTTCATATTCTGTGTCTCTCTCTCTGCCCCTCCCCCACTCATGCTCTGTCTCTGTCTCAGAAATAAACATTAAAAAAAAAAAAAAAAAAAGAAATAGTTATTGAATGCCTATAGTGCACTCTGGATTATATAACACTGTTTTAATGTGCACAAATACAATGGGAATTATGTAATACTTTCAACGTTAGAAAGGTCTGAATTCAATCTTTAAAGTGAAAATAAACTGGGTACTCAAAAATAAAAACTAAACTAGAGAACCAGCTAATACTAGAAATTTTCATTTGAAAACAAAAATTTACTCCTCAGGAATGTCTTAAATATAGTTAAAAAAGGTTGAAACAATATCTAAACTGAAAGAAAAATCTTTAGAAACATAAAAGCCTAATCAGAAGTTAAGTGGCTTTCCAGGAAGAGCAGTAAAATGATGACTCTCTCCTCAGTAACTTCCATTCTTCCAAGAAGAATGTAAAATGCTTTAGAAAGTAGTGTGAGAAAATGAAGGCTGTAAGAATAAATGATGTAAGTCTGTGGAAGCATTTGTTAGACCATGAAGTACAAGTTATTATTACATAACAATTTGTAGTCTACAAGCAGAGCAGTTTGCCACAGAGTAGACGTAAATGCTTATTTAAAAACTGCAATTCTTTTATACTGACTCACTGAATTTTTATTCTTAAAAAAGAAAGTTAGCCATGAAAGCTGGATCAACTATCCATTTCTGAAAAAGGAATTTATCATAGCCTCAATAGAAAACACACACCCACACATAAATAAATTCCCCTCTCTTTTCAAAACATGGGTCCTTCTTCTTTTAGCATGTGACCTTAAAGCAGGTTACTGTTCTCTGGAATTCAGTTTCCTAGTCATAAGTGTCAGGTACTGTGTTGGGTATTTGATCATATTGTCTAATAGGATGTTATACAGGTAAAATTAAATAGAAATTATTATCCCTGTTTTATAGTTAAGGAAACTATAAAGCTTAAAGGGGTTAGTTAGGAAGCTCGCTTCACATCACATGGCTAATAAGTGGTATGTATACCTGATATACTGAACCTCCCTCTAATTCCAAAGGCCTTGTTTATGTTATCTTGTAAAATGACATTGTTCTCAGTGATTACCTTATGCAATAGAAAGACATGATTTAGGAATCCATTAATCTTCCAAAATATGCACAGAAAAAAATGTATTTGTTGAATGGTAATTATCTGACTACTTTAGCTTGCCCCTATTTAAAAATAATTTTGGATTTTTAAAGTAAAGATAATTCACTGAAAGCTTGTAACATGGGTCACACATTGTTCTTTGTGGCATATGTAATGCAAAATATTTAATAAATTTTAAAAATGAGTAAGTGGTAATTGATAGTATTTTCTTTTTAATGTTTATTAATTTATTTTTGAGAGAGGGAGAGAATGGGGGAGGGGCAGAGAGAGAGAGAGAGGCAGACAGAGAATCCAGAAGAAGGCTCTGCACTCTCAGCGCAGAGCCCCAGGCAGGGCTTGAACCCCAGGAATCATGAGATCATGACCTGAGCATAAGTCGACACTTAGCCAATTGCTTAAATGACTAAGCCACCTAGGTGGCCCATGATAAGTATTACTTTCAACCAAAGTTTGAACACTTTCTAAAGTGTGTGTTTAAAACAGACACAGTTTTTACTTTTCTACATTTTATGATTTTTAGAATCAATCTATTATGTATATTTGAAAAGAAGCAATATATTAAAAGCATATTACTACCTTTCCCTAAAATAACTTACTACAGAATAAAGAATGGATTTGGGTTTTCTAACAGCGATTTCTGTTATACTGCGGTCGTCACAGAAATCCTAAGTTTCTCTTCGGAATATGCTGCTTGAGACATCTTTTCACTGTAGTCTACATTACTAATGGTAAGAGTTATCCAAATTAGTCCAACTGAAGGCAGAATATTTAATATTACGACTACTGCTCTGTCGAATCGGGGAAACTGAGAAGCATTCAGTACTGAGGCGGACACTTCATTAGACATGATGATATATTTGAAAAGTATTTATTGAGCACACACTACATACCAGACACTGAGCTAGAAGTCGAACATAATACAAACTTTGGCCCTTAAGAACACCAAGTCTTAGTGAACTTAAACTCCAGAACGGTCATGGTGTTTGGTGAATTTACTATTTACATATATAAGAACTGGTGCTCCACAACATCTCACCAGTTCATCTTGGTGTTTGAGATGACCGAATTCCGGTAACAGACCAAACTCAAGAGTGCCGAAATGAGGGAAAAAGAAAGCTTCCCAGAGCATTTGAACGCAGAGTCCCCTCTATACCTGGCCTCGGTGGGGACTCCCGGGTAGACTCCGCAGGGCCCCGAGAATCAGAGAGGCCGGGGAGGCACCTTAAGAGTCGGGACCAGGCAAAGGCGGAGACAGGCGCCTCCGTGCCGGGCCTCACTCACCTCTTCCACTTCGATCTCCTTGTAGTCAATCTCTTCAAAGTTGAGGACTTGGGAGGGGGCTTCGATCATCTCACCGGCCGAAGATGAGGAAGAGGAGGAAGCGGCGGAGGCTGTAGACATGATCCTTCGCGGAGCCCGGGGGGCCCGGGGAGGCTGCCACCCGGACACTCCGGGGGAGACCCGCGCCCACCCGCCTCCGGACCGACCTTCAGCCTGAAGCCACCGCGCTCCGTGGCGGGGACAGGGGCAGTGGCCACAGCCGAACCCCGGCTCCGGCTCCGCAGCGTTTTCCGCCGCCGGGCCCCGCCCACTGAACTTCCGGTTCCGGCCTGAAATCGGAAACAGGAGGAGAGCTGTGAGCTCAAGAAAGGGGAGGGAAGAATTTTGTGATTCAGACCGGGAAAGGAAGGACAGGTTGGGGGTGGGGGAAAGTGAGGCTAGCTTGGAGCTGTAGAACAAATTTCGCGAGATCTTTATTAAGGGACCTCAACATCGGGTGATACCGCGAGAGCTGATATGCTGACGTAATTAAAATGCGCAAACGGAAGTGGCGCGGAGCTTGACGGAGTATCAGTGCGGTTGGTCGGTCAGAGACTTGCGGGAAAGTTAAAAACTAATGTTTCAAGTCTGCTTCGTAAACTGTTGTGACCCTGCTCCCTTTTCTCTCAGAGACCTGCAGACGGGTGGAGTAGAGTTGGACTCAGTTTTTGTGACGAAGCTTACTTTTCACTTTCACCTCTAAGCTAAACTGAATGATTTCTTTAAGAAGCCGTGGAAAATGTGTTTCCCTCAATGCGGTATATGGAAGGAAGGAGTTGCTACTGTTGATTTGAGCCAGTCCCTGACGCTATGAGAGATTCTAAGGGAAATAATACTGAGCGAGCCAGCGCATGTAACCTGAATAACACTATGTAGACTGAGTGCTCAGGAACAGAAGTTAATATTAGGTAAGGTAGATATTTATAACTTGGCATAATTTGTATTCATCTGAAGTTATGAATTGTGTTAATTGTATGCATCGAGTGCGGAGCACTTAGATCCTTTACATTTATAATGTAATCATTAATAATACCCTTGCAAATTAAATATTTTGGCTGCCATTTTAAGGTCATGAGAAAACAGGCTCAGAGATAGGAAAAAAAATTATGCATTTCAAAAGCTAGTAGAACCTAAGGCAATGTAGCTTCAAGGTGGATAGTGTTGCCTGTGTTGTACTATCAACACAATTTTTAGTGTTAAACTAGCTTTTAATTAAGCTTTATTTAGTCGGTTTGACCTGAAGCCTAACTAGAAAAATTGGGAGTTAGAAATGAAGGCTTACCGACCAAGGATGAAAACCCTGTAAATGTCAAATTCTAAGACTCTTGTAAGAGACAGAAAAGGAACAGAAAGTGAGGGGAATGGTGATCAGAATATCACTGGAGGAGAGCTTTCCAATTAAAGACCAGCCAACCCAATAAATGCTGTACAAAAGTAAGGTAAACACATTTGGGATTGCACAAAGGTCTTTGGATTTGGCAATTAAGTTATAAACTGAAAAACATCTCTTTTTTTTTTTTTTGTAATTCTAGTAATAATGATAGTTTGATGAATGGATATAAAAGAATGAAAGAAACATTTCTCACTATACACTCTGGATGATACAGTATCTTGATGACACGTCAGTGACTACTGCCGATCTCTCCCGATGCTCAAATACTTCCTGAATTTCCAGCCTATTGGACATCTTTATTTAGGTGCAACATAAACACCTAAACTTCAAGATTCCTAAAGTCAATGCAAAAGTAACCCACCACAGATATCTTTTTCCATGTGCATTTTCTGTCTCTCTAAAGGATACCATCATCTACTCCCTTGTCCAAGTGAGAAATCAGAGCTTTATTTGTACATTTAAAATGATGCTTAGTGCACTAATAACTAAATAGTAGCAGATTAAGTCAATGAGATAACCATTTTCACCTGTCATTTCTCTACTTGATTTCCCAAACCAGGATGGTCATCTCTTAACCTCATGCTATTTACTCTGCAGGTCATTTCTGATTTCTCTTTAACACCTTGATCTTAATTCAGTGGATGCTACCAAGTGGAAATTCAAGGAACATTTGTTATATGCTCTGGATGAATGAAGAGCTTTTTGCCAGTTCTCTCTTTGCCTGGACTGTAAGGTCTGTTTTCTGTACCTTCAGTTTAGAACTAGAATCCTGCTGAGGGACTAATCATTACAGCCATGGTGCTATTCTCCTGCTTGATTCCCCCTGCCCTGCTCTGCCCCACTTCAACATTTTGTTAGAAAAATATCAAACATACAGAAAAGAAAGAATTTTACAGTGAATACCTATATACTTTTTTAAAAATTTTTTTTTCAACGTTTATTTATTTTTGGAACAGAGAGAGACAGAGCATGAACGGGGGAGGGGCAGAGAGAGAGGGAGACACAGAATCGGAAACAGGCTCCAGGCTCTGAGCCATCAGCCCAGAGCCTGAATACCTATATACTTACCAAGATTCTAATGTTAACATTTTGCCACACTTGAGCAAGTGTGTATTTGTCCATCTATTCATCCACCCATACACACATACTTCTATCATTTTTTTGTTAGATACATTTCTAGGTGGATTTCCTACAATGATTTTGAAATCTCAATTATTTCTGCTTCTATATTTTATCCACTGATTTGGACTTACGATATTGATACTAAAGTCAGTTCTCCCATTTGCTTGCAGACTGCTTTTTGTTTTGGGGTGGGGTGTGGTGGGGAGATCTGCCTGGCACCTTTTCACTAGCTTCTGATGAAGTCCCAGCGCTGTTCATGTCTGGATCTAGTCATCCCCAAGGTCCAATCCTTCTCTCTTTCCCTCTCCTCCCCTCCCCTCTCCTCCCCTCCCCTCCCCTCCCCTCCCCTCCCGTCCCCTCCCCTCCCCTCCCGTCCCTTCCCCTCTCCTCTCCTCTTCTCCCCTCTCCTCCCTTCCCCGCCCCTCTCCTCTCCTCTCATTATGTGAGGTGGTAAATTCCCATTTTTCATTTGAGTCAAGTTCTATTTTTGTTACGACCAAAGATTCCTAAGTAATACAGTTTGAACCCAGAGAAATGAGGAAGGGGTGTGCTGAACCCATCTTAATTCATGTCAATTTTTACTTTGCATTCCCTTTAACTTCCTTAATTTTCATGAGTTGAAAATGGGAGGTTGGGCCTCATAATTTCATGTCAACTTCAGTTACCAGGTCTATTGTGTCTACACAGATTTCCAGAGATACATACAAGGTGGTCTCCTTGAAGTCCCTCCAGTCTGAGCACTCTCCCCCAACCACCCTCATGTAAACGTCCTAATGACTATTCTTTAACCTTCACCCCTGTCTTCAATTTTGTCTTCTGCACTATCCATGGATGAGGACCAAGAGTTTTGAAATCCATTTCCCACTATCTCTTTGCATGTTTTTTTTTTCTTTTTTTAATGTGTGTTTATTTTGAGAGAGAGAGAGAGAGAGAGAGAGAGAGAGAGAGAGAGAGCCGGGGAGGGGCAGAGAGAGGAGAGAATCCCAAACAGGCTCCATATTCAGCACAGAGCCCGATGTGGAGCTCAGTCTCACAACTGTGAGATCATGACCTGAGCCAAAATCAAGAGTCAGATGCTCAACCAACTGAGCCACCCAGGCACCTCTTTTTGCATGGGGTTCTCATCTTACTTGGCTCCCTTTGGTTATGAGGATATCTGGCACCTATATTCATGAAGGCTTAACAGAGACAGACTAAAATAGTTCCACTTTAATGTTCTGTTGCATTGGCCATGTAATTAGATAAAGAGTTCCATATTTTGTCAGTTAATATGACATTTGTTATGACTTACAGGAAACAATACAAAATAGCTTCAACAGTAAAGGGAATATATTTGCTTAGTTAAATGGAAAGTCAAGAGCTAGAACAGGTTTTAGGTGTCATAAACTTTGACTCAAAAACTTAATGATAGCATCAATAATTTAGTTTCCATTATTGTCTTCTGCCTTTGGTGGTATCTGCCATTGCTCTAGAACAGTGTTTCTCAACCTTTTCATTATATTGCTCCCTTAAGGAGCCTTTTAAGATTTTTTTTCTCAATGCCCCCCCAAGTCTTAATACCACAGGTATTGTGCATATCTGTTTATATACTGTATGTCTATTTTATGCTTTATACATAGAAAATATGATTTTTTTTCCTCTCCCCAATTTTCATCCCCTCAGAGGAGATATCACCTCCATTGAGAATATAGGCTCTAGCAGTTTCATTTTTCATATGACATACATACTCCAGTACAATGGCAGAGAGTGTCTCTTTTGGGAGCTATTTCAGATGAGCAGGGAACTTTCTTTTACTAAAAGCCCTTGGCAGCTGTACCCTTGAATAAGCAATAGGACATAGGAAGTTTGAGGTTGCAAATATCTTGTATAACTTATATTGAAGACTCGTGGGATCATAGGCTTTGAGAAGTAGGAGCTCCCAAGCAGAAGAAAAATCTGGACTCCCACGAGGAGCAAAGCAGGGAATGGTTGTTTGCATTGCAACCAACAATTGTTCATTATTCATCTGTCTATTCAGGTTGAGCTGTATACCTAGAAAGTGCTATATTTACTGCCTATCCTAGAACCAAACTAGCCCAACCTGATCAAACGTTATTCTTTCCAGGAAGTTCAGAAATAGTTTTCTGGTGTACTGTATTCAAAACTGCAGTACACAGAGGATAGCCAACTCCTTAGCAGTTCAGTGACACTGCTGGAGAGCAGCTCCCCAAATTCATGCATTTCTCAAATATCTGAGTTTATTCCATATTTTCTGCTCCCCACATCTTCATCCTAAGTCTTTTGCAGGCAATGGAGCTGCTGTTCTAGGCATTCACAATGTGGATGGTGAAGATAGGCCTTTGAGAGGGGAGTAGAGGCAGGTGCAGCTCCAGAGCATTCTCTGACATTACATATAACTGACATTTCTGTTTGCAGATAACTCATGTTTTATTTTTTACTCCCTCAGCTGAGCTAGCTGCAAGGCAGCTGCTTTGATGGTGCCTGTGTGTCCTGCAGATAAAATCTCCATTGTTTTTGAAATATTTGATGTGAAAACGTTCAACTGGTTTCAAAATTCATTCATATTATCACGAGAAATTTGAACATCACATTTGCATTTAAAAGGGAAGAACTGTTAGAGTCTTGAATATTTCAACTGTTGCAAATTTTAAAATGATTCTGAAAGTATTTAAACACTTTTTTCATTTCTTTTTGTGAGCGAAGTTTCTCTTTCATCATGACTATCAAGAGTTTAAAGAGAACATCCTTAAAGGCCTTGATCAGGAAGTGATAGTAGGCATTTTAAGCAGAAAATCTTATATTAAAAAAAATTATGTTTATGAAGGAAAGCTTACTGAAAATTCCTATTAAACTTTTGAAAAATATACTTGATATTTATTTTTATTATTATTATTTTTTGTTTATTTATTTTTGAGAGAGACACAGACAGGATGTGAGTGAGTTAGGGGCAGAGAGAGAGGGAGACACAGAATCTGAAGCAGGCTCCAGGCTCTGAGCTGTCAGCACAGAGCCCAATGCGGGGCTTGAACTCATGAGCTGTGAGATCATGACCTGAGCAGAAGTCGGACGCTTCACTGACTGAGCCACCCAGGCGCCCCTATACTTGATATTTATTATAAGTTCAGTGTTTAACATGGTCTCTGTTTTGTGTTTATTTTTCAAAATTACATACTATGAGAAAAGCAATTGTGTATTTTTTATTAAGGCCCAAATAGATACCTCCAGATCCTTGACAGTTCATTTCAGAGTATCTTACCATGTTATTCTCTCCCTGTCCCATGACATGAAAAAGTTTAAGAAGCATAAGGCTAGGGGCTGTTGCAGTAGTCAAGGAAAGAATTAATAGTGGTTTGAACAATATAGATAGTGGCCTTAGGGGTCATAGATAAATGGATAGATTTGAGAGATACTGGGGAAATGGAACTGGTAGAATTAGTGATTGGATGTGGAGAAAGG
Source organism: Felis catus (assembly GCF_018350175.1). Taxonomy (NCBI): domain Eukaryota; kingdom Metazoa; phylum Chordata; class Mammalia; order Carnivora; family Felidae; genus Felis; species Felis catus. Next base: position 81,012,714 of record NC_058372.1, read on the forward strand.
AAGTAAAGAAAAGGGCAATGTGAAGAATTCCCAAATTTCTCACTTGTGCAACTTGGATAGGAAGGGTGCTATTTACAGAAGCAGAGAAAGATTGGAACAAGGTTGGGGGAGAAAAAAATAAATCAGTTTAGACATGTTGAGTAGAGGGACTTGAGAGACTTCCAGGTGTAATTATCAAACAGTCTTAGGGAAAAACACGGCATTAGGGAAATAGATACAGGCCTGCTGACAATAAGTCCTGGAAATGAATTAGGTCACGTAGGGAAGATGTGCAAAGTAATAAAGGATAGGACTTAAAACAGAGCCTTAAGAAATAAAATATTTAAAGCATGAGTGGAGGCAGAAGAATTGTTAAAGAAATTTGTGGAAAACTAAAAATGTTGATGTGGAAACCAAGGTAAAAGGCTGTTTCAGTGTTGAATACTTCCAAGAAGTTAAACATAAGGTATACACATGTGGGTGGGTAAGGTTCCTTACAGTATAGACTTGAGCCCGAGGAGAGGAGGAGGCTAGGTCAGGAGCTGAAGGCAGACTGCTCACTCATATTACTACATTCTGGTGAAGGTAATATTGTCAAAGGAAGAGGTTGGAATATATTTCCTTTACCAGCTTGTTATCTCGAGTTAGAACTTATAAATATAAGGCCTGTCGTATGTGAGCCTTCATTTGTATTCTTGCCCTGGACTCCATAAATGGTAGGGGAAGGTCTGTTTTTTTATGTTAGATTTCTATTCCTATATACTAGTGGTCTACAGGTAAGCTGTTCTCAACTTGGATTTGCAATGTCCCCATTTTCCCACGGATGTGTCAGCTCAGTCACCACCCTAGAAGTAACGATGTTAGCCTTCCTTCAGCAACTTTCCCCTTCACTTTCTATCCATTACTCAATTTTATTTTTTTTCTAACCCTTTACCTATCTGACATTATTTTATTTAATTATTTGCTGTCTTGTTTATTTTCTGTCCTCCCACCCCTCCCCACTCCTGCCTTTGGTTGTTAGTTCCACTGGGACAGGGATTATAAGTGATTGTGCTCAGCAGTTTGTCGGGATTTACAACAGTACCTGAGCTGTACCAGGCGCTTAGTAATTTTCTAAAATGTACATGAGTATCTTTATCACTAAGTAAATACTGTTTAATTTATTTCAGGTATAAGGAATGGGTTAACCAAGTATTTTTTATAATCATTGAGATAAGATTTAATAAATTGCATATCAAGTGTTTATCATACAGATTTCTTAAGTATTTGAGAGTTTTGAAATGCTTTGTTCTCCTGGTCAATTTAAATCTTTCTCTAACCTTAAAATTACTGATTTTTAACATATTTCTCTTTCTAGAATTTGCAAGGATAAACTTTAGTTCCTCTTTCCAAACACACATTATTATTTAATGCACTTAAATTGCTTATTGAAATTTATTAATAAGGTGTTATTTTGGTGCTAATAATTGCTTTCAGAAATAATTGGTATTTTAACTAAAATAGATGTAAAATTAGGGATGCCTGGCTGGCTCAGTCAGTAGAGCATGTGACTCTTGATCTCAGGGTCCTGAGTTCAAGCCCATGTTGGGCCCTAAGTAGGGCTTACTTTAAAAAAATAAAATAAAAGAGATGTAAAATCAGACAGAATAGGCGGATTTTTATTTTCTAAGCTTCTGAGGCAAGCTTAAAACTCATGATATACTTCATCCGTTTTTAAAAGCAAAAACTTAATCAGATAAGAACATACTTCAGAAATAAAAATAATCTTCATAGAAATAATGTTCACTACAAAAGTGCATTCATTAAATGTTTTATTTCACAGACTAATATGTCAAATCAGTGTTCTTAGATGGTCTTTCTCAGAAGAAATTCCAGAAGCAATTTGGCTTCATTTACGGGAATAAATAAGAGTGTTTTATTTCACACAGCCTCAGGGAATCACAAATTAAAACTTTCCACTAAAATGGATGCCATCTACTATTCATTATTTTAACAAACAAACCACTCCACTCTGCTGAAGTTGCAATCAGGGTAAGGGACACATAGTGCTGGAAACCTGCAAGGCTGAGAGGGCCTACTTTGCATTCTTATTCGCAAGCAGCCCATTTCACGTCTTTCTCTGAGTTCCCCAGCACCCCACAGAGCTACTCTCAGTGGTGCAAAGCTCCATTAAGTAAATAGAGGCTCTGTATTTAGAAGCCATCTCTGGGAGTGCAAAGTGTTGAGAGGGAAATTGGTACTATCAAGATTAAGGTATTAATGAAAAGTTCTGTTAAATTTCTGTTGGGATGCTAATTAATCTTCTAAAAATTGTCAATCAATTCAATTGTGTAATGCACTTAAACTTTAACACATGGTACAGGAAAAAACAAAAAAACAAAAAAACAGGATTTTTCAGTTATGCGCAGAGGCTTTCTGAAAGTTAAGGGAAATAGTCTAAACAAAAATCACCTCCAAATGGTGTTTTAGTTTGATCTTCAATATTCACTTGTTTTATCACATTTGATAAGTTTGGGAAATCAATATTTAAAGCTCAGATATTTGAAGAAATATTGGAAGTATTAGAAGAATTCAGGAAATGGAATTATGACAATTATTCTTTAAATGGAATCTCCTACTTGTAGTGCAGAAGACAATTTTAGCCTGGATTATTAAACTAATGCTGATAGCTTTAGCTTGAAATGTTAAACAGTAGCATAATTGTTTAATACTTGAAGCAAGCCTACCTGCACTGTCAGTATTGAACTAAATAAGTAACACTGTAAGTTATAGTATATTCCTATTAATATTAAAACATTTTGTTTGTGTCTTATGAATCATATCAAAGTTGTTAAATATTAAAATGTCAATCCAGATCTTAATGTATATGAAACTGTATGTAAAAGTGTATATAGCACAGTGCTTAGAGAATATGTGGTGTTCAGAAATGTTAATGTGAATGTAATACTAGATAGAGGAACAGAAGTAGATGACATGATGTGACAACAAAAGTTAGCCACAGCCTAAAGATCTGTCAGTGAGTGTCACTCCTGGAGAATCTGATTGGGTAGGTCTAAAATGTGGCTGAGGCAGCCTTAGTTTCTATTTCACAGACTTGTCAGAGTGAGAACTGTTAAGGTCACACGTAAGACAGCAGCATGCATTTTAACAAATAATTTTCATAATTCATTTTGAAGAACTAAAAATTGTAACATTTTAATCTTGGGCCTATTTTTCTATTTAAGAGAAGAAAGTTGATGTTAGTGATTCTGTTCTGATTTGTAATACATTTGGTTTGGACACAGTTGAAGACTGTTTCTAGTAGCGTCTATGGAACAATTCACCTTGATTACAGCACATTGATCTTTGCTGTAATCTTTGGTTTTATACATCCAGTAACTCATTTTTATTGGTTCACTCAAAGGATGATTATGCTTTAGATTCCTGCTTGTCAAAACCATTAGTGACCATATGAATTAAAAAGCCAATACTATATACTAGTTCTTTGCAGTGAAGGGCTGGAGAAAGGGAGCCTAGTTAAAGCAGGAGACCATTATACTAGAGTAGATTAACAAAAGGAGGCGTTAAAGGGGTGGCGTATCAATGCAGGTTTGATGAACTCACTTTTGTCCTATAAAATCATTTTATCAACATTCTCTGAACACTTTTGAAAAGACAATAACTAGCTTTGTAACCATAGGAAGACATCTTATTGTAGTGGACCAGTTGAGGTTCTTTGTAAAATCACCAAAATCTATTTACCTGAAAGCTTAGAGCCAGATTAGTAGTCCTATCTTCTGTTGAGCTATTGAATTAGATTCCACTACTAGTTCTAGCTGCTAGACAATCAGGTTCTGGGCTTTTGCCTATTAAGCTATCAGATGATCAAATTGCTTCTGGGTATATTGGAGTCCCTTAAGAAAAATGATTAATTATAGCCTTATTTGTTTGCAGGATGTTTTTTGAATAGGGCCTTCTCCAGAAAAGTATGGAACCTTTTCTATTTATTTATTTGATGAGATAATTATACATTAGGATTGTATCATCATGATTTTCCTAATAGTACTTTCTTTCTTATCATTTACTATGAATTTAGGGCCAATTATGCTTAAAACTTGGGGATGGATGGTGTGGTAAGATTCTTTGGTTTCAGGGAGAAGAAATTAAAGTTGGAATTTAGGCAGAGTAAAATATTTTAAGGAGCACAAGGTCAATCATTAAGAATGAATCTTCAAGGATGTTTAGGAATGTAAATGTTTAGGAATGTCGTACTGTAACGAGTGCATCAAATGTAATATTGTTATACTGATGGCGATTAGGTAGAAGTTGGTAATTTGGGGAGGATGAAGAATATTATCATTCAGTTTATGTTAGGGTTTTAAATCTCTAAATTTTTTAACTTTCCTGGTAAATAGGAAATGGCAATGTCCTTGAGAAATAGCAATGTCTTAAGGTGAGTATGTCATTATTCTCATCCAAACTGGATTCACAGCCTAAAGGGAAATTTCATTCTGATATCAAAAGAAGCAATTCTTGATCAATCTAAATGAGAGTAAGTTTTACACCTCCCCATATCCAGACAATTCAAAAGTTTATAAATATAAGGTATCTTCCTTAAAAGAAAAACAGTAGCATATATGAATTGACATATGGTGCTTATTAAACTTATAAAAATGGAGTTGTCTTTGGTTTCAATTTCATATAATATTGCTTACCTTAACTTTCTTGCCCAGAATTGATTTTCTTTTTTTTTTTTTTCCAGTCTTGCGTACAATTTTATTTTCTCCCTTCAACCATAATAATATGATATCCAAATTCTGTCTTAGCCGGAGGGTCTGTAAACACAGGCTTATCCAGCCCACTTATGGGCAAGGCAAATGCTGCTTCCTGAAATGGTCCCACCATGGTACCTCTGGTCATCCAACCCAAGTCACCCCCTTGCCTGGCTTTATCTTCACTATACTGTATGGCCACTTCATTGAATCTCATTCCAGACTTCACTTTTCCATGGCTTCCATGATTTTCCCATGTTTTTCACACAGAATGTGTCTGACCTTTACTGCATTGCCACTACCTTTGGGATCCTGAGCCTTCTTGTCAGAACTGTCACTCCCAAAGGCTGCTCTCCCTTTCCCCCCTTTCCCGGAATGGCTTTTTCCCTTGGGCGGCATCTTCGAATCTTGGGGCTGTACTCGATTTCTGCTTTTTCTAAAGGACTCATTATCAACTTTAATAAACCTCAGATTGATCCCCTTTGGAAAACAAAGAATACCTTACTTCCTGTGTCTCTAGCTTAATTTACAAAAAACAAAACACCAAACATATATCAGAATTGATAATTCACCTCTAATTGAAGAATATTGAACTGGCATATACAATATTTCTGGGGGCGCCTGGGTGCCTCAGTCCGTTAAGTGTCCCACTCTTGGTTTTGGCTCAGGTCATGATCTCAGGTTTAGGAATTTGAGCCCCAAATTGTGCTTGGTGCTGATGGCGTGGAGCCTGCTTGGGATTTTCTGTCTCCCTCTCTCTCTGCCTCTCTCTCTTATTCTCAAAAATAAATAAGTAAACTTAAAAAGTTTTTTGAAAGCAAAATTTAGCTGTAGGACTGTATGTAATAAGATGTGAAATCTGGGTTAAAAATTTAGTCTTGAAATGCCATTAGATTTTGAGAAAGAATGTGGGAGATTTAGGATATGCAGAGAATAAGAAGTTAAATGACTGCACTTCTTTCGAGATTCTTTTTTATTTTAGATTTTTAGTTGACTTTATAATTGTATTTATATTAGGAGAAATTGTTAGTGTTTATCATCTTTATTTTTGGCATTCTATGGCTAAATGGAGTATATAACTATTTGTTAGAAAAAAAAGTCCTATGTGAGAACCATCCCCTCATAGCTAGGTTGTCAAGAGTGAACTTTCAAAAATAAAATTCAGAGCTCAGTGCAAGTGGGCTGCTTTGGCTATGTGTGCTGTTCTGGTGTATCTGTTCCTGGATAGCTCGGTCTTAAATTCATTTATCCACTCTTCCATCAAGCAGCAGTGATTTATTGAGTGTGGACAGTAGTAGGCTGTTTAGCATGGTGCTATGAAGTTACAGTTTTATTTTATTATCGTCTCTTTTTACTCTAGAGGCTTTTCCGTTCATATACCAATTGCCATTTCTTGCCTTTTGTAGCAGACACTATGAGTGCCACACTCATATCCTTTCAGATTCTCTTAGTATTTCCAGGCATGCCCGCTTGATTTTTAAGGGCCAGCAAATACATCTTTGTTGGGGGCTAACTTTGGGCTACCAAAACTCAGTTTGTCTACATGTTTGTGCAGGCTGAAAGTATGTGAGAAGTAGTATTCCTTAGGCGATGGCCCTTAACCCAGTGACTTATGGTTATAGAGGTATAAATACCAGGCTCCTCACCCCTTTACTGGAATAATTACAGAGCTTCCCTGTGGTGTCCATTGTGGTAGTTGGCTTAAATAATGCACCCTGTAATAGCTGCCTTTACTTTTCTGTATTTTCATTTCCCTGTCAAGGTCACTATTTCAAGTAAACAATGTGTATTCAGTCCTTGTCTCAGAATATGCCTTTAGGGGAAACCTAACATAGAACTTGGTATTCTGTAAACAATACAGATAGAATCTTGGTTGTAGTCATAAAAGTCTACGAAATACAAATAGTAGGTATGATTTTTGTTACTTTCTCAGACCTGAAAACTTATATACCCCAACATATGACTGGCAGAATCTTACTGGGTATAGTTAATTGTAATTTCACATTCACGTAAATTCTGTATTGGGTTCACCAAATGAGGGGTGTCTGGGTGGCTCAGTTGATTAAGCATCAAACTCTTGATCTCAGCTCAGGTCTTGATCTCAGGGTGGTGAGTTCAAGCTCCATGTTGGGATTCTACACTGGGCATGAAGCCTATTTAAAAAAAAAGACAAAAGAGTGAATGGATTCACCAAATGATATGCCAAATTGTTCTCTTTTAATTAATGAAAGTAACTGGGCAGAATGGTTACATATTCTGTTTTTTATTTGAACAAAACACATTGAATGTCCACTGTATGCCAGGTACTATTCTAGGCTTTGGTGATATAGCAATTAATAAGACTATTGATTACTTAGTCTTAACTCTTTCTTAGTCACCCTTTTATGGAAGCTTAAAGTTGAGCTTATTTTGTTGTTTTCAGCTATATTGACATACTATTCTTGCAAATCTTAATAGTCGTTAATAGTATATTATTGGTTTTACTCAATGTGTTTAATACTTTTCCCTGTTACTAGCATCGCAAGACTCAAAAGTTGTATTATATTTCCTCTGTCATGCTTTTCCATCTTGATTGCAGCTTACTGATTTTGCATATCTGGTAGTTGTAGTTCTCCTTAATCAGTTCTTTTTTTTTTTTTTTTTTTCCTCTTCAGTTTCAGTCATTCTCTTTAAAGAATGACTTCATTATTGTAGAATTTGTTTCAAGGTCTACTTTATTATTCCAATAATGTTTCACAGCAATTAGCATTTTTCAATGTTCTCATATTTGGTTCAGCCAGATTTACTCTTAAGATTTTTGAAGCTTTTGATTAAGTATAAAGATTCTCAAAACTGAGTACATTTTTGATTAAGTAAATAAGTGGTCCAAAACACAAGTAATTCTTAATACTATGCAGATAGCATATAGCAGTTTGAGATAAGTGCCACATTTAGCTTTTCACATTGTAACAATATTCAGCTTAATTTAAAAATATTAATTTAAAAATTCCTTAGAAATGCATAAAATTTTTATAAATGGTTATTGCTTTCCTGTCGCATGTCAGGATAAACATAAATTGAAAGCTGTGGTTTTTTTTCCAAGTGCATGCATTGATTGGAGTGTTCACTTGAAATTTGCACCCAGCTGAACCTTGAGAAAATAGCAGGAAGTTTATATACATAGAGTCTGTTATTTAAAGGTTTTTACTCCTATCATATGTGTGTTCCTTTGAAAAAACCAATTGTTTATTAGTCATTCTCTGCCTTCCATATTTTTTCGCATAGAAATGATTCTTAACAGTATGTAGTTGGCTTTTTACTTGTCTACCCAACATTCGCTTCCCTTTCTTTTGGCATTAGCATCTTGGTTTTCCCTTAGAGAATGACCCCTCTCTGTACGTGGGTTTCAGGTGAGGTTGACTGCTCTCCCCTGCTTCAGTGGTGGGAAAACCATCTAGTTGTGGCCACAAAGTTTAGTACCTTCCTTTGGTCACAGTGATTGGTTCAGGAGTAGATATGTAAACCAAATCAGGCCAATCAGAGCCAATAGAGTGACTAAAACTATGGGAAAGAGGCATTCTCTTTTTACTAGGGTTGCTAGACTGGTAGTCTGTATACCCAGAGCTACTACCAGCTGACCTTATGACCATTTGGGAAGACCTTATTTGAGAATAAAGCCTGTAAGGGGAATTGGAGCATGGATGGGAAGAGACAGGATCCTAATGACAATGCCTGAACATCTTGGCTGGAGATCTACCTCTGAACTCTTACTTACATGAACCATTAACTTTCAGCTTTCTACCAATACTCTCCTACCACTCCTTCACAATTTGCATTTTTTCTTACTTGCAACTGTAGGTTTCCTAATACTTACTATATACACTATATGAAACCATTGTTCTCCCTCCCCAACAAGACTGTTGTGACCAAAACACCAAATAGATAGACTTCTATTTTAAAAAGCTTTTGGCTCTTGGGATATATGCTTGAGGGTTAAACTTTCTTTTTGGTGAAGCTTTCTTTTCTATGATGCTGAAACCATAGTTAGATGCTTAGAGGAGAGCAGAGCCATTGAAACTGAGTATGAGCTAAATCTGCAGTCGTAAAGAAGGCCTATTGTCCTTAGAGACAATACTGGTTACTCAATGTATACCAAGTTCCTGCTATTTTAGGCATGGGAATAGAGCAGCGAGCAATAGAGATAAAAATCTGAACTCTTGGAGCTGACATTCTTGTGTTGTTCCAGAAGACTTGGTACCCAGACCTGGAGCCATTTCTGGGGCAGATGCCACTCAGGAAGACTTCATGCCTCTGCCTAAAACCCAGTGGTTTCCCACTGTACTTAAGTCCAGAGGCCTTAACACAGAGTAGTACTGCAAAGGTCTGGCCCATGTTCACTTGTCTAAAACCTTATCCAAGAACTTACACTCCCTTTTTCATGCTGCTACAGGCAAACAAGCTCTCTTCCCTTCTTTGAACATTCATCTCTCTCACAAATATTCACATCTTCTGCTCTCCATCTTGTCCATCTCTATCCCTGACACTTCACATGGTCACAGCTTAAATGACACTTCTTCAGAGAGACATTCTCTCCCCACCCAGTCTAAAGTGGACCTCCTTAATATTGGATCTCTTTTGTCATAATGAATTTAATATATATGTATATGTATTTCTATATATTTCTTTTTTAGTGTTTATTTACTACCTCTCCCACCAATGTAAGCTTTGTGAGGTCAGAGACTGTATTTGTTTTGTTCACCACTGGATTGCAATAGTGCCTAGCACATTGTAGGGACTTAAATATATTGTATAACTGTGTGGCTTGACCTCAGCCTCTTTAGATGTAGCTTCTACTGTCTTAATCCTTTTTTCAGCCTCATGCTTTCCAAGTCAAGGACCCTTTGTAGCCCTCTTCTTTAAGCTGCCTATCCTAGAGGTAATTCTGGTACAGCAGTCACCATCTATTTATGTTATAGGCTGGGCCACAGGCACCAACTGGGAGAGTGACCACAGAAACCTGATGAGATAACTTGAACCAAAACAGAAACTCTGCCCTTTCAACTAGAGCTTTTCAGAGCCGGAATCGAAAGGGGCAGGGTAATCCCAGAAACCCAGTGGTGATTATGGGAGCACTGAATCCCAAACTGACTGTGGGCTAAAGAGACTGAGGCAACAATGTGGGAGCCAGTGAGGAGACTGGGAATATGGGCAAGTGTGTCAGCTTGTAAGCTTGTTTGTTTGGAGTGTGATGTTTGTGTGAGTTGGGAGTGGTATAGTGGACAGCTGTAACTTTTTGCATACTGACTGCCTGACACACACAGAATGTCTGGATAACCAGGCAAAGTAGACCCTCCAGGTGGGAGAATCAACATAACCTGAGGTGCTGGGGGTGCTGGGGGGAATTGGAGGCAGTGGAAATGAGATGAGCTGACATACTGCTCTTGCCTATTCCCATTCCATACTGGTTCTTTGTTGGTTTTGGATGAGGTATAAACAGATCCAGTCAGCCTACTCTGGTCCCTTTTAGACTTCAGACTTTCTTAGAGCCAAGATATTAATTTTTCTCCCTTATGTTTTATTATGAAAGTTTTCAAATGTTCAGCAAACTTGAAAATATTTTACTGTGAAATTTGAATATTTTCCACCTAGATTCTAACAGTAACTTTTTTATTTTGCTTGTTTTATTACAAGCATCTATTTAGCCCTTTATCCACCTACTAATACATCTTAATTTTTGATATATTCATTGGTGAAAGTAATCGTAGACATTGATATATTTTCCTTTAAGTGCTTCAGCATTCATATCATTAGCAAGAGTTCAATATTTTTTACAATTTTTTCTTTTGAGGTAAATTTTATATATAAAAAATGCACAAATCTTTAGTATCCATTTGCTGGCTTTTGACAAGTGAATACCCTTATATAATTCAAAACCTATCAAGTTGTAAAACATTGTCATCATCCCTGTAAATTCCCTTATACCCTCTACCAGTCAATTCCTGCCCTGACCCTTGGAGGCCAGGGCTGGCTGTTCTGTTTTGTTTTTTTGTTTTGTTGTTTTTCCCTATCATATTTTGAAGACATCAGCTTATACTGGTTAGGGTCGTTAATGAACCCTTAAATAATCTCCCTATAGTATCTGTTCTTCTCATGATTCAAATAAAAACTCTACTTCTAAAATGAAAAATCAACCAAAACTTGAAAGAAAGAACTTGGTGCAGTGTCTTCTTCATAATGGATTTCCCTGGTTAGGGCCTAGTGTTGTGTTATCTAACTCACATTTCCACAGGGTGCACCAGATACAGAATAAAAGTAGGATCAAGGGTCACAAGTTCACTTTAACAGAAACAAAACAATATTTCTGTGGTATTACCTCCTCTCTATTTTCCCCCCACTACCTAGGTCACTCCAAGGTCATTCTGGCCTCTTCTTACCAGTGCTTTGAAGAAGTCTCCATGCATGTTGTATATAATCTTGCTAAATTGACCAAAATCATGGCTGTGAACACTAGGTTTTTACCCTTACTTGGGTTAAACTGGTACTCCTAAAGTCTCTGCTAACCTAAAGATGTATTTCCCAGGAGCATGCTTGGCCTTTTTAAGAATAGACCTTCAGTGGCCAAATCCCACTTGTTTTCTAGATATGTATACTCAGACACGTCTGAATTTTCTGTGGGTTCATAGCTTAGCTTCATCCTTGGTGTCCGTTGCTATAATTACAGATGACATTTTTGAAAACTAAACCACTGATAAGGACCACACCTTTATTCTAGCTGTTACTCCAATACAGTGGAAAGAACTTTTTGTTTTATGTTGGCCTTTAGCTTTCATACATTCCTTTTCATATATTAAAGTGAAGATTTTAATACATTAAACATTAACACATGCAGATTACCTTCTGTACCTTGAATTTGGACTCTTTTACACCATCTTCTCATCAATGATTTAGAAACAGTGCAGCCAAAAATTTAGCTTCACCTATCTTCTTGGCTGTACCCAAGTAGCAGTGTTTGTTTAATTCTTTGATATCCTACTATATTTTATCCTTATTTGAAAAATGAATTCACAATAGAAAAATGAATGGGCTGGTTAAGAAACTAGGGCCTAAATATCTTAATACATTTAGGACAAAGACTAAAATCATTGAATGAGTTGAAAGGACTGACTTGTCAATCTCAGCCAAAGGTTTGTTAGATTTGAAGGGATTTGTATGTTGAGGTATATTTTTTAAAAAAGAAAGAACATATGTGGGACACTTTAGAAATACACCACCAAAGATTGAGTTTAAAAGGTAAGCATAGCATTTTTTAGCTCTTTAAGAAGAAAACCCAATGTTAAAATAGTTTATCATAATGTAATTTTCCTATTTATCAAAATTAATAATGACAACATACTATCTGATTATTTATCCAGTGTGGATTTATCCCAATACACTATAATCTCCCTAGGCTTTTTTTTTTTCTCCTTCTTTTAACTACTCTTTCATGAGAACCTAGAAAAATGACTAGCATTTACATGGGTTCAATAAATGTGTTGAAAGAATTAACAAATTTGTGTGAATATTCCTATAGAAAAGCTACAGGGCTATTAGGTTGAAAGATATGCACATTTAAAATATTGATAGGTGCAGCCAAATTGCTTTCCAAGGGGCATAAATTCCATTCTTGGGGTAGTAGGAAAATCTAAAAAGGATGTAGATTTATTATTCTCATGTGAAGAAATTAATATGCTTAAAAAATCCTGTATTGTTGTTTAAAATGTTCAGGTAGAGAAGTATGTTGTATTGAGAAACTTTTAAAATTTTGAAGTTGTTGCTTATGGATTGGTAGTGTGGTTATGTAGACGTAACAAAAAACTGAAACTTGCATGTGTAGATGTTGGCCAGGTGTAGTGTAGGAAATGTATTTTAGATACAGGGAAGAGCAAGTGCAAATACATGATATACAAACAAATATCCAAATATTCAACAATTGAGATGAGATTAAGTATATACATCCATAACTTGAATGATAATGTGGAGAAATTTATAAATGAGGTGGTTCTGTAGGTATTGACACTAAAGGATACTTTTTAATTTAAGGAGAAACACAGGTGATAAGCAGTTGTTTTGAAACAAATACTGTGTGTGTGTTTGTGTGTACCCACACACGTTTGTATCTGTCCTCACAGAGATAAAGTATCTGGGAGGTTACAAACCAAATTGTTAACTATGTTATTCCTGGGGAAGTGAGTGGGTTGAGGTTGTGATACAGAGATTTTTTATTTAATATACTTAGGTTTTAATTGAGTTTTTTAAACAGCCAAACTGTATACATTTTGTAGTGAACTGTTTTTTAAAGAAAAAGAATGTGTTATGTGGAAACCTGGTGGGCTGTTCCTAAAATGCATTTGTTAATAAATGTGCAGGAAGCATTAGGACATTTCTTGTAGCAATTCTTTACTAATCTTTCACAAAATAGGCTAGGTTAGATTAGTGATTTTTTGGCATTTTTAAAGCCATGGAGTCTATTGTTTGAACTCAATCCTAGGCAGAATTCTTGTATGTGAAAACGATGAAATCAGAGTCAGTTGGTGGAACCTGAGAGTGAGGGGCCTCTGTCAGTGTTCCCCTCCCCTTATAATCTTTTGACAGACCCTAGGGCTTGCTGAACACAGTTTGAAATACACTGTTCTCTTCCCGGGATGCTTTTGATTTAGTCCTTCCTGAAGGTCAGAAGGATATACCAGCTCTGTGATTCTAAAGCACAGAGAATAAAGAATGCCTACAGGTAACCCCAGAATTCTCTCTTGCCTTGCAGAAAACACGTTTAGAGCAGGAGATATTCATGTCATGTAAGATAGTTCCAGATGTACAATAAGAGACAGTTTTTATTTTGCATTTCTTGGCTTTGGAGTCTTATAATCTTAAAAATCCAAGCTTTATGATCTATGCCCTTTTTATATCCACAAAGTGATGAGAACAGTTGTTAAACTAACAAATATAGCTTCTATACATGTCTGACTTCTTTGCCAATGTTAAATGTAATGAAATAAACAACTTTAAAAAGGAAGATATTATTTTGTATTTGTCTAAGAATATCCCTCTTTCAGGTCCAAGCAACTGAACAAAGAAATTAAAAAGCATAATTAGTATTTAATAGTGAAATTTAAACCAAATTTTGAAAGAATTATTCTTCTTTTGGGATGCATACATAATTTTATATTTAGTGTTTCATGCCTAACATTTGATTTCTGGGCTTAGTATTAGAAGCAAAATTTCTTAATGCCATATATCATTATGCTAGTTTGTTAATAAAAGTTATTTTGATCTAAACATGCTAGTGTGTTTAAAATAATAGAGAAGCATATTGTCATAGTTTATTCACATAGACCCAAGTTTTTGTTCTGTGCTTTAAATGGTTTTATTTACTTTTATTTAAAATTTGTGCATGTATGTATGACTATATAGTAGAGGAAAAGAAAACAGCCATAATATAGAAGATGAAAAAAATTTCTTTTCCCCACAAGGTGGTACTGTGGTTCTTTTACTCTTGCAAAAATCTTAGCACAGAATTGATATTTCTGTACTTGTCTTCCTTCCCCCAACATTTTACAGGTGATCTACAATTAGATTCTAATAAAAATGAGAAATAATTTCAAAGGAAATTTGATACTTTTAAGTTTGAGGTAAATGGCAAGCAACTAAAAATTCTCTAGCCTTCTAATAAGAGTTTCCCCTCCTAACTTTTTGCTTCTTTTTAAAAAGTTCATGTACAAATTTTGGTTATAGTTTATGGTATTTTATGTACACTCTTTATACTATATATACTATGATAGTGTAGTAGCAGTTTTTGCTATTATAAAAAGTATTAGCAGACATCTTTAAAATGTTTCAATTAATGAGCATAAATGCAACTTCTCATTTTTAGGCAATTCGATTTTCTCCCTCTTCTAAGCAATATCAATAAAGAACTTCCCTCAGTTCTATAAGTAAAAATTACAGAACATGGCTTAAAAAAAGACAAAACACTTGAGTAGATATTGTGTTATTTCTTTTTACACTGTATCAGCTTATTTGAAGATTAAAAACTATGTTCGTATATAAATATGGAACATCATATATGTTTGTTTTTCTCTGTAGTAAGAAATCAAGGCAAGTCATTGCATGATTGGGTTCCAGCCTCAACTTCCTGGTTCTGCCCCCTGGTAGCTTGTGACATTTGTTGAGACCTTGCATAGAATTCTGGGCCTGGCAGAGGGGACATGATGACAGAGGTGCCACAGCGGCCCTTGCCCTCAGGGCAGCGGTGGTCTCAGGGGTCCTGCATAAAAATTAAGTGGGGCGAGAGCAAGTGTGTCTTGAGACTGCATTCACAGAGTAAGCAGAGCTCTTCCTAGACTGCCCGATTATTTTGGGGTGGCCCGGGGAGCGGGCTGATGGAGATTATGCGGATTTGCCATGGGAATCCCAGAGTCTAGGAAGTGGAAACAAATCTTTGATGAATTTGTTGGCTACAATAATGAACATGGGAGGAAAAGAAAGGAGAAAAGGTATTCTACGAGAGATTGGGGAGAGAAAACCAAGGGAAAAAAACAGGATCAAAAATGACAGTAAACGCCGGGGAAGAGAAAAGGCAGAACATAGAAAAGAAGAGCAAGAAGCGGAATTGAACGAAGACGGGGCAGGACACTAGGAACCGGAGGCTGGGCATCCGGCCTCTCATTTCATCCCACAGGGAGCCCGCGGAGAAGGCGTCTTCGGTCCCGTTTCACGGGTTGGAAACATCGACCTTAAGAGGTTAGATAACTGCTCAAGGTCACCGAGCTAAGTAGCAGAGCCCGGATTCTCACCCCTCCTCAACCCAGATCCAGGGTCTGGCTGGATCGTGCCAGCCGCCCAGGGAAGGGGCCCGCAGGGCGGGCAGAGCGCAGGACGCGCCGGGCTGGAGTCGCAGCTCCATGAGCGTGCAGCAGAGGCGGCCGGGCGGGGATCGGTCATTACCTCCCCAAGCAAGGGCGCGGCTCGGGGGCCTCTCTAGACATCCTCTCCACAGCGCGAGTCTGGGCAGAGGAGGGAGGGCGAGCGGCGCTGGGCTCCCGCAAGGGGAGAGTCACCCCATCCCTCCGCTCCCGGTCGCATCCAGCCTCTTCCTGGCTTCGCGCTGGGATCTCCCAGCCACGCCAACGCGGGGGCCCCTCTGTTCGCCTCTCCCGGCCAGCACCTCCAGACCCACACAACTCCACCAACGCGCCCTGAGGGCTGCGGGCGGGCGCTGCATGGGATGCGTGCAAAAGTTAACCATACGCCTCAGGCAGGGCTCAGAGGACAGTGTTTCCAGGCGCCTGGGCTCAAGCTTTGTGGTGGAGCGTACCTGCCAGTGAGACCAGACTCAGACACAGGGAAGCCGGGGATGTTTACTAACCTAACTGTAACTTACATGAACATACACAAGTACGTTAAGGGTAGAGATGTGTGCACCCTCACAGGAGGTAAAAACAAAACAGTCACAGGGAACAATGCCTAGTTTGTATTGTAAATCGGTGCAGTTTGGATGTTATGAGCACCCCATTCGACGAATAGCTCCTGCCAATTCTTAGTGATTATTCAATGATTATTAATTGACGAGACACCTTTCACCTGCAAAATGGCTTGTCTGCATTGTCTTTCTTCTCAGAGAACTGCGAATTAAAGTTTCTTTGTTAGGGAGAACAAAGAAGAATCCAAATTATTTTAAGGAGGCTTTAGCATTTGACTTGGCAAACCCTTTTGCTAAAAGATCAACCTTCCCTCTTTGACTCGCCCCCTCTCTGTCACAGCCTCAGTGTGGGGTTGTCTTTGCAACAAGGCTAATGCTCCCAGTTGGTTTGGGGCCCCTCTCTTTCAGAATTTAGCAGTTTAGAAGTAAGAAGAGATTTAGAAGCCTTCTACCACATACAACCTTTTACTTTCACATCGGAGGTAAAAGAGGCCTGGAGAAGTTAAGGGCATCTTGCAAGTTTGTGCCAAAGCACGGGCCGACTCCCCGTCCCACCCTTGTTCCTTGGGGTGGTGGCCACCTGCTCCCATTTCCTCCCTTCACTTGGCCCCCATCCTATGTTCATCTTCCCTCTTGGGAGCCCAGGAAAAACTCCCTTCTTGAAAGTTTGTCAAGCAGGCAATGTCTTCTTCCTTTTCATCTTAAAAATTATTTTCTTTTGCTGTCAGATTCATTCTGACATAGATCAGGGGTGGAAAAGTGTGTGGTATAGAATAGAGTCATTAGTAAATCCATCTCGTTTTTTGTTTCACTTGACAGCAACACATTAAATTAATCCCTGTCCAAAAGAATCACATTAAGGGAGCTGTCAATGCTAATCCCCAGCTCATTGTTGCTACCTAGCTCAGGGTTGACTTTAATAGGTCGCGCTGACATTTGTTTCTTGAGAGGCACATCGGTGACTTCATCCAGACCCAAATCTGTTCTCATCAAAAAGTGGAGGCACTGGCAAGTTTTTACAGACTCTGAATTCTCTGGGTTTCTAGCTTGGGGTTTGGGCTCTTGTTGGAAACATTGATTTACATTTAGCTTTTAACAATGAAAAGAAGATAAGGTAGAATCCTCTTTGAGAAAAACAAAAAGCTGACTAAAAAAACCTAAAACTAGAATATTATTGTTCTTATGCTTATTTGTATCATCCTATATTAGCTACTACTGTTATCTATAGATCTGATTGTATACACGCCAGATTTAAGGTGAAAAACAAATGAGAAACAATAAAATGTTGAGAAGAATAGACTGCATAGATTAATGAAAAGGGTAGAAGCAAGGATGAGAAAACCTGGAATATAAAAGACCTATAGAAAAGCTGGAGGGAAAAAAAGGGAATTTACTGGCAAGGAAAAGTAACATTTAAGCAATAATTTGGATAGAAAGAATTCGGGCAGTATAGAAACTAGGAAAAAATACATTACAAAAAGGGCAAAGCATTCCTTTAACCAACATTTAGAAACTATGATTATAAAATTTTTTTTTTAATGTTATTGCTCTGCCTCTCTATCCTCTGTTTTCCACACCTTCCCCCAACCCCTGCACACTGATATGGATTATCCAGCTTTGTGCTTATGACATTTATGGATTCCAGATCTGACAATCATATATTAGCCTTTGTCTGGGCAGCTAAGAAAAAGCAGAAGACTGATCCGATCTTAAATCATTTAACCTGTTCTTAAAATATGCCTCTCACCTGGTTATTCTTATTTTTGTGGATATTTGGCAACGTTTTGAAGATGAAGTGGGAGCTAAAAACTGAGAAGTGGGTATCCATTATTTAACAAACATATTGAGTGAAGTGTACAAATACTACAGATTTGCTATATCCATATATGCCAGAAAATAACTATGTATGTTCTATTTTTACTAATTGAATCATACTTTATTCATATTGCAAGGTGATATTATAAATCTTTTATTAACTGAAAACTCACCTCTACCTCAATTTTTTCCTCTGAAAATCTGTATTTTCAAGTAAACATGGCACATTTAAACCTTTTACTTTCAGCATTTTTGTTATTTCACTTTTATTATAGTTTTTATTCCTTTTGCTCCCTTTATGTCCTCAGAATTACCTCTGGACATAACCATTTAAAAAATTACTTTTCTATAATCTCTGTAAAACACAAAACTATCTATTGAAGGCAATTTCATTTATTTGAATGATTGAACAACTGAGGCTAATTCTCAGAAAATGGGCTAGGGTTTTTGTGGTCCACATAATAAGACTAGTAAGGATCAGTAAGAAAAGAACTATGCATGCATTCAACAATCTCCAGACAAATGCCAGGAGTATGAGGAATAAGAACTTAGCTTCATAGTGCATCAGTGGACTAAGACCTAGTTGACATTTTAGAAATTGGTGGGTTAGAGCAGACATGAATGGAATGCTAAAACTCTAGGTACTCCAAGGCTTTGTACTCAGCACGATCGATGTCTTCTACGTAGTAGGCATTCAGTGGACAATTTTTACACCAATAATGAATGTTTGTGTAACATGCATGGAGAAAGAATGCAGGACAGAAAGAATACAGATAGGAAACAGAAAGGAGAAGGCCAGAGGAGGTGGCAGAGTGGGACATTGTTAGTTGTCGAAGGGGACATAATCGGTGGTGCTTTGCTGGGTTGCAATGACTGAGGAACCGGATCTGGGAATTAAAGCAGAAAGGTGAAGCCAGTAGACAATTATGCAGTGGAGATAGGAGTAGTTATCCTTTGGAAATGCATTCATATGCACTGTTCACTATATTAATGCTCAGATAAGAGCTTTACCTTCAAGGAAGATGTATTTCAAAGGGAAAACATATGTTTTTGAATTTAGATAAGTTGTTATGTGTAATGATGTATCAGGAAATAACTTTCAATGATTGTGAACTTCTGTGTGCACCTCATGGTTCTGCGCAATCAGGAAGAGCTTCTTCCTTTCTTCTTTGCTGAGATGCTGTAATGACAAACCATTGGTAGTGTATCCCAAGGCCACTGGTGGAGGCTGGGGTGGGACCTGGGGGATGGGAAATGTTTTAGTAGAGTGAACCCCCAGTCACTCTCTGGAGGCTAAGACCATATCCTAATCCCCCATCCCATCCACCAGTCCTCCTACTGTTGTTTTCTTTATCGGCCCGAGGGTTGGTCTGCCTGCTTTCCTTCTCCACATCTGTCTCCTATGGTTTTTGTGTGGGCTTTTCTTCATCCTGTTGTAGAATAGAGCCCCGATTCACTGCTTTTGCCCTATCACCCATCTGACCTTGAGGCAAGCACAGCATTTTTTTATTTTTGAAAAGGATTATTTTAAATAGTAATGATGGGAAAAGAGGGGATAAATAGAGGTGTGAGGGTATCCCCATTTTTCCTTTCTTTTATACAACTAGATTTTTATGGAATCAAAATATATACAGAAGGACCTAAATCAGAGGGTAAGCTTCAGATTTCACGTTAGTTATTTGTCACAGGAGTTGGA
Source organism: Felis catus (assembly GCF_018350175.1). NCBI lineage: Eukaryota > Metazoa > Chordata > Mammalia > Carnivora > Felidae > Felis > Felis catus. The sequence continues at coordinate 81,032,389 of NC_058372.1, forward strand.
GTAGATGTCGGGGGAGGCACAAGGCTTCTGAAAGGATGGTGAAGATTTGCAGTGGGGGTGTGGGCGCTGCTGGCAATGTCACACCTTGGACTGGGTGGGGTAAGGACAGGGAAGAGAAAGTCAGTTCTGGGGCTTTACTCTCCAGTCAACTCTCCTCACTTGCTACTGCTTCTGAACACAGGCTCCCCAGTGCCCATCTCCCTGCCCCCTTCAAGTCTAGGACAGCAGGGAGCAGCAGGGTGAGAAGTCAGACACACAGGGTTGTTTCTAAGTGTTGATAATTTTCTCTGAGCTCTTGATGGCCTCTCATTACTGACCTGTGGCACGTTTCCACAATATTGTTTTCTAGGTTAGTAGACCAAGCTACTTGGAATATAAAGAAGACCCAAGGGGAGAAAGGGATGGATAGGAACTTATATACTTTTAGTTTTTGTTCTATTGCTTCTAAGCCTTTGGAAAAGGCTGTAACTGACAACTACAACCCATTTTCAAACTTAAATTATATCTGTGCAATTTAGGTAGAAAGCCCCTGGGCCGATATGGTACCTTTTTTTCTGTGCCTGCCAGGGTACCAAGCACATTGAAGGCATTTAACAAATAATGATAATAATTTAAAGCAATGGGAGCATTGGGTGTATAGGGAGATAAGAAACTGGAAGACTAGGGCCCACTAATAATTAATAATGTCTCAGGAGGTGGTCCTACTGTTTTTGGATTTTAAATCCCCTTGTTCAATTTCTTGCTGGAGTGAATTCCACACAAAAAAGAATAATCTTTAATTTGATACTTAGTCACTTCAGTGTCCTGTACTGAGCTGGCTAAGATTGCATATTCTTATGAAAATATACGCATTCATAATCAGTCTGATAATGTTGCTCCCCAGGGCTTCTAAATGCAAAAGCAAGAGATCATATATTCAGATATGTGTCTTCAAAGTCATAGGATCATCTGAGAAGTTTGCATTTCTCATTTTTCACTTTTTATTCTTGGAATTGAAAAGAAAACAACACCATGAAAACTTCTAATTAAATACATAACGAAACAAGGCCCAGCACCCATGAGTTAAGGCCTCACCAGAATGAATTCTTGTCCTTTAATGTGATAGGCTGAATTGACAGACATTGTCATAAAATGACAGGATAACTAGAGTATGCTTTTGATTAAGGTTTGATTAGCAATTATTTTCTGCTTCTTGTGCTTATATTCTGAAGATTCGAAGTCTGCATTTCTTTATGTGGTTGAAATATTCAGAGACCATAGGAAAGGCTACCCCCCCAGAGAAAGACTGGAAAGAATGCAAAGCACGTCTTCTGTGTCCATCCCTTCTTCCAATGTGTTCTTTTTCTTATGTCTAGAGCATCCTTTAGCACCTGTCTTGGTTTGGATTTAGACTTTCATTCTCTTCTCTGGGTCAAAGCTTGTTATTCTTTGCTTTTCTGAACTGACTCCATTTCATATTAGATTCTGCTTTCATAATATTCTTGAATCCTTCCTCTCCTCTATATCCTCTTTACCACGGTCTTATTTTGAAACTATACCATCTCTTTTGTAGTAGCTATTGAATTACTCCAATAGCTTCTTTCCATCCTTCACCTGCTGTTAGAGTTTTTGTTTCTTTTCTTCCTTTTTTCTTTCTTTCTTTTTTTTTTTTTGAGAAAGAACAAGGAATCTTTAGTGTTCATTTATTTTTGAGAGAGAGACAGAGTGTGAACAGGGTGAGGGACAGAAAGACAGGGAGACAGAATCTGAAGCAGGCTCCAGGCTCTGAGCTGTCAGCACAGAGCCCAACGTGGGGCTTGAATCCACAAACTATAAGATCATGACCTGAGCCAAACTCAGAGGCTTAACTGACTGAGCCACCCAGGCACCCCTATTTATTTTTTTCCTTAAAACACAGGTCTGCTTTTGTCTCTCCTCTGGTTAAAAATTTTGACACCTTGGGGCACCTGGGTGGCTCAGTCGGTTGAGCATCTGACTATTGATTTTGGCTCAGGTCATGATCCCAGGGTCCTGGGATTGAGCTCTGCATCAGGCTCCGTGGTGAGTGTGGAGCTTGCTTAAGATTCTCTCTCTCTCTATCTCTCTCTTCCTCTCCTTCTGGCCCTCCCCAACTCACTTTCTCTCTAAAAAAATTTTTTGGACACCCCACTCATCAGTTCTCAAATAAAAATCATAATCTTTAGCAGAATATAAAAAGAACTTTGTTGTCTGGTCCCTGGCTATCTTCCCAGCATCGTCAGTTGCTACCTGATTGTGGATCTTTGTACATGTGTCTTTATAAGCTATTTTGCTCCATCCATACCTTTGAACATGATAGTCTGTCTGCTTGGATTGCATTTTTCCCTTTGTTTCTCTGAAAGATGCCTGACTTTCCTTCAAGGCTCACCTTGAAATTACCTTATTGTATTGAAGATGGCAATTATTTCCTCTTCATTCCCACACTTCCTTTTAGGAGAATCTGTCCTTGGACTGGGGTAGGATGAAGTTAGATTCTCTTCCAAAAATTGATATGGGGATAGAGAGAGAGTGAATTAGCTGGCTATGGATGTTGGATAAGTAAGGTCTTAGGGTCTCAAGGGTTGATATGGTCATATGTACAAGCCAAAAAAGTTGATCTATGGCAAAAGGTAGGGAAATGGGGCAAATTGCAGGAAAAAGTATATATGAAAGGTACGCTTAGAAAGGGAACACCAGTAGGTTCTCGTTAGTTTATCGACTCTTATCAGAGTCCCTCTTGAGACTGCATTTTCCTTTTAGAAACTCTTATCTATTTATGCTAATATATTCTTATTTTATTTTATTTTATTTTATTAAAAAATTTTTTTTAATCTTTACTTTTGAGAGAGAGACAGCGTGTGAGCAGGGGAGGAGCAGAGAGAGAGAGAGGGAGACACAGAATCGGAAGCAGGCTCCAGGCTCCGAGCTGTCAGTACAGAGCCCAACGCGGGGCCCCAACTCACAAACCATGGGATCATGACCTGAGCCGAAGTCGGATGCCTAGCCGACTGAGCCACCCAGGCGCCCCTAATATGTTCTTTATTTAACTTGTCCAACTGAGTTTCTGTTTTTTGTTATAAAACGATTCCTTATTAAGACTGATCTAATATATGCGAGAAAATTATTGCATACATATCTGTCTTCTCCACCAGACAGTAAACTCCCTGACAGTTAGGACACTGTTTTATTTATCTTGAGATTCCCAGCAATTAGTCTAGCTGTGGTAGATTGACAATATATGTTTGAATGAATGAATACTAACCTCATTTTTTCACTGCCTTTTCTAACAAAGAGCTTAGGAAATTACAAAGTTGGTGTTGCTATCATAGTGGATGATAAAGTGTTAGGTCTTCCAGTAACATATTGTATTTTAATAAGGGTTTTCTGGAATCAGTCCTTTGAGGTACAGGAAAAGCCGTAAAAGTGGGAATTTATCAGTATTGGATTTCATGGGGAGGTATTTAGGATCCTTTCAATGTCTGAAATTATACCTTTGTTCAGGGCCAGTGGGGAGTAGGGCTAACAGCAGGAGGAACTGTCTGAGGGACAGATGGACACCCTTCCTGCAGGGACTGATGAAGTGGGAACAAGAGTGGGACCTTACTTCCCAGAACTGCATTTAATTCCTTCCTAATGGTTTCCTATAAACACAGATCATCCAGGAAGAACAGAAAATAGTCTTAGAGGAACCTTTCAAAATACGGAGTTCCTTGAGGTTATATCACAATGTGGAAAGTTCGCTTTGTGAATTAGTATATTGCTCTTTAAATATTTTTATTTCTAATAATACATTCTCTTCCACTTTCTGTGTTAGTATTACTAATCAAATGGCACTTAAAGACATCAAATAAACAATTATTTTCTATGGCATAAATTAAAGATGATGTCATATTATAGCTGAGACCTCACTATAGGAAAATCAAATGTGATGGATCATTGAAATCAGCCTGAGATGAATGTTTCCCTCTCCCAAATGAACCTTCCAAGATTTTTAGGTCATAGAATTGTTGATCTCTCCTTTTAATTGTGAGGTGTACATTTTTACCTTCTTTTCTTCCTAGTCTACAGTATTAATAAGCCTTCCCTTTCTTTGGCTATACCAAGACTCTTCTTGTTTTTTTTTTTTTGTTGTTGTTGTTGTTGTTGTTGTTGTTGTTGTTGTTGGTTGAACCAGGGCAGTGCAACTATCGTCCTCATTAACTGGCATTTCTCTTGGTGCAGATACATTTGAGAACATCAGCATTAATCAGACCAAAGCCTATTTTAGCAAGTCCCCCTTCTAGACAAAACTTTAAACAGGGAATTCATCCTTTTTTTTTTTTTGAAAAAAAAATTTTAATATTTATTTATTTTTGAGAGAAAGAGAGAGCGAACATGAGTGGGGGATGGGCACAGAGAGAGGAGGACAGAGGATCCAAAGTGGGCTCTGTGCTGACAGCAGAGAGCCCGCTGTGGGGCTCAAACTCATGAACTGTGAGATCATGACCTGAGCCGAAGTCAGATATTTAACCAACTAAACCAACTAAGCCCCAAACAGGAATTCATCTTTCTTAATGCTGTTCTGGTAAATGTGCCAGGCATTAGAGGCTAGCTTTATTTGAGGATTTAGTAAATTCTACATGTGGTTTAAGGTGATGTTTCTTTTAACATTAAATGTAATTATAATAGGGTAGAGGTGCAATGTAGGCATGTTGTTGGATAAACACATAAATTTATGGGTGCTCAACAGATTCTGTGCTTATTCCTGCCTAGTGAAAATGTTTCTAAGCTCCAGTAAAACATATATATGCTATCCTCTAGAGAATCTAAGAACATAAATGGAAGTTAAACAGCTGGACAGAATGCCAATGTTTTAAAATATAGCTAAGAATCAGAGTTAGAAAGCAGAAAGACCTCTTTAGCTTCAAAGGTAGCCAATTAAGTTGCAAACACTATTGGTAATAGTTGCTGTATTCAGAGCCTTATTATATAAAACACCATGCTGTCTTGAAACTGAAGAGGTTGCCATGCAGTTGTCTCCATAATCCATAATTGAAAGAATCATAAATGTAACAATTATTTCCCTCTATGATTGCTTTCACAATTTCTTGTTCTCTGCAGGATCCTTGTGTTTTTTTTCTTTCTTTCAGCTCATTGCAACGATCAAGCAATTATAGTGTGATTCATATTTAAGATTAAATTTTGCATGTCTACTGAGGTATAATTGTGAACTATGTTTACATAATCAATCAACTTTTTAAGTAAGTAGTATTGATTGCAACATATCCTTTGTAAGTAATATCTATTTGGCCTAAGTTTTACAAGTTATATCAATCAATGACTTATAACAAAACAATGTGATTAAAGATGGACATAAATAGTATAATATTCAAATTGGAAAAGCTACTCTGAATGATGGAAAAGAGATAAGAAATAAAAGCAATTCCCATATGTTGTATTTTAATCTAATCTTAAGAAGTCCTGTCATCCTCCAGAAGATATTTCTAGCTTTAAGTACTTTAAAATGTTGGTAATGAATTCAACGAAGATGTTATTACTTCTCAGGTTTGATATTGCCATTCTGTACCTATCACGCAGTGACAGACAATGCTTACAAATCTATTAATCAAATCAGTTAATATCAGTTACAAATCAGGCAAATCAGTTACTATTTGTTTAGGAGCGATTGCTCACCAGGCTTAGATTGGAGACTGGCCAGCTTCTGTAAGAGCCCTGATTTAATGGGCGAGTTTAACGAGAGCAGTTAAGTTCTCTTTCTCCTTGCTCACTCCCCATTCCACCTCATGTCTACTGGGAGAAGAGGGAGTGAGACCACCTAGGGAAGAGGAGAGGAAAAGTTAAAGGGGAATGAGGGCACAGTTCCAGAGGGGTTCTCATGCATTTTGAACGAGTGAAACAAAAGTAGCTCTCTACATATAAGTTCAAACTCTTCTGTGAAAAAAGAAAAAAAAAGCCATCAAAGTATGTCATCTTAACCAAAGCTAATAGCACTTTATAATATTTTAGACTTAATAAAGCATTCAAATATTTCTTTCCATGTATAACCCATCTATTTTAATGAAAACTCTCACATTTTACTTAACTTCAGAGGCCATCTAATTCATTCTCCTGATTGTACAGGAGAACTGACTTTCTATATTATAATTAGAGTGGTTACATACTTTATTGTCCAGATTTGGACACTGAAAATAAAAGAGGTTGCTATTAATAATTACCCCAGGACAACAGGTTTGAACTGGGGAACTAGGACTTATGAGCACGTTGACGTTGATTATAAAAAATAGAATAGTTGAGTCTTTAAAATTAATTGTTTTTTTATTGTTCTGCCATTATGATGGAGGAAACAGTTAAATTAGCTATTCTAATAATAGTTAACATATTTAGATCAGTTATTATATACCAAGCAATATTATGAGTATTTTATTTGTAAAAATATGATTAATCCTCATAATAACTCCATGAGGTTGCTACTCTCATCCCTATTTCATAGATAAGGAAACTGAGGTCTAGAGAGGTTAAATTGCTTGTCCAAAGTCACAAAACTAGTACTAAAAGAGGTGGGATTCAAACCTAGTTATTTTGCCTCCAGAGTTTATGCCTTTCATGAATCTAACACTAATGGTTGTGGAGGCAGGTCTTTAAAAGCAGTAATGTTTGAAGGGCTGAGCAGATCTCATAGGTTTGCAATCCTGGGGGTCATAAAAAATTAGAAGCCTGGGGTAGGAGGTTGTGAAGTGGATGCTTAGGGATCTGGTATTATAAATGAGAAATTACAGAATGAAACTGCAGTTATGGATGACCCTTGATGTGCTTCTTAAGGTGTGGATTTTACACATGCTTCAAGGAAGTAGGAATGATAGCCCATGGTGAACCCACCAGGGCAAGCAGAGGCAAAAGGAACATCTGACTTAGGTGAGGAATAAAGGTAGGGAATGGAGATTCCTGACCATTCTTTTGGGCTACATGTGAGCTATATACATAACCTTGGCTTCAGTTTTTGTTGATAGAAGGGAACGACTTGCTCTTACTTCCAGGGAACAAAAGAATGAAAGATAGCTGGGTGGGACAAAGGGAGATTTTTAGTCAATGCACTGAGACCACTTGGCTCAGCCTTCAATCCTGGCTACCATTAAACTGCTGGAGACCAAACAGAAGTTCTACAATGCTGAGTTTGTGCTGAGAAATCACAGAGAAACCACTGGATCTATTTATTCCTTGATTTTCAGCTCTCTTTATAGTACGAAATTATGAGATTCAAGAACTGGGTGCAATATGCTGCCAGTTCTAATGTGGGTTGTGTTGGTCTTTTAGGCAATTATTTTCATCCATATCAACCAAGATATCTTTGGTTCTAATCATTTATCATCATATTGATTTTGGGGCAAACATGTACTTAACATATACTTTTAATCTCTTTGACATATTGTTTCTAAGTTTTCCTTTAAGACTATGAGACTACATTCGTTCACTTCTTTTATTGATAGTTTACTCACCTGGTCTCAGTTATTTGTATTCATTAAACTGCCAAACTTAATCTTGATTGTGTTGGTCAATCTTACTGAGGATCTTTTTATTGAATAATGATACCATGAGAAGAAAATAATTCTTGTTTTCAAAGTATACGAGTCCCAACGCAAAACAAAACAAAAACAAAAGATAACGTAATTGAAAGCAACATAAACAAGGGCAGATGATAATAGGATTCACTTATATTAACTCTCAGTGGTTATAGTTTAAAAGGGTATTCACCAGATATTTTCGCCTATACTCGCCTGTTTGAGTATTATCGAGTGTTTTTGCAAAATGGTCAAGTACAATGATAAAAATACTAAAGAAAAAGTTATAGTATCTTTAAAAAGCTAAATAAAATCCAGAATTTTAGATTATATTCATAAAATGCCTGCATATTCTTTTCATGTGTACTGTTTAAAAAAAAAAAAACCTTTAGTTTTAAATTAGAAGAGAGATCAGAGGTTGCCTAATTCAGTCTCCTTTATAGGGCGAGCAACTGAGGATCAGAATCTTTTATGCCTTGCTCAAGTTTGCTTGAAAGCACAAACAGAAACAGGGTCCCTTAGGCTGCATCCCTTTTAATAGTTTTGTATTCATTTAAAATTAAAAAATTAATATCATATAAATAGAATACAGAATGTACTCTATAAAGCTAGTACTGAAAGATAAAGGCAGAAATCTAATTCAGGAAAATGTAATTTTTTTCTCTAACAAAGTAACACATTCCTGTGTGCCAAAATCAGCAAACTGCATAAATAATTCTAAATTCTAATCTTGCTTTTGTCACTGTCTTTGTATAGTATTTGGTAGGACAGTTCACCTCAGTGACAGTAACCCCGTGTATATAATAGGAAAAGTATTGTTTTTACTTCGGAGGCAGAGAAAATGCTGATATCTCTCTTTTTTAATGCATCAACAATTGAAAGGGTTAAAAATTCCACATTATGAACATACTATCATGTTTTGATAAGAAGCAAATTATTTGAAGTACTAAGAATAATTCTTAAGCAAGGCTGAAAAATAATTAAGTTTGATATTCTTTGTTTATGCCCATGACTTTAATTTTACTCTTTTAGATAGAATTAAATATATTTTCTGTATATATGTTTTTCTGTCTTGACCAAATTCTTGTCAGAAATAAATTGTGTTGTAAAACTACAATAACTCTCTGGAACTTAGTAAGCCAAGCCAAATCATTCAAGCAATTTCTTCTCCCTGAATTCCTGCCTTAGCTCAATGGACTGTTGCCATTGGTCACATTAACTGGGTAATTACTGAATCTCCATTACTTTCTGACATTACAGCTGAACCAAAAATAAGAGCACAAACATTGAGGGTAAGTTGTGAACAAATAGCACAGCTATTTAAGTCTTTTTGTGTACATGTATTTATATTTTTTTAAAGTTAAGGACAGGCTTTCATTTTAGGTTAGAAAAATAAAAATGAAGGAAGAACCAAAATAATCTATTTTGGAGTAATATCTTTCTTAAATTAAATGCTTAAATTGTAATATTAGAAGAGGCATAATCCCAATCCATAATTCAACTTCAGTGCATGCAAAGACTTAATTATAGACATTATTAAAAATACCTGATGCCTTTTTATGGGAGCTAGTGTTTAAATCTATTTGACAAAGTTCTGTTTGCTGCACCTCATTTGCATTGCCTATCATACAGAACAGATAAAATGCATAGTCGTCTTGTTCTTTATTAAAGGCATATCCATTTTCATCTTGAAGACATAGGTTTGAGTCAAAGAACTATCTTTTAAATAGAATTAGTCCTTGGAGTTAATGTGTTGGCACTTCTTTTATGGTTCTGATTATATTTTTATTTTAACCATTAGAGGGCACGTTAGTCCAAGAAATATTAAACAAAAAGCACAGCAACAAGAAGGAAATAGAAGTAGTAGGCAGTGAAAATTTATATATTTATGCTTCTTTTCCCTCATTGTCATTTGCAACATAATTTACCAGATTTTTTTCTTAATCTGAAAATATTTCAGGTATATATAGTTTCTTGCGAGAAATAACTCTAGGCTTTTTATTGCTAGTTACTTCTCCTAGGAGAATAAGGTTGGCCTAGTTGAATTTGGCAAGGTTGACTATTATGTGACCAAGGAGGACATAATAAATCATGGCATTTGAAGAACATCCTGAGTTCATAGTTACATACGATTAGATTATTATAAAGTAAGTAAATGCCAGCCCCTGGTTTTGTAGTTAAAAAAAAACAAAAAACCAAAAAAAACCTATGTGTGAATGAATGTAGCTCAGCAACTATGCTTCACTGCGAGTATTTATAACCTTTAAAATTTGGTACAAATTACAGAGAGAACAATAGATGGCCCCAGAGTGAACACAAGGCTTTATTTCACTAGAAAGGCTTGGCTGAGGTCATAAACTGCGAGAGGGCAGGCAGCTCAAGAGGCTTATGAATGACTGCGGAGTCTCAGAATGAGTTCATTTGTTTTCAATCTACAGCAAACTGTTATTATTTCTAATGTTCAGTCTTTTGCTCTAAAGGCTGCAGGTTTTAATCTGTAAGGCTGAAATAGATACCAGCTAGTATTTAACAATAATGCTTTTATGACGTTAAGTTAAAGGAATACTTTAAATGACTAATTCATTAATTTATTTAATAAAACAAAGTGAGCACCTGCTAAATTTCAACTTCTGGGCTAGGTGCTAGGGAATAAAGATAGATCAATACATTGTCCTTGGCTTGAAAATAAGCTTTTTTGTTTTAAATACCCTTTGATTTACAAAGAAATAAATCAGCAAATAGCTGTAGTATATGATAACTTTATATATTAGTGGGAAAAGAGAAAAGAGACTTACCAAGCCTACCGCAAAAACTATTTTACATTACATTTTTAAGGGAACTAAAGGTATAGGCAAAGTCATTAGTATATATTATCTTCAGTTTAAGACTGCAGAACTGCTCTGGCAATATTTTTTTTCTGAAAGTCAATTATACAATAAATCGTAGTAATTAGTTGCATAAAACAAGGTAATAATGTAATTAAAACCAAAATATTTACTTGCTATAGAAGATACTTTTATGCATCTTAATTCTGCTCCTTGCAAGCTAATAATACTCTATAGGAATTTCTGTGTGGCTTTTACATCTGCTGGCTGTGGAATTAGCATGTACAAAGAGAGCTCAGAATTATGCTTTAATTATGATTTGAATGATGATTTGAGTCTGAGCATGAGTTGTCAACAGAATTGTGAGCTGGGGGAAAAAGAGATAAGGACTGTTAGTGGGATTAAAAAGTATATTTGCAGTCACTTACTTTAAAGTGCTTTTGTTTTAAAAGAAGTAATTAATGTTAGGAATTAATTGGTTCAGATTCTTGATTTTAAAGTTATCACTTGGTTGCTAAGATGAAGCCTTTTCGGAATTACTACACGATGTGCAATGACAGGAACATTTCAGTTGAAAGGTAGAAAACATAATTGAAAAGCTAGCTTTTGAGTGCCTGCTTATCACCCTAATTGATAGCAGATGAGCCCAAGGAACTAAATGCTGTAGTTTAATAAAAAATTTATTTAGTTGGATTTCACATTGTGATGTACATCATACATCAGCTTTCCTCTAAGAGCTAAACGTTTTTGCTGATGTTTTTATATAACAGTAGGCTTTAAGTGGATCCTGGTCAGTATGCATTAACTATTATGAAGCAATTAGTCAAAATTATATGCAAAAAATGGATCTAGGTATAGTATCTAAAAATCTTTTAAGGTTAGGAAAACCAAATTTAGGGTATTCATAAAATGCAGCCATAAAGAATGATGTTTCAGGTATGCATTTATTGACATAGATATCATGTTACAAAACAGGCTGTATAGTCTGAGGCCTGCTACTGTAAGAAAAAAGAACATATGTAGGAATGGGGAAAACCAGAAAGGACATATACCAGTGTTAATAGTGGTCATCTAAGGCAGTGGATTTGTAAGAGATTTTTATTTTCATTAGGCATATCTGTACTTTTTAAATTTTTTTACAACAAATATATTTAATAATGCAATAAATTATGATATATTAATATCACATATTATTCTGGTCTACCTAATGTTTAGCAGCAAAATCTTCATATGACTTTAGCTATGTATACTTGTTGATATTTAGTTGGTCCTAACATATATTTACAATTCCTGTTTATTCATTTGTCTTCTGCTTTTGTATTTATACATTTTACTATAATGAATATTAAACATTTAGCAAAATATATCATAGGTAATACCTAATTTTTCTCATACAAATGAGAATATAGAGTGAATTCATAACTAGAAAACAAAAAGGACAGTTGAACAATGGATCTGAATTTAAGCTTTGTGAATATAGGAGAAGGGAATACTTAAGATCATATGAAGGAATTATGTACTGGATGTGACCTGGGCATATAGAAAGAATGAAATGAAAGGAAATAGATCCATATTATATCACATTTTGAATCTGCACATGGGGAGGAAGATAATAGAACTATTGGTAACGATTGATCAAACCAGTCAGGAAAGAAGGTGTGACTATTTGAAAAAAGATGATGGATGGGGCGCCTGGGTGGCTTGGTCAGTTAAGCATCCAACTTTGGTTCAGGTCATGATAGAGCCCCGCATCGGGCTCTGTGCTGACAGCTCAGAGCCTGGAGCCTATTTCAGATTCTGTGTCTCCCTCTCTCTCTCTGCCCCTCCCCCGTTCATGCTCTGTCTCTCTCTGTCTCAAAAAGAAATAAACGTTAAAAAAAAATTGAAAAAAAAAAAAAAGAAAAAAGATGATGGTTTGGCTAACACCTGCCTGCCTTTTTATAAGGTTAAATCCCTTTGAGGAGGAAACATGGTCCAATTGATCTGCTCAAGAAGTTTATTTTCTTACTTCTATTTAAAAGCGTAGCATTTGGCAGGTGTATTCTCAGGGTACTGTAATTCAGGCAACACATCAGTGTAAACAGTTGAACCACACATACAAAAATCAAATGAGATGGGTGGATTTGAGTGGAAGCTAAGCAGGAATTTCTATTTTAGGAAGAGCAGAAATGACCTCTATGTGAATTACTTGGGAAACACACACACACACACACACACACACACACACACACACACACACACACACACAATGACTCTAGGTCAAGAAGGATCAAGCTATAAAAGAAAAAGATCGCTTTTGGGGCTCTTGGGTGGTTCGTCCGTTAGGCGTCCGATTTTGGCTCAGGTCATGATCTAGCGGTTCGTGGGTTTGAGCCCCACTTCGGGCTCTGTGCTGACAGCTCAGAGCCTGGAGCCTGCTTCAGATTCTGTGTCTCCCTCTCTCTCTGCCCCTCCCCTGCTCATGCTCTGTCTCTCTCTGTCTCAAAAATAAATAAAAAATTTTAAAAATTTTTAAAAAAGAAAAAGATTGCTTTCCTAGTTTAGTTTAATAGTTAATCATGAGGTAAGTATTTATTAATTTTTTGCAAGTAAATGTTATAAAATCAAAGTTTAAGGGAAGAAGTTATGTTTCTGGGGACACAGTATTAAGCTTCTTTCTTTCCTTTGTGATTAAACGAGATACTCTAGTGTTTTATTTTTTCTGCTTCATAGGCTGTCTTCATTCTGATATGTGCAAAACAGCTTTTAACTACTAGCGAATAATCAATTTCCATTGCAATTTTATTAACAGTAAGTAATTAACGAGTCTCACAATTTTATTTAGAATGTTGGTTCAAATATCGGGCTGTAATTTTTTTCAGCCCAAATGATAATTTGTAAACCAACCATGTTTCAAATTGGTCCTTTATCCGATGAACTGATTTTCTTGGGAGGGAAAGCTTAGAAAAATTTCTAATTAGTGCTAAGACCTGATTTTCTGTGGCTCACTGCTTCATGTATTCTACTTCTTCAAATTATGCTGTAGGAAATGTCTTTAGAGGTTGGTGTTTTCTATTGATCTCTACAATTGTCCTCAGTAATTTAGAAGTTAACTGTGCAGTGATTTTTCAAGAATGTGCCGGAGCTTTGAGTCAGCACACACTCCTCTCTACCGAGCCAGGGGACAAAGATCCTTGTAGCCTCTCATTGGCTCCAAGCATAAGAGTGGGACGCCTGGACTCCAGCTGTCAGTTCATTTCCTCTGTGTAACTCTCCTGTTCTTTCAGCTTGCAGTTCACTTCTTAAATGCCTCTTTCCTTATAAGCTGAGAAGGGATTTGTGCAGCATGAGCTTACCTGAGAAACTAAAGATCATTAATTAGAAAGGTGCTTCTGGGCAACAGGAAATTTTTCATTGGAAAGGTTTCAAATCTAAGAAAGTAATTAATTTCTCTGTGGAAGAAGATCACATTTTTCTCTTCTGATGTCCTTCCCAATTGCAATTGAATGGTTTAAGGCACAACAGAGGGAATATGACTCCTCTCTCATTAACCCTCACAGTTTGGCTTCCTCTTTTCTATCTCTTTCCTTTCCTCTTCCATTTTGGCATTAGTGGTGCCTTCTAGGGATTTTGGATGACATTTTATTTTATTTTTGTGAGGAAAAGTTAAAGAATATGTTTGAAGGAATATAACACAATAAGTATTTTTCTTAATGTGTATATAGTGTCAGAAGGAGTTTTTAAACTAAAAAGTTCCTGTTTATTAAAAATGACAAATTAGGAAAAATAGTTGCAGTAAATATGATGAAGTTTTGTTAAAAGGAAAATAGCAAGTTAGGAAAATAGTTGCAATAAATACAATAAATCTTCGCCATCATATATCTATCTGATATATATATATATATATAGAGAGAGAGAGAGAGAGAGAGAGCGTGAGAGCTTATAGTCTTATAAAAGATACTGAAACTCCAATCAAAATAAGAAGAAAGAACATGGCAGGCATTTCAAAGAAGAAATAAAAGGATCTAAAATTTATTATTAGTAGTCATCAAAGATTAATATTGAAACAAGATATACTAGAAAAGTTTATGTATGTATGTATCTGTCTACCATCTATCATTATCATTGTCATCTAGTACCAGTATGGACTCAAGGATCCCTATTTTATTCATTGGATTATAATTCTTACTATGTTTATTTTCATGCTCAGATTGCCCCAGATTTGGTGAGTGGGAGGCCCTTTAAGCTGGCTTTGTGTTTTTCTGACATGCTTCCATCATTTTTTTGAGTGCTTTCTTATTTTCTGGTATAAAAAGATGTGTAAGACTGATCTCAAACTTTTCCTACCACAGACCTAGAGTTAGCATTTCTGCAAGGAGCTATTGTTCCGTTTAGTAGCATTTAGAAACAAAGATGAGATGTTCAATGTGCTCAGTCCAAATTCACAAAGTTCTTTACTTGCCTTTCTCTCTTTCATATTTGCATGTTTCTTCTGCAGGGAGAACTCTGGCTCTGGCCACATCAATACATTTACTCATTTGGTTATCCCTTCAATGCACATAAACTAGTTTAAGAATTCATGTACCTTTACCACCACAAAAACAAACCTGTTAAGATGAGATCCAGATTTGTTTGTAGTTCTTTTATTTGCTAGCCAGTGCTCAAAAGTAATTTAGATCAGTTCTGTTTTTCTCACTAGGTATGCTTATATTATTTATTTAAAATACAGTTTGGATCATTTATTTATGTTTGGATTTAATTTTATAGTTTTCCTTATATCTGTTGATTTATGTATATTTTTTAAATATATTGAACATTAACATGCTTTCAAAAGTATCCAAATAGATATACTTAGGTATCCTCAATCCCTCTTCAATCCCTTTCATTCCATTACCCCTCACCTCTTTATAAGCAATCAGTTTCATGATTTTCTAGTTGATCTTTTCTGTGGCTTTTCTAAAAACAAGCATATTCCTGTATATTTCCTACTTTTCCTTCTTAAGCAAAGGTAGTGTACTGTATATGCATTTTTGCATTGATACGAAAATCAATGCATATCAGTTCATAGATATTCTCTTTATTCTTTTCTTACATGATACTTCATTGTGTTTTTGTACCATAATTAATGCATTCAATCTCTTATGTTTGGGTTTTGGATTTTTTAATTGCAAATAATGTGGAAATGAATAGTCTCATGTTGTTGTAACTTCTCAGTAAAAATTCTGGAAATGGGATCATTGGATTGAAAGGTAAATGTGTTTGCAGTTTTGTTATGTATTATTAAATTTCCCTCCATAGGCTTGTATCATTTTGCATCCCAGGAGTTTGTATGAAAGTGCTTTTCTGCATAATTTTATGAAAAGGGTATATTGTTAAGCTTTTGAATTTTTGCCAGTTTGATGGGTTAAAAGTGGTATTTCAGTGTACTTTTAATTTTCTATTATGAGTGAAGTTGGACATCTTTTCATATGTTTAGAGTCATTAAAAACTTTTTTTGGTGAGTTACTGTTCATGTCTTTTGTCTACTTTTCCAGAGGATTTTTGTCATTTTTTATTTCTTTTTATGTCAGAGATATCACCCCTGTATCTGTGATACATGTTACAGATTTTTCTCCCATCTATCATTTGTCTTTTGTTTTTGTCTTGTGATGTCTTATGTCAAACAAATGGCATCTTATTTTTATGCAGTAAGGCTTTTCAAATTTTCTTTTATTGTACCTGGAGTTTGTCATTATTAATAAGTCTTTACCTATAGCCAGATTGTAAAGGAATCTACCTGTGTTTTCTTATAGTGCTTGTGTTGTTTCATTTGTTTTAATGTATGTGTTAGGGATGATTTAATTTTATCTTTTCCAAAGGCTATTAAGTTGTCCCAATACCATTTATTAAGACATTCATCATCATCCCAGTAATCTGAGAAATCACCTTTATTTTATACAAAATTTCCATATACATGTGGCCCTGTTCCTGAACTTTTTATCTAGTCAATTGGTCTGTCTATTCATGCATTAGTAGTATACTATTCTATGGTGTCTTTTAATATCTGGTAGGGATAGTACCCTTTCATAGCTTTTCTTTTCCTGTGTTTTCCTGTGGTAATCTTTCATGTTTATTTGTTTTAAGTTTTTATTTAGATTCCAGTTAGTTAACATACAGTGTAATATTGGTTTCAGGTGTATAATATACTGATTCAACACTTCCATATATCACCTGGTGCTCAACACAGCAAGTGCACTCCTTAATCCCCATCACCTATTTAATCTATCCCCCCACCCACCTCCCTTCTAGTAACCATCAGTTTGTTCTCTCTAGTTAAGAGTCTGTTTCTATGTATGTATATATATATATATATATATATATATACATTATATATATGTATATATATATACACATATATATACATAATATATACATAATATATATATATACATATATATATGTATATACATGTATACATATATATATGTATATATATATATACACATATATTTTACACATATATATGCACACCCACACCACATCTTCTTTATCCATTCATCAGTCAACGGATTCAAGCTGCTTCCATAATTTGGCTGTTGTAGATAATGCTGCTATAAACATCAGAGTTTGTGTATCCCTTTGAATTAGTACTTTTGTATTCTTTGTGTAAATACCTAGTAGTGCATTTGCTAGATTGTAGGGTAGTTCTATCTTTAACTTTTTGATGAATCTTCATACTGTTTTCCAGAGTGGCCACACCAGTTTGCATTCCCACCAATACTGCAAGAGGGTTCCCATTTATTCACATCCTCGCCAACACCCGTTGTTTGTTGTGTTGTTGATTTTAGCCATTCTGACAGGTGTGAGATGATATCCCACTGTAGTTTGATTTGCATTTATCAATGATAAGTGATGTTGCACATCTTTTCATGTGTCTGTTTGCCACCTGTATGTCTTCTTTGGAAAACTGTCTATTCATGTCTTCTGCCCATTTTTTAATTGGAGTATTCATTTTTTGGGGGTGTTGAATTTTATAAGTTCTTTTTATATTTTTGATGCTAACCCTTTATTACATATGTACTTTGTCAATATCTTCTCCCATTTTGTAATTTGCCTGATGTTTATTTTTCCATGTGAATTTTACCATCCTCTTATTTAGCTCTAGAAAAGGAACTTGTAGGTATTTTTATTGGATGGCATTAAATTTGTAAATTAACTTTAGTAGAGAACTGACATCTTGGTGATAATGAAATGTTGTAACCCAGAACATAGAGTATCTTTTCACTTATGAGTGTTTTATAGTTTATTCATACAGTTTTATAGTTTTACTCATATTTTCACTTTGAACATTTCTTGTTAAGTATTTTTGTAAGAATTTTATCCTTTTTGTTGCTATGGTAAATGGGTTTTTCTCTTCCATCATATCTTCTATTTATTATTTGTGCTTTTGAAGGTTGCTGATTTTTACATATTAATTATGTATATTCCTATCTTGATTAATTCTTTAATTTCTTGAGATAGTTTTATCACTGATTCTCTAGGGGTTTCTAGATGTATTCAAATGTCCTTTGTGAGTTCCAGTTCAAGACTGCAATATAGGAAGCTTCTGAAATTACCTCTTCCCATAGACACATTGAATTTATAGCTATAAGTAGAGAAATTTCCTCTGAAAGAAATCCAGAAACTAGCTGAATAACTACTACATATTGGCAAATAAGAAAATATACACATTAAAATGGACAGGAAAGGCTGAGACAAACTCTTACCACAAACCCCACTCCCAGCAAAATAACATACAATCAAGAAGCAATTCACAACTCCTAGCTTTTCCCTGAGGAGCAAAGGATTTGAATTCAACATCTAGCACCTCAGTTTTTAAAAATTCCACCTAAGGGATGGGCTGCTAAAATATCTAGTTCTGAAAGTCAAAGGGGCTTGCATCCATGAAACATATAAGATGGTAGCAAGCTAAGAAATAGTTCTTAAAAGAGGAATTCCTTTACCCTGCTGGTGGGATGCAAACTGGTGCAGTCACTTTGGAAAACAGTGTAGAGGTTCCTCAAAAAATTAAAAATAGAACTACCCTATGACCCAGCAATTGTACTGCCAGGTATTTCTCCAAAGGATACCAGGTGTGCTGTTTCAAAGGGGCACATGCACCCCAATGTTTACAGCGGCACTACTGAGAATAGCTAAAGTATGGAAAGAGCCCAAATGTCCATTGACAGATGAATAAAGAAGATGTGCACACACACACACACACACACACACACATACACACACACACACACACTAGTGTTACTTGGCAATTAAAAAGAATAAAATCTTGCCATTTGCAACAAAATGGATGGAACTAGAGTATATTATGCTAAGAAAAATTAGTCACTCAGAGAACATAAGGGAAAGGAAGCAAAAATAATATACAAACAGGGAGGGAGACAAAACATAAGAGACTCTTAAATATAGAGAACAAACTGAGGGTTGCTAGAGAGGTTGTGGGTGGGGAGATGGGCTAAATGGGCAAGGGGCATTAAAGAAGACATTTATTGGGATGAGCACTGGATGTTATAAGTAGGGGATGAATCACTGGATTCTACTCCTGAAATCATTATTGCACTATATGCTAACTAATGTGGATGTAAATTAAAAAAAAAAAAATATATATATATATATATATATATATATATATATATATATATATATATATATTTAAAAGAAAAAGAAACAGTTCTTAATGGATTTAAGAGGACTCAGTGTGGCTCTTCTTCCCAGGGCTCAGCACAGAAGGAGCAGACAGAAACACCATCTCCCAATCTTCCTCTGAAAGAGGTCTGTTTGTATGCTGTAATAGCTGCTATCTGAGGGTCAGGATTCTAATTTAGTATACTTTTAGGGGTTGATTGTGATCCTCCCCTGAGACATAGGAGGCTGGTGTATGTTCTCTCCATGTCTTCCCTCCTCTCTGCTCCAGGTTGCTGGTGTCTCCCTGGAAGGAGCTTATACACATGTCTGAAGCTCTGGCTTTTTTTTTTTTTTTTATTAAAAAAATTTTTTTTTTGTTCAACGTTTATTTATTTTTGGGACAGAGAGAGACAGAGCATGAACGGGGGAGGGGCAGAGAGAGAGAGGGAGACACAGAATCGGAAACAGGCTCCAGGCTCTGAGCCATCAGCCCAGAGCCCGAAGCGGGGCTCAAACTCCCGGACCGCGAGATCGTGACCTGGCTGAAGTCGGACGCTTAGCCGACTGCGCCACCCAGGCGCCCCTGAAGCTCTGGCTTTTGTGGCTGCCACCAGAGGATATACCCCTTGATCATCTGGCTCTGGTAGCCACTGGGGCTTATGTTCTCTGGCCCCATAGGACTGTAGCCAACAAAGAAACAGTTATAAACTGGCTATCTCCCCAGGGCTCAGTGCAGAGGGAACAGACAGAAACACCCAGCTCTCAGTCTTTTTTTCCATGAAAGAGGTCTACTTGCATACTTTAAAAGCTACGGTCTGAGTATTTGGCTTCCCATCAGCTTGCATCTAGATGCTGACTGAAATCCTCCGCTTTGGTATACTGACAGATTTGTGCATAACCTCAACTACTGGGAGCCACTAAGAACAAAGAAGTCAACTTGGACAGTCACAACGGTTTGAGAGACAACCAAGGGCTAGAGCTGAGCTGAAAGATAAGATTCCTTTCCCATACAGACCACTCCATCAAGATGGGAAAGGTGGCTGTTTTATCTACTGCACCAAATCCAATACAGGGAGTCAAGAAAAATGAAGAAATAGAGGAATATGTTCCAAACAAAAGAATAAGATAAAACCCTAGAACATAATGATATGGAGATAAGTGATGTCTCTGATAAAGAGGTGAAAATAATGGTTGTAAAGCCGCTCACTGAGGTCAAGAGACCAATGCATAAACAAAGTGAGAATTTAAACAAAGAGATAGAAAATATTATACAGTACCAAACCGAAATCACAGAGCTGAAGAATATAATTGTACTAAAAAATTCAATAGAGTGATTCAAACTATATTACACAGCTATAGTGATCAAAACATTATGATATTAACATAAAAACAGATGCATAGATCAATGGAACAGAATGGAGACCCTGGACATAAACCTACACATATACGGTCAACTAATTTTTCACTAGGGTGCCAAGAACACACATGGAAAAAGGATAGTCTCTTCAATAAATGGTGCTGGGAGAATGCAGCTACATGCTAAAGAATGAAACTGGACCCCATCTTATACCATACACAAAAATCACCTCAAAATATATTAAAGACTTGAACATTAGACTTGAAACCATAAAACTCCCATAGGGAAACATAGGGGGTAAGCCTCTTGACATCTTTCTTGGTAATGAATTTTTGGATTTAACCCCAAAAGCAAAAGTAACAAAAACAAAAATAAATACATAGGACTATATTAAACTAAAAAGCTTTTGCACGGCAAAGGAAACCATCAACAAAATGAAAAGGCAGTCTCTGGAATGGGAGAAAATATTTGGAAATCATATATCTAATAAGGGATTAATATCCAGCTCAATAGCAAAAAACCCAAACAATCTGATTAAAAAATCTGCAAAGGGGGTGCCTGGGTGGTTCAGTCAGTTTAAACATCTGATTTGGCTCAGGTCATGATCTCATGGTTTGTGAGTTGGAGCCCTGTGTTTGGACTCTGTGCTGTGCCAACAGCTCGGAGCCTGGAGCCTGCTTCAGGTTCTGTGTCTCCCTCTCTCTCTGCCCCTCCCCTGCTTGTGCTCTTTCTCTGTCTCAAAAATAAACATTAAATTTTTTTCAACTTTTTTTTTTTTTTTTTTTTTTTTTTTGGGACAGAGAGAGACAGAGCATGAACGGGGGAGGGGCAGAGAGAGAGGGAGACACAGCATCGGAAACAGGCTCCAGGCTCCGAGCCATCAGCCCAGAGCCTGACGCGGGGCTCAAACTCACGGACCCCAAGATCGTGACCTGGCTGAAGTCGGGCGCTTAGCCGACTGCGCCACCCAGGCGCCCCAAAAATAAACATTAAATTTTTTAAAAAAATAATAAATAATCTGCAGAGGAAGTGAATACATATTTTTTCCAAAGAGGACATACAGATGGCCAACAGGTACATGAAAAGATGATCAGCTTCACTAATCATAGGGAAATGCAAATCAAAACCACACTAAAGTAATACCTCACACTTGTTAGAATGGTTATCATAAAAAAAGATAAGAGATAAGTGTTGGTGAGGATGTGGAGAAAACAGAGCACTTGCACACTGTTGGTGGAATGTAAATTGGTGCAGCCACTATGGAAAATAGTATGGAGATTTAAAAAAAAATTAAAAATAGAACTATATATGATATTCAATTCCATTTCTGGATATTTATTCAAAGGAAATGAAAAAAGGATCTTAAAAATTTATCTACACTGCCATGTTCATTGAAGCATTATTAACAATAGTGAAGATATGGAAACATAAAAATTTGTGGAGAAACAAGATGTATTATATATACACAATGGACTCAGCCATGAGAATGAAGGAAATTCTGCCATTTGCAACAATAAGTATGGACCTTGAGGACATTGTAGTAAGTGAAATAAGCCAGATAGAAAAAGACAAATAGTGAACAGTTTGAATTATATATGAAATCTAAAAAAACAAGAAGTCCTCCTCATGGACACAGGAAGTAGAAAAGTGGTGGCTATGAGCTGAGGGATGGGGGAGATAAGGAGAGGTCAGCAAAAGGGTGCAAAATTTTAGCTATAAGATGAGTAAGTTCTGAGGATCTAATGTAAAACATTGTAACTATAGTCATTAATGCTGTAATATATAATTGAAGTTTGCTTAGAGAGTAGCACTTAAATGTTCTCACCACCTGCCCTCCCCAAAAAATATATGTGTGAGATGATGGATGCATTAATTAACCTGATGGGGGAATCATCTCTTAGTGCATACATGTATCAAGCCACCATGATGTACATTTTAAGTATTTTATGATTTTATGTCAATTATACCTCAACAAAGCTGAAATACTAAAAATGTGCCCTGTAAGGTGACGTTGTTTTCTTTCTCTCAGCCTCCTCCTCTTCTTTCTTTCAATTCTTCTTCCTTTCAATTCTTATGCCTCTAATTATTTTTCTCTTGTTAAATAGCATTAGCTAACACTCTAGCACAATATAAAATAGCAGTGGAAATAGTGGGCATCTTTACCTTCTTGACCTTAGTGTTAATACCTCTAGTCTTTACTCATTAAGATGCAGACTTTAAATAACATATATTTTACCATGTTGAGGAAATATCCCTCTGTTTTTATTTTCTCATTTCTACTAAGAATCATGTTAAATTTCTAAATTGTGTTTAGCATCTATAGGGAGAAATATATTATTTTTCTCCTTAAAACTATTAATATGGTGAATTATGTTAATAGATTTTCTAATATCAGAAATCTTTGTATTCCTTGTATAAATCCCATTTAGCCATGCTGTATTATTTTTTTAAGCAGTATTAGAATTTGTTAATTAATATTTTGCTTAGGATTTTGCACTGATATTTATAGATAGTATTGGTCTATAATGTATTTTATTTATTTATTCATTAAAAATTTATTTTTATGAATAAATAAACATAGAGGAAGGGAGACAGAATCCCAAGTAGGCTCTGCACTATCAGTGCAGAGCTTGATTGGGGCTTGAACTCTTGAACCCTGAGATCATGACCTGAGCCAAAATCAAGAGTCAGACGCTTAACTAACTGAGCCGAGGTGCCCCATATTTTTTAGTGTTTTTTTTTAATAAATGCAATTTCAAAGTTTTGTTATCTTTTATTCTCAGAAATAATTTATATAGCCTTGGGACTACCTGGCCTCTAAAAGTTTAGTAGAATTGCCTGTAAAACCATTATTCCTGTTTATTAAAAAATTTTTTTTGGTGTAGAATTCCCAAATAATGAGATTTCTTTTATAAAAATAAGTGCATTAAACTCTTTATCTCTATTGGAATCAGTTTTGATAAACTGTGTTTTCCTAAGAAATTTCCCAGTTTGTGCACTTATTTACATAGGGATATGCAAAACCAATCTTTTATCAATAGGTATTTCCTCCTTTCCTTTTTTAGAGTGTGTGTTTGTGCTATTTTCCTTCTAAATTAAGCAGTGGTTTGTCTAATTTGTTAATTTTTACCAAAGAATCAGAATTTTGTTTTTAAAATTTTGATTTTTAAAAAATTCTCTGAATTATTTTTTTTGGTGCTTGTTTATGGTTTACTTTGTTGCTTTTGGGAATTTAATTTATATATTTTAATTCTTTTATTATTTTTTAATGTTTATTTATTTATTTATTTTTTTGAGAGAGAGAGAGACAGAGTGCAAGCAGGGGAGAGGCAGAGAGAGAGGGAGACACAGAATCTGAAGCAGGCTCCAGGCTCTGAGCTGTCAGCATAGAGCCCAGCATGGGGCTTGAATTCATGAACCATGAGATCATGACCTGGACTAAAGTCAAATGCTTAACTGACTGAGCCACCCAGGTGCCCCTCATTTTAATTAATATGGATGTTTAAGGCTATGGGTTTTCTTCTCATCACTGCCATAAATATATCCAACAGACTCTCTGAGATGTAGTATTTTCATTTTTAGTATTATTCACAAGCTTGACAATTTCTCTTGGTATTTTTTTACTTTTCAAAGAGTTGTTTGATAAAATTAAAAAAAATCTAAGTTGAAAGGCCTTTTTGATTTTTTTATTACATTTTCACTTTTAATTTTATTATATTTCTGATCAGTGTGTTATTTGTAATGTTTCTACTATATGCAACTTTATGATGTTTTCTTTGTCATGTAACATCAATTTTGGTGGATTTTTCATGAGTACCCTGAAACAAAGTATTTTTTATTTTCAGGAGTAGTGTTGTATTTCACTTATATTTATAAGACATATTATATTGATTATATTGTTTAAATCTTCTATGTGCTCACTTATATTTTTCTATCCGATTGGTTCTGTACTAAGAGTGGTGTTAAGGTTTGTAAAATTTCAAATACAAATATTATTTGTAAATTTTCATCTCTTTCTTCCTGCATCATCAATCATTTTTGATTTGCTAATGTATGTGTTACTTGGGGCATAGGTATCCACAAATATTCTATTTCCTTTGTGAATTCTGGCTTTTGACATTTCATAGAGTTTTTATTTTTCTTGTTTATTGATTTTTGGCTTGAATTATGCTTTGTAGTAGGATTACAAACTCTGCTTTCTTATTGTTTCCATTTTCTTTATACATCTATGCCCATAACTTTATGTTTAACCTTTTAAAATCACTGTTTTAGATGTATCTCTTCTATACAAATTAGCTGGGTTTTGTTTCATGAACCAGTTTGAAAGTGTTTATGTTTTAACAGGCAAGTTAAGCTAATTCACATTTATTGATATGACATGTTTAGTGCTGTGTCATATTATTATTATTTTTTTATTTTTTAAATGTTTATTTATTTTGAAGAGAGACAGAGAGAATGAGTAGAGGAGAGGCAGAGAGAGAGAGAGTGGGACAGAGGATCTAAAGTGGACTATGCGCTGATGGCAAAGAGCCTGACCTGGGGCTCAAACTTACAAACTGCAGGATCATGACCTGAGCCGAAGTCAGCCACTTAACCAGGCACCTGGCATATTATTTTATATTGTACTTACTGTGTGTATTATGTCATATTTACTATATTTCTCTAATTTGTTTTTATTGCTACTTTTAAAAAAGTTTCTTTTAGACTTTAACAAAAGTTGTTATTTTTAAAATTTATTACCACTATGTTCATTCTTATTTTTTTAATATTTACTTATTAAATTTATTTTTTAATTTACATCCAAGTTAGCATATAGTGCAAAAGTGATTCATGAGTAGAATCCAGTGATTCATCCTCTATGTATAACATCCAGTGCTCATCTCCTGAGTGTCTTCCTTAATGCCCCTTACCCACTTAGCCCATTCCCCCACCCACAACTCCTCCAGCAATTGCTGGGTTTTACGGTAGTTCTATTTTTAATTTTCTGAGGAACCACCATACTGTTTTCCAGAGCTGCACCAGTTTGCATTCCCACCAGCAGTGCAAAAGAGATCCTCTTTCTTTGCATCTTGCCAACATCTGTCATTGCCTGAGTTATTAATTTTAGCCATTTTTACTGGTGTGAGGTGGTATCTCATTGTGGTTTTGATTTGTATTTCCCTGATGACGAGTGATGTTGAGCATTTTTTCATGTGTTGGTTGGCCATCTGGATGTCTTCTTTGGAAGTGTCTATTCATGTCTTTTGCCCATTTCTTCACTGGATTATTTGTTTTTTGGGTGTTGAGTTTGATAAGTTCTTTATAGATTTTGGATACTAACCCTTTATCTCATATGTCATTTGCAAATGTCTGATCCCATTCCATTGGTTGCCTTTGAGTTTTGCTGATTGTTTCCTTCGCTGTGCAGAAGCTATCTTGATGAGGTCCCAATAATCATTTTTGCTTTTGTTTCCCTTGCCTCTGGAGATGTGTTGAGTAAGAAGTTCTTGCCTGCTCTCTCCTCTAGGATTTTGATGGCTTCCTGTCTTACATTTAGGTCTTTCATCCATTTTGAGTTTATTTTTGTGCATGGTGTAAGAAAGTGGCCCAGGTTCATTTTTCTGCATGTTGCTGTCCAGTTTTCCCAGCACCATTTGCTGAAGAGACTGTCTTTCTTCCATTGGATATTCTTTCCTTTTTTGTCAATGATTAGTTGACCATACGTTTGTGGGTCCATTTCTGGGTTCTCTCTTCTGTTCCATTGATCTGAGTGTCTGTTGTTGTGCCAGTACCATACTGTATTGATGATTACAGCTTTGTAATGCATCTTGAGGTGTGGGATTGTGATGCTTCCAGCTTTGGTTTTCTTTTTTCAGGATTGCTTTGGCTGTTCAGGGTCTTTTCTGGTTCCATACAAATTTTAGGATTGTTTGTTCTACCTCTGTGAAGAATGGTGATGTTATTTTGATAGGTATTGCATTGAATATATAGATTGCTTTGGGTAGTATTGACATTTTAACAGTATTTGTTCTTCCAATCCATGAGCATGGAATATTTTTCCATTTTTTGTGTCTTCTTTAATTTATTTCATAAGCTTTCTATAATTTTCTGTATATAGATTTTTCACCTCTTTTGGTTAGGTTTATTCCTAGGTGTTTTATGGTTTTTTGTGCAATTATCAGTGGGATCTATTCCTTGATCTCTCCTTCTGTTGCTTCATTATTTATGTATAGATATGTACCTGATTTCTGTGCATTGATTTTATATCCTGCAACTTTGCTGAATTCATGGATCAGTTCTAGTAGTTTTTTGGTGGAATCATTTGGGTTTTTTACATAGAGTACCATGTTGTCTGAGAAGAGTGAAAGTTTGACTTCCACCTTGCTGATTTGTATGCTTTTTATTCCTTTGTGTTGTCTGATTGCTGAGGCTAGGACTTCCAATACTATGTTGAACAACAGTGGTGAGAGTGCACATTTCTGTCGTGTTCCTGACCTTCGGGGGAAAGCTCTCAGTTTTTTCCCATTGAGGATGATATTAGCGTTGGATCATTCATATATGGCTTTTAAGATCTTGAGGTATGCTCTTTCTATCCCTACTTTCTTGAGAGTTTTTATCAAGAAAGGATGCTATATTTTGTCAAATGCTTTCTCTGCATTTATCGAGAGGATCATGTCATTCTTGCCCTTTCTTTCATTGATGTGATGTATCTCACTGATTGTTTTGTGGATATTGAACCAGCCCTGCATCCCAGGTATAAATCCCACTTGGTCTTGGTGAAATAATATAGAAATAATATAGAAAGAGAGATAAAAAGTTTCATAGAGAAACAAAGACTAAAGGAGTTCATGATCACCAAACCAGCTGGCCAAAAATTTTAAGGGGACTGTCTGAGAGGAGAAAAGATGAAACAAAACAAAAAACACCAAAAGCAACAAAGACTAGAGAGGACAAGAGAACACCATCAAAAACACCAATTCTACAGGCAACATAATGGCAATAAATTCATATCTTTCTGTATTCACTGTAAATGTCAATCGACTAAACACTCCAATCAAAAGACATAGGGTAACAGGATGGATAAGAAAACAAGATCCATCTATATGCTGTTTACAAAAAACCCATTTTAGACCTAAAGACACCTTCAGATTGAAAGTAAGGGGATGGAGAACCATCTATCATACTAATGGTTGACATTCTTTTAATGTATTATTCAATCCGGTTGGCTAATATCTTGTTGAGGATTTTTGTATCTATGTTCATCAGGGAAATTGGTCCGTAGTTTCCTTTTAGTGGGGTCTCTGTCTGGTTTTGGAATCAAGGTACTGCTGGATTCATAGAATGAGTTTGGATGTTTTCCTTCCATTTCTATTTTTTGGAATAGCTTCTAAGAATAGGTGTTAACTCTTCTTTCAAGTTTGGTAGAATTCCCCTGTAAAGCCATCTGGCTCTGGACTTTTGTTTTTTGGGAGATTTTTGATTGCTAATTAGATTTCTTTACTGTTTATGGGTCTGTTCAAATTTTCTATTTCTCTTTGTTTCAGTTTTGGTGGTTTATATGTTTTTAGGAATTTTTCCATTTGTTCCAGATTGCCCAATTTGTTGGCCTATAATTGCTCATAATATACTCTTGTTATTTTTTATATTTCTGCAGTGTTGGTTGTGATCTCTCCTCTTTCATTCTTGATTTTACTTATTTGGGTCTTTCCTTTTTCTTTTTGATCAAACTGGCTAGCAGTTTATCAATTTTATTAATTCTTTCAAAGAACTGGCTCCTGGTTTCATTGATTGGTTCTACTGATTTTTTTTTGTTGTTGTTGTTTCGATAGCATTGATTTCTGCTCTAATCTCTATTATTTACCATCTTCTGCTGATTTGGGGGTTTATTTGCTTTTCTTTTTCTAGCTCTTTAGGTGTAAGGTTAGGTTGTGTATCTGAGACCTTTCTTCCTTGTTTAGGAAGGACTGGATTGCTATATACTTCCCTCTTATGACCACCTTTGCTGCGTCCCAGAGGTTTTGGGTTGTGGTGTTATCATTTTCATTGACTTCTATGTACTTTTAAATTTCCTCTTTAACTTCTTGGTTGGTCCCTTCACCTTTAGTAAGATGTTCTTTAGTCTCCAAGTTTGTGGTCTTTCCAATTTTTTTTCCTGTGGTTTATATCAAGTTTCATAGTGTTGTGCTCTGAAAATTTGCACTGTATGATCTAGATCTTTTTGTACTTGTTGAGGCTGAAGTGTGTCCCAGTATGTGGTCTATTCTGGAGAATGTTCCCTGTGCACTCGAAAAGAAAGTGTATTCTGCTGCTTTAGGATGAAATGTTCTGAATATATCTGTTAAGTACATACGGTTCAGTGTGTCATTCAAAGCCATTGTGTCCTTGTAGATTTTCTGTTTAGACGATCTGTCCATTGTTGTAACTGGAGTGTTGAAATCTTCTACTATTATGGTATTATTATCAGTGAATTTTTGTATGATTGTGATTAATGGATGTATATATTTGTGTGCTTTCACATTTGGAGCATAAATGTTTATAATTTTTATGTCTTGGTGGCAAGACCCCTTAATTATGATATAATGCCCTTCTGTCTCTTGTTATGGTCTTTATTTTCAAATCTAGATTGTCTAGGGGCGCCTGTGTGCTCAGTTGGTTAAGCCTCCTCCTTCGGCTCAGGTCATTTGTGGGTTTGAACCCTGCATTGGACTCTGTACTGACAGCTCAGAGCTGGAGCCTGCTTAAGGTTCTGTGTCTCCTGCTCTCTCTACCTCTTCCCTGTTCATGCTCTGTCTCTCTTTCTCAAAAATAAATAAACATTAAGAAAAATTTGAATCTAGATGTCTGATATAAGTATGGCTACTCTGGTCTTCATTTGTCGACCATTAGCATGATAGATGGTTCTCCATCCCCTTACTTTCAATCTGAAGGTATCCTAGGTCTAAAATGGGTCTCTTGTAAACAGCATATAGATGGATCTTGTTTTCTTATCCATCCTGTTACCCTATGTCTTTTGATTGGAGTGTTTAGTCGATTGACATTTACAGTGAATACAGAAAGATATGAATTTATTGCCATTATGTTGCCTGTAGAGTTGGTGTTTTTGATGGTGTTCTCTTGTCCTCTCTAGTCTTTGTTGCTTTTGGTGTTTTTTGTTTTGTTTCATCTTTTCTCCTCTCAGACAGTCCCCTTAAAATTTTTGGCCAGCTGGTTTGGTGATCATGAACTCCTTTAGTCTTTGTTTCTCTATGAAACTTTTTATCTCTCTTTCTATTTTGAATTACAGCCTTGTTGCATAAAGAATTCTTGGCTGCATATTTTCTGATTCAGCACATTGAATATATCCTGCTACTCCTTTCTGGCCTGCCAAGTTTCTGTGGATAGGTCTGCTGCAAACCTGATCTGTCTCCCTTGTAGGTTAAGGACTTTTTTTCCCTTACTCCTTTCATGATTCTTTTCTTGTCTGTGTATTTTGTGAATTTGACTATGATACGCCTTGTTGATTGTTGGTTTTTATTAAATATAATGGGAGCCCTCAGTGCTTCCTGGATTTTGATGTCTGTGTCTTTCCCCAGGTTAGGAAAATTTTCTGTTATGATTTGCTCTCATAAACCTTCTACCATTTTCTCATTCTCTTCATCTTCTGAGACTCCTATGATTTGGATGTTGTTCCTTTTGAAAGAGTCACTCAGTTCACTAATTCTTATATTGTGCTCTTTTGCCTCAGTTTCCCTCTTTTTTTCTACTTCATTGTTCTCCATAAATCTGTACTCTCTATCACTGATTGGTTGCTCTGCTTCATCCATCCTGTCTGCTGTGGCAGCTATTTGAGATTACATCTCAGTTATAGCAATTTTAATTTCTTCATGACTAGGTTTTACTTCTTTTATCTCTGCAGAAAGGGATTTTATGCTTTCTTCAACTCCAGCTAGTATTCTTATTACAGTGATTCTAAATTCTGGTTCAGACATGTTACTTGTATCTGTGTTCATTAAGTCTCTGGATGCCATTTCCTCCCATTCTTTCTTTTGGGTTGAATTCCTTTGTTTCATCATTTTAGGGAAGAAAAAGAATTAATTTAAGACAAAATGAAGAAAAATTTAAAAATAAAAAAAACACAAAAAAATAAAAAAAATGATGCTATATCCCGTGTTTGTAATGGTCTGGTTGTTGAAAGAAGCTTGATAGAGAAAAAAGAGAAAGAAAAGAAAAGAAAAGAAAAGAAAAGAAAAGAAAAGAAAAGAAAAGAAAAGAAAAGAAAAGAAAGGAAGAAAAAGGAATGTGTTTGAAAATTTAAAAAAATGAATATAATTAAATAGAATAAAATGAAATGATTAAAAGAAAATAGAATTAAAAAAATTACAAAGAAGTAAAAAATATAGTAGAGAAAAATAAAGAAATATCTTAAATTTGTTTTTAATGTTTATTTATTTTTGAGACAGAGACAGAGGATGAGTGGGGCAGGGGCAGAGTGAGAGGGAGACGCAGAATCTGAAGCAGGCTCCAGGCTCTCAAGTGTCAGCACACTGCCTGACATAGGGCTCAAACCCACCAACCATGAGATCATGACCTGAGCCAAAGTCAGACGCTTAACTGACTGAGCCATCCAGGTGCCCCAAGAAATATCTTTTTTATAAAAACGGAAAATAAAAATATTTTTTTTCTCTTTCTGTATCCAAGAATAAGAAAAGAAAAAAAAATTGAACAGATGGACCAGCAAACAGCATGCAATACAATTGAAATTACATCCAGTTTCCCCTAGAAGTCAGACTATTAAGCACTTCATAGGCTGTAAACTAAGCAGGTGGAGAGACTTGTGGTGTTCCTCCAGAGCATGCTGAGCTGTGTAACGGCTCTGTTCTTCACTACATGGCGCTGCTTAGTTTACTGGGGTGGATCATGTGGCATGTGTATGCATGTATGTGCATGCGCAAGAGGAGTGAAAATGCATCACCCAGCTACCCAGTCTCTAGTGTAAGAACTCTTCTCTTGCTGACCATCAATCAAGTACACCTCCTTTGTCTCCAGCTTCCATCCACTCCCTGCTTCTACACTGTCCATGGCCAAGCTGTCAGCCTGCCAGGTGGCATCTCCCCCCTGAGTTTTTATTTCAGATGGAGCTGAACTCCTCACTTCTGAGGGTCCTGCAGCTTTGACCTGCTCAGGCCCTCAAGGGGTAGGATCTCGCTGAGCAATGGCTGGGTGCTGGTCCCTCCCAGAAACATTCAGGTGACTGTGCTGCTGTAGATGCCCAGAGACTGTGGGCAGATGCCAGCCCATTCCAGAAAAAGTTCAAAGGATCATGTGGCAACAGCATTTCAGGGATTATGGTAAATTACAACACACATCTGGTGCCAGGCTTCACCCTTAATATCCTTGTTCCAATACCAGCAAACCTGGCTGTTCTCTGGGATCCACTGGGACCTTTTCCTGTGGGGAGGATGCATAGTCTCTACCAAATGTTCCTCAGCAGGGGAACCACCTCTTCTTGTGTGCCCTGAAGACCTCTCAGACATCACTGCTCCTGGGGATTCACTCTTCCCAAAGAGTCCCACCAGGTATCTAGCTGCAGAGTCCCACCAGGCTCTGCACTCCTCTGCTTATACAGTCTTAAAGGTATTTAAACCCCTCTCCTTTCTCCTTTCTCCCTTTCTTGTTAAGTCCCTTATGGGTGTTTCCACTCTTTCTCTTTCTCTCTAGCTGATTTAAGGGGGAGTGTTTTTCCTGTACTCTCCCCCCTGTCTTCATTCTCTCTCTGCAAGCAAAAACAGCTCCCTAACCTCCGTGGCTTCTCTCTTCCCCAGTTCTCCTTCCATTCAGTGCACCTGCCAAGTTCTGTAGTTCAGTTTGTTCAGATTGTTTTGGTAATCTTCAGTTCAGTTTTCTAGATGTGCAAGATGGTTTGGTGCTTATCTAGTTGCATTTCAGGGGTGAGAGAGGCAAAAAAAAAAAAAAAACCCTTCCATGCTGCTCTGCCATCTTGGCCCTGTTCATACTTCTTATAGCTCTTTTATGCTTGTCTTTCATACTTAACAATTTGCATCTCTTTTGTCAATTTTAAAGCATATCCTTTCATTCCCTCTTATTACCTGTATAATGACTTTATTCTATTTTCCACTTTTCTTCTTTATCCTCCTGTTAGTTGCATTTATTCTACTTTGTTAAATACAATGTTTACATGTTACTTTTTGATGAAAGTCCCCACTCTTTTTTTTTTTTTATTTGAGTTCCACAATTAAGGATATTTAATGTTCACCAGAGTGTCTTGCTGGTTTTCCCAGTTCTCTATTGGTTGGATAAAGATCATTCTCTATTTTATTCCTTAAGAAAGGCACATGTATACAATATTCTCTGAGTTTCTGCACTCAGAAACTGCTTTCTACAGCTTCAAAGGACAACTTGCCTGGATATAAAATTCCTTACTCTTTCCTTTTTACAAATTTCTTGGGAATGTTGTTCCACTGCTACCTTGCTTTTTATATTGCTCTCAGAAAGTCTCATAACTGTCAAATTTTCTTCCTCTTGTAACTAATTTGACCTTTTTGTCTGTAGGTTCTGAGAATTTTCTTGTTTGTTTTTGAAGTCAAGTAGTTTTAATAGGACTGTTTTATCTAGTTTTCTTATGCATACCTTTAAGTATGTAAAATTCGTTATCCCTCATTTCCAGAATATTTTCCTTGATTATACTTTAAAATTTTAGTTCTGTTTTATTATTTTGTGTTTCTTATTCTGGGATTCCAATTACATGTATGTTGGACCTTGTTTTCCTGTTTTTCCATGTTAAGCATTTTTCCCTGAACTCTTTCACTTACTTCTTTATCTTGCTTGTTATTCTGCCTTTTTCAACATACCTCATTAAATATTTATTTAAATTTGTTTGGGGAAGTTTTTAATTAATTTTTTTCTGAGATGGTGTGTTCTCTATATCAATTTCTTTATTTAATCAGTTATGTTTTCCATTAAAAAAAAACCTTTAAAGAAAACTTATTTCTCATTAGTTTTATTGTTTTTAATTTATAAATATAATTTTCCAAATGTTTATTTGTTGTTACTCAATTTAGTTATAAGTATGGTTACTGTTTTCTTCTGTCTCATGACTTTTTTTTTTTTTTTGAGGGATCTTTTCTTTGTACGGTAGATTTACATGGAGTTAGTTTCATTTTTGCTATTCCTGGGCTTCTTTTTTTGTCTCTTTTTTTTTATAGGGTTTCTAATTTAAGAGCACTGTTTCCTCAAGTTCAGTCTGTTTAATAGTGATGTTAGTAGTACTGGCGCAGGTGGAGGGATTGGTGTTTCTTTTCTCTTTTTTTGTTTCTGTGGACTTTTATTCCCCCTTCTTTATTTCACTTCAAGAAATAGATGCCATACCTCCCAGAGGCACCATCCTTTCTCTATTTAATATGATTCTCCCCAGAAGAAATGTTCTTGGAAGTTGTCACTTTCTATCCTTCTTCCTTCTTTGCTCCTTCCCTGTAGCAAGCCCTGTGAACTATCAAGTCCTGTTTTCTGAATTTTGACACTTAGTGTTGGACTTTGTCCCTCTAAAGATAATTTGTTTGTGCTTAGTCTTAGTCCTTTGTTCCCCTCTGCTCCTTTTCACTGAGTCTTTTATGCCTCCCTTTCCCGTTTCTCATAGCCACAAGCTTGCAGTGATTGAGGGAGTTTTGTTGGAATGTGGTGTTTATTTCTCATAAGTTATGGTAATTTAAAATTCATGCTATTCTTTGTCCCTTAGTAATGTTGAAGGGACATGTGTGGCTTTATTTGTGTTTTTTGTTGATTTTATGTTGCTTATTTAAAGAGCATATGCAAAGAGGCTTGAGTTTAGATGACTATGATGATTTTCTAGAATTTCAGGATATTTTATTTCAGAAGATATTCTGAAATGAACTATTCATATAAGGATGTTAAGACCTGGTCCCTTTGCTAGGGAAAAAACCTTTTTATGGGCTAGGGGAAAAATAAGATTCCACCAAGACTCTCCCACAAGAGGTTGAGCTTATTTAGTAGAAGCAACATAGAGCATATGGAAACTGCTGGAACTGGACAATACTTCTCTAGGATTTCTTTGAAAACTTCCTTCTGGAGGTGCTCTCTTTCTTTTCCACACTCAGCAGATGGGATCTGGGGATGACTTGTACAAATACTGATACTCTTGGATGGCCAGTTAGAAAACAAAAAACAGCCTAGGTGTCAGATAATTTTAGTTTAGGATCAGAAGAAATGAAAATTTCTTTTTTTTTTTTCTTTTCTTTCCTCCCCTGCCATTGAAATGATAAGCTCTATGATGCCAACCTCAAGGTATGAGCTTGGGGAAAGGGATTGTGGATTAGGATGCATGGGCCGTTGGATAAAGAGAAGTCTTTGAGGTTTATATGTGGTCTGTTAAAACTCTCTAGAGAAGAGGTTTACGTTGAGAAAAATTAAGACCCTTTTATTGCTCCCTCCTGCCCCACCATGTAGGTACTTGCTTTCATCTTTACCCAATTCCTATTTTCGTTCTCCTATTCTCGTAAGATAAGAATTGCCTCATCCTGCTCAAGGTCAGTTCTTTTCAGCTGGACCCTGATGCTCCCCCTTTTCCATCCCCTAGAACCTTCCTCTCTCTCAGTCTTCCATTTTCTCTCCCAAATCCTAAACATCCATTGTATATAAACCCCTTGCCCTGCTTCCCCTTAGATTGCAAGTTTTTATCAATCTTAAAAATTCTTAAATTCTTCCTTCATGTTATGCTATAGCTATTATACAAACAATTTTTTCTCTTTTTTATTTAAACTTCTCAACAGTGGTTCATATTTGCTGCCTTAAATTCCTCTCATCCATTTATGTCTCTACTGTATGCTCTTGCATCTGTGTCCCTAGCAGTTGTCAAAATGTTTCTCCCTAATGTTACCCATAACTTCCTAATTTCCAATTCTAACATTGGTCAGTCCTTCTGTGACTGGAATTCTGTAGTTTCTTGGCTTCTATTCCATAGTACACACTAGTTCTCCTTTTGATTTTCTGATTGGGGCTCCCTAGTTTCCTCTGTGAACTTTTTTTTCAGGGGACTGGCCATAGGCATGTATCCTTAATAACTCCTACTAATAATTTGCCTAACTCAGTGCCTGGAATGGAGCAGAAACTCACATTTTTTAAAAACACTGAATAAGTGAAATAAAACTTTCAAGCTATAACCTTCAATGTATGACCTGCAGTAATTAGGCCCAGCTAGAACTGTAGGCCCCAATTACTCTCTAATATCATCATTCACTCAAGAGACATTTAAATTGGAAGATTTCACAGATAAATCTGGATTTCTTCCTTCTCTTGCTTAATGTGAAGCTGTGGCAACACTGAGTTGGCATTTCTTTAGAGCAACCTGTCATGGAATTGAGTAGCTACTGTTCTCTTATGGACAGGCATGTGCTTTTAAGCTTGATTCGATTCATTAATTTACCTTGCCTGCCTGGGGCATTTTAATTTGGCTCTCCTATTTCAACCTATTATCTACACCCAATCCTTATCTTATGATATCTCAAGGAAGTAATGATGGCCCCAGGTGGGTGGTTAGGAATAAAGGGATCTGGTATTCTGAACACTTCTAACAATTAGGTCTTCCATATATATTTGTTGGTTGACTTAACATGCAATTGACTTATAAAGAACTTTTGGAAACTTTAATCCAGGAAACAGAACTAGTAAAGTCAAATATCGGTTATCTGTGTTTTAAATAGAGGGCCATCACAGACGTAAAATAACATTATATTAGTTAATACATGTATGCCTTATTTAAAAAAATATAAAAATTTGAACTTAAAAGCAAAGACATCATGACTCAATAATTTTTGTTATACATTGTTTCTTTATAGTGCTATATACTTTTCAAGTAGGAACTATCAAGCCGAGGTAAGACATGATTTTATTTATAAATAAATAACCTTTTTTATTGAATTTAATACTGATAACACCCATTATTTAAAAAATTAAACTTTCAAAAAAAATTAAACTTTCAAATGAAACAAATATTTCAGAAAAAAATCTATTTAATTCCCTTGTTTTAGTGCAGTAACTATGTTAATTAATCTTCAATTTTTAAGTTTAAACCCATATTTCTTTACATGCTTATAATAAATGAGTTAGGCAACATTATCTGCTACTTTTTCATTTAACATTGTTTTACATGAGCACTTACCTGTCTGTATTTCATATTTAACTCTTTCTTGGAATCATATATTCTATCAAATCAATATGTCAGGATGTGCCCTTTTTTGGAGATTTGGATTGGTTTATTTTACACCGCTATACTAATTATAAATCTATTTTATAAATATAAATATAGCCTTATAAATATCTTTTAATATTTTTAACTCCCCTTTAAATGATTTCCTCCCATTTTTTCCTTAAACTCTTTTCTTCCTTGGCTTTTTAGAAAGTTCTTATCATTCCTTGTCTTTTTTTATGGCCTCTTTAGCTGTTGTCAGACCTTAAGTGTCATCTAGCTCTCTGAAGCAATCTGTTTGGAAATTTTGCACTTTCAGTCTCATTCAAGTGGTCAATATCTCAGGTGTCTATATATAATGCATAAATGAAGACCTTTATGAAGTACATACTGTTAACCAGGCTCTCTTTTAGGAGATACAGTAATGAATAGGTTATGGTTTCTGCTCTCAAAGGCCATCCAATCTAGATGAAGATATAGCATTCAACTACACTTGTAATACAATGATATGGGTTAAGTACAAAGGAGACGTAAAGGAGAAGCTCATCAGTTCTACTGAGTGAAGCAGTATCAGGAAAGTTTACATAGAGATGGTCGTTTTTGAGTTCAGTTTTGAAATAGGGGTAGTTGTTCAATAGCTAAGAGGGGTGGAAAGTATGACTAGGGGGGATGTGGAGAGAAGGGCAATCCAAGAAGAGAGAGTTATCCAATCAAAGCTACCGAGTTGTAAACCAGATAGATCATTCAGAAAATTCCATATATTCCCATTGTTTGAAGCTCTTAGAAGGAAACAAGGATAAGATTATGAGGCCTAAAACTCCATATATGAGAATAGAAATTAAAGAATTATAAGTAAAGAAGTAACATGATGATTTGACTTGTATTTTAGAAGACCATCCTAGTAATTACATGGAGGAAGGCTAAAATGGGATCCAGAGCAGACAATGGAACTATTGCCATAAACCAGGCATGAGTTGACAAGGGTCTAAACCAAGATGGCTGTAGTAAAGATGGACAAAACAGCAAGGAGATAAATCACCAAGAATTTGGTCACTGAATGGCTGTAGTTAGTGAGGTAAAAGAAGGAGATGAAGATGAGTCTCAGGTTTCTGAGTTGAGTGACAGTAAATATTTGTCCAGTGACCTGGAGAGAGGTCTGGGTAGGAGCTATAGAATGGGGCTGTCAGCCCTGAATAGTTCCTTATTTTCAATTATTGTAAGAATTGTCCACCTAGGTATTCTACCATCATCTGAAATTCAACATAATAAAATTCCAAATCATCAGCTGTTCCCCCAAGCAAGTGTTCTTATTTCCCTCATGGTTAATTGTAGCACTGTTAAAGCATTTACCTCTAGATTCTAAGTCATAGAAGTAAGCTTTATGCTTTCCATCATTATTATTGTCAAACTTGCCTATAATCAAGTCCTGCAATTTCTTTCTTCAAAATTTATTCAATTTTCTAGATGTTCAGAAACCTGGGTTTCAGTCCTGACTGCTGCTAACTGGAAGATGATTGACTTTTGCAAGCCACACAGTTTTCCTTTTTATCCCTCAATTCATCATGTTTTATTCCAGTAATATTAAACATAAAAATAATCCCTGTTCTGTGTGGATCCTTCTACTTCATTCCATGCTGATGCATTATCGATCTCAGAATTTAACTGCACTGTCTCTGTCCAACTGAGACACGCAGACTGTGCTGAT
The DNA here is from genome assembly GCF_018350175.1 of Felis catus. Lineage (NCBI taxonomy): Eukaryota > Metazoa > Chordata > Mammalia > Carnivora > Felidae > Felis > Felis catus. The sequence goes on from NC_058372.1 coordinate 81,070,646, forward strand.
GTTCATCATAGCACATGGCCCTGTTATCACAGCATTGTTTGCTTGTCTCCTGACACTACAGCTCCCTGAGATGGGGGCATTTTATTTAGCATTGTTGAGGGAATCCTCTTCAGCTGTCCTGGCTAAGACCTGCATTGCTAGTTAATAGAGGTCAGTGCCAACCCCAGACACTGACCTTCAAATTCTTCTTTCCTGGCTGACTTCTGGAGAAGATCAGTCTTTTAAGAACCTATTGGCCACTCCAAGAAAATGTTAGCTCTGAATTCTTCATGGTATTTTAGAATGATAGGATCTATACAGCACAGTAAGTGCTAAGATGGGGGAGACACTCTTCTGTTGTTTTTCTATTTCAAATTTTACTGATTGCTGCTCTTTATTATTTCCTGCCATCATCTTGCTTTGGATTTAATTTGCTCTTCCTTTTTGTGATTTTTAAAAAAAAATTTAAATCCAAGTTAGTTAACATGGAGTGTAATAATGGTTTTAGAAGTAGAATTTAGTGATTCATCACCTACATGTGACACCCAGGGCTCATCCCAACAAGTGACCTCCTTAATGCCCATCACCCATTTAGCCCATCTCCCCCAACTCAGCACCCCTCCTGTAACCCTCACTTTGTTTTCTGTATTTAAGAGTCTATTATGGTTTGCCTCCCTCTCTGTTTTTATCTTCTTTTTCCTTCCCTTCCCCTATGTTCATCTCTTTTGTTTCTTAAATTCCACATATGAGGCCATACAATCTTCTGAAGCCCTAGTTTCCACATTTGAAAAAAGGAGGCCTTTGGATTAGATAGTCAGTGAATTCTCTTACAGGTATTCAGCCTTGTACCTTTTCTTTCTGATTCTGATACTGCCATCTAGGCTTATATAAGTGCCTCCAAACTGGTGTCCCAGCTTTCAGTGTCATTTCCATTCAATCCTATGCATATAATTGTTACCTAAAGCTTCCTTAAATACTAATCTTTCATGTTACATCCTTGTTCATGAACTAGCTTAATGGCTTCCTTTTGGCTTATTGCATCAAGCTTGATTTCTTTGTTAAGTTTCAAGATTCTGTAAAATGATTTTTCTACTTAGCCAAATTTATCCTTCTTTACCTTCTAACATCATCTCTTACTTCCAAGCAGAATGGACTTTGGGCTGATTTCTTCAAAGAATTTTATCATAATCTTTTCCCAACTTGAAAATCCAGTAACTCTCCCTCTGATCCTAAATTATCTTCCAAAGATCAGTTCAACTCCTCTCCTCCAGGGAGATTATATTGAACCATTTCATTCCTTAGTGTTTTTTTCTTCTAGAGCATTTGTATTCTGTGGCACAGCTTAGTGCTCAATTATCCATAGGCTTGATATTTGGCTGATTCCTGTGTGGAGACCATCTTCTGTGTCTGCTACTGCCTAACAGAGTATGAAACCTAACACATTGTAAATACACATTGGTTTATTAGCTTTCAGGAGCACACACGTTTTTCAAAAGAAGGAACAGACTATAACCTCAATGTTTGAAATAGCAAGGCAAAATAATAAAGCCAGGCCTCTGTTGGAGGGATAATCTAAGATGATTAAAAATCATATACCAGGATGGGTATGGGTAATTGAAGAGACTAAATAGTCTCTTAAATAGAAAATTAGCCCTTGAATTATTTTTGGTGTATTTATATGCAGTTGCCAATTTGAGCAATATGGGTTCAGATATCATCAATAGAAATCATGCATTTAGGTGTTGAGTCATCTTTGCTATCATAAAAGCATCTTCATTTTAAGGATGCCTCTTTTAACTACTGGAGAAATGTAGTGCAATTTCAAGTTATATATTGTTTTAATGGTCAAAGTGTAAAACAGATTCAATGAATTTTGTGAAGAAAGAAGCCACAAAATAGACCATAAAGTACTTGGTTATGTCCACAGCTGAGTTTTGAAATTTGAATGCCTCTTTGGACTTTACAATTTATTTCTATTATATTAGACCTCAAAAGAAAAGAGAAGTTATCTGCCACACCTCATCTTTTTTCCATATCTGTCATCAAATACTTACCTGTTTTTGCAATTATTATGTAGTACTTTCATATTTTGCAAGGCACCTTGAAGTAATTTTAATTACTGTGACAAGTGCATTACAGAAATGCTGTGTGATTCTATATGAATTTCTATATGAGTTTCTCTGATATCTCTGGGGTTTTGTTATCTCCTAATTATGAGAAAGTTTATTTTTCCAGGCGACTGCATTCAAAAAGTTTAAAGCCTTCCAGATTAAGAGTGCACCACGGAGCAAAGATAGGCCAACCTACATTCAGAATTTAAATGTAGGCCCTTATGGGCCTAAGACAGAGAGTCATGATTCATATTCTATGTTCTCTAAGGTCAAACCAGAGTCTAGACTCCTGAGAGCTGGATGTCAGTAAGCTTTAGCACAGTGATTCTCAGTGTATCAAAAGTGGTGGAAAACCATATCAAGGATTGAAAAGCTGAAAGGGACAAATCTGTCTCCTAAAACACAGGAGACCCAGAGAATATGAAGTATGGCAGAAACCTTGTGATTCTCATCTGTTCAATAACAACTTGAGTAAACACTTCAGTTGGTTTTTGTTCCTTGCCCCTATTCTGTTGGTGTTTGCTTACTATTCCACTGAATCTGTGTTATATCTTCTTATTAACTGAGCACAATCTGCTTTTCTGTGATTTGGATATGATTGTACAGACACTTGTCATGTAGTGATAGTGACACCATCACATGACTTACGTTTTGCAGTTTACAAAGCACTTTCATAGACATTACCTGTGATGTAGGTAGGGAAGAAGTTATTTTGCTCATGAATAATTTGAGATTAGAGCAGTTAATTGATTTATTATAAGATCACACAGCTAGTAGAGTGGTGTTGAAATTGGAACCCAGATCTCTTGACCTAGAGTCCAGAGATCTTTCTATTATTCTTGGATTTCTGTTATCAAGCTTGTTAATAACCACATTTATGGGTGATTTTTAAAAACTTATTTAAATATAAGTTAGTTAACATACAGTGCAGTATTAGTTTCAGGAGTAGAACCCAGTGATTCATCACTTATATATAACACCCAGTGCTCATCCCAACTAGTGCCCTCCTTAATGCCCATCACCCCTTTAGCCCATCCCCTCACCCACCTCCCCTCCAGCAACCCTCAGTTTGTTCTCTGTATTTAAGAGTCTCTTATGGTTTGCCTCCCTCTCTGGTGATTTTGATTAATGGGAAATGGTGTTACGATGTGAAAGGTTTTACAGTTTATGGAAGAAGGAGGATGAGGACTAAGTTTCCCCATGTTGCTTTTCTGATTTGATCATAGTATTGTAGGATCTGATAATCTATAGAGCAATGAATAGATACAATATTTTTTTTTGTTATTATATACCTCAGCTCTTGATTTGTGGGATCCTGGAGAAAAATACATCTTGTTTTCAAGTCATTTAGAGAGGTGGGGGGGGGGTGTCTCTAGTCTCTCTCAATATGACCCTTTCCAATATCTTAACTTCCCACATCACAAAATATTTATTTCTATCTAACCTAAATCCTGACTGCTGTCATTTAAGCCCAAATACTTTTGTTCAGTAGGTGGTAGTGTACAATTTTTATTTATAGCTTCGGGAGGGTGCAGGAAATATATCTGAATGATTTCTGACTGCTGACAAGCCCTAATAACTGAAAGTTCCTGGCATCAAACTGAATGTCCTTTGGCAGAGATGGCTATTTTGAGGGGAAAAGACAGAAACTGGCAAAAACTTTTTTCATGCAGGTGTGATTTTATGATGGAATTTTATGACAGAAACCAACCAAGTGTCCTTTACGTAGTTTATGATGTTATCAGCTCCTAGGCTGAGATTTCTTTCTCATTATTCATGTTTATTTGGCTTGAAGCAAATTAAAAATCAGACAAGAATATTGGGATATAATTTTGATTTTGCAGATGTAATCTGACACCCAAGTAACTTCAGAGAAGTTTGGTTCTTTTATTGTGCTCTTTCATGATGTTCTGAAAAATGCTTTTTTCAGAGGCAGCTATTATGCTTGTCAGTATGGCTTGTACAATATTGAGCACTCTATTAGCACTTGATTTTAATGGCAAACAAGAAAATCTCTGCATATTATATTACTTTTCTAGCCTCAATGGTTTTAAAGATAAGATTTTAAAAATTAGCCCACTACGAAAAAAAAAATTGTAATTAGAGTTCTCTGATTATGGTATATTATTGATGAGGTTCTTTGATTGTTTTTCTTCAGTCCGTACAGCAAATGGGAGTAAAATTCACGGAAGAAGTTTATGTTTTCCTCTCTGAAGTTTTACTTTGTTATCGTCATGGTAAGTGCCAGAAGCAGGTCCCTTTAAGAGGTGTCTTAGAGCAAGTCACCTTCATAGGTCACCTTTCCATTGCAGTATAAGCCAGGCCCTGACCAAATCTGATTGTCCTAGTTGTGAGTCTTAGGCCCAAAGGCAGCATTTATAGGCTGACCAGTCTATCCCTCCCAATGTTTATCTCCTAATCCCCTTGGCCCTTACACTTTATAATCAGCATGCATATGTATAGATGGGTGCGTGCAAATTCTCCCCTTTTCTTACATCTCCAGGCCTTCCCTATTATCTCTTTGTACCTCCATTCCATCTATTTACTACCCAGTGCTTGATTTTCTGCTTTTCTTTGTGGATTACCCATTATTCATACTGCATTGGTCTCCTTCCAACACTTTTCTCAAGTCACTTCTTTCTTCATTACAAGAATATCCAAGTTTAATATAAATAATTAGAAATCAGTATCTATGTATTTCATTTTAAATTTGAATAGCAATTGTGAATGGATAGCATCTCTGTTTGGCACATAAGTGTTAGATATGATTCCATCTTAAGTCAAGTCTGTTATCATGATATCTGGAAGCCATAAGTTAAACACTGGCTTCTTGGGGGATGTGATCAGTGGCCTATGCTTCTTAGTTATGCAAGATAAATAGGTTCTGAAGATCTGCTGTACAATGTTGTGCCTATATATAATAATACTGTATTGTACGCTTAAAAATCTGTTAAGAAGATAAATCTCATGTTAAGTATTCTTACCACAATAAAACAAAACAAAGTGATGCTCCCCTCCCCCCCAACTTGTTCAAAATTTTAGCTAGGACACACTCTGGGATCTGTTTTTGTCCTAAGTACTCTGTGTCCTGAGATCTAAAGTATTTCAACCTCTGACTTAGGACTAATATTGATCAGAAACTATATTCATGACCTAGGACCTTACTTAAGAGGACAAATGGTATAGTATGATCTATTTAGCTTGGGGTTTTAAGATGGTTGTTGATGATCACTCCATTAGTAATTTGTTTTTGAAACTTGAATCTACTTCCTTAATTTAGCTGATGCATAGAGAGCACATATTGAAAATTAGGCTCAGCTTTAAAAATTATAAACAATCTTAAAAAACAAAGTGTAAGTTTCATCTCCCATGACACAAATCAGAGATTTAGGCAGATAATGTTGGTTTAAGTTTGTGGAACTTGGTAACAGACAGTAGCTTGTGGCTGTGAATCCTGCACATGTGCACAGCCTCACGTGTGTAGGATATGCCTCTATAAAGATCCTCTGCAGGGGACCGTATCAGTCAGGGTTTAGTTAGGAAGCAGAGGGCACTATGAGTATTAGGGGAATAAGAGATTTTTTAAACAGGAATGAGACCTGACACAAATGTGGGAGGAAAGGGGAAAGTACAGTCGTGAAGAGGAGTTGGAGGATCTGAGAAGGAGTTGCTAACCATTATGCCTGAAGCATGGGCCAAGATTGTCAAGTTAGAACTTGCAGGGAAGTCTGTGTTGCCTGATCTGAGAAGCCAAGCTCATCAAGCTGCCCAAGTGAGACCATGGAAAAGTGTTCGGGAAGCCATTGCTTCTGTGTGTCTGTTACCTCTGAGGGTCTGTAGCTGAGTCTGGGGGTCACTGTTGGCCAGCATGGCCATCTGTTGTCAAGGAGAGCTGGGAACAGGGCAGAGGAGAGGAGAGGAGAGTGATGATAAGCTGGACCCTACCAGACTCTTCTGCATCTCTTTGCTACCATGTCTAACTATGACCACCTTCCAAGAGCAGAGTTTGTCACTTCACTTCTGTCTTCCAGTCTTGTACAAACTTCTCTTTGGGTGAACTTTAATCTGGAAGCTTCAGGGTGTCTCAGCTTAACTGAGCTGACAGCACAGCACAATACAGGATTGTCAGTGTTCTCAGGGCTCTGTAGGACGGAAGAGTTACTGTTTGTGTTTTAGAATCAGCACATTTTCTAAGAGTGTTATTTGAAGGTGTTTGAAAGGTACACCTGCTGACAAATATCCCCCCATCCACTTATCTGTCTTCAGTGATGGTGAGGGTTCTCATCATTAGTCTCTATTTTGATTAAAGTATTGTGTTTATAAACATTTCCAGTAAAAATGCAAAATCTGGGAGAATTAATACACTGAATCTTGTTAGTTTATCATTTATATAAGCATTACTTTACCACTTTGCTGGCCTAACATCTGTAAAGGTTTGGGTAAAGAAGACGGAGAAAGCTCCAGTGTTACCCTAGAAGGTAAGAATGAGTTGAGTATATTGGTCAAAAATCTCTAAACATATAGGGGATACATATGTAAATGGAGAAGAAAGAGTGCAAAAGTGGAATTTTCCTACTTAACTGTATTTTCTAGTAGTAAGTCTGCTTAAATTAGCCTCTTCACTGTATTGCTCAAGGATGAAATTACAAACAGTACTTGTGAGATGTTAATATTCATATTTATGTTCATGAAGTTAACACTAGAATATTTAGAATAATTTTCAGTTGGAAATGGAATGTAACTGTGCAATAAGTTTTTTTCTTTAGTATCAGGAAAAATCAACTTACTATCAGTTTGCCTGGTCTTTATCCATGCTATTTTAATTTAGCATTGATTGATTCCATCACAAATCTTGGGATGGAACTTTAAGACAGGGATGTTTATTAATTTTTCATTTTCCTTCCCTTTCCCTCCATTCCGTTCCCTTTTCTTCCTTTCTCATCCCTTCCCTTCTTTTCCTTTTCATTCTCTTCCTTTCTTCCCTTTCTTCCTCCTCCTCCTCCTCCTCCTCCTCCTCCTCCTCCTCCTTCTTCTTCTTTCTGGTGTGGTTCTTTAAAAAAAAAAATCAGTGGTGATTTCTGGCTCTGACCTCTGGCAAACTGTGATCTCCTGAAAATTGGCTTGAGTGCTTTCTTTCCAATGGGCAAGATTTCAGGCACAGATAGGGAGGGACACCTGGAGGCACTACTCATTTTCTGGTTATGGGGAGATGTGATGTACAACATAAAAATTAGGCAAACATGATAGATAAACATTGAGGACATTCAAAGTGAGCAATTTCTTCTAGTTTATACATGAGAGAGGAAAATAAATTAATAAGGGAAATTGGCAGTCAATTATATGGCCAGCATCAGCAGGCATCTCAGGTAGTCTGCTGACAAAAGGTCACAGCTCACCTGTCATGGATACAGCCAACAGTGAAGCTAAAAATGATTTGTTTTCAAATATTGTTTAGATACTTTATGCTCTGGGGTGACAGAGGAATGTCTCCTTTTCTCTCCTTCTTCCTCTCTTGCTCCTTGACTCTAGCTCACTTGTGAGTGTGCACGTGCTCTCTTTTTCTAAAAACATGCAGAAGCAATAAATCAGCCAGTTTAAGAAGATCCAGCCAGTCCAACACAGATCGATTTCACAGGGAAGTCGATGAGCTGCTAATAGAATTACAACTACCTGTCAAAACAGGGAAAACATATCTGTGACAGTGACAAAGGGCAAATCAATTTAATAAGAGGTTTTTTCTTCCAGAGACATAGATGTGGAGTACATGGGTGTCTCTAAGAGTCTGTAATTGTGAATAGAAACCATATACTCTAACTGTTAAAGCTGAGGTTATGTCAATGATTCTGGGAGAGCATACTGACTCTTCTTTTCTAGGAGGTTTGTCTAGTAGCTGTAACAATTTGCTCTGTAATAGAATATAACAGGGAGATACTGCCTGGAAACACATTATTTTAACTTTGTTATCCCAAATAAGTTGGTCTTGACCATTAAATAAGTTATATTCCCATGAACTTTGCATTTTCATGTTTCCTGTTGCGTCTCATTTCAACAAGGAACTGTGTATTGCCAAGGACAGCTCTCTGGCAAATCTTTCTCTTCTAAGCTAGCTTGATCATTTTCAGAGGCCTCATAAAACTGTTAGCAATGTGACTTTTAGTAACAGCAACTTCTGTGTTCAGGCTTAGTTTCTTGCAAAGTGAATCTTAATTATGAACACAACTCTCAGCTTAAACCCATTGTGTATCAACATGAGGCTCTGTTAGGTCAAGGACTTGATTTTTAAAAAGAATTTAATATGCATTAACTTAGTTCAGCACCATGGGTTTTCTGTAAAACAAAGAAACAAACAGTGATATAATAAATATATATTTGGTCTCTGCCCCCATTTCCTGGCCCATGCTAAAACCCTTGGAATCTCTGAAGTGACAAGTGTCTTTTTGTATACCAATAAAATGACTAGTGGCTGGGAGTCTCCTCGATAACCTCAGGATGGGGGTGGTTGCCAGGGGAAACCAATCAAATCTTTAAAAGGTTGGAAGTTTTAGCCTTACTCCTTAACCTCTGGGGAGAGAGAGGGCTGGAGTTTAGTTACTCACTGATGGCCAATGATTTAATCAATCGTGCCTATGTAATGAAGCCTCCATAAATGTCCTAACTGAGGGGGTTTGGAGAACTTGCAGGTTGGGGAACACATGGGGGTTCTGGAAGGGTGGTGCACCCAGAAAGATCATGGAATCTTTCTGCACCCCAACACCACCCAAGACCTTGCTCTATGCATCTCTTCCATTTGGCTATTCCTGAGTTGTATCTTATAATAAACAGGTAAAGTGCTTTACTGAGTTCTGTGGGCTGTTCTAGTAAATTATCAAACCTGAGGAGGGGGTTGTGGGAAACTCCAATTTATAGCTGGTCAGTTAGAAGTATAGGTGACTACCTGGACTTGCAGTTGGTATTTGAAGTGGCAAGAGAGGGCAGTTTCTTGGCACTTGTGATACCTTGTGGGGTCTGTGATAATTCTTGGAAGTTGGTGTTAGAAGTGATGAGGGTGAGGAGAGGAAAACAGGACAGTTTTCTCTTTTAGAAACAAAAAGTGGGGCGCCTGGGTGGCGCAGTCGGTTAAGCGTCCGACTTCAGCCAGGTCACGATCTCGCGGTCCGTGAGTTTGAGCCCCGCGTCAGGCTCTGGGCTGATGGCTCGGAGCCTGGAGCCTGTTTCCGATTCTGTGTCTCCCTCTCTCTCTGCCCCTCCCTCATTCATGCTCTGTCTCTCTCTGTCCCCCCCCCCCCCAAAAAAAATAAATAAACGTTGAAAAAAAATTAAAAAAAAAAAAAGAAATAGAAAGTAATTCTTTGTTATGGCAGAATTTAACAGTGTCATTGTAATCAGAAAACATACTAGGCCTCATACTCATCAAAGTTCAATGGTACTAATGTACCTTAATTGCTGTTCCTTCACTGAAGAATAGTTTCTGTGTTGCAGTATAGACAGGAGTTAGGAAACATGGTTCTAAAATCAGAAACATCTGCATTTTTGTCTGCTACCTGCCACCTATTAGCTCATGACTTAGGTAAGGTGCTTAGTTTTTTGAAGCCCACATTTACCATTCTGTACAATGGGCTGAAAGATAATGCTTACCTCAAGCAGTTGTTACTGAGGAATAAATAAGCTAATATGTAAATCCTGTGTTTCTCCTATGCAGAAGGGAGGATACCAGTGACATCACTCATTCCTGTAATCTGCTTTCTACTCTATGACTGGGCCAAGGAACAAATGATCCATTTGGCCTTTCCCCCCACCCCCCCCCGCCTTCCCTTCAGGAAGCTGGGGGAAGTCTGCCCATGATGTATTTAAATTAACAGATATGTAAGAAGAACTATGTTTACCCCCAATCCCTCCATGTACACACCCCTTACTTTTTGTGTTTCTTAAGAACCTTATATATATTCTGTACTATAGTTTTCATCTCTACCTAAGACACCAGTTTTATCTGTGCCTGGGAAACTAGATTAAGAGGGCCAGGAAAATGCATTCTGGTATCTCTGGTACCTCATGTTTGCTGGGTGGTGGCTTTGACACCTGGCAGTGGGGGCCATTGATTAAGTCTCCTGCCTCAACCTGGCTTTGCCAACTATACTTTTCATTTACATGAACTCATTTGCATCCCCACTTCCATGGAAATGAAGGCAAGAACAAGATTTTAAATACCTCTCAGGAATGTTAGAGAGTTACCAATGACGTTTTTGGGGTTTCTCCTCTTCTCACCCAGACTGAATGCTGATTGAAGCTGATTAGAATGATGTCTGGTAAAGGGTGCAGTGACTAGTTTGATGCTTTAGCATCAGCTTCTATCAACATACTTCTCATTTGGACCCTACATCCATTCACATTTTCTACTTGAGTTCCATGAAATTCATCCTGGAGCTATTCCAGTTTCAGAGCAATTGTATTTGCGTCATTGCTTAATATGAACCAATATTGACTGTAGCCTTAATTTCTCTTCTTCCTTACTACCTGCCCCCACCCCCCGCAAAGAAACAAAAAAGGCACTATTGTTCATCTATGTGGATAAAAGCAAAAATGCAAATTTCTCGTTATTGATAGAATACATGGATGATTTGAATTTATAATTTGGATAATTATGTGATGACTCTAGACTTAGGACATTTATATGTTGTTAGCTTGGAACTATATCTTTCTCATCATATTGGAACTGTTTCATTCTCTGAGTGATGAGGAGCACAATAACCTGGGGGTTCAGTATTGGATGTTTTAAGTATGATAGAGCTGGAGGAGGAAGAGTGCTCAGTGGTTTAGGATCTCCATGTCGGCCCCTCCACTGAAGTTCTTTGTGTAAGTCTACACTCTCTGCCTCAAATTCCTTTTGCTCTTGTGTGTATGTGTGTGTGTGTGGGAGAGTGGGGGGAGGTGAGGAGAAGAATCTAAAAATAGTGCTTGAAAGAGATGCCAAGATCTCAGCGTTGTGTTGGAGAAACCATCTGCTAATCTCATTGCCTGAAACCGGAATCAAAGAAATTGTACTGAAATGAAAGTTCAGAAGAACAAATGTTTCCAGGCTGATGTCCTACAAGGCATCAGACCTTCTACCTTGTTACTGAGGAGATAAGGTGGGTGAGAATGAGACTGTGGCTTGGCCAGGCCAAGGGCATTCACCTCCCACCTCTGTGCCTTAGTAGCCTGTAACTTAACCCAACTCTGTCTTAAGTTTGCAGGATGGCAAATGGAGGAAAACAATTTCTGTGTTGCAAATGGTAGTATTTTTTAAGTTTAATAAATGTATGGTATGATTATTATTTTTTAGAGCCACAGGCAAGAAGCCTATGAGGCATCAATGTTCTGCAGCCAGAATGGTAATTTCCTTCTTGGCAGATTCTGTCCCCTCTTTCTCCACCCAGGGACCTGTTGTGGCTATCTCCTCTAGTGCAGAGTTAAGACTGTCTGGGGGAATACTAGTTAATTGCTGAGTAGATAATCAGAATTGTAAAGGTTAGTGATAACAGGCAACAACTGACTCATGTTCACAAACAGCTGGATGTGATAAAAGCAATTTAGCTTGAAAAAAGCTCTTCAGAAATATATTGACCTTACTTTTTCTCCCTTGGGCTCTGTCTGTCCATCTTTATCTGCCCCTTTCAGTTTCTGTTTCTATACCCATTGTGGGTTTCATTTCTTGATATCCCATGCTGTTGTCTTGTTCCCTTTGTTACTCTTCCGTCTTAGTAACACTCATGCAGAGAGGACCATAAGTACATTTCCTCTTTGTGTCTGTTAGTCTCTCTTCCTTTCTTTCTCTTCTCATCTTTTCCATTTACCTTTCTTTCTTCATCCTCTTCTTTTATGCCTTAACCCAAATGTTTGTCTTTTCCCACTAATGGAACTGAAGTACAGCTGGTACTATTAACCACACTTTCATGGCTTGCATTTCCTCTGCTTCTACAAGGCTTCTTGCTTCCTCCTTCAAAGCCCTAGCCAATTGTTTCCCTAAATACCTGGTTTGGGGAGGACAGGGAAGGTGCCTCACCTGAGATGACATGCAGCACCCTATGTTCCTTGTGCTGGGCCCTACTTGAGGTTCACTGCTTACTTGTACAGTCATGTGGAGCAGAATGCTACCACAGTGCTGCCCATGGCATTGGGACAGGGTCAGGCTTCTCGTGCTCTAGAGGCTGTGAGCCCTCGCTATGCTTGAGTGATGCATGCTCCCCATGACTGCTGCCATTCTGTGTCCTTCTCAGAGGTAGAGATAATGTCCTGTGCTCCACCTTGGGCCACATATTTCATTCCAGGACTAAAACAACTCAGTGGCCTGAATCAGATAGTCCAGAAGGAAATGGCACAATCAAAAGGGGTTTGGGGGGAGACTTTGAAGGAGGGATTATTTTCAAAAGAATTATTAGTTATTAACAGTTCACAAAATATTTTTGCTGCCCTCATTAATAATTACATAATAACATTAATCACACTGATGTCTATATGTTGGATATACAAATGTGATCATTGAAGAATATTCAAGCCTTCCTTTCGGGACTTAGAATGAAATCCCTAAAACTTTACATGTCCTATGGGGTCTCTTGATCCCTCCCTATCTATCCAGCTTGATCTGCAAACTCTCCCCCCTCCCACAAACTCTGCCTTCATCTTGTTTTGCAAGGTGAACCAAACTGTTTTCCTCCTCAGGGCCTTTGTGCATGTTGGTTTCTGCCTGGAACACACTTCTCTCTCTCTTTTCTTCCTTTACGTAGCTAATTCATTTCTGAGGTGGTAGTGTCACTTCCATAGAGCATGCTACACACTCTCATACCACCATCCGTGTTTTCTTCATAGAATGATGACAAATCAAAGAAGGCAGCAGAAGAGATTTTCATAGACCTTTGATGACAGTGATCAACTTAAGTCTGAATAAGTGAAGTTTGGTGGGAGTTGGGGGGTGGGTGGGTTTAATTATATAATTTGGGTGATTGTTTAATATCCATCAACCCTCCCCCCCCCCACATGCCTGCAGGGATCATGTTTGTTTTTGTATACTGATGCTTCCTCAGGCCTACAACATAATAAACTAAGTACCCCCTATATGCTAGGTGCTTTACTTACATTGTGCGGGTTACTTTTTATATTCACCACAATTCTATAAAGCAGATATTAGCAAACTATAGTCCATGAGCCAAATCTGGTCCATTAATTATTTTTTTTAATTAATTAATTATTTTTATTTTTAAAATTTATTTAAATTCAAGTTAGTTAACGTACAGTGTAGTATTAGTTTTAGGAATAGAACCCAGTGATTCATCACTTACATACAACACCCAGTACTCATCCCACCAAGTGCCCTCCTTAATGTCCCTCACCCATTTACCCCATCCCCTCACCCACCTCCCCTCCAGCAACCCTCAGTTTGTTCTCTGTATTTAAGAATCTTATAGTTTGTCTCCCTTTCTGTTTTTATCTTATTTTCCCTTGTTCATCTGTTTGGTTTCTTAAATTCCACATATGAGTGAAACCATATGATATTTGTCTTTCTCTTACTGACTTATTTCACTGAGCATAATACCCTCTACTTCCATCCATGTTGTTGCAAATGGCAAGATTTCATTCTTTTTGATAGCTGAGTAATATTCCCTGTATATATACCATGTCTTCTTTATTCATCAGTCAATGAACATTTGGGCTCTTTCCATAATTTGGCTATTGTTGATAGCACTACTGTAATCATTGGGGTGCATATACCCCTTTAAATTGGGATTTTTGTATCCTTTGGATAGATGCCTAGTAGTGCAACTACTAGGTGGTAGGGTAGTTCTATTTTTAATTTTTTTGAGGAACTTCTATACTATTTTCCAGATATAGCTGCACCAGTTTGCATTCCCACCAATAGTGCAAAAGTGTTCCCCTTTCTCCACATCCTCGCCAACATCCGTTGTTTCTGAGTTCTTAATTTTAGCCATTCTGACAGGTGTGAAGTGGTATCTCATTGTCGTTTGGATTAGTATGTCTCTGATGGTGAATGATATTTGCGCATCTTTTCATGTGTCTATTAGCCATCTGGATGTATTCTTTGGCAAAGTGTCTATTCATGTCTTTTGCCCATTTCTTCATTGGATTATTTGTTTTTTTGGTTGTTGAGTTTGATAAGTTCTTTATAGATTTTGGATACTAACCCTTTATCCAATAAAATAGAAATGGAGTTTTCCAAAATATATTTATAAATATCTTCTCCAATTCTATCAGTTGCCTTTTAGTTTTGTTGATTGTTTCCTTCACTGTACAGAAATTTTTTATTTTAATGAGGTGCCAATAGTTCATTTTTGCTTTTTTTCCCTTGCCTCTAGAGACATGTCTAGTAAGAAGTTGCTGTGGCCAAGGTCAAAGAGGTTGTTACCTGTTTTCTCCTGTATGATTTGATGGTTTTCTTACATTTAGGTCTTTCATACTTTTTGAATTTACTTTTGTGTATGGTGTAAGAAAGTGGTCCCATTTTATTCTGCATGTCACTGTCCAGTTTCCCCAACACCATTTGCTGAAGACTCTGTCTTTTTCCCATTGGATACTCCTTCCTGCTTTGTCAGGGACTAGTTGACCACATAGTTGTGGGTCCATTTCTGGATTTTACATTTTGTTCCATTGATCTATGTGTTTGTTTTTGTGCCAGTACCATACTATGCTGGTGATTACAGCTTTGTAATACAGCTTGAAGTCTGGAATTGTGATGCCACCAGGTTTGGTTTTCTTTTTCAACATTACTTTTGCTATTCAGTCTTTTCTGGTTCCATAAATTTTAGAATTGTTTGTTCTAACCCTGTGAAGAGTGCTGGCATTATTTTGATAGGGATAGCATTGAATGTGTAGATTGCTTTGGGTAGTATCAACATTTTAACAATATTTGCTCTTCCGATCCATGAGTATGGAAAGTTTTTCCTTTTCTTTTTGTCCTCTTCAATTTCTTTCATGAGCTTTCTATAGTTTTCAGGGCACAGATCTTTTACCTCTTTGGTTAGGTTTATTCCTACATATCTTATTGTTTTTTTGTGCAATTGTAAATGGGATTGATTCCTTGATTTCTTTTTCTGCTGCTTGATTATTGGTATATAGAAAGGCAACTGATTTCTGTACATTGATTTTATATCCTACAACTTTGCTGAATTCATGTATCAGGTCTAGCATTTTTTTTAGTGGAGTCTTTTGGGTTTTCTATGTAGAGTATTATGTTATCTGCGAAGAGTAAAAGTCTGACTTCCTCCTTGCTAATTTATATGCCTTTTATTTCTTTTTGTTTTCTGATTGCTGTGGCTAGGACTTCCAATACTATGTTGGACAACAGTGGTGAGGGTGGACATCCCTGTCACGTTCCTGATCTCAGGGAGAAAGCTTTCAGTTTTCCCCTATTGAGGATGATATTAGATGTGAGTCTTTCATATATGCTTTTATGATGTTGAGGAATGTTTCTTCTATCCCTATTTTCTTGAGGGTTTTTATCAAGAAACGATGTTGTATTTTGTCAAATGCTTTTTCTGCATGTATTGAAAGGATCATATGGTTCTTATCCTTTCTTTTATTAATGTGGCGTATCACGTTGATTGATTTGTGAATATTGAATCAGCACTGCAGCCCAGGAATAAATCCCACTTGATCATAGTGAATAATTCTTTCAATGTACTGTTGAATTTGATTTGCTAGTATCTTGTTGAGAATTTTTGCATCCAGGTTCATCAGGGATATTGGCCTGTAATTTTCCTTTTTAGTGAGGCCTTTGTCTAGTTTTGCAATCAAGGTAATGCTGGCTTCATAGAATCAGTTTGGAAACTTTCCTTTCATTTCTATTTTTGGAACAATTTGAGAAGAATAGTATTAACTCTTCTTTAAATGTATGGTAGAATTCCCCTGGGAAGCCTTCTGGCCCAGGATTCTTGTTTGTTGGGAGATTTTTGATAACTGATTCAATTTCTTTGCTCATTATGGGCCTGTTAAAAATTTCTATATCTTCCTGTTTCAGTTTTGGTAGTTTTTGAGTTTCCAGGAATTTGTCCATTTCTTCCAGATTGCCCAGTTTGTTGGCATAAATTTTTTCATAGAATTCTCATAATTGTTTATATTGCTATGGTGTTAGTTGTGATCTCTCCTCTTTCATTGATGATTTTATCTATTAAAAAAGAGAAGTCTGGAAATGATAACTTCAAACAGCAGTATCAGTGTTAAGCCAAGATTTTCAAATATAATTAGGCATATTAATTAACATCACTCTCATTAAGCACCATCTTTTGAGAAGTCTGGCTAAGGGTTTATCAATTTTGTTTATTCTTTCAGAAAACCAGCTTTTAGTTTCATTGATCTTTCTACTGTTTTGTGTGTGTGTGTGTGTGTGTGTGTGTGTGTGTGTGTGTGTGTGTGTTTTGTTTCTCTATCATTTATTTCTGCTCAAATCCATATTGTTTCTCTTCTGCTGGGTTTAGGCTTTATTTTCTGCTCCTTTCAAGCTCCTTTAGGTGTAAGGTTAGATTGTGTATTTGGGACCTTTCTTGCTTCTTGAGATAGGCCTGAATTGCAGTGTACTTTCCTCTTTGACTGCCTTTGCTGCATCCCAAAGGGTTTGGACTGTCATGCTTTCATTTTCATTTACTCCCATATATGTTTTAATTTTTTCATTAATTTCCTGGTTAAACCATTCATTCTTTAGTAGGATGTACTTTAACCTCTTTGTATTTGAGGGCTTTCCAAATTTTTTCTTGTGGTCAGTTTCAAGTTTCATAGCATCATGATCTGAAAATATGAATAGTATGATCTTCATATTTTTTTATCTGTTGAGACCTGATTTGTAATCCAGTATGTGACCTATTTTGGAGAAAGTTCCATGTGCACTTGAGAAGAATGTGTATTCTGCTGCTTTAGGATGGAATGTTCTGAATATATCTGTTAAGTTCATCTGGTTTGTTATTTTCATTTCCATTAATCATTTAAAAAATTCTGTAAGTTTATTTATTTATTCATTTTGAGAGAGAGAGGGAGAGAGAGAGCAGGGGAGGAGCAGAGAGAGAGAGGGAGAGAGAGAAGGGGAGGGGCAGAGAGAGAGGGAGAGAGACAAAATCCTAAGCAGGCTCTGTACTATCAGAAAGGAGCCCAACATGGGGCTCAAACTCCTAAACCGTGAGATCATGACCTGAGTTGAAACCAAGAGTAGGGCACTTAACCTACTGAGCCATCTAGGTGCCCCTCCGTTAGTCAGTTTTATCAATAATGGTTTATTAGAAAACAGCCATGTCACTTTGCTTGTGTATTGTCTATACATATGTATTGTGCTATGAAGGCAGAATTGAGTAGTCACAAGAGAGACTCTTTTGTCTGCAAAGCCAAAAATATTTACTATCTGGCCTTTTACAGAAAACATCTGACAACTCTTGATATAAGGCAATGCAGAATCTCCATTTCATAGAAGAGGAAAGATCAACAAGTTTTAGTACTTCCTCATATCTATATAGAAATCAAGATATCAAGTTGTGGAGCTGAGATTCAAGGTCACCCTTCCCCCTTTTATTATCTTTCCTCACAAACCAGATCTCTTTGCTGACATATTTTTAGGGGAGTGTAGAATATTTCTGCAGGAGAGGTAATATTTGGTCTAGGTATTAAAGGAAAAGTTGGAATTCTTAGTGGACAAGAGAGGACAAAACATTCTAGGTTGAGACACAGAGGTATGAGGGAGCTTGGTGTGTTTAGGAGATAGCTAGTCAGACTGACCAAAACATGTGCTGGTGATCATGGGCACAATGGTGGGGGAGGGGGAAACTGAGAGGAAAAGAGGCTGCTAGAATGAGAGGAACCTGTGCCAGACCAGGAAGCCTGAACTTTAGCTCCCAAGCCTGTGGTTTCTGCTTTGTTTGCACAAAAAAAATCTTTTCTCTCAGTAAAGAAATTTGAGCATTTGTCTTAATATATTTATATTCCATAAATTATCTACATTAACATTGTATTAGTACTATTTGTATATATTATAAAATGTACACATATGGAAATTTTAAAAAGATAAGTGAAAGTAAAATGAATATTTAGGATAATTTTTATTTTAGTTATTAATGATTCATAATACCTTTTGGCTGTCTTATAATAATGATGGTGCTTAATGAGAGTGATGTTAATTAATATGCCTAATTATATTTGAAAATCTTGGCTTAACACTGATACTGCTGTTTGAAGTTATCATTTCCAGATTAGCTTTCTTTAATATGCAGTTTTGATGGTATCACAGCTGAAAATGTTAACTCACAAAGATACATGGATTCAAGTGGAAGAAGTACACTGTTGGTTTCACTTACAAATTATTTTTCAAAACTACCCACCAATTATGCAAAAGTTTTTGTTTTAATTCATCTGGTATGTTTATACCTTCCCTGCTGTCAATTGCTTGTCAATATGCAAATGAATTGAAAGTGTATTGTTTTTATATTTTACACAATGTGTTCACAATGTGTTCATGCCACTGAAACTGTTCACCTGGAAATTTTTAAACAGTTTAGGAAATTGTGAGTTTAAATATCCAGATACAGGGGCACCTGGGTGGCTCAGTCTGTTGAGTGTCTGACTTTGGCTCAGGGCATGATCTCATGATTTGTGGGTTTGAGCCCTGCGTTGAGCTCTGTGCTGACAGCTAGGAGCCTGAAGCCTGCTTCAGGTTCTGTGTCTCCCTCTCTCTCTGCCCTCCCCTGTTCAAGCTCTGTCTCTGTCTCTCTCTCAAAACTAAATAAACATTAAAAAAAAACCTAGATTCGGCAGTTCTTGAAGATGGTATATACCATTTCCAGAAAAAATCATATAACAAAATATTCTAAACATTTGTTTTCAGAATGCTTTCTCCAAAACACATGTTTCTCCTGGAAAGAAGTTATTTCCTCTTTCTCTCTCTTACACTGTCACTTTTGCCTAGAAGGAACAGATTTTGTACTTATTTTTGTAAGTAAACTCATGTCAAGTAAACTCATGATAAGTCTGACTATCTCCTTGTTTCTTCCACCTTTTACGGGTGACTGAGAGTTCAAACGGGGAATGGGAGAAATGTTTCTCTTGTCATTTTTTGGTTATTCGTTGGATTTATTAGTATTTTCTTTAATCCACAACTTCTTTGAGAGACCTATAAGTCATATTTCCACCTTGTGATGGTTATTTTAGTAAAAGTATTCCATATAACCTGTAAACCCATTTCACGTGGAGTATGTAAACTGAAGTGTGTTATAATGTGCTCATGTAAATGGATGATTGAAGGCTCCACTCTCAAATCCTTGAAATCAGTGGTATTTAAAATATTAGAGATCCTTAACTACTTTCTTATATTTTAGGTATCTAAAAATAAAAGTTGTGAAAGTAACTTTTTACTCTCAGGCCCTTATGAATCATCTTGTTTATCCCCTGGGCTCACACACCTTATTTTGGAGACCCCTGTTCTGAGTAATGGAAAGCAAACCACAAGCTATTAAATGGGAGGCAGGTGACATGATTAAGCTCAATTTGTCTTTGGGTTTATATCTTGTGGCTTTGTGTCTAGACACTTTATGTATTTCCCTAAGGTTTTTACTGTGTGTGTATTCAAATAAATAACTTCGCTAGTTTTAAATAATACTATCCAAGCATCTTCATAATAGGCAGCCACTCCAAGCCTCATGAACTCTTGTCCAGCCTCATTAGTATCTAGATGCCCTCTGAAGTTCTTTGATAACTCCAGGGGCTTTACCCTTTAGGTTGGAGAATAATGTGCTGTAGGTACAAGGGGAGGACTGAGGTGACTTAAGCACCTCAATGTGGAAAGAAGAATAGTTGTGTTCTGCAAGAGTCAGGGCAAATGCTTTTTGTGACCCTATTAAAACTGAAGAATTAAGAGAAAAAATTATTAGCTCTGATTCCATATTAAAAAAAGGAAGAAGAATTTAAAAAATGAGAAATGACTCTAGGTTAAGAATTGCTTGAGGAGTTATGCCCTTTTTAAACCTTAATGAATTTTTTAATGTAAACATATGAAGATAAAGAACTAGTCACTGACCTTGAAACAAGGAGAAAAAAATGGAGTTGGTCCCTGAGAAATAGAAGTTGTCAAAACAATACCTACCTAGGCAAAATTTAATAGCCATTTTGGATAAAAGTGCTGTGCTAGTTTATTTTGCAGAACATGTACCCAATACATGAGGGACTTCATCCCTTGTTAAACCTTCAGGTTTACGTTTGAGAGAAGAGTTTTCATTATCTCTTTAGGAAATAATTATGTAAAAAGTTTATTGCTTTCTTTCATATTTTTCCAATTACTGTAATTGTGTGAGTTTAGAAGACAAAACAAATTTAAAAATTTAAAGACTACTTTGCATAGCTGCAAATGGCTTATGGCATGGCATCCACGTAGAACCATGCCTTTGAAATTCTTGAGTGGTTGGAAAATACATTTTATGTCTTGGGAAAAAGGAATATATATGTATACAAAATGTTAAATTGGAATCTTAACTAAGGTACCAAGATATGATCGATATCAGACACCAGAATGAATTGTGAGACAGAGCATCTGTTTGGAATTTCAAAGTAGGTGCTTAAAACCTGGTTTTATGACTTTTCAATCCTTTACTCACTTTGCGTATTGAAAAGAGTTGAGAGGTTTGATGTTTGTAGGCAGGGTTTGCTTGTTTGTTTGTTGTTGTTTTATAAAGGATTTCTTTGGAGAAAGGTGCTGGATGAGTTGTGAGCTTTGCCCCCTCTATCATCTAGGGAGGGGGTTAGAAGGTGCCTGCTCTTGCTTCTGACCTTCAACAAGACTACTTGGAGATTTTATTTTATTTTTCATTTTTTAAGTTTTTAAAAATTTACATCCAAATTAGTTAACATATAGTGCAACAGTAATTTCAGGAGTAGATTCCTTAGTGCCCCTTACCCATTTAGCCCATCCCCCTTCCCGCAACCCCTCCAGTAACCCTCAGTTTGTTCTCCATATTTATGAGTCTCTTCTGTTTTGTCCCCCTCCCTGTTTTTATATTATTTTTGCTTCCCTTCCCTTATGTTCATCTGTTTTGTCTCTTAAAGTCTTCATATGAGTGAAGTCATATGATTTTTGTCTTTCTCTGACTGACTAATTTCACTTAGCATAATACCCTCCAGTTCCATCCACGTAGTTGCAAATGGCAAGATTTCATTCTTTTTGATTGCCGAGTAATACTCCATTGTATATATATACCACATCTTCTTTATCCATTCATCTGTCAATGGACATTTGGGCTCTTTTCATACTTTGGCTATTGTTGATACTGCTGCTATAAACAGGTGGTGCATGTGTCCCTTCAAAACAGCACATCTGGGGGCGCCTGGGTGGCGCAGTTGGTTAAGCGTCCGACTTCAGCCAGGTCACGATCTCGCAGTCCGTGAGTTCGAGCCCCGTGTCAGGCTCTGGGCTGATGGCTCGGAGCCTGGAGCCTGTTTCTGATTCTGTGTCTCCCTCTCTCTCTGCCCCTCCCCCGTTCATGCTCTGTCTCTCTCTGTCCCAAAAATAAATAAAAACGTTGAAAAAAAAATTAAAAAAAAAAAAAAAAAAGCACATCTGTATCCCGTGGATAAATGCCTAGTATGCAATTGCTGATTCATAGGGTGGTTCTATTTTTAGTTTTTTGAGGAACCTCCATACTGTTTTCCAGAGTGGCTGCACCAGCTTGCATTCCCAAAGACTACTTGGAGATTTTAAAATGTGCCCCCTGAAGTTAGTCAGGTACCATGGACAGGTGTCTGCTTTCTGCATGGGGAATCTAGAATATGATGGATGGGCTGCCCAGCTGTCTTGGCACTGGAGGAATGAATTGTTTCTGATACACTGGGATTAGCCTATATACTCTGAATTTGTTCAGATAAAAAATTTACAAGGATTTCTCATGGTATGAATCATGCACGAGAGAGAGTTGGCATGGATGACTGATGGCACCTCAGTGACAGAGCAAACTTTTGGTCACTGATGGAATCCTTGCAGCTGCAGAAGGAATCTGGTGACCAGACAGATTGGAGATGCATTGCTTGAGTCAGAAGTGGCAAGAACAGAGGATCACAGTTCTTGAGAATCCCCAAGGCGTTCTCAAATGTGCCTCAAAAATAAGTGTGTTAAACACTTGACAGACACAGAGAACATGAAGATGTGTTGCAATGTTATCAAATAAAACCTTTCTTTCTACCTTCTTTCTCTTACCTTCCCCTACTATAGCCATGGCAAGACAGTAAGATGGGGACGAGGTTTTGGAAGTGTAAGACAGGGACAGGAAGGGAAAGATAGGACAAGATAATCTGATTGACAAATTGAGCCTGTTCTTGTGACCTAACATCACTTGGGGTCATTTTGTAATCTGACATCGAACTGAAAATGTATGGTATTGCCCAAGGTTGCATCTGTGAGAGGAAGAACTTTCCTCCACTGAATAAAATTTAAAAGTGTAGTGGAAGGCAAAGCAAAGATCCTTGCTGATTGTATTTCATGAATGCTGCCTATTCAACATCCTGGTTACATCGCCATTCCTTACTCAGGGCTCCTAGAAAGATGAAACAACAGGACATAGGGAGAGCACTGCCCTCAGTGATCTAGGGACCTGGAGGGAGGGCTGATGTACTATATTTCAGTCTCTTTCCCTTTCCTTCTGACTGCAGCAGTGGGGCTATGGGTAGAGAGAGATATTGTTGTGGAAGTAAACAGTGAGTACTTCTTTTGGTCTGCAAGGAGGAGGGATGTTTGGCAGCGTTCTTGGTCTTCTTACCAATGAACTATTAAAGGGCTGATGGCTGCTGTACATCTGAGGCTTGGAAAGCAATGCAATGTATATAGGCTCCCAGTTTTTATATATGTCTAATGGAAAAATAACCTCTCATAGTATTATTGTGTGATTTTTTTTTCACAAAAAAAAAAGGAGGGAGAGAAATGAGATAATAAACACCAAAGGTTTCAGGCATGGGTTGTTTGTGATTCAGGCAAAAGTCTTACCAGTTCAGGGTGGGAAAAGTAGTGAGACTCCATACAGTGCAGGGATTAAGATTATAGGTTTTGGAGTAAGGCTGTTAGAGTTTGAATTCTGGGGCCTTAGATAAGTCTAAATCTTTACATTTTTTATTTGTTAAAGGGGTAAACTACTGGATTCATGGGATTATTATAGAAATTAAAGAAGACAATCCTTATAGAGTGCCTGCTATAATTCCTGTTGCTTGATAAGTGTGCAGTAATTGTCAGCTAAGATTATTATTACTTTTTAATTTGTAAAGTTAATTTTCACAGTTGAGGTAGTTATGTTCTGTATAGTCATCATGAACATTGAATTAGCAACTATTAAACCCTTGCTCCTAGGTAAAATAAAAGGTTAGGTTCCTGTGGACCTCTGTTAACAGTATTTTCATTAAGTGATCAATATATAACTTTGTTTTATATGTATTTCTGTTTAAAGACACCTTATTTAATAAATATTATTTATTCATTAACACTCAACTCATGGATAACAGCACTAAAACTCATGCCTGAATGAAAATTATCTAATGCTCCTCTTTGCTTTGTAAGAGACAATGTGCTTAGGAATACCAAACAATACTTCAGCACTACACTTGGGGGCTATTTTCAACAGTGAAATCACCAACAAAAAGCACACAAATGTGAAAAACGTGTCACTAACTAGACCGAAAAAGGACATGTGTTTATAATATAAAAGCTGAAATAAGAAGGCAGTGTGCGAGCTTGTTTGACCTCGGCTGAGAACATGTATGTTGGGCAACTCAAATGTTTTGCTTCTTTGCTTATGTCTGTGAATGACCACAGAAGCACAAGAGTATTGATTTGGGGGTTAAAAATAAATTTTATTGAGTAGGCAAATTCACAAATACAAAATCCATGAATAATGAGGGTCAACTGTATCTGGGCAATCAGCAAGTGGTGATTCAAGGTGTGCTTGAACATCTCCAGTAAAGGGAGAATGACATACAGAGGCACTGCATTCTGTCCTTGGCCAGATCTCGCTTTTACAAAACTTGCTAAATTTTACCACAGGGGACCTTGAAGTAGAACTTTAACATTTCTTTTAAGTGACAGTCATTTATATGCTGGAAGACAGCTACCGTGTCTCCTTGGACCCATCAGTAAGTTAACTATTTCTATTTCCTATAGCTATTCCCCATATGATAATATTTTGGCCTCATTGTTCTGTTGTCCTCCTTGGAAAATGGTTCAGTGTTTCAGAATCTTTTTTAGAGTGACTAAAGCTGAGTATCTGAGTGCCAGGTGAGGCCTGATCAGAGCCCCAAAGAAAACTGACAATTACCTCTCTCATTCTGCATGCTATATTTTGCTAAATATTTTTAGAGTTTATGTGGCAGAGATTGTTAGTGCTTAGGTAATAAATATACATTTATGAACATTTCATTGTCCTGTGCTACTAAATGTGATCATGTGACTAATTCTTGCCAATGGAATATGAATAGAAATGATGTAAGCCACCTCCAAGTATGATCCATAACAATATAGTCCAAAGGCCTCACCTTGGGAATCATGCGATTCAGATGATACAGCTACAAAGTGGAGGCAGCTCTCGGTCCTGAGTCACCACAGGACCTAGAGCTGCACAGAAAAGCCTTTCAACACCTCATCAGCCTTGGCATGACTATGAAGTACAATTTTATTATTTTAAACACTGTGATTTTTGGCAGCTTAAAGTGTCAATTATAGTGAAAATATAATCTATAATAGCTTTTGTGGCCGTATTGTGCTGTTGATGCACATAGAATAGGCTACAAGCTAAAATCCATTGTTCTTTATTTATTTATTTTTTAATTTTTTTTTTCAACATTTATTTATTTTTGGGACAGAGAGAGACAGAGCGTGAACAGGGGAGGGGCAGAGAGAGAGGGAGACACAGAACTGGAAGCAGGCTCCAGGCTCTGAGCTGTCAGCACAGAGCCCGACAAGGGGCTCAAACTCACGGACCGCGAGATCGTGACCTGGCTGAAGTCGGACGCTTAACCGACTGCGCCACCCAGGCGCCCCCCATTGTTCTTTTTAATACAGGTTGCTACTTAGTACATACGCCCATCATGAACTTGCTGATTCTTTTGGACTTAAGTCCCATATATCACATTTTCCCTGTTAGGTTTTATTTTTTAGATCTAGTAATATTCTCAAGATTGCTTCTTAGATCATGATTCTTTTTTTAATTTAATTTTATTTTATTTTTAAATATGAAATTTATTGTCAAATTGGTTTCCATACAACACCCAGTGCTCATCCCAACAAGTGCCCTCCTCAATACCCATCACCCACCCCCCTCCCTCCCACCTCCCATCAACCCTCAGTTTGTTCTCAATTTTTAAGAGTCTTTTATGTTTTGACTCCCTCCCTCTCCAACCTCTTTTTTTTTCTTCCCCTCCCCCATGGTCTTCTGTTAAGTTTCTCAGGATCCACAGAAGAGTGAAAACATATGGTATATGTCTTTCTCTGTATGACTTATTTCACTTAGCATAACACTCTCCATTTCCATCCATGTTGCTACAAAAGTCATATTTCATTCTTTCTCATTGCCATATAGTACCACACTCACATACCACCTCACACCAGTCAGATTGGCTAAAATGAACAAATCAGGAGACTATAGATGCTGGCGAGGATGTGGAGAAATGGGAAACTCTTGCACTGTTGGTGGGAATGCAAACTGGTGCGGCCGCTCTGGAAAATGTGTGGAGTTTCCTCAAAAAAATAAAAATAGACCCACCCTATGACCCAGCAGTAGCACTGCTAGGAATTTACCCAAGGGACACAGGAGTGCTGATGCATAGGGGCACTTGTACCCCAATGTTTATAGCAGCACTTTCAACAATAGCCAAATTATGGAAAGAACGTAAATGTCCATCAACGGATGAATGGATAAAGATCATGATTTTTTTAAGCAGTCATCCTTTTGAATTTTGGGTCCTCCACAAGTGTGTAAGCTTTTAAACTGCTCATGGATGAACACTTTATTATCCGATACCCTGGGCCTTGGTATTCAGACAGTGAAGATACTAATATTGCTTCTAGCCAAATTACAAATTATTTTCCCATGAGAATTACTGGCCAGTTCTGGAATTTTTCCTTTTTCTTTCTCCCCACCCCCACCTCTTTTATGCTTTCTGCTCTTCAGTGTAACTACTTATTAGTAGTAACTTACTGTAGTAAGCTACCACAGTAACTTAATGTAGTAAGCTACCACAGTAACTTAATGTAACAATTTATCTGCATTTAAAAAATCTCCCTTTGAGTCTTAATCTATCAGTTTCTAGAAAACACATTATTCCTTCTTCTTGAGAAAATACCTGTCAAGTGTCAAAGTTATATCATTCTGGAATTTGATGCCAGGGCCTGGGATAAAACCCCTACCCTTTGCCACCATCCGCAAAGCAAAAGATTTTCCCCCTCCTCCTTCCAAAACTTGGGACTGTTGTTTGTATAAAACATACTATTGTGCCCTCAAGCTGTTTGTTTTCCTAGTGCAGTGGAAAATCATTGCCCTCAAAATTAGAACACTTTGGTTTGATACTTTGTTTTTCTAATTACAAGCTTAATGACCTTGGAAAGGTGTCTTAACTTTTATGAACTTCAGTTGTTTCTGTTTTTTTAAAAAATCTGTAAATAGGGTTAATAGTTTCTATCTTGGATACTCCTAAAACTGTGTGAGGATTTGAATGAGTGAAGGATGCCAAAATGTTTACAGCTAGATGAGTGTTAGTGTAGTTGCTATCTGCTCCAAGGATGCTCCCTGGGTCTTTTCTTTGATCATCCTTTGTCCCCCTCATGGATCAGTAGGAGTGTATGGTGATCAGTAGGTCTGGTATATTTTGGCAGGCCCTCACATATTACCCTATATATCTGTCTGTCCCAGGAAGAGACAAAAACTGCCCACTGATTATGTTGGATCTATGCCCACTGATTTTCATCCCTCAAGGGTAGATGAGGGCACCAGCTCTGAGACTACAGGCACCAGAGTTATTATCAATGGGCACTACTGAAGAATTCCTCACTGTCCCCTCTAGATGCAACATGAAAAAAAAGTGTTTTATGGTCACAGAGATCTGGGAAATAAGGAATCCATCTTGGAGATTTAAAATACAGCA